>NC_132851.1:46280978-46913478 GCF_048164855.1 Canis lupus baileyi | reverse complement strand
AGGGAGAAAAGACAGATGATTCCATCATAGCTCCAGGAAGGATGGTGGTGGCCATGCTTCTCCTGATGAGTCAACAACAGTTATATGAACACATATTTCTTCTAACAATTAGACTTAATCATTAAACATTTTTTCCTTGCTTTGTCCCAACAGGAATTTAAGGCTGCTTGATTTTTTAAGTAGCCCTTCTAGCTCATCCATAAATCAGTTTCCTATTTTTAAGCATTAAAAAGGTAAGACATTTTTATGATTTTATCTCTAGTAGTAAAACTTTCTTATATTACCCACATTCTATATTTAATCAGAACCTTAAGAAAAACAATTTAGAGAAATGCCTTTATTTAGTGATATATTTTATAAACCGATAGAATTTCCCACTGCATAAATAGCATATGTTTTTCAAAATTGAGGTTCTTTGTGTGTAGTTCCCCACTTTCATTCATCTCTTCTTACATACTTTTGTTTTCCTTAGACTTGCCAGTCAATGAATCCTGTTTTAAATAGTTCATAAAAAGTATTTGGGTGTACTCATATGAAAATGATGATTATTCTCATAATGGTGTCCTTCTTTGTAGGATCCAAATCTAAAAAAAAGAAAAAAATGTAAATGACATGTAAAAGCCATTCAGAAAGGTACAGTCTTAAATAAAATTTCGACCACAATCTATTCTGGTTTTACTTATCTATTATAAAACCAAAAGTGAGGTGATCAATTTACAAAATAAGCAAATTAAGAAATAAAAAAGGATTCATGCATATGGGAAAGGGAGACTACAATTTTAACCTTCAAAGTCCTCTTTCCATGGTTATGAATCATTCCAAAAGCACAACTGTTTAAGAATTATTGGATGATAACATTGGAGGAAAATAATTCTGGATTTCCTCTCTAATCTTCAGTTTGAATAATATCCATTTTATAGATGAAGGGATCATAAAACCTGAAATGTTATTTATGTCACATTAATGCATATGTAATCTACTTTGGCACAATTTTAACTTCTAAGTCTTCTACAGGTGCTATAGCTGAACAACTACTTTGCTGATGAATAATTAATTATATACCTCTGGCTGGTGTGATGAAATACAAAAGGTACTAACAAGGAAGCTAAGACCTGAACAAAGCCACTGACTTCCTTTTCTTCATCAGCAATCACATTAGCCAAATAACCTCCATAACACAGGAGATAGGTTTTTGATTGTGTCATCTCAAAACAATATAAGGAATATAAAAATAGCACCTTTGATCTGCTATTCTAGGACTAGAACTGAGTCCTGGAGAAGTAATCAAGGATATGTCCGATATAGTAAGGAGCCCCCAGAAAACTTCTTATAATAATGAGAGAACAAATGTGCAAAAACAACTTGGTTAGCTATATTTGGTACATCCATATAATGGAATATTATGCAATCATTTAAAGAACATTTTCAGAAGAATACTTTATTATGGAAGGAAGCTCATCATATGCTACCTGGATGAAAAATTAGATGAAAAAAAAAAGAAAAGAAAAATTAGATGAATAAATTGAATATACAGACACATATGTACATATATGTTTTATACATTTATAAAGTTGGGGTAATTGTGTGATATATAGATACATATGCACATAAAAAGCAAAGATGTATCCAATACTATTACAGTTGAAAACGTTTGAATTCCTTATCTCCCTACTAGAACATAAGCTCCATAGGCCAAAGACTTGGTCTGATTCACCATTTCATCCTACTATTAATGTCTAGCACAAGGCCTAGCATGGTGATGGCATCGTGGTATTCAATGAGTACTGGTTAAATTAAGGAATGGGATTTTTGATAAACTTAGTATTCTTTGACTATTTTTATTTAGTAAATGCTCATAAATATGTGGAATTTTTAAAAATTGAGAAAAGCGTTCTGCTTATGCTTCTGTTATTTTCATAATTAAACAGTGGGGAAACAGCTCTAGCTCCCTTCACAGGTGGTTTGGATCCATCTGCAGTTGTGATTAGCTAAAAATATTTTATTTGGACTTCTCAACACTCCTGGTATATGAGAATGAAGAAACGGGAACCTTTTGCTTCCCAGATTTTCTAGGTTCCATGTAAGAAGGCACCTTCAGTCAACAAGAGGAAGAAAGCTTTTTTTTTTTTTTTTTTAAGATTTTATTCATTTATTCATGAGAGAGAGAGAGAGGCAGAGACGCAGGCAGAAGGAGAAGCAGGCTCCATGCAGGGAACTGATGTGGGACTCGATCCCGGGACTCCAGAATCTCGTCCTGGGCCCAAGGCAGGCACTAAACCACTGAGCCCCCCAGGGATCCCCGAAAGCTTTCTATTTTCACTTCTGTGACTACTACAAATATTACTGCTGCTATTGTATCCACTGCCTATTAAGCATTCACCAGGCACTATTCCTTTTTTTCCAAACAATTTTATTGAAATGCGCCAAGAGTATATGGGCAACACAAACGTATGAATAGGGGGAAAAAAATCACACGTATCACCATGCACTATTCTAAGAGCCCTGTGCTTCCTTCGATCCTCAAATTACCTGAGGAGGCGGGCACTACTATTTTTCCCATTTTGCAGGTGAGAGACCTGAGGCTTAGAGAGATTAGCCAGCTTGCTCACAGTTACCCAGCTGTTTGCTGGCAAGAATCAGGACTGGAACCAGGTAGCTTGACCCCAGAGCCCATGCTCTTCATGGGTATATTGCATACACAGGGGTAAGATCAAACACGGTAATGCAAGCAATCGAGACCTGGTTATAGCTCTTCTTACATTCATTCCCTACGCTTTGGTACAGTTTTTTCTTGTAAGGAGAGACAAGGAAGAAAAAGAAAACAGCTAAATCCCACCAACCCTCTCCTCAGCACCCCCGCCCCCCGGGAACAAATAAAATGAAGTCTGAGAAGTTTCCTCAGCAATTAGCTGGTAAAAGTAGTTGAGATGTCAAATAATAATAACACAGATGATATTCTGGGCTTGGTTTTATGCAGACATTTCTTCTCATTATCTAGTCTTGGGAAGAAAAAAGAACACATACTCCAAAGCACATAATCTGCTGCAAATAGGTTTCTCCGACAACCTCTGTTTAGAACTCAACAAAATCTATTTCACATTCTAGAATCTCTGCAACAGAAATGAATTATCCACTCTACGTAGCTCCAATGCTAATTGCACATCAGAGTACCTGAGAACAATTTTTTAAAATTCAACAAGAGGTCCTGATGAGTTGGTCTGGCGTGGGGCTCTCCAGGTGAGTCAAGTGTGCAGCCAGAGCTGAGAATGTCAGCAACCCGACCATGCTAGCAGGCCTCCTTCCCCCTTCTTAGCTCCGTCACTCATGAGCCACATAACCCTAGTGAAGTTATTTCATGTTCCTCAGCCTGAACTTCCTACCTATAAAATGATGATAATGAGAGGACCAATCCAATGATGATTAATTGAGATAATACCTGAAGCACCTAAAACAGGGTCTGGGACACAGAACACTCAAATATTAGCTATCATTCCGGTGGTGATGGTGATGGTGATGATGCCAATGTGATCTTTTTCACCTGAGCCTGGGACCCGAGCATGTTCCTCCATCCCAGAAAACAGGGACCATAACTTAACTTTAATCTGAGCAGGGTTTTATCATTTTAACCATGAGTTCCCTTACCTGAACAAACTTCTAGAACCATACATAATTTGGAAATTCATCGTGGGATAGATAATTTTTAGGTCCCTAGAGGGGATGTGATGCCTCGTGAAGGGAATGCACTCACCTAGGATTGAAACGAATCTCCTTTGGAACTTTCCTCTGGTCTGTGACCACTTTCTGGTTGTCTCTGTAATTAATGGGATCATCGGGGATCCTAAATTTGGCCATCTGAATTTCGGAGTCACTCAGTCCAGCATGGGAGATTCTTGCATAACCCAATCTGCGGCAAAAATAGAAACAGTCTGTAAAGGTTTTATCACCGCACAGAAATCTGATGAGATCTAATAGGTATCACCTGCATTATTAGGCCAATTTACCATTTATAACTCTACTCTGTATGTCACTAGAATTAGCTTGATTTGTTACTCCAAATATTTATCAAAATATTGCTTTTATTATATAAATGAATACGGAACATGCACACAGATTTAATTAATTAAACACACACTAATGAATATTCTATCTCTACAAATCACCTATCATACAATTATGTTTTGCATCAGGAACAGGAGTTCTTCAGGATGACAGGAGGATAAGCCTAAACTCTTTCTTACCTTTAAAAATTCAAATACCACATGCATATTTTCACCCACATTTACAAGTCTGGAATAAAAGCTTTTGTACGTCTGAAAAAATTGCACATCCTGTTTTTGCTTAGAGCTTTCAGTTCTCCAGGAAATCAAAGCATTTTATAGATGTTATCCAAACAGTTACAGAGAGGCCCAGATGGAAAAACGGGGGAACCATGGGCAACCAATTTTATTTATATTTTGCCTCTTTATAAAAAAAACTATCAGCTTCAGTCATTCATTCACTTATTCAGTGAACAAATACATCTCAAGTCCCTACTACATGCAGGCATCATTCTAGATACGGGGGAGAAACAGCAAACAAACAAAACCCTTGCCCTCATAGACCTTTCATTCTAGTTGGGGAGAACAAATTAAATGTGTATGTATGTATAAAATCTGTGAAGTGGTGAAAAGTGCCTAAGTACCCCGGGGAATAAGCAAGAGGGCAAGAGGACAGGGAATGCTAAGTGGCAGAGGTTGCTGATGTAGAGTAGATGGTCGGAGCACACAGCTCTGACAAAGTGACATTTGAGCAAAAGATTGAATGAAGTAAAGAAACAACCCATACAGGTATTGGTGGAAGGGTGCTCTAGGGATAGGGAACTAGGGAACAGCAACTGTCCCAAAGGAGAATGTGCTTGGCTTTAAAAAAAAAAAAAAAAAAAAAAAAAGATTGATTTATTTGAGAGAGAGAGAGAGAGAGAATGAGTGGGGAGGAGGGGCAGAGGAACAGAAGGAGAGGGAGAAGCACGCTCTCTGCTCAGCAGGGAGCCTGACTCAGGATTTGATCCCAGGACCCTGGAATCATGACCTGAGCCAAAGGCAGATGTCTAACCAACTGAGCCACCCCCGTGCCCATGTGCTTGGCCTTTTTGAGGGCCAGTTCCACAATGACTGGAGTGGAGTGCATAAGGGCAAACACAGTAGGAGACGGATGTTGCGCGGATGTTGGGGATGGAAGATGGTACAAAGCTCCTTGCAGACCCCTCTAAGGACTGCAGATATTTTTCTGAGAGTGAGATGGAAATCCAAGCGGTTCTGTGCAGAAATGCAATGGCCACCGTGCAGAGAACAGACTTGGGGGAAAGGGTGGAAGGAGGGAGACCAGTGGAAAGGCTGGAAGGAGGGAGACCAGTGGAAAGGCTGGAAGGAGGGAGACCAGTGGAAAGGCTGGAAGGAGGGAGACCAGTGGAAAGGGGGGAAGGAAGGAGACCAGGCCCCCCACGATGGTCTAGGTGAAAGACGGTGGGGGCCAGAGCCAGACGAGTAGGAGGAGAAACGTTAAAAACAAAACCTGTAGCCACATACAAAAGAGAGACAGAAACTCAGAGCTGGGGCCCAGGGAGGCGGCGAGCCCGCCCACCGTGAAGGGAGAGAGCTGTCTGACAGGTTCAGCTATGTGTCTAAGCTCAGGCCCAGATCTATGCAGTTCCCTGTAATTCTAGGTCACCGTCTCTAGTAAATCTAGGTTTTGTTATTTATCAAATCTCTGAGATCAAAGTTCTAACTCATTTCCTAGACACTGCCTTCAAGGGCCTTCTAAAAGTCCTTGAAGGGACATCTGGGGGGCTCGGCGGTTGAGCATCTGCCTTCTGCTCAGGGCATGATCCCAGGATCCAGGATCGAGTCCCACATCAGGCTCCTCCAGGGAGCCTGCTCCTCCCTCTGCCTCTCTGTCTCTCTAGTTCTCTGACAAATAAATAAAATCTTAAAAATAAATAAATAAAAATAACAAGTCCTTGAAGACAATCCAAACTGTCTACTAAAACAAGGAATCTCTTATTGTCCGGTATTTATTAAGTGTTTACTAAGTGCAGGACACTGAATTAGGTGGTTGAGATCAAGTTTATAGAATTAGTTTTATGGACAGAAACTGAAAAACAGTACTCCCTCACTTCATTCATTTGGGTATTTTTTTAAACTCCAGTTACTTAACAGTATAATATTAGTTTCAGATGTACAATATAGTGATTCAACAATTCCATACATCACCCTGTGGTCATCACGGCAAGTGTCCCCCTTAATCCCCATCACCTGTTTCCCCCATCCCCACACCCACCTCCCTCGGGTGACCATCAGCTTGTTCTCTACAGTTAAGGGTGTTTCTTGGTTTGCCTCCTTCTTTCCTTTTTCTCCCCCTTTGTTCATTCATTTTCTTTCTTAAATTTCACATATGAATGAAATCATATAGTATGTGTCTTTCTCTGACCGACTTACTTTGCTTAGCATTATAACCTCTAGCTGCATCCATGGCATTGCAAATGGCAAGATTTCATTCTTTTTATGGCTGAATAATATTCCGCTGTGTATATACACCACTTCTTGTCCATTCATCTACTGATGGACACCTGGGCTGACTCCATAATTTGGTTGTTGTAAATAATCCTGCTATAAACATAGGGGTGCATATATCCCTTTGAATTAGTGTTTTGTCGTTTGGGGTCTGGCTGCCCAGTAATATGATGCCTGGATCATATGGTAATTCTATTTTTAACTTTTTGAGGAATCTCCTGTTTCCCACAGTGGCTGCGCCAGCTTGCATTTCCACCAACGATGCAAGAGGGTTCCTTTTAAGCCATTTCCTCGCCAACACTTGTTATTCTTGTGTTTTTTATTTTAGCCATTCTGCAGGTGTGAGGTGACCTCATTGTAGTTTTGATTTGCATTTCCCCATTGATGAGTGATATTGAGCATCTTTTCACGTGTCTGTTGGGCCACTTGGATGTCTTCTTCTTTGGAAAAATGTTCATTTCCTCTGCCCATTTTTATTGGGATTATTCATTTTGGGGGGTGTTGAGTTTTATAAATTCTATATATATTTTAGATACTAACCCTTTATTAGATATGTCTTTTGCAAATATCTTTTATATCTTCTCCCATTCTGTACATTGCCTTTTAGTTTTGTTGATTGTTTCCTTTGCTGTGCAGGACCTTTTTATTTTGATGCAGTCCCAGTAGTTTATTTTTGCTTTTACTTCCCTTGCCTCAGGACACATATCTAGAAAGAAGTTGCTATGACCGATCTCAAAGAGGTTGCTGCTTATGTTCTCCTTTAGGATTTTTACAGTTTCCTGTCTCACATTTAGGTCTTTAATCCATTTTGAGTTTATTTTTGTGTTTGGTGAAAGAATGTGGTCCAGTTTCATTCTTCTGCATGTTGCCATCCAGTTTTCCCACCACCATTTGTGGAAGAGACTTTTTCCCTTTGGATATTCTTTCCTGCTTTGTCGAAGATGAGTTGACCATACTCATGGGTTATGGGTTCATTTCTGGGTTTTCTATTCTGTTCTCCTGATCTATGTGTCTATTTTTGTACCAATATCATACTCTTTTGAATACTATAGCTTTGTAATATAATTTGAAGTCTGGAATTGTGATATCTCCAGCCTTGCTTTTCTTTTTCAAGATGGCTTTGGTATTGGGGGTGTTTTGTGGTTCCATATAAAGTTTAGGATTTTCTTGTTCTAGTTCTGTTACCTTTCCATCTGTTATGAATATAATGTTTGTGTCACCCGCAAATTAGTATGTCAAACTATAACCCCAGTGTATCCATATTTGGAGATGGGGCCTCCAGGGAGTAATTAAATTAAATGAGGTCACAAGGATGGGATCCTGATTCGATAAGACTAGTGTCCTTATGAGAAGAGACGCCATATAGTATGTGTGCTTGCACATGCTCTCTTTCTGTATCTCTGTCTCCAGAACAGTGAGAAAATAAATTTCTGTTGTTTAAGCCGCCCAGCCATATTTAGCATATATATGTAAATATTTATATATTAAAAATATGCCACCCTACTCTTCCAAGGAGAGGTGATAAAGGTCTTGGGCGGCAAGTATACAGAGCCAAATGATTAGCTATTATGGGCACGGGTCCTATAAATATCACTGTTCCTTGGCAACTAACAATATTTACAACTTCAATTTATACCTTTTTCAGTCTATATCATAAACTGTTTTCTAGAAATTCTAATATCCCCATTAAAACAACCACTTTAATATGAATGTAAACAGAAACTGTTTTTAATCTGATGTCACATACTTTATACATAACACTTTAGCATCTCTCTCCCACCTTAACCCTTTGGAAACACCAAAATACTAGTCAAGCTATCTGTCCTGCAGCCACGTGGGCATGTTCTAGGCCTTTTGGAGCTTCTGAATTATTAGCGTAACCAGAACTATCTTGGCATCTCAAGAGTCTCCTTGTCTCATAGACATGGCCAAGAAGCACATGAGAAAATGCTCCACATCACTGGCCATCAGGGAAATACAAATCAAAACCACAATGAGATCCCACCTCACACCAGTGAGAATGGGGAACATTAATGAGACAGGGAACAATAAATGTTGTAGAGGATGTGAAGAAAGGGCAGCCCTCTTGCACTGTTGGTGGGAATGTGAACTGGTGCAGTCACTCTGGAAAACTGTGTGGAGGTTCCTCAAAGAGTTAAAAATAGACCTGCCCTACGACCCAGCAATCACACTGCTGGGGATTTACCCCAAAGGTACAGATGCAGTGAAAGACTGAGACACCTGCACCCCGATGTTCATAGCAGCAATGTCCACAATAGCCAAACTGCAGAAGGAGCCTCGGTGTCCATCGACAGATGATGGATAAACAAGATGTGGTCTATGTATACAATGGAATATTCCTCAGCCATTAGAAATGACAAATACCCACCATTTGCTTCGACGTGGATGGAACTGGAGGGTATTATGCTGAGTGAAATAAGTCAATCAGAGAAGGACAAACATTATATGGTCTCATTCATTTGGGGAATATAAAAAATAGTGAAAGGGAATAATGGGGAAAGGAGAGAAAATGAGTGGGAAATATCAGAGAGGGAGACAAAACATGAGAGAGTCCTAACGCTGGGAAATGAACAAGGGGTGGTGGAAAGGGAGGAGGGCAGGGGGATGGGGTGACTGGGTGATGGGCACTGAGGGGGGCACTTGACAGGATGAGCACTGGGTGTTATACTATATGTTGGCAAATTGAACTCCAATAAAAAAATACAAAAAAAAAAGAAAAGAAAGAAAAAGAAAGAAAGAAAGAAAGAAAGAAAGAAAGAAAGAAAGAAAGAAAGAAAGATAGAAAGAAAGAGTCTCCTTGTCTCATCCCAGTAAGCATAGGACCCCATGGAATTGTTCAGGAACCAATGAAGATAACCATATCCAAAGTTCTTAATAAAAGTCCACAGAACCTTACGTGACCTGCTGCCTTCCTTCCCTGCCCATATACTCCCCCTTACCTCTTCCTCCACCCTCATCCCCCTACACACACTCCAGTCCCACGAGCCTCACTTTTCTTCGGACACATTTGCACTCCTCCTTTGGACTTTTGCACTAGCTGGTCCCTGGAAGGGTCTTCTCTCAGCCACATGACGCACTCCTTCAAATTAGCTCCAATGTCACCTTTTCGATAAGACCTGCCCCACCCCCTATCACAATGGCACCCCCTCTCCATGCTCTGGATGCTCCTTATCTTGCCCAGGTGTTTCCCACCGTACCCACCACCTCCGAAAATATGACAACAGGGAATTATTGTCGTTCTCCCTTCTGCCGGGGTAGGGACCCTTCTCTGTTTTGTTTACTGCTTACACCCCTGGTGCCTGGCGTACATTGTGCTCCACCAATACTTGCTGAATGACAAATAAGGTAAAGAACCATTGCACATAACGGTTTGTCCTCACTAGACTATGACTCATAACTGAACAAACCATATCTCAAATCAGGGAGAAGTTGATCCTATGATTCTGTAGCATCCCTGGAAGGCAACTATTTCCTTTCATAAATGTAGACCACAGGTCTTAAAATATAAGGCTACTTAGGGGTGATCAGTTCAACATCAACCCTAACTTCAAGTAGCCAATTGCTAAGACACCTCTGGGTGATGAACTGGTCTGTGTGAGAAGAGGCTGAGGCCCAGAGAGGCCCATTCATAGAAGCCCACACCACAGTTCCCAGCACTGTCCTGAGGAGGGTGGTTAGAGGCTTCAGGTCAAGTATGTCCGAACAGATTGTGTACCAGCAGGAGGAGAGCTGGGAGTTTCAGAGACTATCTCCAATGTGTTCCCTTGATTGAAGAATCCTATAAGTGGAGGGACCATTGTCTCCATGATCTGTCTTCATTTACCCCCACCCCCCATCTCACTCTACTCCAGCCACACTGGCTTCCTCACTGTTGCCAACAAATACCAGGCATTTGCCACCCAAACTTTCAAGCTTTTGTACTTGCTCTTCCTCTTGCTGGCAGGGCCCTTCCCAGGATATCCATAGGTGACCTCCCTCATTTCTTTAGGCTGCTGCCCCTCCTCTGGCTCATACCACAGCCACCCCCCCCACCCTGATTCCCCATCCCCATCCTTCTTACCTGGCCTCATCCATCTTTCCATCACCTCTATCACCACCTGTCATTCTCTTTCTTATATACTTATTTTCTGTCTCCTTCTACTGGAATGTAAGCTCTATGATAGTCAAGGATTTTGCTTTGTTTCTGTTAGACCCCCAATGCTTAGAACAATGCCTGGCATATAATAGGTATTTAATAAATACTTGGAATGAACAAATGAAAAACTAAATGGTTATTCCTTTTTGGTATTAAACTGCTTTAGCTTTATTTAAGGAAATAGTATCTTCCAAACAGATTTACACAGTTACATATTGGAATTTTAAGATCCTTTAGGTATAATATTTTGGAATGAATATATACATACACATATATACACACACACACACTAATGTATGTATATATGGCTAATATTCACTTTTTGATATGGGGTGATTTTTTTAAAGATTTTATTTATTTATTCATGAGGGACAGAGAGAGAGAGAGGCAGAGACACAGGCAGAGGGAGAAGCAGGCTCTCCCTGCAGGGAGCCCGACATGGGACTTGATCCTGGGTCTCCAGGATCACGCCCTGGGCTGAAGGCCGCGCTAAACTGCTGAGCCATCCGGGATGCCCCTATATGGGGTGATTTTTTAAAATATAGTTTACCTATAGATCTCACCCCATATAGCAGTGATTCCAGGAAGTGAGTTAACCTACCCAAAATGACATGATTAGAACTTGGCAAAGCTGGAATTCAGCCCAGGGCTTTCCTACTCTGTGGCCCATGTCTCCACCGTGCCATACAGCCCAAACTGGTGTCATTCCTAACATGTGTTTATAGTTATGTGCTCATCATGCTTAATAACTCACATGGTATCCTTTTTCATGTAATTAAGCCTAATTTACTCTACTATTTATTCTTTTTTAAATCATTAGGCCATGCCTTGGAAAAAAAAATTAAACTGTGTAACTAGCCGAATCAATGTTCATAAAAAGCAACAAAATGAATGGCTTCTATAAAGTTTTTTCTTCCAGGATAGGCCCAAAAGATCACAGTAATAGTAGATAATACAGCAACAACCAAAAACCTCTGCTCACCTGATCAGGCCTCGGTACATAATATATTCACACCATCTGTCTTGATCTGTGCTGTCAATATCCTAAATAAAGAACAGAGGAGATAATGTTTAAAGCATGAAAAACAATGCTCTATTCTGAATTGCCAAGAAAATGTGTGAACGACAGTAATAAATATGCTTTCGTGCACGCTGTTTTCTCTGTCTCACTCCTAATGATCCGTTGAGGCCCAAATTATCTATTCATTTTACAGATATTTCCGGAGCCCCTCGTAGGTGCCCATCTAGGTAGGCCCTGTACTAGGTGCTGGGGGTACAGTGATGAAGGTGAGCTACAGGCAAGGTCAGGCAGGTGAATCAGCAGCACAGTCGCTGGCTCCCTGCGGCTTTCCAAGTCTTTCACGCAGAGCAGAATTTACCGCACCCTCATCGGTCATGCTATGCAGTGCTTTGTACACACCAGCTACACCGTTCTGTTGTTATTTGTGTCTGGGTCTCCCCCCTCCCCTTCCTGAGCCAAGGAACTCTTAATCACGTTGGCTCCCTGGTACTTAGCATGAAGCCTGGCGTTCGGCAGGAGCTCAATCTGAGTTTGTTAAATTGAATCATTGGAAATAAACACATTTGGGGAGTAATCATGAGCCTTTTTGATGTTGAAAGCTTAAGACCAGTGTTATTTTTCATCAGAGAAGCAGAACATAAACATATTCTTTTTCTGTGATGTGCTGGGAAAACTCTAGATATAGAGCTTTTATGCTAAAGAAATTTCTATCTTCTTCTTTTTAAAGATTCCTATAAATATAAAATATGCCTGCCTCCTGATCATTTCTCAATTTTACTATTTACTTAAATTTAACTTAAAACATGTTTTTAAATCACTAAAAGAAAACACAATTTATTGTCTATTTCTTCATTTTTTTCGTAAGCTTAGAGGTGAACACATAGACATAGATGCTTGTTGATCTTTACTATTGCTTATATATCACACTCACATATGCACGTATGCATGCCTTTGCATACATGGGAAAAAATGATAATGCATTTTTAAAATTAAATCTTAAAATATGAATGACGAAAAGAGCAAATAAATAAAATAAAAATTTAGTCATTCAGCTGTATATACTGGGAATAATAAACTATGAATATGTTTAACTGTCACGTTTTTTATTAGATTTTAAAAAGATGCTGTCAAATTTTAAGACTGCAGAATTCAAATACTCATTTCTTAAAGAGAAAAATCTGTTCATCCAAGCATTTATGATTAAAACTCCTCTCTGCATTAATAAACTTCCTAATAGAAAAAGCTATATAAGGATCCACTGCCAATCTTGACACAGCTTTTGACTATGATAATGGTAACCAACAGAGGATTAAATAAAAATCAAATAAAATTCCTCTTCCTTAACACCATCCACATCCCTTACACACACACACACACACACACACACTATAAGAATGTAAGAATTCCTTCTCTTAATAGGATGCATTTTTTTCTTAGACTTGCCAAATACTGTCTTGCCTAACATTCTTTTGCACTTTATAGACCATGTACTTACACATTTATCTTATTTGATTTTATGCACACAGCCAGATGCACATAATACATATATATAGCTACCACTTACCAAGTGCCTCTTACATAGGAGGTTGAGGGCTCTGCAGACGTTATCTTAGATTTCTTCCTTATAACCACCCCCCTGTAATACAGCAGATATGACTACCACCACTTTACAGATGCAGCCATTGAGGCCTGGAAATTTTAAATAACTTGCCCCTAGCTCACACAGCTGGTAAATGTGGCACCAGTTGGGCTAGTGAGACCATATGTGGAGAGAGGCCCGGCTGACAACTAGCACCAAAGCCTCAGACATGTGAATGGGGCCCTCTCACACACACCCAGCCACAGCCACCAGCCGACTGCACGAGTGAACCCAGGCAAGAAGGGAAAACCACCACGCAACCCACGGAATCAAAGGGATCTTAAACCATTGTTGTTCTGGGCCCCTAAGATTTGAAGTGTTTGTTACACAGCGCTAAGTAACTGATACAGCCTCTGTGACTCCACACTCGCCAGGATTGCCTTTTATTCTTCTGACCTCTCCGTAATCTCTCTTCTGAGATCATGTCCCTCGGCTTCCCTCACCATCACCCCCACAACAGCCACATTAAATGCAGTCTTATCAGAGGTTTTCTTTGGCCTTCCTTCTTCTCTTAGTGGCAGTGTCATCCACTTCCATGGTTTCCATGATCGCTTAGATGGTGGCAGCTCCTTAACCTATATTTCTAGTCCTGACTGCCCTCCTCAGTTCCAAATCTGTCCATCCAGCCGCCTGTTGGACGTTTCCATCAATACCCAACAGGTGCCTTGACTCAGCCAAGAGCTAAACTCATGGTCACCTTTGCAAAACTCTTCTTCCTTCAGTGTTCTCTTTATTTTTTTTTTTAAAGATTTCTCTTTTATTTATTCACAAGAGACACAGAGAGAGAAGCAGAGACACAGGCAGAGGGAGAAGCAGGCTTCCTGCGGGGAGAGCCCGATGCAAAACTCAATCCCAGGACCCCAGGATCATGATCTGAGCTGAAGGCAGACGCTCAACCACTGAGTCACCCAGGTGCCCCGAGTGTTCTCTTTAATAACGTCACCACCATAAGTCCTCTGACCGAAGTCAAAATCAGGAGTCCTCTTAACTTCACTTCCTGTGTTATCCACTGCCACTGAGATTCACTCATTTCCCCAATAGCTGACTGCCTGTCTCCCCAAGTTGTAGCATTTTTAGCTGGGTGTATATATCGAGATTGCATAATGCACCTCTCAACTTTCGAGACATCCAGGTGTGGCCGTGTGACTAAATTCCAGTCAACTAAATGTAAGTACACGTGCTGGAGGTCAGCTTCCTGGAATTTGCCTTTGGAGAGAACTTGCACATGCTCTTGGCCCCTTTTTAATCCCTTCCTCTGCCTGGCCAGCTAGAACATGGCTGTTGCCATCGTGGGCCATGAGGCACACTGGGGAATGGAGGCCTTGTAAAGTGAAGCCACACGATAGAAGGAGCACCTTCCCGACACCGTGGAGTGGTGCTGGATCACCGGCCCAGGCTTTTACGTAAAGAAATACATCTCTCTCCTATGTAAGCCACAGTAGCAACCCTCATCCTATCATGTTCTTTCTCATCTGTCTTTCCAAACCCTTGGTAAGATGGGTAAGCCTTTTTCTCTGCCAATACCTCAAGACATAAAACTCAAACAAAATGTAAAGGACCAGGAAATTGACATAGACATCTACATCTATATTACAATTATATTTCTCATTATAAATTAATGCATTTAGCATTCCAGTGTACATAGATCTGCCTCAAGGATTTGATTTGTGTGTCAGCTCCCCACTGCGTGATCGTCTCTGGGGACACTGACAAACTGAGGTCTTAGACCCAAACAGGTAAGGACCAATGCAGTTAGTGAGGCCCTATAGGACGGATTCACCAGCCTTCCTGTATATTTCAGTCTATCTTTTACTCTCAACATCATAATTAAGTTGCATAAGGTAGCACATTATATTTCCTAAACACAGCTACGATAACCCATTCTCCATATGTTAGTCTTATAACGTGACTTTGATACTCCTCCCATGGAGAGATGGGATTTCTGTTTCTCCCACGTGAACGTGAGCTGGCTTCACACGACAGCAGAGGTCACACTGTGGAACTCACAAGGCTAGGTCATACAAGGCAATACAACTTCTTCCTGGTTCTCTCTGGGACACACGCTGAGAGCCCAGCCATCTGCAGGGAGGAAGCCCAAGTTAGCCCATGGAGAGAAACCAAAGCCCCAACTGAGCTCTTGGTCAACAGCCAGCACCAACTTGCCACCTGCGAGGCATCTGCAAAGTGGCTCCCCCAGTCCCCAGTTGAGCCACCCAGCTGTGCAGAGAGGAGCTACCCCTTCCAGCCCTTGTCCAAACTGCAGATCCATGAGCATCTGAGGACTGCTGTTGTTTAAAGCCGGTAGGTGTCTTGGATTTTTATGCAACAGTCTATAATCAAAATACATACTAGATTGTTGCACTGGGGTTTGTTTGTTTGTTTGTTTTTTAACATGAAGAAGAAGCATTTTACTTTAAGAAATCAGAAATCCTATTAAGATTGTGTTACCTTCACATCGCCGTGTTCAGTGAGCTGCACATAATCTCTGGAACCGGGCGCTGAAGTGATATATCCCAGGAATATCACTTGATTGGAGCTGCTTTTCAGTAGTTTTGAAACAGCGATTGCCTGAAGTTTCCTGTCAAGGTCATCTCTAAAATGCAAAAACGTACCTCTTTATTGTATTTGCAAGACAATTTTATTTTTAAAGATTTTATTTATTTATTTATGAGGGACACAGAGAAAGAAGCAGAGACACAGGCAGAGAGAGAAGCAGACTCCATGCAGGGAGCCTGATGCGGGACTCGATCCAGGGACTTTGGGATCATGCCCTGAGCCAAGGGCAGGTGCTCAGCCACTGAGCCACCCAAGCATCCCTGCAAGACAATTTTTAAAAAGTGCTAGGTGTGTAAGTTCCCTCCAAATATCTGCAAACAGTATACAAACTCCGAGTGACTCCTACTTGGATAAATGACTCAATGTTACGTGAATGAACAAGTTAAAGATACGGTGCTCCAGCTGGGTAGGTTGACAAAATCTGTACTAAGAACATGATCTTCCCCCTGGCTAATCAGTTGAAATCAAGTTGATTTAAATATCTATTCCAAAACAGCATTTGCTCAACTTTTTGTCAGAAGAGATCACACCAGTAATCTGAGACCTGATTACAGGTCACCAGTATTACAGCTAAAGACTAGTGGGCAAAAAAAAAAAAATAATAATAATAAAATTTTAAGTACGGGTAAGAGCAAAGATCCTAACGTTCATGGAGCACACCCGGCTTATGTGACCTACTCAGCTCCATCAACCAAACAGTTCTAAAAGCCACCCTGGCTCTCCTGGTCAAAGGCTGGCCTAACATGATGCTTTAATTAGGCTAAGCACCATAGGTGTGTAACTGAGATAATCAGGTAGGTACATCATGCTTTTGAGGGGTTTACTGTCAGTCTGTTTAGGAGAAAAATAGAGATATCATGTTTGACGTGACCCAGCCAGGAAAACTGAAACTACTCTAGGTGTTTCAAACAGGCTGAATTTAATATAGGAAACTGGTTACCTCAAGGATGGGAGGCAAAATAGGATTCAGAGAGGCAACCACAGTTTAGCAACAATGAGAGACCAGTAGGACTTGTGGGGCTAGAGGGACAACAGGGGGAGATGATATTCTCAGAGTCTGGAGCCAGCCCTGACTGGTGGGAGATGGTGCTTTGGGGGAGGCTGCTTATGTTGCTGGGGCCATCGGCGGAGGAGATAGAGCCGCCGGAGACCCTCAGCTCCTGCCAGAGACAGCAGAGAAAGGAGAGAGAGAGACAATGAGAAGCACCTTATCTTCTCTCCTCCTCCTGCCCTCCAGCCTTGCACTAATGCCTTCCATGGGCTAAACCTCCCCGGGAGCCAGGAAGCAACAGACTCTGGGAAATGAGGTTCCCTGTGCTGTTTAGCCAAGAGGGAGACAAGCCAGGAATGCATGAAGAATATGTAGGCAGGAGAACCCACACAGGCCCTTATAGAGACAGGTAGCTAATAATGACTGAAGTAAAAAACAAAAACAAAACAAAAATGGAAACAAAACAAAAAAAAATGACAAAGGCCGAGCAATAAGGCCAAGAACTGAGAAGACTGGAGAAACCTCGCCGAGGTAGGATCCGGACAGGACCAAGCTTAGATGAGAATGCATAGACAGCTGAGTACTATTAAAAGATGTCATAAGAAATAGAAGGGTGAAGGGTGAAAAGAGCGACCATTTGTTAAACATCTTTGATACTGAATATTCACAAGAACTGAGAGGCAGGCATTAGCTCTATTTTTAAATGAGCTCTATTTTTAAATTTAAATTTTTAAATGGCTAAGTACCACGCCTATGGTTGTTTCCAACTCCCTGTCTGGATGTGGTCTCAGCCCTTCTCTGTGCTCTGAGAGGCTCACCCCTGCAGATTCCATCTCCTGGGCTCCCTTTTCTGCTGATTTCCAGTTACGTTTGGCCAATTGGAGGCACTGGCAAGAGATAAAAAGCGGGGAGGAAAGAGAAGTTTGGGTACTTCTTCCCCAGAGCTGCATTCTTTCTGCCTGGTGGCCACTAGTATTGCTTATCTGTTCTTTTGACCCTTCCAACATCTTGGTCAGTAGTCTTGTAAGTAGGTCTGCCGTGAATTGTGTTCCTTCTGATACACACGACTGGGATTCAAATCTGGCCAAGAGAACTGCAAGGTCACTGTACATAGAGATAGTGCTTTTATGCAAATGTATTTTAGCAATATATTATTGGAAAATAATCTATGAATTTGGCTTCACATTTTCTCAGGTGATAAATTTCATCCAGTGATAATAATAAAAATAAATAGTGTAATAGGGGTGCCCAGCTGGCTCAGTTGAAGGAGCATGCGGCTCTTGATCCCCAGGTCGTGAGTTTGAGCCATGTTAATATAGAGATTACTTAAATAATTTTTTTTAAAGATGTTACTTATTTATTCATGAGAGACAGAGAGAGAGAGGCAGAGACACAGGCAGAGGGAGAAGCAGGCTCCCCGCAGGGAACCCCATGCAGGACTCGATCCCCAGACCCCAGGATCACGCCCTGAGCAGAAGGCAGACATTCAACCGCTGAACCCCCAGGTGTCCCAAATAAATATTTTTTTAAAATGAAAAAAATAGTATATGTTTGAGTATAAGGAGAAGAAAGAGGGAGGGGGTGGGAGGAAGGCGCACCAGAGAGAGAACACATTTTATATTTTCTTTATCAGTTAGTATTTGATCGGCCCAATAACTCTATCATGTGGGCTGGAAAAAATAATTTTATCCAATTCAGAAACAAGAGGACTGGAACTCACTGAGATGATCTTACTGCAGAGCCAAAATTATAACTACACACTACAGGTTCTGCACTCTTTCTTCTTTGTATATTTATGATGTTATAGGGAAAAAAAGGTGGTGATTAACTGGTGGCTCAGTTAATTATAGAAAATAACATTAATTTTAGTTACGGTGTATACCTAAATGCTTCTAAGGAATGCTGCTATTTCCTATTTATTGGTTGTAAAGAGATATTTGTGTAGTCGGTAATTTAAAAAATCTTGTTGAATCAGCTAATAACATGCATAAGCATTCCATAATTCACTCCTAATGTGACTTCGTATTTGTATGCCGTAATCACTAGAAAATGAAATCTCTAAATATTTATTCATGGTGGGAATTTTTTATCTGACACTGTAGAACACAAAGGCAAATGGAAGCCCGTTAACGGTGGCTTCACAAATTATTCAAACGCCCAACTTCTTCATGTCACTGCTGGAAGGCCACAGGGTCCACGGACGGGGCCTCTCCAGAGCTGTGGCTC
The DNA here is from genome assembly GCF_048164855.1 of Canis lupus baileyi. NCBI lineage: Eukaryota > Metazoa > Chordata > Mammalia > Carnivora > Canidae > Canis > Canis lupus. The sequence continues at coordinate 46,894,341 of NC_132851.1, read as the reverse complement.
GAAGGGGAAAGACTGCACCTCGCTCTGCGCCTGGGACACGGCACAGGTGTGATCTGTGTTTGCCGAATGAATTCTCTTTTAAGCTGCCCAACAGACCTTACGTTTAGGGTTATCTGATTTGGTTTTATAATCACGAGCAGGATTAAATGAGCACTTACTGTATTCGTGCACCTTGCACGAGATGATAATATCCCACTTAATTCTCACAATGAACCTGTATGAAATAGGATTATTGCTCCTGATTTACAAGTGAGAAAACAGAAGCCGAAGGCAACCCAGGGAAGGATATACCTTCACCTAAGATTGAGATCAGCTTGTCTGATTCCAGGTTCTGGAATGCCATGCTTTTAACCACTCAGCTACACTGCTAGCTACATCTCCCCAGTGAGTGTCAGCTAGCACTGTTACTGCTGTGGTCACCGCAAGTACGTACGTATGCAGGCGTGTATGCACGCGGGCATGCATAGGTGTGTGCGTGTATTATTAAACCAAGTGAATGAGTGAGAACACCTGAAAGGTGTGGTGTTGATTACAGAGACTTAAAAATGTGGTTCATAGAAAGTTAGAAAAGGTAATCCTTCCCCTCCTCTTTTCCAAGCACATTCTGAGGGCTATCTTTAGTCTCTTTTAAGTCTATTCTTTACATTTTGGAGGTTGAAAGGAGTTGAAGAGGCGGGGGGTGGGGGGTGGAGGGGTGGGGTGCAGGGAAGCAAAGGAAAAACGGGAAGGGGTATATTGAGCTGTTTCTTAGGTTAAGACCTTGCAACTTCACACATAAAAATGCCTATTTTTTTTAAAAAGCCAAACCCAATGCAATGTAAGGTCAGCGGAATGGGTTGTGAATGCCTGTCATTGCTACATGAAAATTATTGAGAGAAACAGAGGCATTTCTCTAAACAGCTTTTGAAAGAGATATGGCCCTTCAGTATCACCTGTCCTCTAAACACGCTGCTCGGGGCACCTGGGGGCTCAGTGGTTGAGCATCTGCCTTTGGCTCAGGGTGTGATCCCAGATTCCCGGGATCGAGTCCCACATCGGGCTCCTTGCAGGGAGCCTGCTTCTCCTCCCTCTGCCTGTGTGTCTGTCTCTTTCTCTGTGTGTCTCTCATGAATAAATAAATAAAATCTTTAAAAAAATTAATAAACACCCTCTTCATTTCTAGGGAGACTAACAAGGGTGCAGTGAGTGAATGGTTCACGTAATTACATTTGGATGGTTTATGTTACTAAGCTCTGACTTAGTTCAGAAAATATTCAAGTATGCCTTCACCGATCCGCATAATGCTGTGAGACAATGGGAAAACCAGGGTAGCAGACACATTCACTTTGTTTCGGTGAAACGTAACAGTACAGTGGTGAGGTTCCACCGTCCTGTACGTCACTTTAAAGCTCTGTGGCCTCTTGGCATTAACGTGGACAGGACCTCTATGCCCCGTTTTATAGCACTTAGGTTAGTGTTTTCTTTTTTTTTTTTTTTTAAGGTTAGTGTTTTCAATTGTCACAGAATGCCTACTATGGCAGAGTATAAATTACGTGACTTTATCTTTTATGATCTATGGTTGGCATCATTCATGATTTATTCAGTACGAAGTCCCTGGTTGTAAATGTTGTCCTTTGGGGATAAAGCTCATTCCCTAGTCCTCATGTCCTCGTATAGGACAACTTGCTTAGAAAACCACGTCTGAAAAAAAAAAAAAGAAAAGAAAAGAAAAGAAAAGAAAAGAAAAGAAAAGAAAAGAAAAGAAAAGAAAAGAAAAGAAAAGAAAAGAAAAGAAAACCACATCTGGGGATGCCTAGGTGGCTCAGTGGTTGAGCATCTGTCTTTGGCTCAGGTTGTGATCCTGGAGTCCCAGGATTGAGTCCCGCGTCAGGTTCCCCCATGGAGCCTGCTTCTCCCTCTGCCTGTGTCTCTGCCTCTCTCTCTGAGTCTCTCATGAACAAATAAATAAAATCTTGAAAGAAAGAAGAAAGAAAGAAGAAAAAAAAGAAAGAAAGAAAGAAAGAAAGAAAGAAAGAAAGAAAGAAAGAAAGAAAGAAAGAAAGAAAGAAAAAAAGAAAAAAAGAAAAAAAGAAAGAAAGAAAGAGACCATGTCTGTTTTCCCTCGCCTTTTGCTTTTTGGGCGGACTTTCCTAACTAGTTGAGTTTGGCAGAATTAACTGGGCATGCTCGTCTCAAACCTTGCCTCTCTCTTCTCCTTGGAACCTGCCAGTTTGCACATAGGGGGCTTCTGGCATTTTCCCTCTACCAAGGGGGCAGTTTGACGGCGCAGACCTTGCCCCTGCTGGTAGGTCTGCTGCTCTGGGGGGAGTTTCATGTGTTGTTGGTGGTTGTATTCATGCATACAACAGTTTGCATTGTTGGCGGATGTATTAAATGCAGGTCCATGTGGACACACTTAAGCCATATCACCCACATAGGTTTATCAGAATTAAGAGATATTTTGATCTCCCTGCCAGATTCCCCTGCTTAACCATCAGTGGACTGTGAAGACATGAGGGCAAAGGGAGTATCAGTTAGTCCCCTCAAATCCCAACGGTAATAATCCTGTAGGAGAAGGATATCTCATTTTTCTGTAGTCTGGCTCAGCATGCGGTCCCAAGTGTGAGCCGGCTCTGAGTTGGGTCTGCCCAATGCCTTGCTGCATGACCCTGCTGGAAAAGCCATCTAACCTCCCTCAGTCTAGAATCTTTATCTGTAAAATGGGGCTATAATGGTACTAACTCTGTACAGTAATGCACTTAGCACAGCACCTGCTCGGCCACTGCTGGCCAACACGGCCATCGTTGTTGGCCCGTACCATCCTCTAAGGACCACCTGCATCTCAAAGGTTTCTATGCCTTATTTTTAAAACCAGCTACACAACTGGGGCGACTGGGGCAGTTAAACATCTGCCTTCAGCTCAAGTCATGATCCTGGGGTCCTGGGATCAAGTCCAGCTCCCTGCTCGGTGGGGAGTCTGCTTCTCCCTCTGCCTCTGCCCCTCACCTCTGCTTGCTCATTTTCTCTCTCTCTCTCTCTCTCTCTCTCTCTCTCTCTCTCCAATAAATAAAATCTTAAAACACACACACACACACCAAAAACCCAGCTACATAAGGAAAAATACTTTGGGAGAAAAAAAGAAAGGTCAATGCATGGAAATCCAAGTAATATATTAGTGATATTTCTTGGCTTCGTGTACTATAGAAAGATGAAAGAAACCCACTCATGATTCCCAAAGTGTGTCACCACAAAATCCAGCAGTTTGTCCGCGATGCTAACAGTCAGTGTTATGGCTGGTGCGATCTCGCCCTCTGGTGACGGGAGAAGGTGATGCTCTGACTTCACAATCGGGTATCGTGACAAAACCATAATCCTGCATTGGAACGAAAAGAAACACGTGCATCAGGGTCGGTCCCTTTTATACCATGGAGACAGGACTAAGCACATGTGTTAAAAAACAAAACAAAACAAAACAAACACCCGATGTGTTGCCATGCAGGCAAACCACCAAGGGGCACCGAGTGAGCAGCACTAACGTGCATCAGCTCGACAGGGCGACAAATCTCTTTGCTATTTAGCGTGTCTCTCTGTGTCGCTAAGCACAACGCCATCAACTCTGTTTCAATAAATGCTCTGGAGACACAAAAGGGGTAGAATTGGTAATAGCACGAAATCCATTTTCCTCGCGTTGTTACTCTGGCAACCTGTTTGCGTAGACCATTCTAATCTTGATCAACCCATTTAGGAATGTTCGATCTTGCCAGCAAGAGCTCGGAGTAACAATTTACAGGATCAGAAATTGCCACCTGCCCAGCAGGATACACACACCGTGTCCTATCCCCCCCGCCCCCCCCCCAACCCCCCGAGTCCAGAGCTACATATTCGGAAAGGATGAGCCGAGCTCAGGCCCGAGCCGGTGCTGCTCCCGGGCCGCGGGCGGCCTCCCCCAGCGGGAGCGTCTCCACTGTGAGGCCACCGGGACCTACACACGCATCCAGCGTCCACACCCCGCCTGGCCCTCCGGGCTGCCCGCACTCCTCCCGGGCCTCACCTGACTCTCCAGAGGCTTCTCAAGTTGGCCCAGTCGGGCTCCCCTGCCTGGTGGTTCCCTTCCCATTAAGCGGCATCATCTCTACCAGGTGTTCAGGTGAAAAAGGTAGATGCTGCCCTTGTGCCTTCGCGGCCCCGACACCTAAAGCCTCAGTAAGTCCCATCAGCTCTGCTCCTAAGGAGTTCCTGAGTCGGCCCCCTTCTGTCCACGTCCCCAGCTCCACTGTCCCCTCTCACCTGTGCCAGCGCATCCATCTCATCACCTGTCTCCCCGCTCGCTCCCACTCTTGCCCCCAACACGCTGTTCCAGGAACAGCCCGAAAGGTCTTTTAAAAATGTAAATCGGGGGGGCACCTGGGTGGCTCAGTGGCCGAGCATCTGCTTTTGGTTTGTCATTATCCCGGAGTCCCGGGATCGAGTCCCGCATGGGGCTCCCCCACAGGGAGCCTGCTTCTCCCTCTGCCTGTGTCTCGGCCTTTGTGTGTGTGTGTATGTGTGTGTCTCATGAATAAACAAATAAAATCTTTAAAATTAATAATAATAGGGGGGATCCCTGGGTGGCTCAACGGTTTAGCACCTGCCTTTGGCCCAGGGCGCGGTCCTGGAGACCCTGGATTGAGTCCCACGTTGGGCTCCCTGCATGGAGCCTGCTTCTCCCTCTGCCTGTGTCTCTGCCTCTCTCTCTCTCTATGTCTATCATAAATAAATACATACATACATACATACATACATAAATAAATAAATAAATAAATAAATCTATCTTTAAAAAAATAAATAAATAAAAATAAAATTAATAATAATAGGGCAGCCTCGGTGGCTCAGCGGTTTAGCGCCACCTTCAGCCCAGGGTGTGATCCTGGAGACCCTGGATCGAGCCCCACATCAGGCTCCCTGCGTGGAGGCTGCTTCTCCCTCTGCCTGTGTCTCTACCTCTCTCTCTCTCTCTCTCTCTCTCTGTGTGTGTGTTTCTCTCTCTCATGAATAAATAACTAAATAATCTTTAAAAAAAATAATAAAATAAAATGTAAATCAGATCAGATGGCTCCTACCTAAAAACCAGCCAATGGTTTCCCATCAGAACTGAAGTCCTCAGTCCTCGGCATGGACTAGGTGGCTCTCTAAGATTAGGGGCCCACCCTCGACCTCATTTCTCACCAGCTCCCCCTCAGCGCCCCTCTTCAGGCCCAACAAACCTGATCCCGCCTTGAGTCTTTACACGGGCGGGTCCCCCCTCTTCCCAAGGCCGGATCCTGGGTCCTCATGGCAGGGTCTTCTCACAGAGACCTTCCTGACCGTCCCCCTGCCCCTCCTCCCCAGTCGCTTTCCTTTTCCATGTAGTGCTTATCATGATCTCAAACTCTTCCGTATTTCCGTGCATCCGTGTTTATTTTCTGTTTCTTCGCATTAGGAGGTGAGCCCCAGGCAGGCAGCATCAGGCGAGGCACGCTTAGTGCTGTAACCTCGGCTCCTACACTGAACGGTTTATAATCCTGAAGAACTGAAAGTATCCAGCAACAGGGACACCTTTCAAACAATCACGGAATATGTGTATCTTCTGCACCTGCCCGTCCCCCGCAGGAAACACCCCGGGGGCGTACTCAGAGGGCTCTGGTATGACAACATCAACTCTCTACTGGACAGAGCCCAGGATGCCTGGTCTTCAGGGCCTTGTTCCCAAGGTTCACTTACCCCCAGGTGTGATCCCTCGTGCTTGGGCCAAAGTCCGTATAGAAACCCAATTTCTCCCCTAGCCACATGGTCAAGTCATTGTTCCCGATATAAGGCTTAGAAGCATCACTCTCCAAAATCGTTATGAAATCTGCACCTATTCAGGAACAGAAATGCACATAGGGATTAGCCACAGCTGTGCAAAAACAAGTAGCAAAACTTTATTCTTAAACCCTTTGCCTTTCCTCATAAATCAAAACAAAACAAAACAAAACCCCAAAGTCATTTCTAATGAGTCACTCAAGTGAAGTGGATCAAACCTGAGCTACAGAAGGAGTTCCCACCCCCACCCATGTCAAGCATACTTAAAACACGGGATACCCAGAGGAAATGCAGGAAAGGATAAAATCGTAACTTCTAAATTTTCAAATGCTTTTGACACCTTTCCCAAAACTTCAAATAAGCACAATCCCTTTGTCAAATACTCAACTGCTGTGCAGGAATAATAGAGTGGTGTGCAACAGCATTTTATTGCTGAGAAAACACCTCCGTGGTGCTGGCACAGAAGTGAGTTTCCTGGTTTCTACAGACCCCGGCCAGATGTGCCTCGGAGGCCTCGGAATCAGGACGAAGGACCATGGAAATTAGTTTGTGGCATTAGAATCGACAGACCCCCAGCAGTTTCTCAGGAGACATGCTTATTGTTAGGGATAACCAGGGCAGTTTCGGCCTTTGCGTGTCTTGCTCCACGCTCCACGTAGTTGAGTGAAGAACCAAATACCCACATCTTTTAAAGGATGCTACGTATGAAGACGAGCAGCCCAGGGCACAGAAACTTAAATACTGGCCCTTAGGCTCTTGAAAGCAATCTGCTTCACAAAAGAGCATCACTCTGACCCACTCTGCCTTTTAATGTGGCTGCTTTCTGGTCTCCAACAGCGGGTCCCCAAGCAACAGAAGCCACCAGCAGGAGGATCTCGAAGAGCGAAGGCATGACAAGAATTCCCTGCAGATACTCAGTATGAGGCTTTGTTCAGAATCGACTGAATTAATTGCTCTCAAAGACAGATGTGGTTATAGAAACTTAATCCTTCTGCAGCTGCCTACCAGAGTAAAGCCTTTTTAAGAGATTAGTTTACGACCCAGCAAACCCTCCTCCCATGACTTATGATCTTGTTCAAAATAAAAACATTAATAGTAGTCTCTCAAAGCCTGGAACTAATTCCAGTAAAAGGCTTACCTGTTTGATTGAGTAATTGAGCCGATCTTTCTAGACTGGACCATCCTTCATTGTCATAACCAAACCTAAAAGGCCAGATGGCGGCAGAGACCTCTGTGGCTGGTGCCTGAGGAGTGGTTTTAATGGTAATTTAAGATGACTGTGAACAATGGCAGTTTACCAAAATTCATATTTCAGCAAAATAATTTTCTTAGTGAATCTGTCCACATTTAATTCATGAAAATAAGGAGCTGTTTGCTCGGTGATACTGTCATAATAAATCTTCTGTGAACTTCTAGCCAAAGCTTGCCAATTAGGAGGACTATTTGGAAAGTGAGCGTCTGTAAGCAGCACTGTTTATAAAAAATCAGAAGCAACCTGGCTGTTGTTTCAACAGGAAAAATAGGAAAAGGTATAAATAAATGGTGTGACATACATAAGACGGAATACTACACAGCCCTAATAAGTAAGTTAGGCCTTCATAATCTCCATACAGATTAATTTATAAAGGTGATTTTAAGTAAAAAAAAAAAAAAAAAGTCCGTTGCAAAATATATATGTCAGATGTCATTTAGGTAAAGTCAAAAACAATATAGTCTGGGGCTATATTGTAGGTAGTAACAAGATAAAGAAATGCATGAAAATGATAAGCATCATATTCTGGATGGAGAGGTTCCCCATGCACAGGAGAGGAATGAGATCACAGGGGGATGCACAGAGTCCTTCGTCATAGCTACTAAGCAGTCTGCTGACTCTGAGTCATACATGCTGTTGCTCCCCTACTGTACTGGCAAGGCCAATGCTCAAGGGCACCGCCCCCTTTGAGAGTTTATCTTTTGGGGCCATGGGCTCAGTCAGAGAATCAGGGCCCAACCCTAAACGTCCATCTCAATAAATGCATACCTAACTGATCTATAACAGGGATCCTGAGAAAGAGTTTGGCTAGATTAGAAGAAATCCATCTTCACAACCGGAAAAACAACTCAAAGTGGACCATACAAGTTCAGGTTGAGAGAAAGGTAAGTAGCAACCTCTTTGCAACAGAAGGCCACCACACATAAACAGCTCCCTGTGCTACCCGGCCCAATAAACTGGGCTTCCCATCCTTACACAGGAAAGGTCATTCAGTTTAGTGACTGTCATAGAAAGGGAATGGAACCACCAGCAGGGATTTCAAGAGGCATGATTACATCCATCAAGCTATCCCTTTTCACATAATTCTATAGCAATAGTAAACTCTGGATTTCTCCGCTTCAAAACCTGCTATTCTCCTGTTCTTTCCTTGTCCGTAAATGCCACGACCTTCCATCCGGTTGCTCAAGTCAAAGGCATAAAAGTCATTCTTGATTTCTTCCTTCTCCGCATCCAGCAACATCTAATCCATCAGCAGATCCTATCAGCTCTACTTTCAGAATACCATTGACTCTGGAACAACAGGGGAGTTAGGGGCCTCCCTGCACAGTTGAAAATCCACGTGTAACTTCTGATTCCCTGAAACCTTAACTACTAACAGCCTCCTGTTGACTGGAAGCCTTACCAATAACACAACAGGCAATTAACACACATATGTACTATATACTGTATTCTTACAATAAAATACCCTAGACAAAAGAAATGTCATTAAGAACATCGCAACGGGGATCCCTGGGTGGCTCCGTTGGTTAAGTCTCTACTTTTGGCTCAGGTCACAATCCCAGATGGTGGGATCGAGTCCCTCATTGGGCTCCCGGCTCAGCACAGGGTGCTTCTCCCTCTGCCTGCCTCTCCCCCTGCTTTTGCTCTCTCTCTCTCTCTGACAAATAAATAAATCCAATCTAAAACAAATCATAAGGAACAGAAAACAGATTCACAGTGCTATACTAGAGCTATTGATACTATAAATTTACATCATCTGTTTACAAGATGAACTGTGGGTCAGGACGTGTAATGACATTGCTTTATACGTCACAAAACACTGTAGATGTTAAGGTACTACTAGCAGTAGACATCAAAAATGAAAAGATAATGTGAAAAAGCACTTCATATTGACTCGCAGCTATGACAATTCATGCATTGATAATGAAGCAGCAGCAATATCCATAAGTTTGTTTTATGGTAACCTAGTGTAATCGATACGATTGCTTCACGGTAGCCGAGCCTATAGACTAATGAATGAATTGTTATAAAAATTTTATGGCACCCAGTATTACCATCATAGTTATTATTATTTTTTTTTTTACCATCATAGTTATAAGGCAGTATTGCAAACTCTATTATATTTTTAAAAAACACTTCCCTGTAGTAATAGACCGACACACGGGTTTTCCAATTATGGGGGTGGGGGCTGGCCTACTGTACTGTATTATAATTCACAGTAGGAAAATGAAGACATTATTAATTTTATATTAAGATACACTCACCTTGTGCCTACATAAGGATAGGCTGTCCCCTTCCATATGAGTCTTGTACACCGTGTTCTATGGGATGAATACCCAGGTGACAGTGCCAATGATGACACCAAAGGTCTCACACAGTTCTCGCCGGATAGGAATTAGACGTTCAGGCAAAGACACACACACACACGCATCCACAACATAAATTTATTTAGCGTATGGCATGGTGATTATTCGCAATCCATGAAGCGGAATTGGATCATCATAAAGGCCTTCATCCTCATTGTCTTCACGTCAAGTAGGCCGAGGAGGAGGAGGAAAAGAAGGGGTGATCTTGCTGTCTCAGGGAAGGTGGAAGCGGTGAAGGAGAAGGAAGGGGAGGCACGAGAGGCAGAGCCATTTAACATAACTTTCTGGAAAAACATTGTGATTTTTGTCTGACTGTCTTGCTTTTTCATGTCTCTGAAAATGTTTCTAGATGGTACTAATCCTTCTTCCACCATTTGCTTCCACCACTGCCTTCATCATAGAAGGGTCCGTGGCATAAAAGAAGGGAAAAGCAGTCTTGAATAATTAGACCCTTTCTTCCAGATTATCTAGTGTCAGTTTGTTTTCTGGTGTTGCTCCTTCTAGATCTTCCCCGATGTCTGGCACTGGTGCAGAAACACTCGTCTCCATCAGGTTGTCTTCTGTTCGTTCCTCTGGCGTGGTGTCTGTCCGCTCTTAAATCCCTCCAAGATCTGCACCTTGAAACCCTTCAGCCTCCACCTTTTTCCCATTATCCACAATCCCTTTCATGATTCCCTTGATCAGCTCTGTCATAAATCCTGTGAAGTCATGTACAACATCTGGACACAGTTTACTCCAGCAGGAATTTATTGTCTTGAGCTTGATGGCTTTCACGGCTTTTGCTAAACAATGGCATCTTCAGTGGTATAATCCTTCCAGACTTTCATGAGGTCATATCTGTCGGGGTTCTCCGCCAGAGCAGACAATCCTTTCACAGAGTGCTGTCTGTGTGTAATGGGACTTAAAGGGCCATATAATCCCTGATGTAGAGGCTGAATCAGAGACGTGTGTCGGGGTAAGAAGATCACTTGGATGCCTTTGTTGTTGAACTCATGGGGTCCTGGGTGGCCAGGGGGTATCATCTCCTATCAAAAGAACTATAAAGGGCCGTCCTTACCAGCAAGGTACTTTCTGACTTCAGGGACAAAGTATCAGTGGAACCATTCCAGAAAAAAGGGTTCTCATTGCCCAGGCCTCCTTGTTGTGCAATCAAAAGACTGGTAGCTGGTGCTTATCCTTTCCCTTCAAGGCTTAGGGTTAGCAGCTTTATAGATAAAAAGTCCCCATCATAAGCGCAGCTGGATTTGCACAAAACAGTGGAGTTAGTGCATCCCTTCCAGTCTTAAATCCTGGTGCCATACTAATAGATGTCCTTTGTGGCATTCCCCACCCCCCCGAAAAAAAATAGGACACTTTCACCTGCACTAAAAACCTGTTAAGCAGATGTCTTTTCTCCTCAGTGATTTCCTTAAGAGTGTCTGGGAACTCTTGGTGGCTCTTGGTGGGCAGACACTACTTCTCCTGTTATCTTGACATTTCTTAAGCCAAACTTTGCTTTTTTTTTTTTTTTTTAAGATTTTATTTGTTTATTCATGAGAGACACACAGAGAGAGAGAGGCAGAGACACAGGCAGAGGAAGAAGCAGGCTCCATGCAGGGAGGCCGATGCGGGACTCGATCCCAGGACCCCGGGGTCACGCCCTGGGCCAAAGGCAGGTGCTAAACCACTGAGCCACCCACGGGTCCCCCATGCCAAACTTTTCCAAAATTAAATTCTCTAGCTTTAGATCCTTCACCTTCCTTTGGCTTTAAGTTGTTATATAATGATTTTGCTTCTTCTCAAGTCACATTAGCCTAGAGGTTATGCCTTTCTTAGAGCAATCCTGCACCCACACAAAAGCTGCATTTTCACTATGAGATAAAAAGGCATTTTGCACAAAGGGCAAGGTTTTTCGCACCTGCTGGTGTGGCTCCAGCGACAGCGTCACGAATTCCCTTCTCTTGGTCTACGGTGGTCCTTACACTGGATTCATTTATCTCAAGATGCTAGTGACTGCAGCTGCAGACCCCAGTGTATAGCGTATCAGGCAATTCAACTTTTTCTTGTCATGACTTTACTCTGCTTCTTGGGAGCACTTCTAGCATCACTAATGGCAGTTTATATGGGTCCCATGGCATCACTCAAGGTCTAGGTATTGTTTACTATCAAAAAGATTTTACTTATTTACTTATTTGAGAGAGAGAGCGTGCAAGCGGGGGGTGGGGGGCGGACAAGCAGACTCCTCACTGAGCCTGACGCAAGGCTCTATCCCATGATTCCGAGATCATGACCTGAGCTGAAATCAAGACTTGAACACTTAACCTGAGCCAGCCAGGTGCCCCAAGAGACCACTTTTTACTGTAATAAAAAATTTACTAGAGGGAAGAACTGCTCAGTAGGAGATTAGCATCACACAGGATCTTAAACTGATAACAACGCTTGAGCTCACTGCCACAGCAACAGGAGGGGACTACGAAATTATTACAGCAGTACATTATGTACTACGGTTTAATTTTATACAGTTATGACCTAATACCTGCATCTTTAGGTTTGTTTACATTTCTCTCCCCTACAAATGTTGCCATGTAAGGTCTGCCTTTGTGTGTGCAAGTTCTGACACATTTTAACTAATTATGATAAATTTGTGTATACTTTATGGTAGCAAATGACAAAATAAACTAGTATCTACATATATTTTATGCATTCATGACATACCTTTTGCTGAGTTTTTTCACTATTTCTAGGCTATGTGGTTTGCCTGCAAGTTTTTTCAAATTGTCGCGAATTTCCAGAAAATCCTCCAACATACATATTGAAAAAAGTCTGCATGTAAGCGGATTGGCGCAGTTCAACTTCACATTGTTCAAGGGTCAACTATATATTCTAAGTCTGTCCACTTCTCTCCAACTCCACTACCCACAGCACCTATCCAAACTTCCGTGGTCTCTCTCCTGGACAACTGAAAAAGCCTTGTAACTTATCTGCCTACTTTATGATCCATTCTTCACAGAGAAGCCAAGTTTTTATATATATAACTTATCTCCCTACTTCTCCATACTCCCTACTCCTGTATATATATTTATATACCTCCTACTTCTATATGTATATATATATCATAGATAGATGAATAGATAGATATAGATGTCATGTTTCTTCATGCTCCTGCTCAAAATACTCCAGTGGCTTCCATTGGAAGAAAAATAAAATCAGGGTGCCTCATTGTGCTCTGTGAGGCCCTCTATGACGGGACCCTCCCCAGCCTCTGTATCCTTTTTTTTTTTTTATTGGAGTTCAATTTGCCAACATTTAGCATAACACCCAGTGCTCATCCCATCAAGTGCCCCCCTCAGTGCCCGTCACCCAGTCACCCCCACCCCCCGCCCACCTCCCTTTCCATCACCCTTTGTTCGTTTCCCAGAGTTAGGAGTTTCTCATGTTCTGTCTCCCTTTCTGATATTTCCCACTCATTTTTTCTCCTTTCTCCTTTATTTCCTTTCACTATTTTTTATATTCCCCAAATGAATGAGACCATATAATGTTTGTCATTCTCCGATTGACTTATTTCACTCAGCATAACACCCTCCAGTTCCATCCACATCGAAGCAAATGGTGGGTATTTGTCGTTTCTAATGGCTGAGGGATATTCCATTGTATACATAGACCACATCTTCTTTATCCATTCATCTTTCGATGGACACTGACAACCTCTCCATCCTCACCGTCTACCACTCTTCCCCTTACTCATCAAGTTTCAGTCACACCAACCACCCTGGTGGGCCTCAAACACACCATACTTATTTCCCCTCAGCCCTGTACAAGCATGCCCTCTGCCTGAATCCCTCACCCCTACCTCTGTGAATAACTGGCTTCATGTTAGCTTTCAAGTTTTGACTCAAGTATCATCACCTCCACAGAGCAACCTTCTCTAACCACCCAGACCCCATCGTTACTCTCTACTCTATAGTCCTATCTGCTTCTGAGAAGCCTGATCTAAGGTGATCATCTTTATTTATTCCTCTGAATACCATCTTTCTCCCCTACCACAATGTAAACTCCATCAGGGCATTAGTCCAACTTGCTTACTTCTGTACCCCTGGGACCAGGCACACAGAGATACTCAGTAAGTGTTTAGCAAATGAATGAACAAATGAATAAGAAGAACAGGTATTAAATCCAACTGAAATGTCTCCTTTTGTAAAGAGTTCCTGGCTGACATTAGGTATCTTTTTCTGACTGGCATATGTTGCAATAATAACAACTAACAATTAAAGGACAAAAGAAAGAGATCATGTAATGAATTATTTACTTATTAAGAAATAGTCACCAAACAAACAAACAAGCAAACAAACAAAAGAAACAGCTACGGAGTTCTGAATATCACTTTGTGAGGTGCTGGAGTTATGAAGGTAAGAGAAGCATGGTCTCCATACTCAGTATAGCTTTTTATTTATATGAAAAGATCTGCCTAGTAATATAGAACACTAAAATTCAAAGTTAAGCATCAAATTCTGCTTTAGCCAAAACTGTAACTCTAACTGCATTATGGAGCACATCAAACTTCACCAGAGCAGAGAAAAAGCACAACACGGCAACTTACTCTTTCTTCTGCCTGCCTATCTAGAAGAGAAAGGAACAATAAAACATTTAAAACTATAGACAACAAGAGGGACGAGGAAGACGGGAAAACCTCCATGACCCATCAGTACACAAGCTACCCATAATCTTCAAATTCAAGAATTATCTACAAGATTATTTTTAAATCAGATTCTCATATTGTTGCCTTCAGCAATATCTGCCAAACCGTACAAAAAAAACCCATTATAAAAAGTCTTTATTTCATAGTTTAGATATATTAAATCATGGAATGGAATATATAACTTCATACAACAAAATTATGAGCAGCTTGCCTTTAACAAATGGATCTATCCTGTCTCAAGAACCCAACTTCATGAAATAATTCTGTTATCAGCCTATGACCTAGGGGTTCAAGAAATGGTTTACAGGGCCCTGAAGTCATGACATGCAGATCTATAGTGCAAGCATAATGATAAAGTGTATAAATAAGTGCATATGCATACATACCATATAAAATTCTGTATCAAAGTTTTTCATTACTTACCCCTTTGCCCAATTTATTCTCATAGGCTTTATGTCGTAGTCCTAATCCTAATAGTCCCACACCAACAAGCAGCCACAAAACTAAACAGAAAGAAGAAATAATTATTTAAAAGAAACTGGCTTTTCTTTCTCTTTTTTTTTAAGATTTTATTTATTTATTTATAGAGATGCAGGGAGAGAAAGAGAGGCAGAGACACAGGCAGAGGGAGAAGCAGGCTCCATGCAGAGAGCCTGACGTGGGACTTGATCCTGGGTCTCCAGGATCACGCCCTGGGCTGCAGGCGGCGCTAAACCACTGCGCCACCGGGGCTGCCCGAAACTGGCTTTTCAAAAATGGGGGGGCCGGTTTTGGTAAATAACACTGCAATAAGCCTAGTGGTGCATAGATCTTTTCAGATTCATGTTCTCATTTTCTTTGGGTCAACATCCAAAAGAAAAATTACCAGATCACGTGGTAGTTCTATTTCTAATTTTTTGAAGAACCTCCATACTGTTTTCCATAGTGGCTGCACCAGCTTGTGTAAATGAATGGATACTGAAGATGTGGGGTGTGTGTACACAATGGAATATTACTCAGCCATAAAAAAGAATGAAGTCTTGTCATTTGCAACAACATGGATGGATATAGAGGGTATTATGCTAAGTGAAATAAGTCAGAGAAAGACAAATACCATAGGATTTCACTCAGGTAGAATTTAACAAATGAACAAAGAAAAAAGAGATTGAAAAACTAACTCTTAACTATAGAGAACAAACTGATGGTTACCAGAGAGGAGATGGGTCGGGGGATGGGTAATATAGGTGATGGGGATTAAGAATACTCTTGTGTTGGGGTGCCTCGGTGGCTCAGTGGGTGAAGTATCTGCCTTTGGCTCAGGTCATGATCTCAGGGCACTGGGATCAAGCCTCACATCAGGCTCCCTCTCCCTCTGCCTGCCACTCCCCCTGCTTGTGCTCTCTCTCTGTCAAATAAATAAATAAATAAATAAATAAATAAATAAATAAAATCTTAAAAAAAAGAACACTCTTGTGTTGAGCACTGTGTAATGGATAGAGTTGTTGAATCATCATATTGTGCACCTGAAACTAGTATAACACTATATGTTAATTACACTTGAATAAAAAAAATAACTTTATGAAATTATTAAATCTATTAGCCAAGATTTTGTGCAAAGGAGAAACGTCTAGTTCCTGGGTTAATTTTCATGTGTGACATGTATGCATAACTGATCCTTGCAACTCAGGTTTCAAGGAATCTTCCCTGAAAATGTTCCAAGGACCATGAGCTTAAAGTAAAAATAAATCATAAATATATACAAGAAATAATACACAAGAAAATAACTCTCCATGAGCAGAAACCAGCAAGAAAGAAAAGCCTGTAAAGTCAAACTCACAAATACTTCAAATATTGGAACTTTTAGAATCAGAATACAAAATAAGCATGCTTATTAACCATGGGTCAAAAAATAAAGGAGGGTATTCAACAGGGTGACTAAGGAATAGGAGATTGATGATTGGGAAAATCTGTGAAGAAATAAAATAGACTTCTAGAAATAAAATTATATGATAATTGAAATTAGAAACTCAGTGGGCAAGACAGGTAGCAGTAGACAAAGCCAAATGGAGAATTAGTGCAAGGGACAGTTTAAAATCGAAGGTAGATACTATGAAAGAGGTTAAGGGACATGGAGATGATAATAGGAAGATCCAACACAATCTAAGTGGAGTCAGAAAGGAAGAAGAGAAAGAATGGAAAAGAGACAATATTTGCAGAAATAAAACTGAGAATTTCCCAGAAGTGAAAAAAGACATGACACTTCAGATTCAGAATGCCCAAACACCAACAAGCAAGCTGGGGGGACGATGATCATATCCGTATATATCACACTGAAACTCCAGGACAGCAAAACAAAGAGAAATTGTAAGAGCTGCCAGAGAAAAAAAGGCAGATGATCTCCAATGGAGCAGGATTATTACACTGGCAGCTAACTTTGCAACTGTAAAGTTGCTTCTTCTTCAGCAAGAACTGAAGTCAGATAACAGAACACCAGCTTTAATGTGCTGAGAGAAGGAAAACAAAACAAAACCCAATTACTAAGAGAATCAAAATTGAAGGTATAATTTCCAAAGTAGAGAGCAGAACAGAAAGGAGGGGATGAGAAAAAAAAAGAAAAAGATAACCCAATCAATGCAAAAGCAAACAAGAAGAATTAGAGGGATAAATGTAGCTCAGAAAAGTTGAAAAAGCAAAAGTAAAGTAAGATGACAGAAAGAGATAATAATGCATGCAAAATCACAACAAAATTAGATTATATTTTCAAGCTAAAAGACAAGACGGACAGTCTAGAACAGGCAAAATGATGGAGACTGTTAAAAGATCAATGGTTGCCAGGGTTGTTGTTGTTGTTGTTGTTGTTTTTTTTAAGATTTTATTTATTTTTCACGAGAGACAGAGAGAGAAAGAGACCCAGGCAGAGGGAGAAGCAGCCTCCCTGCAGGGATCCCGATGCGGGACTCGATCCAGGACCCTGGGATCACACCCTGAGCCAAAGGCAGATGCTCAACCACTGAGCCCCCCAGGCGTCCCTGGTTCCAGGGTTTAGAGGGAGGACGGAAGGATAAATAGGTGGAGCACAGAGGATGCTTAAGGCAGCACAACGATTCTGTGTGATACCGTAATGGTGGATGGCTGTCATTCCACATTTGTCAAAACCCACAGGACATACCACAAAAAGAGTGAACTGTGATGTAAACCACAGACTTGACTTAATAATAATGTCTCAACATGGGCTCATCGGTTTTAATGAACGTACCGCAGTAATGCACGATGTCAATAGTGGTGGAAACTGTGGGCAGCTTCGCTGTCCCTGTGGAGGAGCAGGTGGGGTGCAAGGGGGTAGGCGAACAGGAAGGCCATACTTGGGGCTCAACAGATCTGTAAATCTAAAACTGCTCTAAAAACCAAAATCTACTCATTTTTCTAAAAGACAAAGACAGTGGCTGCCATTGGTGGAGGCAGGGAAGGGTGAAGAGGTGGAGGACAGAGGATTACTCCGTGTGACACTCTAATGATGGATACAGAGCATCACGTACATACAGAACCCACGGCACGCCCAGCACCAAGGGCGACCCCTAACGTAAACCGTGGACTTCGGGTGCTAAGGATGTGTCAGCGCACATTCCTCAGTCATAACAAATGTAATAATAGGGGCTCCTGAGTGGCACAGCCGGTTAAGCGTCCGACTCTTGGTTTCAGCTCAGGTCGTCATGATCTCAGGGTTGTGAGATCGAGCCCTGTGTGGAGCTCCACCTTGGGTATGGAGTCTGCTTGAGATTCCCTCTCTCCCCCTCTCTCTCTCTGCCCCTCCCACTCATGCTCTAAATAAGGAAATAAATCTTCAAAAACTAATATTAATAATAAGTGTGATCATAAACTCGGGTGGGGGGTACCGATATTGAGGGAGTCTGTGTGTATGTGGGGTCAGAGGGTATATAGGGAATCTCTATTTTCTGCTCAAACCAAAAATGGCTCTAAAAAATTGTTATAAAAAATTCCACAGAACTGTCTAAACAACTTTGTAAATAAATGGTTCCCAATGCCTCGATCTGATGAATGAACTAAAGAATCTTAGTTCTTAATTCTACTAATTCTACTAATTTAGTTACTAATTCTACTTTAATTCTACGACCGCTACAAATCACAACAGCAACTATAAAGACAGAGATTGTCAGGATCAAAAAAACAACAAACAAAACCTACCAGGTCTTAGTTTCAAGAGACACACCTAAAAAAATAAGAACACAGAAAACAAAACTCTACATTTTAAAAATGTCCCCTAAATTGTAATATAATCTTTTCAAGTTATGATGGAACATATGTGAAAGTGTTTACATAATGGTCTTACCGCTTTGTGGCATCTCTTTTAGAAAAAGATCACAATTTTATTTAGTTTAATTGTTTTCTATCTCTTTATACTATAGTATTTTATCTTCATTTTAAAAAGAAATTTTAGGATTTTTAAAAAAATGTATTTACTCATGAGAGACTCAGAGAGAGAGAGGCAGAGACACAAGCAGAGGGAGAAGCAGGATCCCTGCAGGAAGACAGATGTGGGACTTGAATCCAGGACCCTGGGATCACAACCTGAGCCGAAGGCATCTAGATGCTCAAGCACTGAGCCACCCAGGTGCCCCAATATTTTATCTCCTTTATAAAAATATCAAGTTACTGAGGGTGGGGGCTATCTTTGTTTCCTACATAATGCTGTGTAGTTATATAATGCTGTGCACTGTACCTAATACACTATCTGCGAATGTTATCATTTCAATAAACATTTTTATTTAATCTAGTTCATTTGAAATTAGTCAGATTGAATAGTAAACTAACTTCATGTCTGAGTTTCTAGCTCATCAATATCCCAAATGTTAATGTATTTAAGCTCCCCAAAAAGGAGAACAAGAAATAAATAATCTGAAATAGAAATAGTTCTAATAAGAACAAATGATCTTGGAAATTCTTCCTGTTAAATAATCTTTTTTGCATGAGAAGTGAAACAAGACTATTAATCGAGAAGCTGTGGCTGAAATGAGAGGCTGTCAGAGATTGGCTTCAAAGAATTTCACCAAAATGAGTAAGGAAGACAGTTGTTAACAACACCGGCAAAAATGTTAAAAATTGTTGGAACTGAGTGAAGGGTACGCGAGGGTTTCATTATACTTTTTAATTTCATATATGTTTGAAATTTTATGATAATTAGGTGCTTTAAAAAAAAGAAAGCAAAACTTACAAAGTTTCATGTATTTTTCACTCTTTCTGAAAAGCACTTTAGGACTATTTTTTGTTTGAAGAAAGTCAAGGCTTTTCTTAGGACTAAAGAGCATATTCAGTCCAATAATTAGCATCACTGCCCCTGTTAAAAGAGAAAGCAAGAACATATTACATTTTAATCCACAAATCCTCCCAATGGTAAATTCCAGGAGCCTAAATTTCATGTCAATGGCCATACCCTGAAAATTCAGTTATTGAGTTCATTTATCTCAGTACCTAAGCAATTACTCTAGTTGCACTTCTGATAATTGGGATTGATCCTTAGAAATCCGCTAGGGTCCTAGGAACCCTACTTTAAATGACAAGACTCCAGCCTTTCCTGGATGAGAAATGTCTTTTAATTTCCTGAGTGTTTCCTCATTGTTAGGTTGGTAATAGACTACTTTGCTGTTGATTGTGCAGAGGAGGGTGGAGCATAAAAGAAAGAAAGGAACTGCTTGCTGTAGGGACCGAGTTTTCTGCACCAAAAAAGACCTCAGATGCACCAGGTTGTGGAGCATAAAAGGAGGATATATGTAGATTCATAATCCAACCATGTTAGGGGAAGCAATTCTGGCCCGGGATGGGGGTCCTCATGGAGGACTCATGCCAGGACTCACACTGTGCCAATAAGGCCGGCCAAAGAAGTTGAGCTCTGTTCCATGCATTACAACGTAACTTATATGTAAGGTTTACATACTTCTCAAGTCCTATACAATGAGAATGGAAACAGAGGTATGGCTGACCGATGTGTAAATTAGGAGATATTAAGTAGAAGTTAAGCTTAGGTGGAAGGCTAGAAAAAAAAAAAATTCTATGCAATTTTCAGGAAATAGCAGGAGTAAACTAGTAAACTTGACAATAGATTCATTACTAGTTTCTGATTTAACACAGATTCTCTTCAACTGTATCAAAAGCTATGCTGAACATTACCAACGTGCCTTCATTTTTGTGGTCTTATCAATGGTCCCTCTTACTAAAAAAAAAAAAAAAAATGCTTTCTTGTATGCAACTGTAACCAAGTGGTTTCAGCAGCCCCATGAGTAGTGAGAGAGAACTCAAAACACACCATTCATGACATTCTGAAGAAATAAACTCATGCTTAGAATGGCTCTTACTGTTGTGTGCTTTCTCCACATGGCAGACCGCTAAGCAAGCTGGGGTAAGAAAAAAGCAGGGCATTGGCCAAGAAGATAGAGCAGGGCAGAGTACACACACCTGAAAGAAACCAGAAGAAATACAAAGTTTGCAAAGCCAAGATTATTGCAGAGGAAATGCAGCAACAGGACGCCTGGGTGGCTCAGTCGGTTGAGCGTCTGTCTGCTTCTGCTCAGGTCATGATCCCGGGGTCCTGGGATCCAGCCCCAGTCAGGCTCCCGGCTCCGCAGAGAGTCTGCTTCTCTCTCTCCCTCTGCCCCTGCCCCTGCTTGTGCTTTCTCTCTGTGTCAAATAAATACATCTTTTAAAAAAAGGAAATGCAAATAAATAAATAAATAAATAAATAAATAAATAAATAAATAAATAAAGGAAATGCAGCAATATATGTCTCCAAGTGGATGAGAGCATGAGAGTTTACCAAAAATAGTAAATCTTCAGTTGTTTTTAACTATTTCATATAATTTTAAAAATATAGCTTCCAAATCAGCATTTGCTGCCAGATGTCTAGCTCGGGAAGTAGAAAAGTTTATGTGAAAAGGTACAGTTGTTGGAAAAAATACCAAAGGCCCAAGGGGGAACTACAGGGGGAAGCCCAGACTCCTGTGCACAACTCACCCCAGCTGTAATTCCATATGTGTCTAACGTTCCACATACTGGTACCTTCACTACACAGAAGCTCCAGATGGGCACGGACTATGTCTCTTAAATCTCTAGCACCTGGCACGGTGCCTGGCACATACAGGTGCCCAACATTTTTTTAATGAATACATGAACAAATGGGAAAATGCTTCTCTGAACAAACAAGGACTGAATCCCCTACTGACATGTTTTGCCTCCTCAATTTTTCATAATTTTTATCCTACAAGCGTTTGATATGTTTTGCTTAAACTAAAATGACAGGCGACATCTGATTTGTGTATGCCTGTATACGTCGGTAATTTCATCATGGCCAGAAGGCAATTTTTGAAATATTAAACTGAGCTAAAGTGTATGAAATTTTCATTTTGCTAGATAATTTATAATCACGGAAATCGGAAAAAAATATTCTATGATTTGGGAATTTGCCATTTAGACTAAGATTCAGAGGTGTAAAATTATTTTATTGGCAAACATACGGTAAATAAAAATCATAGATAAGATTTGGGGAAACCAAAAAAAAAAAAAATCACAATTTCCCTTATATATTCATGAGCCAATACTAAAGTAGTAACATGAGCACCACGATCATGCCTTTTCCTAACATATACTGTAACACAACAGTACCCAGCACTTCTTTATACTCTACTATGAATTAAACTTGGGGTTTTTTTCCCTGTAATTAATTTACTTAAGAGGCCTTTGCAGTAATAAATATTAATGAAACTCACTGATGAATTCAGAAATCTTTTAAGTAGTCATTTAGAGATTCCTCCAGTTTTGTTTTGTTTTTTTATCAAGAGAGTCTATTTTTTTAAAAGATTTTATTTATTTATTTGAGAGAGCAAAAGAGCACAAGAGAGGTGAAGGGCAGAGGGAGAAGCAGACTCCCTGTGGAGCAGGGACCCCAATTTGGGGCTAGATCCTGGGACTCCAGGATCATGACCTGAGCTGAAGGCAGATGCTTAACCGATCGAGTGACCCAGGTGTCCCAAGACAGTCTATTTTAATAAAACAGGGAAGATCATCCTATTTATCTCCACCAGTCATGTAAAGTGCTAAATCCTAGTCAGCCTGAAGGGTATTTTCAAGCAGTTACTTTAATCCATACCTTTCAAATATACTCACCCAAAAGCACATCAGATCTCTCTCTAGCATAGACACCTCCTGGGACAAATTTAAAAGCCGTGCACCATGCACAGAAAAATATCTCTAAAAGATAAAATATCATGGCAATGGTCATGGCTTTCCCAGGGCCTGACCCTGAGCTAATAAGATGTGCAAGCACTTGAGGCCACATGGATGCTGTGAAGAGGGCGAGGACACAGCCAGAAACAGCAGCTGCCCACGTGGGCAGGTACAGGAGGCCCGCGGCTGAAGCTGCTCCTGTTCATGACAGAGAGAGAAAGAAAAAGAGCAGAATGGTCTCTTCCATTTTCTACAATAAAAGAAATAATAAGCTCATAAGATGACCAATTTATAGCGGTTCAGAGCCAGAAGGGACCTCGAGGGCTAGTCCAATCTCCAGACTGATGAGAAACTGAGGTCCAGCGTGGTTAACGTGATTTGCTCAAGGTCACACAGCTAGTTACATGCACAACTGGAGGCAGAAGGTGAACCTAGTAAATCTCAACCCAGAGCTATTTCTTCAGGAAGGGCAGGGAGAGAGACAAATGCATTTTTAGGTTATTTATGTTACGATCCTAATAGCAAAAAAAAAAAAAAAAAAAAAAAAAAACCTGAAAAAACCCGCAATGATCTGTAATACCAAAAAATATGTCTGTTTAGTTTGACCAGCCAGATCCAGGCGTTAGGAAACGTGTCAAGTCAGTGTGGTTTCTAGAAAGGTCTTTCATTAAAGAATGTCCTAAACGCCACCCCTTGGCCTTCAGTAGGTAAGTGGGCTTTCCCAAGCACACATCCCCAAAAGAAGATGGGACTGAGACAGGATGGGTGGACTCACTGCTTTAGCCATTCTGCAGGCCGTTCATTCATGACCCCACAGCCTGGTGGGCCCGGTTCACAGCACGCACTAGTAAGTGTCTGCTTGTTTGCTCAGCCAAACCCGAGAGCGTAACATTTCTCCCAATTCCTGTGAAATCAGTTCTGAGACAGCACATCAGGGTCTACAGCACCCCAGTTCCGAGCCATCAGTGTAACACCTTTCTGGAGAATGTGACATTTTACAGACAGTTCAATGCATGTTGTATAATTGTGACCTACCCTCCAAGGAGGTCTCCAGCAGGCTCCTCACTGCTAGGGCAAGGGCTCCAGAAAACTAAGGGGGAGCAGGACGTGGCTCCAGCCAGTGCTCCCTGGTGCTCATCTGTCAACGAGCTCCACTTGTACCACCACAGGGCAAAGCCCTGGGACTGTCTATCCCTCCCTGCCCCCAGTTCAAAGAGAACATCATGCAGGTGAACCCAAGAACCAGATTCCAGAACCCTTGACAACCAGAGTGTAACTCAACAGTCAGACCCTATAATACTTAGATCCGACAATGGTTATTTTAATAATGAAAAAAAATCATTTCCAGGGATCCCTGGGTGGCGCAGCGGTTTGGCGCCTGCCTTTGGCCCAGGGCGCGATCCTGGAGACCCGGGATCGAATCCCGCATCGGGTTCCCGGTGCATGGAGCCTGCTTCTCCCTCTGCCTGTGTCTCTGCCTCTCTCTCTCTCTCTGTGTGACTGTCATAAATAAATTAAAAAAAAAATCATTTCCTTTGAAATCAACGAGGGTAATGACTATTCGCTGTAGAAATTTTTAAAAAATACAGAACTGTAAAGCAGTTAAGGATCACCTAAGATGGAGCCGATCACGGCCAATACTCATATGGATTTTTCCCTTTAGTCTTGTTCTATGGATATAGAAAAGTATTTTTACACTAATGGAATCATATCACATATTGGGGATCATATTTTTCTTTTTATATCAAGAACATTTTCTCATTATATTTTTTTCCTAAGTCATTTTTATGTATATATACTACATTATAGATAAGTACACCACAAGATAAGCCACCATTTTCCTACTGTTGGCCATTTATGAAGCTTCCAACACTATGAGGAACATCTTTCTTTGTCAACTAATCTCTTACTACATCTATGATCATTTCCTTAAAATAATCCTTTAAAAGGGTCTTAAAAGTACAAGTACCATGTCAAGAGATAAAAGCATTTTAAAGAGTCATTACTTAATGGTCAACTGCTTTTGTGAGAGGTCATACCAATCTTCATTTCCTCCAGAAACCTTGCCAAAAGTCTCACCTTTTGAACCTTGCCAAAATTATTTTTCTAAAAATCTTTACCAAGTTAATGAGGAAAACGGTATCACATTTTGAGTTTTACTTTCCTGATTATCAGCGTGAGTGAATTTTTCCTGTTTACCAGCCTACAAAGGCTTTAAAAAAAAAAAAAAAAAAGAATGAGTCCTGAATTGATATTCTACAGAATGACTTTGTTGCTTTTGTCTTTACTATGCAGAATTATCTGGAAGGAAAGAAAACATCTTTTCAAATGCCCTTGACTATTACTGCTTTTATTTTTAATTTCTATTTTTAAATGGGCTATAGATTTTTAAATTCAAAATCCAAGACTCAAAAAGGTAAAAAGGAGTCCATCTGACCCGTCACCCACTAGTTCCCCTTGGGGAAGGCAATGTTAGCACTGTCTTCCACACTCTTCCAGAGAAGGTCTCGTGCATAGAAAAAAAAAAACATTTCTGTCCCTTTTTCATACAAATGGTGGCATATGACACACAGTGTCGGTCACTTTGCCTTTTTCACTTAACTGCGTATCTTAGCTGTTTTGTGTGTACGACTGAGTCCTTCCAAGTAACCATCCTCCAAATCTTTACTCCTAAGACACCAGACTGCATATTCCAATAATATTGATAATAACCAACATGCTAGTTTTCAACAGATCACATTTTTCCAACCATAAAATCATAGGATCACTGTACGTACGCTGGGGTCCGATCAGTGCATTTGGTCCACCTGTTTTCTCCTTTAAGAATTACTTGATTTTTATAATTTAATTGCCACCAAGATTTAAAGCTCCTGTATCTTTGCATTTGTAAAGTAAAATTCTATTGGTCATTGTCATGACTTATTTTGTGCTGAGACCCACTGGGACTGCAAATTTTAACTACAATGAAAAAAATGTGATTTATTTTTCTACAGTCTGCTTTATGAGGTGGTTTCCAAGGATGGGTCACAGTGAAATGGGGGCACCATTTCTAGGTAACGAAGTGTGAGCTCCAACTTATTTTAGGTGAGCAGGTGAGCAGAGATGGAGCTGTGGCTGAAGAACTGTGATCTCACTTTCCTCTCTACGCCAAGAGCTTGCCCCTGGGGCCTTTTTAAACTACTATCTAAAAAAATAAAAAATAAAAAATAAAAACAAAAGAAAAACTACTATCTAATACTTCAGAGAGGGCAGCCTGGGTGGCTCAGCAGTTTAGCGCCGCCTTCAGCCCAGAGCGTGATCGTGGGGACCCGGGATTGAGTTCCACATTGGGCTCCCTGCATGGAGCCTGCTTCTCCCTCTGCCTGTGTCTCTGCCCCCCCCCCCCTCTCTCTCTCTCTCTCTCTGTGTGTGTCTCATGAATGAATGAATAAGATCTTTAAAAAATAATAATAATAATACTTCAGACAGACAGCAAAATTAGATTAGTTGTGACTCTACTTACCCAGGGAAAGAAGTATCAGTATAACAGTCCAGGTTCCCAGTTTTTCCGTCCCTGAACAACTTATGTTTCTGGGGACCTCAGTTTTCCTATGTTTAAAGCGAAGCTGCCAAATACCCACCCAAGGAAGCACGTTGCTTATGTTCCATGAGAAAAGGTGTGAAACACATGCTGAACCGACTTCCAATGTACTTCACGTCCCTTCCCAAAACTGCGTACAGATTGAGAAGCTGTTAGGCTCACTGCCAATCTGGCATTGACTAAAGCCTCTGGCCCTTGTCTTGAGGAATCTCATAAGGCATCTCTCGGACAAGAAGAAGGGTTACCTCTATATTCAAACTCATACAAACTTCCAAAAACTCCAAATAGAAGGCCTACCAGAAAATACACATGCCAGCAAAAACAGCTCAACGTGACTGCAGAGGTTTGCTCACACGGCTCCTGGCTCAGCTCGGTAATTGAACCATCTGTTTGGGTTACACGTATGTCTCCACACAAGAGTGATGGTATCCGGGGTGCAAGGAAGTTTACTTATCACACTAGTCGGCCCACGTGGTCCACTACCTAGGCTCAAACCCACACAGGGCATCCAGGGCAACGCTCTGAATCACCTGGCTAATGAATACATATAAGGGCATCTCTCCTCCCAGAAACCCAACACACGGTTTCGCAGAGTGGGGAGTTTTGTCTTTGACACTAAAACCGACTCTGATCATTTCTGCCATTTAAGGAGAAGGGAGAAGAGGGGCATAATTCAGTCAGAGTAATAAAACAGTCATGGCCATAAAAATAAGTAGTTGCTCCTAAAACAAAGGTGGCCTCCCTCAATACTGTGTAATCCTGACGGGTGTGCCTGGGAGGAGAGGGTCCCAACCTTTGAAGAAGCAAACGTGGATCCCAAAGCTGGATCAGGGCGTGAGGAGCCAAGGAGGACGTCCCTGAGAACCAGGGAAGCAGAGAATCTGGGGGAGGATGAGAGGTCCAGCAACGTGGTGATGGCTGTCCTCCACCTCTTCAGACCCAGGGGAAAACTGTTACTGACACACATGCCTCGTTCGGGAGACGAGGTAGCAGTACGTAGCTCCAGGGGGAGAGAGGCAATGAAGCAGGGGGACACAGGAACCTGGAGCCTGCAGGCCCTGGAACCCATGGTGACAGACCAGTATGGCCGCCTTGGCCTCCCCTTCCACTCTGGGCGCGCACGCGAGTAAATTGTCAAGCAGAGCGGAATGCCGGGCGCATCTCCAGGCAGGTTCCACGTACCTGTAACCCACCAGATTAACCCAGAACCGGGAAACCATGGGCACGTTGAGAGCATCAGTCCGCTTGCCAGGCCCAGCAGAACTGCTCCTCTGTAAGAAAACGACACGCTGTAGGGCATCGGCCGCCATTAACATTTCAGGTCCCAGATATAAAACAGAAATACATCTCCTACCTCTAGTCTGTCCAAGACATAATATGAGGGTGGAAAAAAAACCCACTGAGGTCATGGGATCCCACTGAAAACAAGTATTAAATCCATTCAGAACAGGGAAGTCATAGCAGCTCAGACTTGAAATAGGCATCTTCCATCTTTCATGGTCAACGTAAAACACAGCAACTGAGTTTTCTCGGACTATTCAATCAGACTCTATATTGGCCATGTGACATCTTGTTTTATCTTATTTTTAAAGGTTTTATTTATTGAGAGAGAGTGTGTGTGGTGAGATCAGGGGGAGGAACAGAGGGAGAGGGAGAGAGACAAGCAGACTCTGCGCTCAGCTTGGGGCCTGAAGTCATGACCAGAGCCGCAACCCAGAGTATGACGCTTGACCCGACTGAGCCACCCAGGCACCCCGGCCGTGTGACATTTTAAAGGACTCTCTCGAAGACAAAGAGAAAAAGTCATTGGGCATCGTTTCCAAGTAGTCTGCCTCTTTTCTTTCTTTTGTTGGCCTCAATACAGTCCAGGCCTTTCTCAGACTGCGGTCAACCCCGTAACTAACTGATAGTTGTGTGCGTTCGAAAACAACCACAAACTATTTTTTCATTCTTCTGCTACTTTGGCAAAGGAGAAAGAAAAGGTTGTAACTCATCTTTAGGGGAAAATCCAGAAGCAACGGCAGCTCCGACATGGCGCTCAATTAAATAGCTATGATGTAAGTTAAGCTGGAAAACACAGCACTTACTACCTCCTGGGTGCTTTTTTTTCAGACTTTTACATATATTAGCTCATTTAATCCTTACAAATTGCTAACATAAATGCGGAGGTAGATGCTGGGGCAAAGAGCACTTAAGTAACCTGCCTGAGGTCATACACAGTAGCCCCAGTTGGACTGAGAACCCAATGAAGGCCCTCAGGCTAAGGAGTAAGGCTCTCAGTCACTACCCTGCCTACCCCCACCTCCAAGATTAAGGATCATCCTGGGTCTACAGAAGATCAGATGTGAAAAAAGGCCATGATGGACATGGATGATCTCTTTTCTATCCCCAACTCAATGACAAAGGCTGAGGACGACTTGCTATGTGCCAGGCTGTGTTCTAGGGGCTTGGGATACATCCTAAGAAGAAGACCCCTTTCCTCTGTAGGGCTCACATGCCAGTGAGGGAGGAACAGGCAATAAACACACACAATCAACAAATAATACAGGATATATCAGAAGACAGAAAGCACGACGATGAGTAAGAGCACCAAGGTCGGGAGCACTCGGAGGGGCTGATGGGAAGCTGGAAATGCCACTAAGACACGGTTTGTCTCGCTCCCTCATTCTCCCGGGGTCTACCATCTGCACTGATCCTTCCACTACCCGAAGTCCACTCAGCACGCTCTGGGCCTCTCCCTCACCCTCCTCCTGTCTCCCACCTCTTCACACCATCAACACTTACCCAGGACCCATTCCCTTAGGTGGAACCTAATGAATTTTAGGAAGCAAGTCCCACTACAATGGTCATGGCTGGTGATGGTCTAAGGCAACATTTCTTAAACAGGGTTCTGAGAAACACTAATTTTATTGGCTGTTAGCACCTCAAGACACCAGTGTTCCACAGAACACGACCTGGGAAATGCTGGTCTCCTGAGATGCATCTCCATCTTCAGTGTCTCACTCCAACAGACAGGATTATAAAATGTCTTAAAAAAAAAAAACAACAACACCTCGGAGTCAGACCGGCTTGTGAAGCCCGCAGGATGAATGTGGAGGTGGCACACAGTGAAGTAAACCCCAACACTAGAGTGATGAATAGCCGGGGCATCTGGCTGGCCTACATCATCTTGGTGGGACTGCTGCATGTGGTTCTACTCAGCACCCCTTCTTCAGCAGACCTGTTGTCTGGACCCTGACCAACGTCATCCATAACTTGGCTACGTACGTCTTCTTACATACGGTGAAAGGGACACCCTTTGAGACCCCGGACCAAGGAAAGGCTCGGCTACTGACACACTGGGAATGGATGGACTCGGGCTCCGATTTACCTCTTCCCGCAAATTCCTCAGTGTCTCTCCTATTGTACTCTACCTCCTGGCCAGCTTCTACACCAAGTACGATGCTGCTCACTTCCTCAGCAACACAGCCTCATTGCTTAGCGTACTGCTGCTTAAGTTACCCCAATTCCATGGGGTTCGTCTCTTTGGCATCAACAAATACTGAGGGACAGGGCTGGGGATAACACTGGACCAAAGGGTTAGAACATCCTTTCCTTCTCCGTATTGTCTTCTGTATCTTGAAAGCCTGAGAACTATATCACCTTTCCCAAGCTCCAGGAAGAGAACAGATTAGAAAACGGGGCTCCTAAGCGTCAAGTTAGGAGAGCAAATTTTTTTGAATCAGGCAAGGTGGGAAAGATAAGGGCTAAATCACGCTCCCTCACAGCAGGAAGCTATGTTTAAACAGCTTGTTTGGTAACTGAGCAGCTTGTTTTGTGATTAAGTTTTTCTAGATCTTCTACCCACACCACTTTCCAGCTCTGTTTTGCTGTGTATTTTCCTTATAATAAAGATACTTTTTTTTCCCAAAAAACAAAACACCTCATTTTACAGGTGGGGAACACAAGGCCAGGGACACAGTGGGACTGGTCCACAGTTGAATGATGAGTTGTTGTTGGCCAACCAGGACCTCAGCCTGTAAGCCTGGTCTTGGAGCCCTGACCCAGTTCTCCTTCCGCTCTTCCATACAACTGAGCCTGTTTTCATAGGGAACTTTGGAAACAAAGCTTTAACTCATGAGAATAAACTCCTTCCCTTCCCTTCTCTTCCTTTCTTCCTTTTCTCCCTTTTCCCCAAAGATGCTAAGGCATCCGGGAGCAGAGATTCAGACTCTGAAGGAGATAATATACTAGCTCAAGCACCTGACCCAGAGGAAGTCATAAATAGTAGTTCTTTTTCCCATTCCCTAACCTCAAGGAGCTTAGTGTCTCGAAAGGAAGAAAGACCTAAAATAACTGCAAAATAAGAAAACTGTGACACAGATTAATAATAAGGATATAATAGGGTGGGCGTGGGATTCAAGGTAGGATGTGGTATCAAGAAACCCTTGGGATAATGAGAGAAGACTTCACTGAGGAGATGCCCGTGCTGGGTTTTGGAGGGTGAATAAGAGCTCGCCAAGGCAGAGACGGCAGCCCAGATAGAAGGAAGAGCACACACCTGCAGATGGAGGCCCACAGCAGTCCAGCACCTCTAGGGAACTGAAAGTGATTTCAGCTCAGGTGAAGCACCAGAGTAAGGTGGGAAGTGTCTGTAAAAGGAAGTGGGGTTGGGGAGCAGATCCTGTCTCACACAACCTCGTATGGAAAGACCGCTCACAGGTTTCAAGCCGGAGACTGACGGGGGTCAGACCTGCATTTTGGAGAGCACCCTCCAGGGCAGTGCGGGGAAGGGCACACCGAGGACAGACCATTAAGAGATAAGAGAGGAAGCCTAGAAGAAAGACGGTGGGGGCTCCACAAGGGCACACGGCGGCGGGGGTGAGGGGAGGGGAGAGATTTGAGAGAAGCAGTAGAATTGACTCGGCTTCGTGCCAAACAGATGCAGTAAATGAGAAAGACACAGTTGTGGGATGACTCCTGGATCCTGGCTTGGCAGATGGGGTGGCAGCCAGAAAGGGTGAGGCAGGGAGGAAGAGGAGCAGGTTTGGGCCTGGGCACTGCCGAGGCCAGACCCAGACAGGCTGAGCTTGAGGCCCCGGGGGCGGGGGGTTGGGGGGATGCTCTCACGTCTGCTGGGGAAGGATCCAGCAGGCAGTTGCACGTCTCCAAATGTGGGGATCTCCACACTTGAAGAGAAAACAGTTATCTGAGGCAGATGTTTTAAAGCCTCTTCTGATCTTTTTACGTGAAAGGCTGGGCCTGAACACAGGAGAAAGGGGGAATCCCAAAGGTTAGAGAGAGGGTGAATAAGGACCAAGTACACGAACCAATGCTTAAACCCAAGGCTGCGGATTCCCCGGTGCCCCGTGGTTGGAGCAAGCACCGGGCGATGCAGAGATCTCCCTGGGCTTCCCTCCTCCTAGAAGATACAGATCGATGCCCAGGCTGCCAACCTGGTCTCTCTCATCAGGGCACTGTGGTCCCATCCCACCAAATGCCAGTGAGGGGTCTGGAGGAACTGTCTTTCCTGCCCCTGAGGATGCTCGTCCATGCAGGGATTCCTCAGAGGGCCCAAGCAGGAGCTCCCAGAACCTCTCACGTAGCCGTGCACATCCCTTAGCCCCCTCACCTGCTTTTCAGCAATCCTTCAGCAAGGGGGCAGACACCCTCTGGCTCCATCTCCACGGTACGCACGTAATAATGCCACGCAGTGTTTTTGCTATCTCAGGAAAGGGAAATATGAAATATCTACCTGGCAAAAGAAGTACCTCTTCCTTCAACCATAATAGCCAAATTCTTGATTGCTCCCAAATCGAAACTCACCCAAAGGGGTTAGGATCTGGCCCTGGGTGGGGGTGCCCACTCACTGCCCATCTGGAAACAAGCGAGACCTCTCCAAAAATCCAGTGGGTGAGGAACACGAGACTGCCAAAGGCAGCCCCTGCCAACCACCAGGCAGGTCTGGAGGCTGTGCCCTTGGCTGCCTCTCCAGGTCTTTTTCCCTCTGGTTTATTGCCGTCGCCATCTAGGATAAAAAACGGAAAAGAGTCAGTTATGGGGAAATTTACCCTCTACCTTTCACGGACTTTTAGCAAGTTAGGAGATGGCACCTGGCTTCCAGGAGCTTATTTCAGAAGGAAAGTTGAAACATGAAACTACAATACAGAGCAGAGCGGGCTGAGAAGCTAGTTGGCGGGAGAGACCATTCCAGGCAGGCTGGATCGGGAATGATAAGGGAGACCCAAGCATTCTGGAACTTCACAAGTGAAAACACAGCAAGTGGGGCGCCTGGGGGGCTCAGTCAGTTAAGCGTCTGCCTTTGGCTCCGGTTATGATCTCAAGGTCCTGGGATGGAGCCTCACATCAGGCTCTCTGCTCAAGGGGGAGTTTGCTTCTCCTTCTCCCCCTGCCCCTCCCTGTCACTTGAGCCCTCTCTCTGTCTGTCTCTCAAATAAATATATAAAATATTAAAAAGAGAGAGAAAGAAAGAAAATTCAGATTCAGCAAGTTATTTACTTCATGTGATGTTAACAGTATGAGCAAAAATATATAAAGAAAAAGGGGCTGGTATGTTTGGGGAGCAGAGGCGTCCACAACCAGGATACCCGGCCGTGTCCTCCGCAGAACAGGGCTCTCATGTAACCTGCTATGTGCCCGGAGGAACAGCACTTACTGAGGGTCATGAACTCATTCCATCCTCACAACTCATGAGGCAGACTCTATCACTAGTCCCATTTTACAGATTTGAAAACTGAGGCCCAGAGGGAACAAGTCACTTGTCCAAGATCATGTTGCTGGTAAAGAGAGCTCAGACAAGATGGGTTCCGGTGCCTGTGGGCCTAACTGTACCATACTTCATGGGACTCTTTAACCGAAAGGTCTTCTCCTTCCATCGCAGCAATGACTTCAAGTACAAAAACCTAAGAATTGGGCAAACTGTGGGCAGAAGAATTTCTTTTTTTTTCTTTCAAAAAATTGTTTAAAATTTTATTTATTTATTCATGAGAGACACAGAGAGGCAGAGACACAGGCAGCAGGAGAAGCAGGCTCCCTGCAGGGAGCCCAGTGTGCGACTCAGGGATCACACCCTGAGCAGAAGAATTTCTTTGTAGGAACAGAGAACCTGTTGGGCAGATGCCCCGTGATACAGGTAATGCTCTCTGCAGGGTAGAAGAAAGCCCTCGGGTCTGCCTCTGGGCTAGTAGCTGGACTTCACAAGGAGGAGGAAAGCCATTCCTGCTAATAAAAGAGTCAAAGGGCAGGAGCAAAGCTGGGAGCTGCAAGGGATGCTGGGGCGGGTGTGAAGACAGAGGAGGCCAGGCCGGGAGACTGAGCAGTCTTTAAGGAAAGAGAGCTCTAAACTAAATTTGCTCATCATCACTGTTGTGTCCTCCGGTGGGGGACTCCTCCCCCAGGCCCCACCTAAGCTTCGATTAAAACTACAAAAATGGGAAAAAAAAAAAAAAAACCTACAAAATGCCTGGTGTGATCGGATATTCTGGGGAAACTGGTGAGGAGTCTGGAATTTTGTAAATGAGGCACAGGGCAAAAGCAGGAAGGGACCCACAACTGGGCTACCTACATTTAAAACGGGAGAGAAAGAAGAAAACTCAAGTCAGAAAATGTTAAACGATACCCTGACGTTCAATCCTTATCAGGCTGTACCTGTGAAATCTGCCGCCTGAGTTGCCGCCTTTGGGTGTTACTGTTTCATAAAACACAAAGCATGTATTAGGGCGCCAGACTGCATCCTAAATGTTCTAATATTAATGTCCAATTTGCTTGCCCAGTGCCCCCTTATTCCCAATGCCCCGGTTTCATGCCAAAATTGGGGTCAGAGGGGGATTATACAAGCACTTTGTTCACGGTGAGCCAAAGCCTTCTACACTTCCATTAATCTGTGAGATTTCTCCTGGTGTGGACAAAAGAACAGTGACTCACTGAGACTTACACAAAAAGCCAGGTGCAAGTTAACCAGAATCTAGTAACACTTCTCCCTTTTTTTCAGAAGGATCTCAAGTTAACATATGGAGCAAACATCCAAGCTGGGTGTGTGTACGTCTCTGGGAAAGCCAGCTCCAGAGGGAGACAGGGGACTTCAAAGGGGCTGTAAATATGCAAGATTTCCTTTCTTTTCAAGCTTCAGACTTGGAGCTGAAATATCTTCAGATTCCCAGGGCGCCTGGGTGGCTCGGTCTGTTAAGCCTCTGATTCTCGATTTTCAGCTCAGGTCCTGATCTCAGGATCCTGGGATCAAGGCCCCCCACCCCCCACCCACGTTTCTGCTTGTCTGCCTCTGGCCTTCCCCTGCTTGTTCGCTTCTCTTTCTCAAATAAATTAATAAATAATCTAAATTTATAGATTTATATAAATAATTTATAATATATATATATATCCCAGAAAAGAAAATATATACACACACACACACACATGCACACAAGCCTAGATAGTTCTCACAGCCCTTGCTCACAACTAACTTCTCATAGGCTTAAGGGATATCCTGGGGTCAGGACAGAGGAAGAGATCTCTCTTCCTAGATGCAGGGTCTCATTCCGGGAAGCCCCATCCAGATGGAAAAGGGAGAAAGACAGAGCTGGGAGCCAGCTGGGAGTCTGAGGCCTGGTTTACCCTCCCACCCCACACTGATAGGAGCCAGAAATGGCTTTTTATTTTCACCCTCTGTTCTGGCAAGGAAAAGGTGCCTTCTGCTTAGATAGACTCCACTGGCTGTGCCGGTTTCAGAGGAAAAGGGAAACTCTCCCTATTTCGGAGGGAAAGAAAACTGAAAAGGAGAGAGCGTGCAGAAAGACTTTCTATCTTTTCAAGGTGTGTTGCGTTCAGATAAGAAAAGTAAACTATGCAAGAGAGCAAATTCCTAAATAAATTGGGCGTACCCTTACCTGTGCAAATGCGATCAAGTGTGGCTACGGTACTTAATGTCAGTATCACTCTATTGGACATCTGATAACTCCAGATTGGGTTTAGCGAAGTGTACCATATGCGGAGAACAAGGAGAAGAATCTGTCCTAAAATGAATCCCCAGATTCGGAGGAACCTGTAAGTACGAAAAATATGTTTAACGACTTCTTGATGGGGTTTCACGGTACTGTGTTCACAGTGAATTTCATAATTTCAGAGAACAAGGGTATGAAATAGTCCTGTGAGTAGTAATTTGCAGTAAGGAACATGCCTTAGTCTTTATAGCATCCATTACCCAGGCAACTTATGATTCCTTAAGTCTCGAAATATTATGGAGACTGATGGCAAGTATTCATGTTCTGATTTTGTGAAAAGGAAAAAAAAAGAGAGAGAGAGAGAGAGAGAGAGAGACTTTTACCAGCTACATGCAAAATGAATACTATCACTTGGAACTCCTGGTCCCAACTTCCCCGTCCGTAAGTGATCATACGTGTTTGTCTACGGGCGTAAGATACGAACCTTTGTCTACAGACATGAGATACCATACCTTTGCAGGCCACTTCCTGTCCACCACGTCACAGCCTGCACGATCAGCGAGGAAGACACACCAAGGGCAAGGACCACCAACCGAACCCTGGCATTCGAAGCCTGGAAGGAGGCTACGCTGCCTGCAAACGAACGAAGGAGAGCTAAACATTTCTAGCAACCGCGCACGGGAACTGCACCATCGGCATTTGATAACTGTTGCGTCTGATGCCATCTTTACACTCAGGAAGACAAAGCTAATATAACATACACACGAGTTAATACATAATCTTTTTAAAAAAATTTGTGATGTCATTCGTGACAACATAAAATCTACTACGTTGAAGTGTACAGTTCGATGATTTCTAATACACTCACGAAGTTGTGTAACTATTACCACTATCTAAAAAAAAAAAAAAAACCTATTACCACTATCTAGTTCCAGAACATTTTTGCCATCCCAAAAAAAAAAGAAATCTATACCCATTAACGGACGCTCCTTTTTCCTCCTCCCTTCTCCCCCAGCCCCTGGCAATCACTCATCTGCTTCCTGTCTGTATGGATTTTTCCCATTCTGAGCATTTTGTATAATGGAACCATGTAATATGCAGCCTTCTGTGACCGCTTCTTTCACTTAGCATAAGGTTCTCAAGGCTTCTCCATACTGTAGTACTTTGTTCCTTTTTATGGCTGAATAATATTCCACTGTGGGGACAGAGTGCGTTTTGTGCAGTCATTCATCAGGGATGGGAGTTTGGGTTGTTTCCATCCTTTGGCTATTAAGAATAAAGTTGCCGCAACCGTTTGCCTACAAGGTCATATGTGAACCACTGTTTTCGTTTTTCTTGTGTCTACACCAAGGAGTGGTGCTGTTAGGTCAGGTGGTAACTCTGTTTAGCATTTTGAGGAGCTGCCAAACTGTTTTCCAAAGCAGCTGCACCACTCACATTCCTGCCAGCAATGTGTGAGGGTTCCAGATGCTCCACATCCTTGCCAACGCTCGTCGCTACCTTTTTGATTATAGCCATTCTAGTGGATCAAAATTTTTAAGGAAAGAAATAACCTAAACCAATAGGAGTATGAAGCAGTTTAATAGTTGAGTGCATAGTAATTTGCTGAAAATAGCTGAGGTTGGGACGCCTGGGTGGCTCAGCAGTTGAGCGCCTGCCTTTGGCTCAGGGAGTGATCCTGGAGACCCGGGATCGAGTCCCACATCAGGCTCCTGCATGGAGCCTGCTTCTCCTTCTGCCTATGTCTCTGCCTCTCTGTATCTCTCATGAATAAATAAAATCTTAAAAAAAAAAGAAAAGAAAAGGAAAGGAAAGAAAGAAAAGAAAAGAAAAGAAAGAAAAGAAAAGAAGAAAAGAAAAGAAAAGAAAGAAAAGAAAAGAAAAGAAAGAAAAGAAAAGAAAAGAAACGAAAAGAAAAGAAACGAAACGAAAAGAAAAGAAAAGAAAAGAAAAGAAAAGAAACGAAAAGAAACGAAAAGAAAAGAAAGAAAAGAGGCGCCAGAGACGATAGCATGTAACACCGAGATCTTGTCCGGGGTTACATTAGGTACCTTAGGCCTCTTGAAACACCAAGTCGTTTCACTTCCATAGGAAGCATCTGAAAGGAGTTTTAAGGCAAAGCATGGCTTACATCAGCCTCTGCTTAACCTCAGCAAAGCTCGGTGGGCACCCAGAAGAGCACCTGGCCGACACCGCCTCTTCATCCTCATTTCTGTGTCGCTCTCCTACCCACGCTGTTTTCTCAAAATTGAGTCTACCTCTACTCAAGGTGATGGGTCTTCAAAGAGGAAGGAGGTGAAAGGAGAACAACAGGAAGCATCCCAAACACCACCCCCTCTCCCAGACTTAGTAATATCACATCCCTTACAGCGACCAGAAGTGGACTTAAATAATCAAAAACTGCCCCAGGGACTCTCAGTCCATAACTTTGTGGGTAAGGCTGGTACAAGCAGCACTGAGCAAAAGCAACTGGAAAGGGGCCGCAGATGAGACCATTCCCATAAAGCCAACCAGGGAATGGGATGAGAAAATGAAACTTGCAACACTCGGCCCCAGTAACTCAGAGAAGGATACTGCAAGCCCAGGGCAGTTTCACTCAGTTACTAGGGACTCAATTCAGGGTAGAATGTCTCATTTCTATTATTTCTGGAGCTGATGTTTTTCACAGCCGTTTGATGGGTCTTTCCATTCCTATGGAGACTGTCTTCACATATGGGGCATTTTTTCCCCCAGTGGTCTCTACCACTGTTCTTTCTGAGCCCAGGATCTTAAAACGCCAGAGTCCTGCATCCTTGTGGGTCTCCGCAGAACTCACTGCACTGACCTTGTTCTGCTTCCTCCAGGGGCTGGCCCATAGAAAAGCAGAGGCAATTTCCCAGTAATCCCTGCCACTGTTTCTGGGAAAAAAAAGTCAAATGACTGTTTCTGGAGAGAAGGAATATACAGCGTGGTTCATGAACAAACGCCACTTGGAAACCACTCAGAGAAGCCAAGTGCATTAGAGCAGAAGGGCAAGACATCCAGAGTTCTCAGCCACGGAGTCAACCCCAGTGGGGTCTAGTGTTTCTGTTTAGAAAACATGTTTCTTCCGTGACCCCACCCTCTTACATTTTTACTACCGGTGCCTCTTCAGGGATTACCAATATTTATTAATATGAACACTCTCAATTCTTTGCAATAGTAAGTGTACATTTAAAATTCTTTTTTTTATTTTTTTTATTTATTTATGATAGTCACAGAGAGAGAAAGAGAGAGAGGTAGAGACACAGGCAGAGGGAGAAGCAGGCTCCATGCACCGGGAGCCCGATGTGGGATTCGATCCCGGGTCTCCAGGATCGCGCCCTGGGCCAAAGGCAGGCGCCAAACCGCTGCGCCACCCAGGGATCCCATACATTTAAAATTCTTAATTGCTAAAAACAAAAAAAACCCACAATTTTTCCTTTCTTTTTTTTTTAAACCCACAATTTTTCATTGCTAGTTTTCAGCAATGTAACATTCTCAAATTCAGAATTCAAAAGATACCAAGGTATATGTCGTTAAGTTTCCCTTTCATGCCTGTGTCTAGCTAGATACCATATTCAAGCAATTAAAATGCTATGGTTTTTTAATCCTTCTAAAGCTATTTAATGCATGTTCAATTAGATATTAAATATATTTCCATCTAAACTTTCTTACACAGATGTTAGCATCTGCACACAGTTTAGTGCATCTTTGGCTTTCACTTAACATATTTGAAAGAACATCCCATTTCCTTAGATAAGTAATGTCTCATTCTTTTATGTAGCTGCACAGTATTCTATAGTATTCCAAGTTTCAAAACCATAATTTACTTAACCTATCCTATATACATGACATTTAGGTTATTTCTTATCTTGTGATTATAAATATTGTTGCAATGATTAAATAACCTTGTATTTTCACCCTTTTAACATGCATGTGAGTATATCCGTAGGCTATATTCCTAGAAGTGGAATTTCTGAGCAAAAGAGAATGTATATACCTTTGTAATTTTGATAAATGCTGCTAAATTATTATTGGCAGAAGTTGTGCCAATTTATATTCCCACCAGCAATGTCTGAGCGCCTGCTTTCCCATCCTTGTAATACAGTGTTACTTGATTTTGTTCTTTGGCAATCCAGTACATGAAGCTACATACAAATATATGTGTGTTATTTGTATTCATTGTAATTTTTTAAAGAATCAATTATATTTCCTTTCCAATAAACTGATTGTATTCCTTGTTCTGTTATCTATTGAGCTATTGGTCTTTTTTATTACTGATTTATAAGAACTCTGTATGTTAGTGAAATTAGCTCTTTGACTAAGAGTTGCAAGTATCTCTCCTAATTCGTTGCTTGACTTTGCTCACTATATAGCACTCATCATGCATAATTTTCCTCTTTTCATGCAGTAGCTTTCAACAATTTTTAATGGTTTCTGACTTGTATGTCATAGGTGGAAAAAGAACACAAAATGTTCAAGAGTTGGCCTGTTCTTCTTCATTTCAGTGATTTTTTTTTTTTTTTTTTTTAGGCTTTCCAATCTGACAGAAAAGTTAGAAATGTAAAAGACGTGGTCTAGCCTTCCAGCTCCACTAAAACTCTCTCAGGTAGTTGTAAGAGAAAGAGGAATCTTGTTTCATTTCATCATTTAACATTCAAAGAACAGTCTACATATTTTCACTTGCTTTTCCCCCCCCAAAAAAAATCCTTAAAGAAGCACTTTTAGGGGCACCTGGGTGCCCTGGCTCAGTCGGTTAAGCATCTGCCTTAGGCTCAGGTCATGGTCCCAGGTCCTGGGATCGAGCCCCATGTTGGGCTGCCTGCTCAATGGGGAGCCTGCTTCTCCCTCTCCCTCTGCCCCTCCCCTCTGCTCGTGCTCACACTCATTCTCTCTCTCACACACACACACAGATGAATAAAATCCTTAAAAAAAAAAAAAAAAGAAGAAGAAGCACTTTTAAATCTTACCCACAGTAATTAACCGCAACAGGATTAGCATCCACCTCTTGTTAGCCAATTTCCAGAAAGGAGTAAGTATGAGGAATATTGGAGAAAGAAATGCTATGCCAAAACCTTCAAGCCCAGTGAGTTCTAGAGTTTGCAGGGGAAAGTAATAGATCATTGGTCCCAGGCCATGGCAGAGAGACCAAGAAACATATCCTAGGGGGAGAAAAAAAAAAAGTTTAAGGAGCAAGTGTAAATGTGTCCTTGTTACAAACAGATATCCTGCCACTGTACCCCCTCTGGCTGGTCCGCCCTCCTTCACCGTTCTGACCTCAACCGGCTTCCACTACAAAATTCCCCTCCTTCCCACACCAGCAGTGCAGTGTCCCAGGAGGAGCATGGGGCCTGCTGTGGTGAGTCCCTTGACACCCCGCTTATTCCTTTAAGCTTGTTCACACCCGCAAGCTCAGCCTTCCCTTGAAACCTCTTGATCTGGATCATCTGGGTTGAACTGGATTTTCTGTTAGGACCCTAACTGATGAAATGTCTTTATCTAAGTCAGCCTTTCTATAAAGAGCAACATCATGAGAATCAAAAAGAGAAACAAAGAGGGGTGCCTGGCTGGCTTAGCTGGAGGAACATGCGACTCTTGCTCTCTCTGGTTGTGGGTTCAAGCCCCGCGGTGGGTGGAAGAAGGAAAGGGAAGGGAAGGGAAGGGAAGGGAAGGGAAGGGAAGGGAAGGGAAGGGAAGGGAAGGGAAGGGAAGGGAGAAAGAGACAAACAGCAGGACTCAACTCTTCCTCCCACTCCAGACCACACCCCAAGGCAGGTTAGTTAGGCAACAATCATTTTATCTTAAGTGGATTTTTTAAACCTAACCTTAGGAGACAGTATAGGGTAGTGAAAGACCTAGAACTGAAGTCAGGCTCACCTCTGCCAACTACTGACGGTAGGATCCTCTACAGGAACGATAATGAACTAATGGGCACTTACGCCGTGCCAGCCCTTGTGCTAAATATTTACAGAGATCGTCCTTCTTATTCCTCATCCAACTCATGTTCTGTGAAATGGACACTTTTTGCCCCCCTCTTACAAACGTGAAAACAAAAAACTTCTGAGATTTCCCAATATAATAGCCCAAGGTGGAAAGAGGAGCTCGCGGCAAGAGCGAACCTCCACCCGGGGAGTCTGGCTGCGAGGGGAGCTGTGTAACCACCTGCATAGTAACCCGCTCCCCCCCCCCCCCGCCCCTTCTCAGCCCAACTTCCTTAAGCAACAGAGTAGCTCTTTCAGGGACCTCACAGGGCTGTGAGCACGAAGTGCGACGGAGGGCCCAGCACCCGGCACCCTAGGTACTTGCTGAATGTGACTCACTTTACGCCCCTGTACTTAGAAGACACGTTCGGAGCCAGGGATAAAAAGGGGGGGAGGGGGGAGGACGCTTCTGAACATCAGCAGCTTCCAAGGGCAGCCCGGGTGGCCCAGCGGTGTAGCGCCGCCTGCAGCCCAGGCCGTGACCCTGGAGTCCCGGGATAGAGACCCACGTCGGGCTCCTGCATGGAGCCTGCTCCTCCGTCTGTCTCTGCCCCACCACACCCCCTCTCTCATGAATAAATAAATAAAATCGTAAAAAAATATATATATATCAGCAGCTTGCAGAAAATCTTTAGGAAGGAGCCTCTCCGGGCCAAAAGAATGCTTCCCAATGACCCCCTAGATTACAGCCTGCTCCCAAACGTGTGTCTGGGAATTCCGATTCTAATGCTCCGGGTCCGGCACGAGCCCACCCGCAGTCGTTCTCTGGGGGCCTCTTCGCGGGGCCGCTGGGGGCGCCGCCGCGGGGGCCTAGGCGGGTTAGGGACGCCCCGCGCACCTGCGCCCCGGGCCGCCCCCGCGCTTAGGGCCCCCGCGCTGAGGCTCAGCAGCCTGGAGGTCTGGGGGGCGGGGGCGGGGCCTCCACGCGGACAGCCGGGCGCATCCCACTGCCCCCTCCCCCCCAATCCTCAATCTAAGTCTTGGCTGCTGCTTTTTTTTGCTTTTTTTTTTTTTTTTTTTAATTCTTGGCTTGGGCGCCACAAGTTTCCAGGGCACTCGCCTGCGGCCCGCTGTGCTCCCTCCCGGCCCCCGCGCGAGCGCCGGCGGCCTCGACTTACCCAGGAGGCTCTCCAGGAGCAGCTCTCGCCACAGCCCGGCCATGGCCGCGCGCGCCCGCCCCGCCGTGCGCTGGGAGCCCCAGCCGGGCCGGGGTGGGGTGGGGTGGGGTGGGGCCCCCGCCGCCCCCGCCCAGCCCGCGCCGCCTCCCGGGGCCTCGGAGCCCGCCGTCGGGCCCAGCCCGGGGAGGGGCGCGGCGCGCGCTGCGAGCGGGAGGGGGCCCCAGGACCTTGGCGTCGGCGCCGCCGGAGCCCGCTGCGCCCTCTCAGCTCCGCGCTAAGCAGGCGGCGCCCCTCCTCCCCCAGGGCGCTGCGACCATTCTAGGGGCGCCCGGATTTTCGTGGCTTTTAGAGACGTCGCAGCCCTTGCTCAGGGGAGAGAAAATAGCTGATGGGAGGGCACCGTGTTGCCCTCCTGACTCCATGAAAGACGATGTTGGAGAGTGAGGACGCGGGGGAGACGCGCGCATCCCGGGGGAGCCGGCGAGCCAGGCCCGCGGTGCGCCCTCAAATATTACCACACCCCGGGGAGCCCTGACATTTTTTTTTGGAACCTTCTGAAATCAGTTTATTTTAATTCGCTTTAATTTTTTTAAATTTTTATTTATTCATGAGAGGCAGAGACAGAAATTTTTTTTTGGAACCTTCTGAAAGCAGTTTATTTTAATTCGCTTTATTTTTCTGTTTTTTAACATTTTATTTATTTATTCATGAGAGACACAGAGAAAGAGAGAGGCAGAGACACAGGCAGAGGGAGAAGCAGGCTCCATGCAGGGAGGACGCAGGACTCGATCCTGGGTCTCCAGGGTCAGGACCTGAGCCAAAGGCAGGTGCTCAACTTCTGAGCCACCCGGGTGCCCTCGCTTTATTTTTTTAGAAGAGCTTATCGTTGATTGATCACTTCCAGAAAGCTTGTTCTGAAATGGAACAGTGATGAGTTGCCTCAAAGTGTAAGAATCGCTTAAGTGCAATTGTTGCTCCAAGTCCCCAGCGGTTTTGAGCCAAGAGTTCCAAGCCACTCACTTACTAGCACCCTGTCACAAGGACAGCGTATAGATCAATGGGCCAGAACTGAGAGTCCAAACCCTCTCCATTGGGATCAGGTAATTTTCAATAAACTTGCCAAGACGATTAGGCAAGGGGGAAAGGATGGTCTTCAACAAATGGTTCTAGAACAAGTGGATGTTCACCTGAAAAAGAATAAAGTAGAACCCCCATCTCACACAATATGCAAAAATTAGCTCTAAATGGATCAAAGACCTAACTGAAAGACGTAAAACTATAAAACTTGGAGAAGAAAACATAAGAGCATATCTTCAGGATATTCAGTTAGGCAGTGGGCTTTTAGAAATGACACCCAAAGCCCAAGTGACAAAAGACATAAGAGATAAACTGGGTCTCATCAAAATTAAAAGTTCTGTGCTTTGGGGCAGCCCGGGTGGCTCAGAGGTTTAGTGCCGCCTTCAGCCCAGGGCGTGACCCCAGGGTCCCAGGATTGAGTCCCACGTCGGGCTCCCTGCATGGAGCCTGCTTCTCCCTCTACCTGTGTCTCTGCCTCTCTCTCTGTGTCTCTCATGAATAAATAAATAAAATCTTTTTTAAAAAATAAAAACAAACAAAAAAAGTTCTGTGCTTTAAAGGACACTATCAAAAAAGCAAAAAAAAAAAAAAAAAAAAAGGTGCACATCCTGTGAGACAGTATTTTCAAATTGTACATCTGGTAAGGAACCGGTATTCAGAATACACATTTAAAAATACCGGGCAGCCCAGGTGGCTCAGCGGTTTAGCGCCGCCTTCAGCCCAGGGCCTGGTCCTGGAGACCCGGGATCAAGTCTCACGTCGGGCTCCCTGCCTGGTGCCTGCTTCTCCCTCTGCCTGTGTCTCTGCCTCTCTCTCTCTCTCTCTGTCTCTCATGAATAAATAAATAAAATCTAAAAATAAAATAAAAATACTAGTCAACAGTAACAACCCAATTTAAAGACAAACAAGATTTGATAGACCTTTCTCCGAAGAACATATACAAGTAGCCAATAAGCACAAAGACTATTCAGATCAGTTCATTAGGGAAGTGCAAATCAGAAGCACAATGAAATACCACTTCACACTCACTAAGTGGGCTCTAATTAAGAGGTCAGACAGTCACAACTGTTAGCAACGATTGGCAGAAAGTGGAACCCTTCTACATTGCTGGTGGGAATGCAAAATGGAGTAGCCACTTTGGAAAATAGTCTGGTAATTCCTCAAATGATTAAGGAATAGAGTTACCATACGACCTAGCAGTACCCCTGGGTGAGTCTATAGACCCCAGAGAAATGAAAACATGCGGAATTTGTACACACATGTTCGTAGAAGCAGTGTTTCTAATAGCCAAAAAGTGGAAATGACCCAAACGTGCACCAGCTGATGAATGGATAGACAAGGAGTGGTATATCCATACACTGGAGTATTACTGAGCCATGAAAAAGGAATGAGGTACTGATACGTGCCTCACCATGGATGAAGCTTGAAAACATTACGCTAAGTAAAAGAAGCCCATCACAGCACAAATCACACATCGTGCAATTTCATTTAAATGAAATTTTCCAAATAGGCAAATTTAAAGTGACCAAGAGTCAACTGGGGGCTTAGGGCTGGGGGACAAGTGGCAGGGGACAGGGAATTAATGGGTATCCAGTTTCTTTCAAGGGGGGATGAAATGTTCTAAAATTAGATTATAGCTGTGCTTGCACAACTCTGTGAATATACTACAAATATTGCATTACACATGGTAAAAGGGTGAATTATGGGTGTGTAGATTATATCTCAAGAAGACAGTTTTTAAAATGCATTCCGGTTATATTTTGTAAAAACATTTTGGCTCTGCTCCAGTCATTTAGTATTGGCCGTCCTTCCCCATGTGAAGGACTTGAATGAATATCAACATCAAACACTGCATTTTCCATCCACTTTGCCCACATTCATTTATTTTTCATGCAC
Source organism: Canis lupus baileyi (assembly GCF_048164855.1). Lineage (NCBI taxonomy): Eukaryota > Metazoa > Chordata > Mammalia > Carnivora > Canidae > Canis > Canis lupus. The sequence continues at coordinate 46,849,450 of NC_132851.1, read as the reverse complement.
CCAGATGAAAAGCATCCTATTTAGTGCCGTGAGTGCTGCGTAGGTGCTCTGTAAAATGTGTCCTGTCCAAAGCTAAGTTCTAGGGAAAATTGTGCTTCTATTAAGGATGCATCGTGTTTTTTCTTCACTGAGAGCTGTTTAGTCTTAGTATATTTTTTTTCTCAGGATGCTCAGGTGGCTCAGTGAGTATCTGCCTTCAGGTCGTGATCCTGGGGTCCTGGGATCGAGTCCCACATCAAGCCCCCCTGCAGGGAGCCTGCTTCTCCCCCTGCCTGTGTCTCTGCCTCTCTCTGTGTGTCTCTCATGAATAAATAAATAAATCTTTTTAAATATATATATATTTTTTCTCTTTAACCATTTGATCACAGCTAACTTCAAGGGAGTCTGGAAAAAAAGCAGTCTAGCTGTGAACCCAAAAAGGAAAGAATCCAAGTTGTGGTGAGCAGCTGTCTCTGCTATAAACACCTACTTTATACATAGTTGTTTTGAGGTTTAAATAGATTGAGTACTAAGGCGCTCCGAACATTGCCTGTGGTATTTACAGCATTTAGTAAGTGATAACTTGTCTGTCCCTTCATAATATTTGACCGTATGCTAAGCATATTGTAGGTGAGTACTTGTTTGGCCATTACGTCAATAGCTCTCCATTCTGAGCTCATTTTAATTGCCTTCTCTAGGCATTCTCTAATTCATTCTGACTTTTTTCCAATTGTAGAGAGAAGAATGGCATTAGATCCCAGGGAGAATTTCATCAGAGGTTGGTTTGTTTGTTTGTCTGTTTTAATTAAGATTTTGTTTATTTGTCAGAGAGAGAAAGAGAGAGCACAAGCAGGAGGAGCAACAAACAGAGGGACAGAGAGAAGCAGGCTCTCTGCAGAGCAGGGAGCCCGACGTGGGGCTCGATTCCAGGACCCTGGGATCATGACCCGAGCCAAAGGCAAATGCTTAACCGACTGACCCACCCAGGCGCCCCCATCAGAGGCCCCCCCTTCTACAAAGGGACAATAATATTTCAGTTGTGTTTGCAATAGTTTGCAATAGAAGATTTACTATTTTGTCCCTCTGTGGGACATTGTGGGAAAATCTATCATGACTCCTGATCCCTTCCTGTGTAGCTTGGGAGTGTCGTTTGAATTTCTGTTCCTATAGCAGGTTAATTGTGAAGTCGCTTTTAACTTCATCCCCAAATGCCCTTAAGTCAAAGGGAACGCTTATGTGAATTTTTAAGTAACTTACTCTCCATTTAATTTCATTGCTATTTAACTACTGTTACTGTATAACTTTTACTCATTACACACAGATTATAAATTACTATATAGCTGATGTCAGCATCATTCAGGTTGATCTGCTCTGTGAATGCATCCATTATATGTAATTCGCTGACACTACCTCAATCTTTGTATTTACAATCTGCCTGGTTTTAATCTAATTTCAAAGGCCACAGTCTTTTCATTTTTGCCTGTATCTCTTCTCTATGTCCAAATACCATCTGCATTCTTATTTTACATGGAAATGAATGAAGCCCATTATGGGGTTGCCCACTGCTGCTTTCTTCCTTCTCCATTTCTTGGAGCATGAACACATCAAGGTCAGTCAGAACATATTAAGACTATTTTTATCAGAAGACATGAGTCTCTACAAGGAGATCATACTTTTTATGGAATAATAAAGATCTTCTGGCCTAATAACAACAACAAAAAAAATGACGGAAATAATTTTCTTTGAAGAGCCAAAATAAGAAGAAACCCCTTTGTGTCCCTTGAAGCTCTCAGGTCTGCCCACTATTTTGTTAAAGCATCCGTGCCACTTTAGTATAAGCTAGGTTCATGTTTTACAATGGCAAATGTTTATCACACCCTCGTATCACATGTGCACGGTGCTCTTCATCATCGTGAATCCGAAACTCTGGCTGAAGGAGCAGCCTCTACCTGCAGATCTCATGGAAGACCACGTCTTCCAAACATACCAGTGGTCAAGCCAACCTCAGTGGAGCAAAGTCTATACAAAAGAAGCAAGAAGTGTTTTGAACAATAATGCAATCTATGACATGCAAAGGGAGAGAGAATTTATAGTTCTGTTAATCTTTTTCATTTTAATTAGTAGTTGATTAGTAGTTATTTAATTGCCTTTGATTATTTGCTTCTTACCTAATGCATTGCGAATACTTTCTCATGTCCATAACCAATCTTCTGCAATGTGACTTTATTTTTTTTTAAAGATTTTATTTATTTATTCATAGAGACACAGCTAGAGAGAGAGAGGCAGAGACACAGGCAGAGGGAGAAGCAGGCTCCATGCAGGGAGTCCAACCCGGAACTCGATCCCAGGTCTCCAGGATCACGCCCTGGGCTGCAGGCGGCGCTAAACCGCTGCGCCATCGGGGCTGCCCTGCAATGTGACTTTAAACGGCTTTATATTCTTGCATAGCATGGTTATATATAATTGATTAACCATTCCCCTTTTGATGGATATTTAGGTTCCTTTGTTTATGGTAATACTCAATAAACAGACTCCCTAGCTAGAAAACATGAACATTTTCCCCCATCAGTTCATTCAAAAGAGAGAGGCTACCTGTCTCTAACAAAATGAAAAAAGTAATGAGCTTCTCTAAAAGACTGATGATCTTTGGCTTTATTTTAGTCAAAGTCTTCAAGGCACTGGATTTTGCTTGAGATCAGCAGACTTCATCTTGTGGCTCTGAAGGAACAGAGGAGTACTCATTGCCTACATCCCTCCAGCTTGGATGGCTAAGTTTCCTTCCTGGAGTGGAAACAAAGTAGAAGCTCCCAATGGCAGAGAAGGTTAACTATCTGCCCAAACATTGCTGTCTGTCCTCTGCTGTCCATGGAATACAGCTGTTACTAGAAAGGAGCAGCCAGCCAGAGGCTGCACTTCTCAGCTCTCGGGCATCTCCACGGTGTCTCAGGTGACTAGTTCTCAGCAGTGGAATGTGACCAAGTGACCTGTCACCGCCAGACTAGGAGGTTGAAATGTCCTGCCTCTCTCCCCTTCTCTCCTCTTCTGCTTGTGATGAGGTCCTAGGGAAACTCTGAGCCCCAAAAAGATGGGAGTCCAAGTCCTTGACTCATTACAAGGACGCATTACAAGTCTGAGCCGCAAGAGGATGGGAGTGCAGGTCCTTGACTCATTACAAGTCCTAGCCTGTTGACTGGGAACACCGACCTTGAACTGGTGTATGTGATTAAGCCACTGAAATGCTGAGTTCATTCATTAGAGGACTAGCATTGCTCCAACCAATATGCCTATATCCAGTTTTCTCCCCAGAGGTTAAGGCGGGGTATAACAATTAAAGGGAATGGGAGCCTGTTGGATCCAGCACCCTGGAGGAATAACGCAGCTCCCATACACCTCTTTTACCATCCATTGAATGGAGCTGCCCGGTTAGAGCAGAGACATAGATCCTGTGGATGCCAGAGGCCATCTGTTAATTATACCCCTCGCAGCAGGTTCTCTTGAGGGAGATCTGAGGGGCACACCTCCCTGCCGCCAGAGAATTGCTCTCATCTTTTCTTCTGGCATCACTGGCTCCTGAGCCAAAGTCTGATTGATGGAGATTAGACCACCTGCAAGTGACTGGCATAGTAAGCACCAAAGGAGGAAATAGTCTCCTTAAATATAGGTCAAAACAAATGAGTGTAAAGCATGCAAAGCACTTAGCCCAATGCCTGGTGTATAAGAGGCACTGGGAGAATGGAAGCTGTTTTCCTCACTCGTCGCCCCAAAAATGTCAGGGGAGGTAATGGAAGGAGAGACACTGTTCAGTCTCTCCTAGATTCAAATCTTGACCCCTGCCTTCCAGTGCAGTCGGGCAAGTGACTTACCCTTTCTGAGCGACAGGTTCTGCGTCTGTATAGCCTCCTTTGCAGAGTCATCGTGAGGGTTTGCATTACAATATGGAAAGTGGTTGGCTCAGAGTAGGCTCCAAGAAAAATAGCAATGCTGTAGTTACTTAGTAGTGAACAGAGTAAGGAGCACCAAGGTTACGGTGTACACTCACTCTGTGGGGGTGGGCACAGTGCCTTGTTCATCCCTGTAGGCCTGGCGCACGGTACGAAGTGTGACAGATGCCAGGCCTTCCAGAGATATTTGTTCACGAATGAACGAATGGATATATTTTTTCTTATTGATAGATAACAAAGAGAAAGCAACATCAATCACCTTTTCTTTTGCAGGCTAATTCTCCCCAATTATGTCTTCCCTTCTTATTTTTTTTCTAATGTTCTTGCATGCAATCCAGGCTTTCCAAAGAGTTTAGGGATTATATACTCAAATAGTTTTATTTTATTTCATTAATTTAGTCTTTGTTCTTATCAAAGTAATAGAACACATAGTTTTAAGAGTCACATGGTAAGGACAAAACATCTTTCCCAGGGGCAACGCCCTTCCCCACCCTTGATCCCCATTCGTCAGAGACAACCAGCGTCAACTCCTTGGCTGTGTTTTTTGTATAGTGGGTGTTTGTGTGTGTATTTTTAAAGCTCCACCCATTTATTTTAGAGAGAGAGTGTGCACAAGCAGGAGGAGGGCAGAGGGAGGGGGAGATAGAGAAAGAATCCTCAGCAGCCTCCCCACTGAGCATGGAGCCTGACACAGGGCTGGCAGGGTCCAATCCCAAGACCTGAGATCATGACCTGAGCTGCTATCAAGAGCTAGCTGCCCAACTGACGGAGCCACCCATGTGCCCTCCTTAACTATTTTTGGGGGATTTACTTCCATATTTCTATTTGTTCATTTTTTTTAATTAGACATTGTTGATTTTTTTAAATTGTAGAACATGGAATTCTAAATCTCTTCTCCCTACGCACATAGACACAAACACACACATGCATTTCTTGCTTTCTATCCGATATAGTTGTGACAGTTATTTCACAAATTTTTCATAGGTCAATAGTGTGTTTATTGTGCTAGGATTATGTCACCGCTGCGTCCTGTGTAAGACTGCAGTTTTATTTTTCACATAGTTTTTGTGTCCTCTTTAGTTTGTAATTCATTGATCGATTGATTTCATTTACTTAGCTGTGACAACCAGAAATTCATTCCCAAACTCTCCCCTATCATCTCTCCTGGTGCCCTGCTGCTCCAATCTGGACAGGCTACTCTCCAAGGCTGGCTCAAGAATTCTTGTCATGGAGCTTCCCGTCAGCCCCATTTGAGAAACTGCTTTCACCTCTCTTCTGTGTTGGACCGTCTGTTTCCAGGATCCAGTGTCTTCCTCTTGTTGGTTTACTTCAGTGGCTTCCTAAGAAAGAGTACGTAGGAGCAAGTAGTTTTTTTGAGGTTTTATTTGCAAATGTTGTTATCTATCCTGTCAATACAATGCATTGACATTGAGAAATTATTGGAATAGAAAACATGTCATTGCAATTATTCGTCCCAAGCTTTGACCAAATATGATACAAATTCCAAAATAACAGTGACTTCAACAAGTTGAGGCTTTGTCTGTCTCACGTAAATGTTGGCATCTGTAATCCTGGGCTGGGACGATGGCTCTGCAGTCATCAGGAACCCAGGGTCTTTCTATCTTGTTGCTCGTCATCCTCAACAAGAAGATTCCACTTCATGACTCAGGATAGCTGTTTCAGTGCCAGACTTCATATCCTCCTTCAGACCAACAAAAATAAGAAAAGAGAAGGAGTGGGAAAAGATGGCCTTTGAAAGACATTTCCTAAAAGTTGCAAACACTACTTACACTTATATTTCATATGAACTCCATCATACGATTGCATTGATGTTCTTTCCATATGTTATCCTTTTTTTAATGATTTTATTTATGTATTCCTGAGAGACAGAGAGAGAGGCAGAGACATAGGGAGAGGGAGAAGCGGGTTCCTTGCTAAGCAAGGAGCCTGATGTAGGACTCGATCCCGGGACCCCAGGACCATGACCTGAGCTGAAGGCAGACGCTCAACCACTGAGCCACCCAGATGTCCCTTTCTTTTAACCTTATTTTTATGGTACCTGTCACAGATTTTATTGTACCTATATATCTGCATCATGACTATTGTTATTTTAAGCACATAGTGTGAAGTAAACATGCATCTTAATTTTTATTACTTTTATATCTTTAATTTGCAACCCATCTTTAATTTGATGTTGGGTCTCATCAACCAGCACTTCCATTTTATTGATTATACCCAGTTTGAAGTACAACACCATCATATCCTCTAGAAGAAAACCTCACCCCACAAATCAATAAGGATTTTTGGAAGTTTGGTCTGTTGTGTTCCAGGGGAACTTTGTCCATGTAGATGGCTTTTTAGCTTCCACCTTGGTGGTGGATGTCATGCAAGTAAGGCAGGGAAATGCTACTTGTTTCCATGTGGAGTAAAGTGGTTTGCACTGGGACAAATGACTACATGAAAAGAAGGGCAGAGGGATGCCCCCCAGGTGGCCCAGCCAGTTAAGTATCTGCCTTTGGCTCAGGCCATGATTCCGGGGTCCTGGGATCCAGTCCCACATCAAAATCCCTGCTCAGTGGGGAGACTGCTTCTCCCTCTACCTGCTGCTCCCTCTGCTTGTGCTCTATCTCTCTCTCTTTCTGACAAATAAATAAAATCTTTAAAAAAGAGAGAGAGAGGAGAAGAGTCCTAATAGTATTCAAGTTTCCCTTTCTATTTGTTTCTAAGACCAAGCTGCACCTTTCCCATAGTTTGCTCGTTCAATGCATCCATGCATTGCGTTGGACAATAAATCCTCCTATTTGCCCAAGCCAGTTTGATTCATGTTTCTGTCGCTTAAAAATACAATAATCTTGACCAGCTCATATTCAAACAAAGTAGCCTCTTGTAATTGCAACAGAGCTTTCTCATTGTGCACACTAGGTTGGGGGGGGGCGGGGTGATGATAGGGAATGATGGTTAAAGAATGCAGTTTCTTTTTGGGGTGATGAAACATGTTCCAGAATTGGGGGGGGGTTGCACAACTCAGTGAATACACCAAAAGCCATGGAATTGTGTACTTTAAACAGGAATTTTATGACATGCGAACTAAATCTCAACAAAGCTGCTTTTAAAAACTAGTATAGGGGGCAGCCCGGGTGGTTCAGCAGTTTAGCGCTGCCTTCAGCCCAGGCTGTGACCCGGGAGACCCGGGATCGAGTCCCATGTCGGGCTCCCTGCATGGAGCCTGCTTCTCCCTCTGCCTGTGTCTCTGCTTCTCTCTCTGTCTCTCATGAACAAATAAATAAAAAATATTTTAAAAAATAAAAATAAAAACTAGTATAGGGGCACCTGGGTGGTTCAATTGATTGAGCATCTGATTTGGTTTGGGCTCAGGTCATCATGACCTCACAGTCGTGGGATCAAGTCCCACATCAGGCTCCATGCTCAGTACAGAGTCTGCTTCAGGTTCTTTCTACCCACTGCCTCTCCCCATACTCTCTCTCTCTCTCTCTCTCTCTCTCTCTCAAATAAATAAATAAAATCTAAAAAGAAATAGTATAAGTTGTAGAATTTCAATCTGTGCATATCAAATAGTTAGCAAGGGATTCTCATTGTATCTACCTGGAGCCAATTTCTACTCAGAGACCTGCAGGAGTAGTGATGGAAATGATAACTGTCATCCCCATGGGAGACAAGGCAGGTTGTGTTCCTGCAACAGCAGAGCAGGAAGTGCCTGTTCTCAGAGACCAACAGAAACAATTACTGTGGTGTGGGCCAAGAGGGTTTCTCAGAGAATGAAAAGGAAATCCATCATGTTGGCCAAAGTACAGAAGTGCTTGAGTGAACACTTTCAAATGGTAAAAGAGAATAGGAAAGTCTAGAGAAATATTGAAATAACATTGTCATATAAGCATTAGGTTTTCTTTCATTTAGGCTTATAATCAAGAGCACTATTTTAGCACAGGTTACAAAAAGACTTACTTAGAAGATGGGCCTGAAAAATCCAGAATCGTTCAGCATGTTCTTGGACTTCTACATTTTTACTTAGTCATTTGAACATTTCCTGGGAGCCCTCTGGGTGGGAGGGGCTGTCATCATCCATGAGGGCACAGAGGGCATCAAGGCAAAGTCCCAGCAAGGAAGGGGCTCCTGGTGTGGTGGTGGAGCTGAAGTGCTCAGGTAATCATGACCCAATGTAGAAAGTGCTGCATTCCCTCACAGGAGAGAGTAGACCTGCGGGCCCTTGAAGTCACGGTTGTTACAGTCTCTGTACTCATGAAATAATGTGATGCTCATTTACATGCCTAAACCTCCATTTTCCCACCTACAAAGTGAGAGTAATTATAGGACATATAAAATGATGGTATCTGTGCACTAACTGGTCTGACTTGAAAGAGATACAGATCAAATATATTATGCTTCGAGTTAGCTCCCTTGGAAGACTGCGACCCAATATATAAATTTCTGGAAGGAATTTCCTAAATACAAGAATTTCATTGGTGTTTTCAGATTTGGATATCATTTATTCATCAGGTCAGTGTTTATTGAACATCTATTAGCCATGCTTCTGAAACTGGAATATATAACAGGGGTGAACAGCCGTGTATCAGAGAATTATGTAGACTCAGCAATTCAATATTGCACATCTTCTCAGAGCATCATGGATACTGAGTGTCAGCATTTCAGAACACTTTTATGTTAAAATAAATATGGGTATACTACAGAGAAGGATGCAAAATGCATATGAAGTTTTAGGATAGAGCATTTAGGGCTCATAGTAGATTTCTTTAACATGTCTTTCAGAATTTGGTGGAGGGGGGCAGGAGATTTGTCTATTTTCTTCTGCTGTTAATTAAACCCTGGTTGTTAAATAAGCCTCTTAGAAGATGCAAAATAAGATCCCTCCAAGAGTATACAAACCGAACTGAAACAAAATCCTTGAACCAATGAACCAAATAGATACCCCATGTGTGTCTATTAAGAAGTGTGAGAGATCAGTTCCGTGTGAAATCATTTTCTATTAGACCTCTCCATGACAGGACTATGAAAAACCAATTCAGGGCTCCTCTAGAGAAACTTCAAGAAGAAAATGGAATTCAGCAGGTAGCTTATCAAGGAAACAGATTTAAAGCGAGAAAAGAAAGAGTCCAAAGAAAAATAAATAAAGAGAAAAAAACCAACAGGGAAAATGTTGTCCTTGTAATGCAGAGAAAAATCTCACACCACTAAAGTGATCAAAGCAGATGGGCCTGGAAGTACAGAGAGGATTACCAAAGGCAGGGATTGGGAGAAGCCCGTTCCGGATAAATGGAGTGATGCCCAGAAAAGGGACAAAGGAAAAGCAAAGTTGTCCATGGGGTTCAGAGAGTGATCTGATGATTTAAACAGAGGTGTCACCAAGCCCGCCGGGAGTCTACTGAAGAAACCTTGATCCCAACGACCAAGAACGTGAAATGTACCTGCCACTTGGCACATCCTCAAGTGACACTTGCCAAGCACGTGAGAAGGACTGAGCAGGCGTGGTGAGGTCCTCCGCAGCTCCCCGGCAAGTCAAGACGAGTGCAGCAGCAGAATCAGCTTGGGGCAGTTCCAGTCAGCCTCCTCTTCTCCCATCTCATTGTCTATCCCATCCCATGCTAACACACACGCAGAACACGTTTTACAATTCCACCCACACCCTTAGCTGCATCATGTTCAGTCCAAGAGCAGTCCTGTGTGATGGCTCATCCAGAGGTGGAATTAGAGCTTGTGCTGGTGGGTGAAGGGGGAAGAGTTGGAACTACCCAGTTGGGGGTGGGGGAGTGTAGGCTACCCAGGTGAATTTGTAATTTTTACATCTTCATAGATGCTAGGTGGGCCACTCCCCCTGGGAAGGTCCACTCTGTCTCGATTCATGCAGTTCCCTGTGTCTTGGCACATAGCGTGACAGTTTGAAGGAACCAATAAATAGCACCATTGTTCCCCACCCAGTACCTGAACCCGCTCCACTGAGAAGTACAAAGGAAACAAGCAGATTGGAGATTTAAAACCAGCGGCTTAATGACTGGTGAGGGCTGAATGGGAGCCTGTGGTTGAGATATGCAGCAATAATGGGTGTCCTGCTCACAATTCAAGAAGGAGATAGACTCACCCATCCAGCTACACGCACCCTAGAAAACCACAACTCTCAACCCACTGGGTAGATCTTTTTTCACGGGGCCAGTTGCAGAGCAGAGCACCTGCTTTCAGCGGGTTGATTCCAGAGAGAAGGACAGGAGGAAAGACTGAGAGCATTGTATGCCAGAAACTCCTTCCCAGATCAAGAGCAGCTTGGGGAGACTTGAGGAGGGTGGCACAATGTGTTACCTATTAGGAGTCCCTAGGGGCCAAGAAGTCCTTCCCCAAAAATGTGACATTATGAACCATGTGTGCACTGGATGTCGTGGGGAACTTACGAAGGCCAGATTGAAATAAGAGGCCCATCAAACAGAGGTGCTCAGTTATTCCAGATGGTCCTCTGGTGGTGGAAGCTGCAGTGTACCTTCTCGTCTTGGGAACAGTCATCTTGTCAGCCCCTCTTAGTTATGACACACATTGTCCAGGAGGCATGGGAGGAAGGCAAATTTGCATCAGAAGGAATCCTGGTACTGTTCTCCCAGAGATCTCTAGAGTCCAAAGAGGGTTGCTGGAGAAGATGAAATGAGTTTGCACAATGGGCCCAGGGCCTTCCAGGAGAGAATAAACCAGGGACCCAACACTTTGAGCCTTAACACTTGCTTTCAGAAATCTGAAGACTTGTAAACTGGCTGGCCGTGGTGGAAATAGCATCAATTGGTTCTAAGAGACCATAAGCTTTAGGAATGCAAAGCAGAATAAAGCAAAAAGGCTTTTATCTTTTATTTATTTTTATTTTTTTAAAGATTTTTATTTATTTATTCATGAGAGACACACAGAGAGAGAGACAGAGACAGAGACACAGGCAGAGGGAGAAGCAGACTATGCAGGGAGCCTGATGTGGGACTTCATCCCGGGTCTCCAGGATCAGGCCCTGGGCCAAAGGCAGGCGCTAAACCACTGAGCCACCCAGGGATCCTTATTTAAGTTATTTTTAAAACAATATTTTTTTCCCTAGAAGGTGACACATTTTTCAACAATTAAAAAGCTTGACACAATGATTTTTTGCCTAGTGCTATATACCTACAATATTCACTGGACAACATTAAATCAGTGGTAATCACCAGGGAACTGGGCTGTAATTAAATTGTGTACTATAACAGAACAATGTGGGATTCTAAGCCTATTAATAATGTATAAGGTCGGGACTAAAACAAATATTTAGACCGTTTATTACAACCGAAGTATTCAAGCCTAGTAGCACACAAATAAATAATCTCCCTAATTATAAATAATTATTGCAAGTTCATTTTTTAGAAAAAGGTCTGATTTGCTGTCTCCTTAGAAACAACCCAGTTGGAGACAACAGGATGGCTCAGGGGTTGAGCGCCTGCCTTAGGCTCAGGGCGTGATCCCAGGGTCCTAGGATCGAGTTCCACATTGGGCTCCCCACATGGAGCCTGCTTCTCCCTCTGCCTGTGTCTCTGCCTCTGTCTGTGTCTCTCATGAATAAATAAATAAAATCTTAAAAAAAAAAAAAACAAAGAAAGAAACAACCCAATGTGTGTGTATATATGTACATCACGTTTACAGAGGTTTTGAGTCAAAGAGGATCTTAAAAATCATCTAGTTATTTAGTTCAACGGATACCCCAGTACTCTCACTTTACAGATGAGTAAAATCACTTTACAGATGAATCAAGGTCAAGTTGTTTCAGGGACAGAACCAGACCAGTCTCTTGTTTTCTAGCTTATACCGTAAAATGTGTATTTAAAAATATTTCCTAGTTTGGAATTTTCTCTATTTTAGATTGACTTTCTAGCCACCCGACCTAAATTAAAGCAGTTTTCTGCACAGACAGGAACCACAGAACAGAATCAGTCAGTAATGTCAGTAATACAAAGTTGTCCCCAAACCGTGGCACTTCCTGGGAACAGAAGTAATTACAGTAAGATGTAGAGATTTCCAGGGGCCCTAATGACCCTGCAAGGGGTCCCCGCAAGGTGCGCACATGGGCATACATGTACATACAATTTTCAAAAGTAAACTATTTTAACCACATTTGGTGCAGGCAGCTGTCCCTTTCCACTCCCGCTTCCCGTCTGTCACATTTCCCACCTGCACAAACCTTTGGGATCCTGCTAAGGAGAAACTGGGTGGGATATGTGTCATGTTACCTGCAATTTGGAAAGTTTCAGCTAAGTGAGATATCACTGGACTTCTTATTTATTTATTAAAGAACTGGAAGGAAAAAATCATCTAGCTTTATTGAGGTGTAACTGACACGTGAAATCGTATAAATTTAAGGTGTACAAAGTGATGATTTGACATACGCGTACATTGTGAAATGTTACCCCCAATAAAGTTACTTAACACATCCATCATCTCACATAGTTACCCTTTTGAAAGAAAAATTCAAATAAAAAATTAGTAGAGTATGAACCCAAAGTGCTTACAGCGAAGAATGACATCAATAGAAATTAGTCCGAAAAAAAATAGAAATTAGTCTGGGGTGTGATAAAAAAATTTCATATCAAACCAAAAGCAGTAATTCCCCAAGAGAAAGAGATGCATTTCAGATAGAAGTCATAAATAGGTTTTTTGGATTGTTTGCTAATCCCAATAAGGAAGAGGAGCAAAAATACAGTTAGTTGGAAAAATATTTAAATTTCTTGCTAACTTGGGACGCCTGAGTGGCTCAGAGGTTAAGCGTCTGCCTTTGGCTCAGGGCATGATCCTGGGGTCTTGGGATCCAGTCCCACATCGGGCTCCCTGCATGGAGCCTGCTTCTCCCTCTGCCTGTGTCTCTGCCTCCCCCCCCCTCTCTCTGTGTCTCTCATGAATACATAAATAAAATATTTTTTAAAAATTTCTTGCTAACTTGACATGAAATAGTGCCATCTAAAAAGGTAACGGAAGGTGTGCATACTCCTACATAGTAAACGCCTACAAGGGGCTCACAGGGCCGCAATGATTAATAAGTGCTGTCCCTTCAAACAGTAGTCCAGATTAGACACTGTATTCTAGAACATGTCCTGAAATCTTACAGCTGGTACATGAACAGTAGACTTCCCTAGATTTGACCACAAACCTCAGTACCTAGCTACACACTACAAATGAATTGTGAGGCTGGAAAAAATTCCTCCCAACTACCAAGAGTAAACAAATTTTGATGAGCCATGATTGAGGAAAATCTGAATTATCTTTCTATTCCCACCTACAAAATATCACAGAATCATTTTTAGTGAAGAGACAGTGTCTTAAATGTCGGGGAAAGAGAGTGTTAGAGGAGTATGTGAGACAATTAATTTAAAAAAATTATTTTTCTGGGTTGTGTGGTGTTTGAGGAAATTGTCAGGTTTTTGGGGATTTGCAATGTGTTGTCTCATCTTAAAACAGATACTCTCTTCCATATCTAATTTTGTATTTGCAATTTTGGAGTCTGTCATCTTAAAGAGGGTCCCTCAAATTGAATAAGCTTCAGGTGTCACGATACCAGGACCTGGCCCTGGATGTAATTTATTTTTTATTTTTTTAAAGATTTTATTTATTCATGAGAGACACAGCGAGAGGCAGAGACACAGGCAGAGGGAGAAGCAGGCTGCATGCAGGGAGCCCGATGCGGGACTCGATCCCTGCACCCTGGGATCATTCTGTGGGCCGAAGGCAAACAGACGCTCAACCCCTGAGCCACCCAGGCGTCCCTGGATGTAATTTAAAACGTATGTTCGTACTAGGAAGGAATGAGGGCATCTTCTTGCAACCCTTGGGGAGCACTCAGAAGCCAACCAGTGTGGTCATGGGCCTGTAAGTCACCCGGAGCTTTGACCAGCAGGTGGCAGTGAGGGAGAGCCATTCCAAATGACAACCCCAGCTGCCATCAGAAATAGCCGCAAGATAAAAGGTTATTTTTTGCATACTGCCTGGCACCAGATGTTTTTATTTCGGTGCTTTGGAGTATTTTAGAGGAAGAATGTTTTAAGAAAGATATGAAGCATGAATATCGCTTCCTTAAGCAGCAATACAGTTAATAGATTATAGAACCTCCCCCCCTATTAGAATTATCTCATTAAACTGTTATGAGCACCGAGCTGCAGAGTTTCACTATAGCAAAACCAGTTTCTCTCTTCCTCATTGCCCTGCAGGAGAGGAGGTTGTTTTTCCACTTAAGAACAGCCTCTTTTGGGGCCCCTGGGTGGCTCAGTTGGTTAAGTGTCCAACTTCAGCTCAGGTCATGGTCCTGGGGCTCCCTGCTCAGGGGGGAGTCTCTTTCTCCCTCTCCCTCGGCCCCTCCTTCTCCATGTGCCCTCCCCCCTGCTCCTGCTCTCCCTCATGCACTCTTGGTCTCCAATTAATTCTTAAAAATCTTTAAAACAAACAAACAAACAAACAAACAATAACAGCCTTTTTCAATCTGGAAGAGCAAATATTAGTTTCCACGGTCTGTTACATGCAGATTTAAAAGAAATTTCCTGTTGATGAAGAACAGCCAAAACAATCACAGCAGCCAGACAGGCTGGTGACAGGTGGAAAGATCATGGTCAGTTAAATCCAGGGTTCTTTCCAGCACTGATGCCCAACACCCTTGGCATAGCAACAGCAGCAGCGAAAGACTTCCACGGGGCTGGCTCCAAGTCATTCATCATATCGTCTCATCAGTTTAAATCATGCTCCTAACCATCGAATCGGGTGGTCCTGTCATTACTCTGGTTTTCAGGTGAGGAAACTGGGCCGCAGACAGGTTAAATAACTTGCCTGGGCCACGCAGTAGGCGTAGAGCTGGGCTTTGAGCCTGGGCAGCGGGGTTCCCCCTTGGGGGTGCTCACGCTGCCTGCTACTGCCTTTGCTGTAGGTCCAAGCCCATTTTCAGCCCTTCCAAAGAGAACATCATTGCAGAACAGTAGTAGGACATCGCCCCGAGATCGGTAGTGTTGCAATATTGCCCTCTTTCGCCGATGACAAGGATGCCAGGCCTCGGTCCCATTCCCCCTGCACCGCCGGAGAGCGGCCTGGCCCCCGAGTGCAACAGAGACCACCCGCCAGCTGACATTTCTCCCTTGGGGTCCTCCCCTCCTCGGGCCTCCTGAGTCCCTTGTCTCCTAGCCTTGAACCTCGGATGGAACAGGCCGTGCTCACATCCCCTGCTGCCTCAGTACCCACGCAGACCTCAGTCCCTCACCCCGCTTCGCCCCATCTACCCCTGGGAAGCTGAGGTCACCAAGGTCATCAAGAACCTTCCATGGGCCCCAATAAACCAGGACGTGTCTGGTCACGGGACTGGGGCAGCCTTCGAGGCCTGGGCCTCCTCCGCAGCCCTGCCCTTCCCTCCTTGGCCTTGTTTCTCTTCTCTTCCCCTTTCTCTCCACCGCTCTCCCTGACCCCCTCTGCTCCTTCTGACCCCACCTGCCTCATACAGGGTGGAAGTTCCTCTCTTTCTTCCTTTCTTTCTTTCTTTCTTTCTTTCTTTCTTTCTTTCTTTCTTTTTTCTTTCTTTCTTTCTTTCTTTCTTTCTTTCTTTCTTTCTTTCTTTCTTCTTTCTTTCTTTCTTCTTCTCTTTCTTTTTAAGATTTTCTTTATCTGAGAGAGAGCCAGAGAGCCCAGAAGGAGGGGAGAGGTGGAGAGGGAGAGGGAGAAGCTGACTCCCCGTTGAGCAAGGAGCCCGATGCAGGGCTCTATCCAGGACGCTGGGATCATGACCTGAGCTGAAGGACAGAGCTTAAGGGCCTACCTGGCGGGGCCACCCAGGCACCCCCCGGCTGGAGGTTTCTAACCTGTCTGGTTCCGCAGCTCTCCTTTGCTCCCCCTGATTTCCTGCTGGCCACTGTACGTCCCTCTTTGGGTGTGCCCACCGAGAAGGTCCCAAACCTCATCTCCTGCCCACCAGCCCCCTTCCTTTTCTTCTATCCCTGCTGCAGCTAAGGGCATGGGCGTGCACCCGGCTAGAGATCCCAGTCCCATCTCCCTACCCTCCTCTCCCGTGAATCCATCTGCCAGTGAGCACCTGCGACTCCCCCGATGCATTTCCAGGCCTCCTCCGCGTGGGCTCCGTCCCGCTGCCACAGCCCCTGCCAGGCTCACATGGGTCCTCGTCAGCGCACCAGTGCTTCCTAACTGCTCGGGTCCCTCTCTTGCCCCCGCCAGTGCCCACCCATCTCCCTGAAATAAAGACCGCTGGTCTCAGTCTCCTACCTGAAAATCCTTGGTGGCTTGTCACTGAAGACCGGTGGGTCCCTGAGGTCATCGGTTTAGGGAAAGCTGCCATTGGTCCCCCCTCTGGCTCTAACGCCCACCCCATCCTTCACTGGCCACCGTCTGCATCAGCCACGCGTGGGCACCCCAGTCGCAGGGCTGGCAACGGAGACAGGCGTGCTGCGCAGGCAGCCTGGGGCCAGTATCTAAGGCCACCCCTTCTGGCTTAGCTGACTTCCAAAATATAGTTTAATCTCTCTGGGTCTTAGTTTCTTTATCTCTGACACGGCTGTAATGGTTTTCTAACAAGGAGGCCTATTCACTGAACAAATATTGATAGAGTACCTGCTCCCCGTTGAGCATGGAATAGGCCCTGGCGCCCTCCCTCCACCCCCTCCCTCTTCACCTCTGTTGACCCTGTGCTTTCTTACCTGAGCAGGATCCCCCCACCCCTGTTCTTCAAGGTGGTTCAGTAGTGATCTGTGACATTTACTGAGGGCTGAGCCTGACGGTGAAGCCTGGG
This sequence comes from Canis lupus baileyi, assembly GCF_048164855.1. NCBI lineage: Eukaryota > Metazoa > Chordata > Mammalia > Carnivora > Canidae > Canis > Canis lupus. Next base: position 46,832,743 of record NC_132851.1, on the reverse strand, counting down.
GGAGGACCTGGAACCCATCTTATGCTGTGGATTTTGTTGGTTTTCTACTGGGTTCTTCCTTTAGGCCGAGAGCTCCTTTGAAAATAGGAATGATGTCCCATGTATCTGCATTGGATGCACCTAAATGTGCACCTAAATACAGCCAAGAGGAAAAAAACTAGTGCTACCTATCGTTGCCGAGACTTTATGACTCTTAGCGTGATTCCCTGGAAATTAATTATGAATACACTCTTGTAAAGGTGTCCCCAACATCTTCAGACTGCCTTTCATGTCGTGCCAAATAACTTCCTGCCTCCAGACAATAAAACCTTATCAATGCGATGTATGAAGCACCAGAGAAAATAGGGTTTGATTGCACCATTTGGATTTTTCTAATATTTGTTTTAGAAAATGGTTGTTGATTAGTTGGAAAACAGGCCATTGTTAATGTGTGTTATTTTGAATAAATTGTTTTGAATTAATGATGTTTAACTATACGTGTTTCTGCTATTATTAGACACATGTCTGTTTCTTGGGTTTTCTCATTGTTGTTTTTTGGCCTGTCTCCCCTACCAGAATGTAAATGTTCAAAAAGGCAGGAATTTTGTCTTGCTCACTGCTGTGTCTGCAGAATGTAAAGTACTGCTTAAAAATATCTGTTGACTAGGTAACAAATAAGGAAGGTATACTACATTGTAATTTTTAATAGAATATAAGTCATTAAAATGTAAAATTTGTGCGCCAACAGACTTAAGAAATTAGTTGAATTTCTTCATTCAACTAATATTTGTAGTTCTAATATTTGTAGAATTGTGGTCCAATTTTGCAGATCTCTCCATTTTTGTGTGACCCACTAGACCTCAAGATTTCCTGTTAATGTCTATTTGAGTTTCCAACCCATATGCCACAGCCCAACACATGCCTTAGACCCAAATCCCACCGCCATTTCTTTCCTCCTTTGAATATACTCTTGCTTCCTCCTTCCCTTACTTGAAAGTTTAGGCCATCCGCTGTGATCTCCTCAACTTCCTCCTTTTCTATTTCAAAGTTAACTCATTGTCACCCTTACTCATGGTTTCCTTTTCACGCCTCCCACTGTTTCACCTCTGTACACTTCCTTGTTTTCTAGAATTATCTTTCCAAGTCCACCTGCCTGAATTCTGTTCATTCTTCACCACTTACCACAGAAACCGTTTTCCCCATGAAGCCTTCTGGGACCTCACCCAACCCTCATCTGACTTTTTTCAGCACTTTAGGTACATTTCCTTTAGGGCATCCTAACAAAAAATAAAACCGACTCTGTGCAACGCATGACAGGTATTGGGAAGGTTAACAGACATGGTTCCAGTCTTTGAAGAGTTTACTACCTAGGAGTGTAGTCCAACGAACAACTGTGGAGCATTATCATCAAGAATGTTTTAGATCTTTCTCTTTCTTAAAAGATTTTATTTATTTATTCATGAGAGACAGAGAGAGAGAGAGGCAGAGACACAGGCAGAGGGAGAAGCAGGCTCCATGCAGGGAGCCCGACGTGGGACTCCATCCTGGGTCTCCATCCTGGGTCTCCAAGATCACGACCTGGGCTAAAGGCAGCACTAAACCACTGAGCCACCCGGGCTGCCCTGTTTTAGATCTCTTTGTAGAACATAAGCTACCTAAATGCAAGTCTTTGGTTTTCTCATCTTTACACTCCCACAGAGCATCTTCTGTGGTGTTATGTGCTGAGCAAATGCATGTTTCTAGGTTATTTAAGAAAATTCTGACTTTCTGCACAAAAAGTGTTTGCCTGCCCTTCTTACCACGTTGTCCAGACAGGAAGTCCTCCACCATCACTCCCAGAATAAGGTAAGGTTTCTTACGATCAGTCAGCAGATACAGATGAGAAAGCCAGGTACTAAAAAAAGAGATTGTTCCTTTTTTTTTTTTTTTTAATTACCCTGGAAGGAATGAGGACGGGAGCAGAGAAGGGGGAAGAAGTGAAGGATGTGATCATTAAGATGTGCTAAGAAGACCTGAAGAGCTCTGACAGGCAGATGGTTATTTTCCACAAGAAAAAGAGCAGTGGGGGAACGGAGAGAGAGAGAGAGAAGGGGAGGGGAGGGGAGGGGAGAGGAAGGGAGGGAGGGTAGAAGGGGAGGGAAGGAGAAGAGGGAAAAGGAGGGGAGGGTGGGGAGGGGAGGGGATTAGCCCTTGGGGGAAGGGGGAGGAAGTAGGGAGTACCTGCTAATGGGTATGGCATTTCTTTTTGGAGTGGCAAAAATGTTCTGGAATGAGTATTGTCGGTTGTGTCATTTTGTGACCACACACACACACAAAAAAAACAAAAAACCAAAAAAACACCACCATACTGAATTGTACATTTTAAGAAAATGAATTTTGTGGCATGTAAATTCTATCTCAATAAAGCTGTACTTTTTAAGTAACTATCTTTGACAATTAGAAATTTAATATCCAGGCAAAGAGGCCTCTCTCCACCCCACTAAGGCCTTCACCACCCTACCCTTTATCAAACTCCAAAACAGCAGGAATTACTTAGCCAGTTGTTTTTGTTTTTGGTTTTTTTGGGCTTTTTTTTTAAGATTTTATTTATTTATTCATGAGAGACACAGAGAGAGGCGCAGAGACACAGGCAGAGGGAGAAGCAGGCTCCATGCAGGGAGCCTGATATGGGACTTGATCCGGGGACTCCAGGATCACACCCTGAGCTGAGAGCTGAAGTCAGGGGCTAAACCCCTGAGCCACCCAGGGATCCCCTACTTAGCCAATTGTAATGCTAATACTTCAAACTAAAAGTAGGGAGACTTTTCTTTCTACTCAAGAAACCATCTTTAAAGTCTGTAGTTCTTAACTGAGCTACTTACTGCTCTGTTAAGTGGTCTTTAAGAATACAAACGTTTGATTAGCTGTAACTTCTTTTCTCACTTTTACAGTCTAGTTGGATGAAGAAGAGATCATTTACATTTCCAGGATTAAGTCAGACAACAGCAGAGAAGTTTTGCAAAAGTGCTTCTATTAAGGAAGAGGCTATTTCGGGGCACCTGGGTGGCTCAGTGGTTGAGCATCTGCCTTTGGCTCAGGTCGTGATCTGCCTGGGTCCTGGGATCAAGTCCCCAGTCGGGCTCCCCGCAGGGAGCTTCTCTCTCTGCCTGTGTCTCTGTGTCTCTCATGAATAAATAAATAAAATCTTAAAAATATATAGAGGCTATTTTGACAATGTCCAAAATATTGGGTACAAGCTAAAAGTTAAACATTAAAAATGATTAAATTAGCGCATACTTCCCAATGGAAAAAATATTTTTGAGGGGATATAGAGCAATATGGGAAAATGTTCATGACGTCATCATAAATGTCAAAGAAGATACGGTTTACAAAGCATAATCCCAACTTTATCAAAAATTGTGCATATGTAAGCGAAGACTAGAGGGAGATGCTCAAAACAGTAACAGAAGTAGAATTATAGGCTTTGCGAACTTTTGAATACGAGCTTGTGGTTCTTTAATTTTTAATATGTGCGATTTCAAATAGAAAATACAAGCATATCATAATGAATTTATAAGATGAAAAAGGATAATGTAGAAATGTTGAATCATTGTACTCTACTCCTGACACTAACACTGTATGTTAATTATACTTCAATAAAAACATTTTTTAAAATACAAAAGGGTGTACAGTGAAAGGATTTCTTTTTCCCATGCCTCTGTCCTTCACTTCCCTACCCCAGAAGCAACCACAGATATGTGTGTGGCTCCCTGCATGTGCTTGGAGAGAGAGCTGGTGTGCATGCAGGCAGGCGTGAGCTCCAGCTGGAGCTGGGGTGGGATGGTCCCCTGGGTGAGCAGCTGCCCCTGGAGAAAAGAGACTAAGGACAATTCTTTCTAGCTACCTCCCCTCCCCACAAATTTTCTCTAAAATGATCATAACATTTACCTCTCCACAGCAAAAAATATATATATATATTTTTGGGGGGTGGATTTTGGAATCCCTCTCACCCCACAAGTCTTCCCCATGTTGCTCCCTAATGCCTAAAATCCCTTTAACTGGAACAGAGCTTTTCCCATCTTTCTCATCTTTGTTCCTTTGCTCATACTACTCCATTCCTTCCGAGTACCACTCCCTGCTACCACCTGCCATCTCCATCTATTAAAATAATACACAACTTCAGGACTCGGCTCAACAGCTTTCTCATTCACGAGGCCATCCCATGTCCTTCTGGACCAGAAATAGTCCCTCCCTCCTCTTGTCTCCCATGGCCTTTGGGCATCTACAGGGTGTTTAAAGCATATCATAGTTATTTATATTCAAGCTGGACTTCATCCCCTTACAAAATGCGTATGTTCCTGACAGCAATCTTGCCTGGCCCCTCCCCAATGTCTAGTCCAATCCCTGGCATCCACCATTGAATAATGTTTCTTGGACTCAACCTACCATGCAAACTGTCCCCTGTGGATACCCCTACCTATTCCACAATATCTCAAGTTTAAAAAGGCGAATTAGCTCTAGGGCATGTATTGGTTTGTCATCTGTCCAGAGATCGCTGTGTTAAAAGGTTTTCCAAAACTTTGCACCTGCTTTGCCAGTCACTCCATTGTGTTCCATTGGCTTGCATTTCAGGGTCTGGGACAGAACGTTTCAAAAGACAAGGAAAAGAAACTGGAGGGAATTGAAAGATCCTAAATCTTACCTGTGCCAACAAGTTGCAACTAGCGCTCCATGTAAAAAGATGCCAAGAGGGAGAGTCCCTGGTGACTCAGCCATGGTGCCCATGAAAACAAGGGAAAAACACTTCCAGATGCTTGGCCATCAGCAAACGGCACCGTCATTCCCTTTTAATTTCTGATCTAGTTGGAAAGGCCATGAAGTGCTTTGTAAATTTATTTCCCGGGCTTTCAGCCACGTTAAACTTTTACCCTTTGTATTTTCCCTTCCCCATTAAAAACTATAAAACTCAGCTCTAATGAGGCCTCAATAAAGTGGTATGACATTTATTCAGAACTTCCTAAAAGTGCACGGGCCTCGTGGTGATGGAAAAAAAATCCAAAAATCTATGGGATGAATAATATGGGCAAAACCATCATCCCTTCTTAAGGCAGTGAGCATTTGAAGTTTGAAACTTTGAATCTCAAAAAAAAAATAAAAGAAAGAAAAGAAAAGAAAAAAAAAAGAAACTTTGAATCTCCAGGTGGGATAACACTGAGTTTCGTGACTGCTTACAGGTTTTTTTGCTTTGATTTCTACTGCCATCCTCAATCCCAGCAGCTTCCAGGGTCTGCTTGCTCCTCCTTTAAGAACCTGTGTTGTAGGGCACCTGGGTGGCTCAGTCAGTTAAGCATCTCCCTTAGGCTCAGGTCATGGTCCCAGGGTCCTGGGATCGAGCCCCATGTTGGGCTCTCTGCTCGACCGGGAGCCTGCTTCTCCCTCTCCCTCTGCCACTCCCCTCAGCTCATGCTCTCTTTCTCTCACTCTGTCTCTCTCTCTCTCTCTCAAATAAATACATAAATTAAAAAAAAAAAAAGAATCTGTGCGGTGCACATCCAAGAAACTTCTCCTCACCCCTTAGCGCAGCTGAGGCAGGATAGAATTTTCAAGAAGAGTTTACAAAATGCCAAAAGGCAAACAAGGAAAGTAAGTACAAAAAACAAAAAAACAAAAAAAAACAACCCATAAGAAACAGTCGAGCCCAGCAGTTCTCAAACAGGCCCCCCAGGGAACATTTGGCAATGCTGGAGACATTTTTTTTTTTTTTAATTGTCACGACTGGGGAGATGCTATTGATACCTGGCAGTAGAGCATTCGCTTTCTCCCTGCTTTCAGTACCCCCGGTGTGATATTGCTAACTCTCCCACAGTGCCCCCAATAGCCCCCTGCAACAAAGAACTATCCAGTCCAAAAAGCCAACAGTGATGAAGTTGAGAATCCCTGGTCACTGGTTAAGAACCAAGAGAAAGAAAAGTTCCAGCCCTTTGAGGGAGTCAGAGGACAGCTATCTCAGATGGCAGTTAGAATCAGAGGGCTGGGACTCAGAGTGAGCTCATGGAGGGCGTCGTGTAGACACCCTTTTCATAGTCTCTCCCTATCATCTTGACATCTCAGTTGGCACGTCCAAGAGAAAGAAAGATCTCCATTCTGTTACTCCCTTACACTTCTCCCACCCAATTCTGGGATCAAGGCCGCTTGCCCAGTTGATGACACAATGACTTATCTTATCCTTTAGGTATGACCTCACTCCTTATCCCATGACAGTGGTTTTACTCTTATGTCCAATGACATAAGTGTACATTATGCAGAACAACCATCGATGCGTTGGCATAACACCAATGCTCCATGTATGGCCCTCAACCTAATCATTTGGGCGCAAGTAACATCCAACATCGGCAGCTCCAGCAGCTGAGGAACAGTAGCCCTAATATTATCAGGGCTTGGAAGTCATTCAACAAGTCCTGGAGCCAAGCCCTGTGCTAGGGGCAGGTTAAAGCCCACTGAGCAAATAGGCATGGATGATAAAAAAATGAATCAATAAGTTGGCGATTATAGTTAACTGTGTGCCAGGCACAGTGCTGTCTGCTTTATGTACACAATTTCAATTAATTAAAGCAATAATCTCATATGTTGGATGCTTTAAAGTTGAGAAAATAGGATCAGAGAGGTTGGATAACTTTCCTGATTGGCTTTTTTTTTTTTTTTTTTTTCTCGAATCTGTTTGAGACCATACCCTAAGCTCATAACCACTCATGGGATGGAGATGTCAAGGAGCATTTTTAGAGCGCAAGCCTCCTGTCTGGGTGACAAAAATGTCACATCCCTTCCACGGCAATGCCAGGAGGGGAAATGAGAGGTGGTGAGGGCTGCTGACTCATGCTTCTCCTTGCTCGTCCAGAACGTACACTGGTTTGTTTGCACCAAGCATCTATTTTCTGTACCTGAGGTTATATCCAGAGGGAGAGATCAAGGCCTCCTCCCACATGTACCCACATCTGCCATCTTGCTACCAGCAAGAATATAATGCTCTTCTGCAAGACCCAGAAGATAAGAAATGAAAATATCTCTAAATGGCGACCAGAGACAAGAGAAGGCACTAAGACATCAGACAAGAGGAGAAAAGGAAAGAGTAGAGAAATGAATCAGCTAGAAAATAAATTTGTTAAATGTAATCCAAAAGGGGGACGCAAAACTCCACCTTTGCAAATGTTCTAGAAGGAGTCTAACATGATCCTCTGTGACATGGAGCATGGAGCCCACAGGTCTGTGCCCTGCTTTAAATTCTAGCACCGTGGGCAGGAATGGCCTCTCGTATAACCTGGACCCACGTCAAGATGGTACAATCACTCCAGGCAATCAGGTAAATGCTTTTTCAACCCTAGAAACTATCGGATTTGAATAGAGATAAAGAAGCCAATGAAAACCAGAGACAACAGCTTTGTATTCACTTTGGAAATGGGTGTTTTGTAATTCCTCGGACCATCTGCAGGTGTTCTTAAAAGGGGTAGAAAATATGGTGGAGGAGAAAATCCAGTGGATTAGATTTGGGACGACTTGTGATTTTAAGATGAAAAGCAAAAGAAAACTCGAAGAAATATTTAACCAGTGCTGAAATGTTTAAGAGAATAAAAAGAGAACTAGGTTTACAGATTTAACTAATTGAATGTCCAAGAGTTATCTAAGTGCTCAGGAAGGTTTTGCTGGCTAGGTCGTATAAATGTGTCTTGTCAGATGTTTGAAGCACTTAGAAAAGTTTTCTTTATATACATATATATAAAAATCAAAAAATTTTAAATTAAAAATTAAATGTATATATTAAAATTATATTAGACATTATAGTAATTAGAAAATTAAATATATATAACATCTATAAATAGACTTAAATGTTTAAGGGAATTTATTTATTTATTTTTAAAGATTTTATTTATTTATTCATGAGAGGCACAGAGAGAGAGAGAGAAGCAGAGACACAGGCAGAGGGAGAAGCAGGCTCCGTGCCGGGAGCCCGACGTGGGACTCGATCCCGGGACCCCAGGATCACACCCTGGGCTGAAGGCAACGCTAAACTGCTGAGCCACCCAGGCTGCTCTGTTTAAGGGAATTTAATTGTGTAAGTGGGACCAATGTTTGGGGTAAATTAATCTGGTCAAACTGATTCAGTCTAACATTACCCTGATCGTGTTTTATTAGGCTTATAAAAAGTCTAACAAGATTTCTAAATTTAGCATAAAGGCTTAAGAAAAAGAAATTTTAATATTTATGATTTTAAAATAGTTGGATTTCAAATACAAAAAAAACACGTCAATAGTCCTCTCCAGATACAAAGATGGCATTAAAAAAAAATCTGGTAACAGATCATAAGGAGAAAGAATGCTTCCTAAACGTTTCCAAGGACTCTGGAAGGATGGGTGACAGTAAAAATGAATCTAGAAAGTTGATTTTACATCCCGTCCCATAATGCATTTTTTTCCACATAAAAATTATTTCCCCTAAAAACCTTCCAGAAACCATTGACATTCCACTAAGAGGCACCATGATAACCCGCAGTTTCATGCACTTCCAGGGACTCTCCTCTGTCCCTCCGGGGGGGGGGGGGGGGCCAAGCACCCTTGTGGGAGAAGCAAAACCCAGCCCTGCTGGAGAGCAGCGTCCACAAGGCACAGGCTAACAGCCCCTCTCTAGCCCCACCACCCACGCCTCTCCCTCCATCCTGGGGTGTCTATGCAACACAAATCTGTCCTTTTCCGATGGCCTTGGTTCATGGATCTCTGCTTAGGGCCAAAGGGGAGTTGAGAATAGGCCACCCTTCTCATGCCCAGTCTTCAACCGCTGTCTTCGAGTCCTTCAGATGACCTTGGGCCTCCCTGGCCTGCAGTGGGAACCACCGCGCTGGATGTTATAGCATCGCTTCTCAGGTCCAAAGCCACCTTTTCAAAAGCGGTGACGTGGTGGCTGGACTCAAAGAACAGTATTTTTCTTTTGCCTGCTTGCTCCCCTGTTGGGTTCTGCCACTAGAGAGACTGCTCCCAGTGGCCTTTTACCCCAGCAGCTCGAGTGTTCCAGATTCCCACTTTTTCCAACGTGCCCAGAACCAGCCTCATTATACCCCCTTTGGCGGTGCCAGTACCACCGGGACACGGCTTCTTTCTCAGTTATCTACAGCTCAGCTCCAAGAGGCCCATCCTCTGAATTTCTGGGTTCTATCATCCCAACCTCTTCCTTCTGTTCCAGCGGCCCTTGGGGGGAGGAGTACTACTTCCTGTAGTTGTTACCTGTTTCGTTGTTACCTGTTGCCAGCCCTTTCTGCTCCTCTGGCCCTCCCACACCTATTCTAGTAAATTCTCTGTTGTGATAGCCAAAGTGGCTTGTCTTCCTGGCTGAACCCCACCTGCTACCTGAGCCCCACTTCCCGTTGCCCACCCCAGCTGCCCCCATTAAGAGGGCCTTGAACTAGGCCTACGAGATGCAAGGAAAAGGAGATCCAGGCTCCCAGTACACATGAGTCTGTGTTCATCAGAGGACCACAGTCCGTTGGCACTTGGCAGGCAAGCCCCAGTGGAATTGGGGCTCTAGAATTTGTTTTGGTCTCAGGGAAAGTGCTTTCTATATATCTTTGGGGAATGAATAAAAAGGTTTCATTCAAAAAGGTATATATTCAATTTAGAAGAATCCCTATGAAAAATCCTATAAAAGTCCTGGAGCTCTTTTTTTCTTTTTTTAAGATTTTATTTATTTATGAGAAACACACAGAGAGAGAAGCAGAGACACAGGCTGAGGGAGAAGCAGGCTCCATGCAGGGAGCCCAACATGGGACTCGATCCTGGGTCTCCAGGATCATGCCCTGAGCCAAAGGCAGATGCTCAACCTCTGAGCCACCCACGTGTCCCATTGGAGCTCGTATTGTTACAATGTTTCTCATGTTTATACCTGACTTGGAGCCCCCAAAAATCCCATCACGGAGGGAGGTTGGGCACCTAGACAAACCAGGGACAGAACCACGTCTCTGTTCTCTATTTCTTCTCTGTTCTGTCTCCAGGACGTGCTTAATGTAATGGTTTTGCTTTACTTTTCTATTACTGGACAACAAATACCACAAGCTCTGTAGCTTAAAACAACACCCATTTATTAGTTCATCGTTCTGTAGGTCACATGCCCAGCAAGCCGGGGCTGGGCTCTCTGCTCTGGGTAGCACGAGACTGTAATCAAGGTGCCAGCTGGCCTGACACAAGGAAAATTTGTTTCCAAGATCATTCTTTTTTTTTAAGATTTTATTTATTTGTTCATGAGAGACACAGAGAGAGAAGCAGAGACACGGCAGAGGGAGAAGCAGGCTCCCTGCAGTGAGCCCGACGAGGGACTCGATCCCAGGACCTCGGGATCACACCCTGAGCTGAAGGCAGACACTCAACCACTGAGCCACCCAGGCGTCCCTCCAGGATCATTCTTGTCATTGGTAGAAGTCAGGCCCTTGCCACTCTGGGGCTGAGGTCCCTTTTCACTGCTGTCGGCTGGGGGCCACTAGAAGCTGTCCACGTTCCCTGTCAACTCCATCATCCTCAAGCCACCACCATCGCTTCAATCTTTCTTGTGCTTCTAATCTCTGGCTTCCTTTTCTGCCACCAGCTGGAGAAAACTCTCCACTTTTAAAGTGTTCACGTGATTAGGCTCGGCCACCCTCAGATGATCAATTGTGTGATACCATCTAATCTAATCACAGGAGTAAAATCCACCTAGTTCATTATCCAGGGATCCTGTAGGATGTTTATGCCAAGGACAGGACATCTGGGCAGCTTCTTGAGTTTGTTCCATCACAGTGTTACCTGCGGACTCCTGAAGCAGAATAACCTAAGACACTCGTTAAAAATGGAGATCCTCAGGCCACACCACAGACCCCTGAACCAATCTCTGGGGGCACTGGGTCTACGAATCTTCTCTTTACTTCTCAGATGATCCTGATGCTCACTGAAACTTGAGACTCTAGGGGTGCCTGGCTGGCTAGATTGGAGGAGCATGTGACCCTGGATCTTGGGCTTGTCAGTTTGAGCTCCACTTTGGGTGTAGAGATTACTTAAAAATAAAATCTTTTGGAAGAATTTGAGAATCTAAAATCTGAGCTTAGTACTTTTGTAGCATGGGATAAAATACGGTGTGATATTCACCTTGACGGAAGTGAGGATAATGTGGACTCTGATGGAAGTGAGGAGAGCGTAGACTCTGATGGGAGGTGTGATGCACCATCCAAGGGCCTGTGTTGTGACCTGAGCACTCATTTTCCCAGCCACTGAGAGTGCTGGCCCTGGGCAGCTCCAGCTGAGTCCCTCTCCAGGAATTGCCCTCCTGTGAAGGGAGCCAGGGGGCCCAAGGTCATGTCCTCCTTCCGGCAGCAGTCCCTTTCCAGGGACTGGCCCCCCCAGGGAAATGAAGACCTACCTCTTCTTGCTTCAGTTGGGGAGATCTCAGCTTTAGGTCTCCCTCTGCGATTGTCTGAAGCCATGGCCGTACGTGTGGGTCCTCGTCTCTGTCTGCCCCACCCTGTGCTCCTCACTTCTTCCCACTTTTGAGAGCACTCCATAGAAAACTCCTGCTCCTCCCAAATCTCCATCTGAGAGTCTGTTTCCAGGGTCTAATCTAGGTAGCCTGACATCGCTTGTTGGAGGTCTGTAGCTCTACATCACATTATATCCCAAATCTGCCCATTTCTTTCCATCTCCACTGCTATTGCTCTCAGGGCCACTACCCTTCTCTCCTCCCTGCCCCATCACATTCCATACTCCTCACAACAACCCCAGGGAATGAAAACAGCCCCTGTTACTTTGTTTATGGTCTAATTCCTCCATTGGAATGCAAGCTTGAAGAGGGCAGGAACCGGGTTTTGGGTTGAATTTCTTCACCACTGTATCCCTGGCATGGAGTAAATAACGTCTATTAAAGCTTGTTGAATCAATTAATAGATTAAAGCACCAACCTCCCGCTGATAACCAGAAGAAACCATAAAATACTCAAGTACAACAAATTAAGATTAGAAAATACCCTTTGTGCTTTCTTCCCTGGAATTAATGACATGAAGTCCACAAAGTTGTTTTCATATTAGGATTTTCTTCTGGAAACCTTTCAATAGCTAGGATTTTGTTCACCACTGGAAAATGTCAGAGAAAGGAAGACACTTGGGCCTCCAAGTCACTGTGGATCCTAGTATCCGATTGTCATACTTTGTCTTTTTGGTGATAGCTACATGCCAGCAAAATATGTGATAATGGTCCTATCTGAAAAGGAAATGTTATTCTTTCAATGACTAGCAAAATTAGTGGTGTCTTTCCTGGAGGGGCTGGAGAAATCATTTATGGAGAGATCCAATAGAAGACTCTTTAGGGAGATACGTGAGCCTCCTCCTGCTTAATTCTAGAAATTTTAACACAGCTACAGTAAGTTTATTTAAAATGGAGTATATCTGGGGGCACCTGGGTGCCTTGGTCAGTTGAGCATCCGACTCTTAATCTTGGCTCAGGTCTTGATCTCAGGGTTGTGGGCTTGGGCCCCATGTCAGGCTGTGTTGGGCATAGAGCCTACAAAATAAATAAATAAATAAATAAATAAATAAATAAATAAATAAATAAATAAAATGGGGTATATCTGTATAACATAACTTGCCAAGTGAACTTGAGAAATGAAAAACATGTAACTCATTTTTACTGACAGCTTCCTTTTTGGAAACATTCTAATCTTAACTGCAGTGATTAGTCAGGAATGGGGCACATAGTCACTGAACTCGTCATTCCTGGAATAGGAATTAGGAAAGGACAGTTTTGTGATACAAGCACAATTTTGGAATGACTATTATTAAGGAAGAAAAATGTTCTCTGGGTAGTCAGAATGATTCAGACTCCAAAAGTATCACGTGATTTATAAGCAGTAATTTGCCAGCCTTGGCTTTCTCAGGAGGAAAAAAATCCTTGAGACACACGTATATAGTAATTGTATGCATAATACGTAATATATATTGTAATTATATATATTATATGCAAAAGCTAATGCCAAAAGGTGAATGACATCGCCATCAATTTATTTTTTTTTTGCCGTCAATTTAAAAGCAAAAATTTGAGAATAAAAACAGCAACCCCATTCACTGACCACAGCAATCTTATGCAACACATAGAGCATGAAATCCTAGTCTGTGTATTTGGAGCCAATTATTGTGCACAGAGCATCTTTGTCAGGTATTACGGCAAGTTCTAAAGTAACAAATAATAGAACTACACATCCCGGTGTCACATAGACCTAGTTATTCCTGCTTAGGTGCCAACATTGGACAAAAAACCATTGGAATTTATTAGACCCAATACCCAAGGAAGAAACTGGAAACATTTTCAGAGAATTGGCTATCTAAATGGACTTTAACACCAAGCGGTCAAACTGACCGGGTTCTCACACTTGCAAAGAATGAGTCATTTCAGAGCAATGTAAGTCACTCCAGCATATAAAACAGAACTAAAGGGCAGCCCGGGTGGCTCAGCGGCTTGGGGCCACCTTCACACCAGGGTGTGATCCTGATCCTGGAGACCCCCAAGATCGAGTCCCACGTCGGGCTCCCTGCGTGGAGCCTGCTTCTCCCTCTGCCTGTGTCTCTGCCTCTCTCTCTGTGTGTGTGTCTCTCATGAATAAATAAATAAAATTTTTAAAAAATAAATAAAAATAAAACAGAACTACCCTGGGCGCCTAGGTGGCTCAGGGGTTGAGCATCTGCCTTACGCTCGGGGCATGGTCCTGGAATCCCAGGATCGAGTCCCGCATGGGGCTCCCTGCGTGGAGCCTGCTTCTCCCTCTGCCTGTGTCTCTGCCTCTCTCTGTGTGTCTCTCATGAATAAATAAATAGAATCTTAAAAGAAAAAAATAAAATAGAACTACCTGATTTCTTCTATAACATAACTGGTAGCAAACCCTGACATGACTAGCCTCCACAATGAAAAATACACAAACAGCATTTCTTCTGGAGAGCCTTTTGGCCACATTAAGGACGTGTGTGCCCTCTGACTCAGGAGTTCACTGCTGAGCACATATCCTGAGGACATTCCCACCCAGGTCCATGAAAAGGCACGATGGGTCCCTGCAGCGTGGTGGTGGCAGGGAGTGGGAGTCCTGAGCGCGCACCTCTGGGAGAATGAAAGGTGAAACGTGGGCATGCTACAGATTACTTTGCAGCAAGGAGAAACAGAGTTGGACATCCTTATAGCTGCATGCATTGATCTTAAAACCAGGGTGTTAGTGAAAAATTCAGGGAACAGAATAATACAACACCACATCAATGAAAAATACGTTACGCAAAGCAATAATACACAGTTTTCAAAAACACGGAATAGAAATAAATATACACGCTAAAAGGGTTGCAAAAGAAAACAAAAAACCTTCTAAAAAAGTAGTTCCTTAGGTGAGAACCCTGACGCCCTGAGATATTACTAAGGCTTAAAAAAAAAAAAAAATGGGGATCCCTGGGTGGCGCAGCGGTTTGGCGCCTGCCTTTGGCCCAGGGCGCGATCCTGGAGACCCAGGATCGAATCCCACGTCAGGCTCCCGGTACATGGAGCCTGCTTCTCCCTCTGCCTGTGTCTCTGCCTCTCTCTCTCTCTCTCTCTCTCTCTGTGACTATCATAAATAAATAAAATTTAAAAAAAAAAAAATGAAGTTTTCCCCAATAGAGTGCTCCATCTGGGAAATGCTGAGTTAAACAATGTCGAGCAGATTTTCTTATCATATGATCTGTCACAACCTTGATGCTATAATAGAAATTGTGACTCTCCAAAGGACTGAGCACAGAGATTGGTAGGTAGCATTTCCCAAAGCAATTTGACAATGGAATCCTTCTGCTTTGATGGTAGAGGCCCTGGGAGCTGAGAACTCCCCCCAGGAACCGCGATCCAGGTCAGTACCTGTCCCTGGTCCAGGCAGGTCAATTCACTTGCAAGTCTGGGCCCAGACCCTCCTCTGCCGGGGCCTGTCTGTCCTGCCCATCCCAGGGGAGCTGGGCTACTACTTGCCCACAGGGGGACCGAGGGGGACCGTGTGGCTCCCAGGTTGCGAGGATCATCCCTGGGGAGGGCTGTGACCACGTTGGGCACGCGGGTGAGGCTGTCGTGTAGCTTGATTTACACTTTCTGAATATTTATTTATTTATTTATTATTTAAATATTTAAATTTTAAATACAATTTTAAAATATTTAAAATTTAAAATATTTAAAATTAATATTTTAAATATTAAAATATTTAAAATTTAAATATTTAAAATTTAAAGATATTTAAATAAATGTTAGTATTTATTTAGTATTTATTTATTTAGTATTTTAAAGATTTTATTTATTTATTTGACACAGAGAGAGAGAGAGACAGAGAGCACGCACGCACAAGCAAGGGGAGCAGCAGAGGGAGAGGGAGAACCAGGCTCCCCACTGATTTGGGTTCGATCCCAGATCGCTGAGATCATGACCTGAGCGAAGGTAGACACTCAACTGACTGAGCCCCCCCAGGCGCCCCTACTTTCTGAATATTTAGAGATACGGTATGCAGGTTTTCATTTACACTATTGCATGAGCCCCTCAAATATTAGGGACAGTCCTGACCTGATGGTTCTCCTAAGCAGGATGACCCTGCTGTGCCACACCAAACCTGGCCTTGCATAACCA
The DNA here is from genome assembly GCF_048164855.1 of Canis lupus baileyi. Lineage (NCBI taxonomy): Eukaryota > Metazoa > Chordata > Mammalia > Carnivora > Canidae > Canis > Canis lupus. The sequence goes on along the minus strand of NC_132851.1, from coordinate 46,817,117 downwards.
AAATCACAGTCATTCAGGCCCCTAAGATCCTCCTCCCAGCCCCAAGCTGCAGGGGCAGGCCAGCTTTGGGTATCCATGCCTCATGGACTCAGGACCATCACAGTATGTGAGTTCTGGGCCCCTCTGTCTCAGAAGTTCCTCTCTTTTCTGGCCCAGCCCAAGCCCCTGCTTTCAAGGAAACACTCACACACACATACACAGACATATAGAGAGAGACACAGGGGGGCACGATACATACAGAGACATACACATACACAGACACACATACACACACAGAGATACCCACAGAGACACAACCAGGTTACAGTTGTGAAATCCTTCCTTCAAGGAAAAGCAACTGGTTGCGTGATAATAGTCTGTAGAGTTCCCAACGGGGATCAGAATCTCCCTAAACACTCTCACCTCAGACACCGTGCTGATGATCCTCCATTTGCCCCATCAACTCCCTCCATTGCCCTTTTGTGCCATGCTCTGCGTTCCAAGAGGCCGACCCCCAGGGACCTGCCCACTGGGCTCACTTGTCCATCTAGGCCTTCAGCTTTGGAGAGGAGTGTGCAAGGAGGGATGGGGAGGACAGGACAATCAAATAAATATCAGCCAGGCAGGGGAGGAATCCCCAGAGGGCAGCTCTCACAGTGAAGGCACCTTCATATCTATACTCTGGAAAGTGCTACATTGAGAAATGCTTCTTTGCATCACAAAGTCACAACTTCAGGCAAGACTAGACCTCTAACCCTACCCACTTTGAACCCTTGATGAAAAGAGATGGGAGTATCCGGATTGAGCTTGGAACAACTCAACCTGGATTGAGTTTTTGATTGGTCATATGTAAGTTTTTAAGATTGAATAACCCAGATTTGGGAAATGTACTAACTTCGGGCCATGATAGAATTACGTTATTGAGGCCATAGGACCAGACCATCTTCTCCTGTACAGTTTCCCCAGTAAGAAATGAACATTTTCAATTCTTATTCATGCAATAGAATAATTGAGCGAGTAGGCCAAAGACAGAGGTGAGGAAGAAACTCCTTTTTCTCTCTAGGGATGGGAGACGGTAAGTGCACAAGCACTTACGACCTTCAGTAGTGGGTGGTTCCAGCCGAGGGAAGGGAGACCCAGGAGTAGGCGGGGGGCCAGAGTATTATTAGAGAAACTGAGTCTTTCTGGTCTTTCTCTGCTGCGTTGTACATCCCTTTCATTATTATCATCGCTTCAGGAGACTATCCTTAAAACAGAGGCATGGGGAGTGAAGAGACAGGTGCAAGCAGTGTCCCCGTCACTGCTAACGACCATCGGTTAGCAGTAGGAGACCACCTCAGCCAACAGAAAAGGCCCCGGCGAGGGTCAGCCACGGACAAGGTCACAGCAAGAAGACCAGGTGAGAGGACACGTGAAGTACAACCCGGGAATGGCTCAGAAATCACTCAGGGGCAGCCTGCAAGGGATTGGCTGCCGATAATAAGAATTTGAGTTCCAAGCAGCATCGTTCAATTCCGATAATGGAAAAGGAGAGCCACATCAGTTACACCTGGTCTTGAAATACTCATTCAGTTTGGGGATTAAACTTCAAAAACATCACTCTACATCATACATGATGGGTTTTCATCCCGAACTCGTATAGTGCAATCCTTAAATAGGTGGGTGGGCCTTTAAAAATTCTGTTCCTATGTTTGAAAAATGGGACAACTTTATACTCCCCAAAAGCCAACTTGCCTCAAAGCTATAAAAAAGAAACAATCCTTTCGAAAGATATCTACCTAAATCTCTCTTGCTCCTGAGACATTAAAAATAATCAAATGAGATTGTACAGCACCTGATCAATGACCTTGCTCATAATATTCTTTCCAAAGTGCATTCAGGCTTGCTGCTAATAACAGCCATGAATCACATGAACCACACAGAAGGCTGGGCAAGGGGTAATTATATGAGGTAATAAAAGTGAGAAATAGCCAGCCATTAGAACGGGGAAGCTATTTTTATACAAAGTACAGGATCAGGGTGACATATTCAGGATGGAGCCACCTATGTATAAGCAGCAAGAGGAGGAAAATCTGATCCCAAAGAAAATGATTCTACTGCATAAAACCAAGGAGGACCTCATGCTTGAAGCCAGCCCTGGTGTGGGACAGGGTGGGTCCAGGGACAGCCACCCCATGCACAGCAACTGACTGGGTGTCCCTAGCGAGTCACTTCACCTCTCTGGCATTCGGTTTCAGCTATAAAAGATGAAATTAGGGCAGCCTGGGTGGCTCAGCAGTTGAGCGCCTGCCTTCAGCCCAGGGCCTGATCCTGGAGACTCAGGGTCGAGTCCCATGTCGGGCTCCCTGCATGGAGCCTGCTTCTCCCTCTGCCTGTGTCTCTGCCTCTCTCTCTCTCTGTGTCTCTCATGGATAAATAAATAAAATCTTTAAAAAATAAAAATTAAAAGATGAAATTAGAATAAATACTCTCTTAGTTCCTTACTAGCTCCAAATTTCTCTTTATAATTGATACGGAATTCATTCAACACATGGGAGGCAAAGAAATCAACCCTGAAATTGCTTATGATCAGCGGTTCTTTTTTTTTTTTTTTTTTTTAAGTAATCTCTATACCCAACATAGGGCTTGAATCCACAACCCCAAGACCAAGAGTCACAGAAAACTTGCTTTATGTCAATATCGACTATATGTTATCTCATTTCATCTTCATGACAGTTTTTGGTTCAGAAAGAAAGGACATCTTTCCTTAGGAACTAAAAAAAAAAACAACCCCTGTAGAAAGTAAGGCACTAAAGAATCTCAGATGATCCCTATCAATGAATTTCCCTTATTGACTTTTGTGCTGGTAAATAAATGATTCAGCTAATTGTAGGCATTCTTTGTACATTTTCTTTCTTTGTTTGAAGTAGGGTGATAAATAAAAGGAGAATTGCATTTCGTAAATTCAACATACTTGCATTAAAAAATTATAAATAAATAAAAGCATACTCGCTTTACAAGTAAGCTAATTGAAACAGCAACACAAAACAGAACAACAACAACAAAAAAAAACAAGAATTAAGACCTTCCTTGGGTAAACAAAACTTGTCGAGCCATAATTTAAGTATCTATTTCATCTTGTGTATGCCAACCAACACTCCAGACAAAGATATTCTCAGCTGCAATAGAAAATTAAGATCTCTTATATCTCACACGTTACACGTAAACTCTCAATTTAATGATGTTTGGGTTTCTCCCCTTAGACGTGCCAAGTGCAGGGGAAGAGTAATAAAAAGTTTTAAACTCCAGGTTGCTAGGATACATTACCCATTTATTTTGAAGTACAAATCTCCATTCTTGCTCAGGCTGGGATAAATTATCATTACTAAGAAATCTTTAGAAATACAGTCAGTTCTCGAAGTACTTTCCCCAGAATATTTATTCAAATAGCACTGTTCTAGAAAGGCTCCACATTCTTTATTCTTAGTAACTTGGATGGTGTACAGACAGCCCCATGAGTTAGCATTTGGTAAACCATTTACCAGTGGTAGTTCATCCACTGGAGAAGAGAAATTTATAGGTGTTTTGAAACGTCAGAGTGAAGATAGCATTTGGGCCTTAGAAGGGCGGGGTGAAGTGAATGGAATTTTTCCAATATTTATTTTTAGTATCCTTTAAGATATAAAGTCATTTTGTCCAGGAACAAAAAGATTGAATTGTGATTAGTTTAGTGTACTTACCAAATTACCATGTGGGATGTCTTCTATTTTATTTAATTAATTAATTAATTTATTAATGTCTTCTGCTTTAAAGTATAATTTATTTAGATATTTTCAAATATATTGAGGGTTCTTTTCAACATTCCTAATTGCTCTTACAAGTGGAGCTATATATTGATGAACTGAAAGAAATCCAGCACCTGTAGGTTTTGCTAAAAGCAAGCCAAGATCTACAGAGGAGAAGAGAGGGAAAGAAGCATTTCGGAGCATTTACCGTATGAGGGTGCTATACACAGGCAATCTCACAGATTATCTCAGAATCCTTGAGAAGTGGGATTGTTGACCCATTTTACAGGTGAGGAAGGTGGGGGTTTAGAGAAGCCTAGCAGGTCACTCAGTAAGTGGTGGACGTGCGATGGGACTCAGTCTACTGGTCTACTGGACCCCACAGCCTGTGCTTCTTCTCTTGCATTCTCAATGACTGTGGGAGGCCACTAGCCACCAGGAGCCTGCAGAGAGGGTGTGTGTTGTCCACAACCCTCACACATCATCTGCGGAGTTGAAATGCCATTAGTCCTTTTCTGCCCCCACTGCCACATGGGCACCCGTGAAAAAACTTGTGGGGGGCCAAAAAAAAAAAGAAGCACATTCTGAAATTCACCCTCTAGAAGGTGGAATCATAGATGCCACCAATCTTGAACAATTTTGGGGGGCAAGGGGGAAATCAAAGTAAATGGAAAAGCTGGAAGTCTCGGTGAAGGGGTTGTATACGTTGAAAGGAGTTAAGAGCAAAGTTATCATAACTTCTGACATGACTTTTTCTACATGGTATTTGAGGTATCTCCCCAAAAAATCTTTGAAGAAGAATAATTGACAGGCTCCGTTGCACATAGTCACTAATAGCACGGAGAGTTACCGATCACATTACTTCTAGATAAATGAGGATGAAGAAGAGAAGGAAGATGGGACTAAAACTCATTGACCTGGAATGTTTTGCATCAATTCTTGAATAAAACTTGGGAACCAAAACAAACCAACCGAAAGTGCCATTGACCCATCACCATGTATTAGTGAGTTCCTACCATGTGACTCTGATTCTGTGATTCTTTAATGTGAAGGGGTCATTAGTGCAGGACAGTTTCCCCACATGAAGAGGGTTGGCTCCTTAGCCGAACAGCTCGAGACAGTGTCTCCACGGTAGCCCTGCTCAGCCAGGGATGAAAGCTGTCACGAGTCCAGCTCCTACCAGCAGTCGGGGGCCAGCTGTCACATTCAAGAATGTCAGCACTAGAAAAAGCATCATAATGTGGTGCCAGGAAAGTGATTCTCATTTCCACAATTTGAAAGTGTCACCTCACTCCTGATGTCAGGAGGGGGCCCACAACACCCACCTGGCCGATCATAATCCCATTTCCCTAGACACAACGAGTGATCCAGGAGTGGGCAATGACCCAAGTGGAGCCAAATACTTTTCCTGAGTCTGATAATGGGAAAATGAAGTTCCAAGGTGGGAGGCTGTGACATTTCAGCTGCCTGTAGCCCTCTTCCCAACCATGACACTGGGGAGAAAGCATGTCTGCAAAATGAAATTGGAGAAGAGACACAGAGTGAGGGAATGAGAAAGTTCTGGAGGTGCATGTAAGCTTCTCCTCTACTCCTATGAACTACCCCAAAAACCAGCTCAGTTACATGGACCAGTGCATCCTCCACTGCTTTTAGACCAACCGGGGTGGTTTTCTGTCCCCTGGACTTGACAGAGCTTTGATTAAAGCACTTGGTTACCTTTCCCAGGAACTGGAATTCCTTTGGTTTTCAGGCATGTCTCTTGCACCGCTTTGGCCTGGGTTAGCTTACAACCGTCCCCAGTGAAGCCCTTGAACATGAACCATATTGCCACACATATACCCGTCTCTTGAGTCACGCAGAAGAAATAAATCACCCTGAAGGAACAATGGCACTGTATTCCAGCTATTTAGGGATACAGATCATACCTGAGAGCGAAGCCACATGATGCCACCTACAGTGATGATCTATCGTCTGCCTGGATTGGTGGCTAAATCCCAGATACAGGATGACAAGTGAGGGGCCCCTGTGATGCCAGCTGCACCTCTTTCAGTTTGGAATACAATCCCATGGAATTCCAGCCGTATTATCTGGTTTCGCTTCTAGGATGGCACATTTTGTAGAGGCCTTTACAGAATGTGTTGTGCTGGTTACTTCCTTTCCAAACGCATTTACACTAGGGTTTCTCAACAGCAGCACTCTTTGACCTCTTGGACCAGATGATTCTTTGGGAGCTGTCCCAGGCATTGTAAGATGGTTAGCTGGCCTCCACCCACCAGCTGCCAGGAGCACCTACTGCTTCTATAACAGTGCCCAACCATGAGGACACTGCTTTGCCCAGAGTTGCCTTTATGGGCATGGTGCCTGCCAAATTCTGGGCTCCTCGGGGTTTCAGCCAAGGTCCAACCAGTAGTATAAAATATATATATTTTAGAGGGGAAGGGCGGAAGGAGAGGGAGAGAGACCATCTTAAGCAGGCTCCACACCCAGCTCAGAGCCCAACACAGGGCTTGACCTCACAACCCCGAGATCATGACCTGAGCTGAAATCAAGAGGTGGATGCTTAAGTGACTGCACCACACAGGTGCCCCCCCACCATCTCTCTATCTTTAAACCCCCAAATGATTGAGAACGTTGCTCTAGCAACTGCTAGATGTAGGCCATTATTTCAGGTAAGTTTCTGTAATTCATTTATACATTCGACCACGCAAACACATATGCACAGGCCTTTTTCCGAGCTTTCATTCCACAGTCCCCTGATTGGACTAACCCATATTTCATAATTGCCTCAGTCGCAATAACTGTAGCTTATAAAAAGACTCCAATCGAGGTATGATTCCAGCGCACAACTTTTTTCCAAAACTGACCCTCATGCCCCCATATTTATTCCTGCACGGTCCAGCATTGAAGCCAGCTCTCAACATGAGCTTATTCTCTATTGAGTTTGCCAGATTTAGGGACGCCTGGGTGGCTCAGTGGTTGAGCATCTATCTTCCCCTCAGGGCATTTTCCTGGGGTCCTGGGATCGAGTCCTGGATGGGGCTTTCCTCAGGGAACCTGTTTTTCCCTCTGCCTGTGTCTCTGCCTCTATGTGTCTCTCATGAATAAATAAATAAAATCTTTTTTTAAAGTTTGCCAATTTAGCAAATAAAAATGCAGGATACCCAATTTACTATGAATTTCACATAAGCAATGAATAATCTTTTGGCATAAACAGGGTCCAAATGCTGCTAAACACCATACAATATGCAAGACAGCCCCAAAAACAAAGAATTATACAGTCTACAGATTACATGAGACACACCTACATTTTATCTGGCCATCCTGCATCTCTATCCACTCTGGTCTTGAACCTGCTGATGCGTGTTGTTCTCAAGAAGTAGCATCTTCTCCCATGTACTACTTAGAACCATGAGGACACTGCTTTGCCCAGAGTTGCCTTTATGGGCAGGGTGCCTGCCAAATTCTGGGCTACTTGGGGTTTCAGCCAAGGTCCAACCAGGAATCCAGAAATCAAATGGAACTTTTTATTTTATTTTATTTTATTTTATTTTATTTTATTTTTCTATTTTCAATTGGAATTTTAATGTAGGGAATTGGCTCTACCGATGATGTAAGAGGCTTGAAAAAGCCAGAAAGTAATGAAGTAACTGGCAAGATTGGCAAATGCACAACATTTATTCCCATCCCCAGGCTGGAGGGACAAAAGAAGGAGGTGGAGTTACTAGAGCCAGGAGGTCATCTGGCAAACGAGGAAGTTGAAAACGGATGCTGCAGAAGCAGGTGACAAGAAGAAATCCAGTGCCTGTCTCCACCCAAGGAGAAGAGGAGGAGAAATACCCTGGCTCCTCCCACCAACCGATTTCCTCCCAGTTCCTCCCATGGGCCAAAGCCAGCCAGAAAGTAGCTCGGAGACCTGTGGACTGTAACTAGTCTAGAACAATCTGAGCACCAACTCTGGTCATCAGTGGTGGGCTCTGTCTTCTAGCTCCGCGGAGCCCAGGAGAGGAGGGATCCTCCTGTCCTTGGGATTCAGATGAAGCCTTGGTAGCCACTGCCTCAATCACCAGCTCCTAGGCGTGGAGCCTGCTCAAGATTCTCTCTTCTTCTCTCTCTGCCCCTCCTTCTCTCTAAAAACAAACAAACAAAAAGCTTTTGATTGTGTCCACTAAGTCACCTGAGTTTTCCTGTAATGAGTCACGCTATTGCTCTCTTATTCTTTCCAGATCAGCTCTTCTCTGACCACTGTTCAGGATGCTCTGAGGCCCTGTGGCGGCCCCGCACGCTGCCCCTCCTCTGGACCCCAGTGTGACCATGTGGCTCGTGCTGGCCAAAGAAATGCAAGCAGAAGCTTCTGGTGGAAGCTTCAAGAGCAGACACACAATTCACCGATTTTTTATTTCCTGTCTTAGGGACCATGAACGAAATCTGTCAAGATGGAACCCTGGTCCCTGGATTAGTCTTCTATTGCTTCCATAACAAAATTACCACACGCTCAGCACCTTAAAACAACACAAATTGATTATCTTACAGTTTTGGAGGTCAGAGTCCAAAATCCATCTCACTGGGCTAAAGTCAGGGTGTTGACAGCTGGGTCCTTCTAGAGGCTTCAGGGGAAAATCCACTTCCCTGCCTTTTGTAGTGTCTAGAGGCTGCCCTCCTCACTCCTTGGCTTGTGGTTGTCCCTCCATCACTCCAGCCTCTTCCTTCCATGGTCACATCTCCTGCTATTGGCTTTGACATGCTTGCTTCCCTCCTACGAGGACACTTGTGATTACATCGGGCCCACCAGGTTAACCCAAGACAGTCTCCCCATCTCAAGAGCCCTAACTTGATCACATCAGCAAAGAGCCTTTTGCCACACAAGGTACCATTGTCACAGGCTCTGGGGATTAGGATATGGATGCCTTCAGGGACCATTATTCTGTCTACCTCAGTCCTTGAGAGATTACAGTGAGCAGAGCCCCACCTGCCAAGCAGCGCTAGGCATGTAGTATGAGTGAAAAATAAATGTTTACGGCATTGAGTCGCTAAGATTTAGGGGCTTATCTGTTCCTGGTGCACAATTGAGTCCACATTTACACCCTGTTTCTTTTCTGTATCTGTTTATATTTTGCAAAATTTAAAAATAACTTAAAAGTATTAAATATGGCTATTTTCTGCAGAAAGTACACTTTAAAATAGTACACCCATAAATCATCAATCTATGAGGAAACCAAGGAGCTTTTTTGTTGTTGTTGTTCCTGAACAAAAGTAACTTTGGAACTGTAAAGTAGACCTAAAAACAAATATTGCACATATTCCAGATCCTAACAGAAAGTCTTTTCTGAATCTGAAAAAATCTTCACAGATTCCCTTTGTTCCAAAAAACTAACAAATTGGGACACCTGGGTGGCTCAGTGGTTGAGTGTCTGCCTTTGGCTCAGGGCACAATCCCGGGGTCCTGGGATGAAGTCCCACATCGGGCTCTCCGCATGGAGCCTGCTTCTCCCTCTGCCTGTGTCTCTGCCTCTCTCTGTGTCTCTCAGGAATAAATAAATAAAATCTTAAAAAAAAAAAAAAACTAACAAGTTAGCAACGTGGATCTACTTAGATGTTGAACCAGATGAAAGTCAGAGAGAAAATGGTTCATTGAAAGATAATTAAACTTAGTCTTGTTTTTCCTCAAAGTAGGGAGAGGGGGGTCTGACCATTGAAATGAAAACACTGAATTTCCAAATACAATCCTTTTCTTGATTTCTGTAATTATGTTAAAAGTCATAAAAAGCAGAACGATAAATCTCTAACAACCTTGAAATGCAGAGTCCAAGCTGGACCACCACCCACATCTCTTCTTCATAAGTCAGATGGACATGCGGACACATCAGTCTCAGCCCCAAGCAGTGGTCACCGGCTTTTTGGTCTTGCCCCTCTAATCAGTAAGAAGTCTTTAGTAAAAAAAAAAAAAAAAAAAAAAAAAAAGAAGTCTTTAGTAAATTCCTCCAATATGTGCACTTATCAAAGTGTTACGAGCATTACAATACATACACACACACAAAGAAAATAAAAAGATAACATAAAAGTGAAATCAGTAACACTTTTAAATGCCTTGCTAATCATAATGGCATCATCAAACACTAGTTAATCTTTTGGGATACAATATGCCCTGAAGGAAAGGTACCCCACTGGGGCCCCTGGGTGGCTCAGTCGGTTGAGCATCCGCCGTCCGCTCAGGTCATGATCCCTGGGGTTAAGCCCTGTGTTGGGCTCCCTGCTCAGCGGGGAGTCTGCTTCTCCCTCTCCCTCTGCCTCTCCCCCCTGCTCCTGCGTTCTTTCTCTCTCTCAAAGAAATAAATAAAATCTTTTAAAAATACCTAAAATTTTAAAAAAGGAAAGGCTACTCATTAATGATGGTAGATATGAGCCTAATTGTAAACTTCTTGATAATTTTGAGTATTTTTGCCCGGCTTTTTTGGTCAGATCTAATTTGGCCCATGTTATTTCTACCTTTTATTTATTTATTTATTTTTTCTACCTTTTAATGCGGAGAGCCAAGAGCTTGTTTTAGGGAAGTAAAAGCGTCTGTTTTGTCATCTTCGTTGTTTGCTTGCACACGTGCTACTGTTTTCACTTCCATCCATGGTTTCCTTGCAGGAAATCTTTTCAGTCATTTGTCCATTTTATGAGAGTTAATTTAATTGAAACCTGTGACTATTATCCAAAAATGGCTATGCTAATAGAGCTGGGCATGCCTGACCTGTAACACATCATACTGGTCCAAAAGCAAATGCAAGAGTGAGGAGACCACCTTCAACCCTCTCTGTGTTCTGGAACTCCGTGTCTCCTCAGAGTGGTTCCATATGATGCAACCAGGACAAGAGACCATCCGACATTTGGATCAAGTGAGGTTGCCCATGTCAATCCCTAGCACTTCTGGGACACACATGCCACACTCCATAGAACTCTGATACAATCTCCCCATATCAGTGGGGATAGGCCCCCAAGACCCCATTGGACGCCTGAACCCACGGGTATGACTGACCTCCATGGTCACTGTGGATTTTTCCTAGACATACAAACAATAAAGCTTAACTTACAAATGGGGCACAATCAGAGATTAACAACAACATAGAACAGCTGTAACAATATATCATCATGGTTACGTGAACGTGTTCATTCTCTTTCTCAAAACATCCTGCTGTATGGTGCCCTCACCCTCCCTCTTGGCGTGAGATGATAAAATGCGTTTGTGATGAGACGGAGTGAGGTAAGTGATGCAGGAGTGGGGACATACGGTTTGGCCACTATTGACCTGACAATGCGTCACAAGGAGGATCATCCATCCGCTTCCTGTCTGCGGTTGACCATGGGTAACGGAAACCACAAGAGCAAAAACCGCAGAGAAGGGAGGAACACTGTATAAACAACCAAAACGCAGGCTTCTGCAAAGGCTTCTACAAGAGCGATGAATTCAGGTATGTGGCAAAGATCTATAATCTCTTCAATTAGTATTGCCATCATAAAACAAATTAAAAAAAAAAAAAAAAAAAACCTGAAGCCCAGAGAGGCTGGATGACTTTCCCCTAATACCACAGATGGCTCTTGGCCATTAGGACCAGAAACCAGATCCTCTGTACCTCAGGCCAACATGCTTCTCAAGGCACCACAAGATTATGAATGAGTAAATTTAGCAATTTTGTGACTGAATTCAGTCCTGCTGGCCTCCCTTCAGCTTGGTGCTGTACGATGAGGTGGAAACACTCAAGCCAAAGCAAGGGGAAGCAGCCTGGAGGTGACCTGTCTAGCCCCGGAGATTGGAGATTTTTGAGTCTTTGCAAGATACGAGGGGGGACAGTTTGTCTTTCCTCTGTGTCTCTGGTCCCCAGTTACTGTTTGTCTCATGGACAAGGGTCTTTAGATTGACTGATGAAGGTTCTCCTGAGAAGAGTTCTCTTGTGCCTGCTCCACCAAGGCATTCAAGGACATTGTAGTCAACGCCACATGGATTGTATTGATATATGTTGATTGTATTCAAGGTGTCTGGTGTGACAGTACATAAAGGATGATAAAATGTCCCTGGAAATGTAATAAGATGAAGATGATTCTATTTCGCTCCTACCGCTGGAGTGCAATCAGGGAAGCAGGAGCACTAAGAGGGTTCATGGGATAGATTAGATCTTACCCAGTTTGGGGAGTTGCTGAGGAAGGAACGTCTCCAAAAGTAGCAGAGAAGGGCCCTAGCCAGCCCTGGTGCAGGTGGGCCAGTCAGAGCTTGTTGCCGTTGGGTGAAACCAACGGCTGGAGAGGAGCCACAGAGGAGGCCACTGTAGCAGCTTCTGAAGGCCGTCAGCTCCTTGTGGCTTCCACCCTTGTGAGCTCACAGCAAAGCATCTCCTGGAGGGTCTGGAATCGCCGCTGGGCAGTAGGGCCAGCAGTCGGGGAGAAGGGCTGGATTCAGAGGAGGAAAAGCATGAACCAAAGAGAACCCACTGGGCCCTCTGTGGCTGTGCCTAACTGCCCCTGCTCACTTCACAGTGGCTGCTGCTTCATCTCTGCCTCTCCAGTGTCTCTTGGAGGACTCCAGGGGACTCCTATACCCGGGGATCTTAAAGGTAGTTCCACTCTAGCTAGGTCGACATTGCACGAAGCCACCAACAGCTCCTCTCAGGGACCAACACTATGTAGGTGGAAGCAAGTTTGAAAAGCTGCTTGGGGTAGCTCCAGTTCCACTCCCAAGGTTCTAGCTCCAGTTCCACCCATGATAGATATGCTGCCTCCTGAGGATGTGAGCCCACCTGCCTGCAGGGCTCTTGCTTTATGTATGGAATATTCCAGTTTGGAGCTGGACCTGAACCCTGGAGGTGAGGCTGCAAGGGGCCTCCTTACGGCACTTCTCTGCTGCCTTTGCCTCCTGCGGGGTTCAGCTTCCCTGGAAATAAACCTGGAACCATGTATAGAATTTAGGTTTGGGGAAAAACCTACAATAGCTGTTAAAATTGTAACTGCTCTTCCTCTTGGGGCTAGCAATCCCACCGCTGAGACGTTCGCCCTCACCCCTTGCCAACTGTGTGAACCTGCACGTACCTACAGATGTGCAAAATTCTGCTACTGATGCATTCATCGGAGCATAAAGCAAAAACTAGACCTACGGAGGAGGCCTGGTTAAATAAAATGTGGCACCTCCAAGGGACAGAATTCTATGAAGCCAGGAAAAATGAATAAGAAAGTTTTCCATGCTAGGGACACGCAGGTAGCTCAGTGGGTTTAGCATCTGACTTCGGCTCAGGTCATGATCTCGGGGTCCTGGGATCGAGCCCCACATCAGGCCCCCTGCTCAGCGGGGAGCCTGCTTCTCCCTCTCCCTCTTCTCCTCTTCCCTGCCTGTGCTCTCTCTCTCCCTCTCAAATAAATAAATAAGATGTTTTAGAAAAAGAAAAAGAAAAATCTGTGCTAATGTAGAAATATCTCTGGGATAAGTAGAAGAGAAACAAATGAAGAAGAAAAGGAAAAAGAGAAAGGTTCAAAGTGATGTTTACAGTACCCCGACTTCCCTATAAGGCAAAGAGGAAAATAATTACACACACTTAGATTTGCTCAGACGTTTGAAGCATTGAAAAGACACGAGAAATGAGCAGAAGTGGTTATGAGCGTGGTTGGCTGAGGGCCCCCTTCTGGGATGCAGACTTCTCCTGGGATGGAGGGGCAAGAATGCCACGGACGAGAGGACAGGGACAGGAACCAGAGGTCCCCACGTATACGTTTGTATGATGTTTGGATTTTTGAGCCATGTTTAGTGTTTCACATATTCACAAAAATAAATAAATTTTAAAATTAAATTCAGGTTGCCTTCAAAGAAAGAGAAGAAAAAGGAGAAGACTTTGGAGAAGCATCAAAGTATTAGCCTGCCTGGAACAGCCGGAGTCTAGGTCAGACCCTGTCTCCACTTCACCCAAGCGCTGGATTTGGGAGAAGCTGGGTGAACAGAATTCCAGCCGGCAGGTGGACGGAATAGCTTGGAGGGCAGGACGGTGATGAGCCGCAGAGCACAGATCCCGGAGCCACCTGCAGAGGCTCCAACGTGGCCCCACCACTTACAAGCTGGGCAACCTTAGGGTGAGCCACCTAACTTTTCAGTGCCTCGGGCTCCTTACCTGTAAAATGAGGCATAATGATGATGCTTATTTAGGATGGATGTTACTAGGAATAAATCAGTTCCCATGTCTGAAGTGCTTAGAATAGTGCTTAGCATACAGAAAGGACTCTAGAAGCCCATTTACTTCTTTTTTTTTTTTTTTTTTTTATTGGTGTTCAATTTACTAACATACAGAATAACACCCAGTGCCCGTCACCCTTTCACTCCCACCCCCCGCCCTCCTCCCCTTCTACCACCCCTAGTTCGTTTCCCAGAGTTAGCAGTCTTTACGTTCTGTCTCCCTTTCTGATATTTCCCACACATTTCTTCTACCTTCCCTTATTTTCCCTTTCACTATTATTTATATTCCCCAAATGAATGAGAACATATAATGTTTGTCCTTCTCCGACTGACTTACTTCACTCAGCATAATACCCTCCAGTTCCATCCACGTTGAAGCAAATGGTGGGTATTTGTCATTTCTAATAGCTGAGTAATATTCCATTGTATACATAAACCACATCTTCTTTATCCATTCATCTTTCGGTGGACACCGAGGCTCCTTCCACAGTTTGGCTATCGTGGCCATTGCTGCTAGAAACATCGGGGTGCAGGTGTCCCGGCGTTTCATTGCATTTGTATCTTTGGGGTAAATCCCCAACAGTGCAATTGCTGGGTCGTAGGGCAGGTATATTTTTAACTGTTTGAGGAACCTCCACACAGTTTTCCAGAGTGGCTGCACCAGTTCACATTCCCACCAACAGTGCAAGAGGGTTCCCCTTTCTCCGCATCCTCTCCAACATTTGTTGTTTCCTGCCTTGTTAATTTTCCCCATTCTCACTGGTGTGAGGTAGTATCTCATTGTGGTTTTGATTTGTATTTCCCTGATGGCAAGTGATGCAGAGCATCTTCTCATATGCATGTTGGCCATGTCTATGTTCCATGCTCATGGATTGGCAGAATTAATATTGTGAAAATGTCAATGTTACCCAGGGCAATATACACGTTTAATGCAATCCCTATCAAAATACCATTTACTTCTTTATCCGTTATTGCACAGGAGGGTCAAGATCTTAGAGAGAGGGGCGGCTGGGTGGCTCAGTGGTTGAGCATCTGCCTTTGGCTCAGGTCATGACCCCGGGGTCCTGGGATCCAGTCTCGCCTCAGGCTCCCGGTGAAGCCTGCTTCTTCCTCTGCCTCTCTCTCTGTGCTTCTCATGCATAAATAAATAAAATCTTTAAAAAAAGATCTCAGGAAGAGATCTTCAGCATGATTCTCTGGATGTGATCTTAGCCGGGGACCGGGTAGTCTTGAATCTTCCATTGAGACTCTGTAAGACAGTAATTGCTTAGCAAGCCCATAACTAGTCTGTAGGAATCCTCCTAGGAGACCCCCCCAACACAGAATTTACCCATCTGATTCACTTTTTCTCCAAAGAGGATTCCAGGGAGATTTTCTTGGGTCTGGGGTGTCTTCAACTCGCCTCTCCTCCTATGAGAGGTTAGCAGCATTGGGATTCCCTCTAAGAGTGTAGGACTGAGATAGCTCACCTCTGGTGAAGTTCTCTGGGGCGGCCTGGAAACGAGGTCCCACAGTAATGGTTCACATATGGCCACAAGCTTCTATTCCTCCCAGAAAAGCCCGTGACGTAGGGAGGGGTCTCAGGCTGACTCTCCCTAGCTAGTCTGAAAAAGGAAAGGATCATTTCCAAAGCGACGTGGAGTGGTGGTGTCTGTACTCCTCACCCCACTTGGAGAAGGGGCGCCTGCAAACGAGAGCCTCTGCCTGCTGAGGAACCGCTCCTTCCCTCCTTAGCCTGGGCTTGTCCTGGGCCCACAGCCAGGGAGAACCAGGGAGACACAGGATGATCTTCTGGCCGTTTCAGAAGTCAGAAGCCAGGAATCTGTAGAGGCACCATGCTGTCCTCCCTACACAGGCTTTTAGAAGCAGAAGAATAGAAGTGAAAAGACCGCAGCCCTCACGGTGCCTGCATTCTGTTCCTCGAGTGGAGACCCACGGACTCTTACTGCATTCAGGTTCCAGTCATTTGGGACTATGATGTGAAAGGCCTACAGGTCCCCTAGAAAAAGTGGTTTCATCTTCTATTACCCTCCTATAGCGGACACTTCTGTGTCCCTATAGGACGCCCTTCCCCAGGCTAATGCATCCCCTTCCAGCTGCTTCGAGCAACTCAGGGCTGCTCCTCGTCCTGGGAACTGCCCTTGGCCAATGGGAGCCACCTGCTATGGTCTGAATGTTTATATGTCCCTCAAGTGCATATGTTGAAATCCTAATCCTAACTCCTAATGTGATGGTGTTTGTCAGTGGAGCCTTTGGGAGGGAAATTAGACCATGAGGGTAGAGGCATCAGGAATGGGATTAAGTGCTTTCAAAGCGATCCTGCAGAGTTCCCTAGCCCCTTTCACCATGTGAAGATACAGTGAGAGGGGCACCTGGGTGGATCTGTGGGTTAAGCATCTGCCTTCAGCTCAGGTCAGCATCCCAGGGTCTTGGGATCGAGCCCCCACATCAGGCCCCTTGCTCAGCGGGAGGCCTGCTTCTCCCTCTCCCACATCTCTCACCAACAAATAAATACATAAAATCTTAAAAACAAAAACAATGAGAAGTCTGCATCCCAGAAGAGGGCCCTCACCCGACCCCCCTCATACCCTGATATTGCACTCCCAGCTTCCAGCACCGTGACAAATTTCTGTTGTGTATTAGCTCCCCAATCTGTGGTTTTGCTAGGGCAGCCCGAGGGGACCAAGAAGCCGCCTCACCTGGCAGCCCACTGCCAACGAGTCACTGATCTAAGGGTACAGAAGGCCAGCCCCCTTGTCTCCCGAAGGTCATACAGCTTGCAAATGATGGGCCCTTGACTCCAGGCTGTTTGATTCTAAACACTGGGCCACCACACTGCAGTATTATACTGATTTATTTTTTTACATTATTTACTTTAGTTACCTAACTATTTTGATTATTGCATACCTCCCCCCACTACAATACAAGCTCTTGGAGAATATTGATTTTTGCGCCGCTCGGTCCACAGCTGGATCCCCCCCAGGACCTACCCAAGTCCAGGTACCATACCAGACCCTGAAATAGTTAGTAAATTATATTGCTCCTGTGACTTCAAGCCCTTCTTTCCGGATTTAAGGGGCAAACAAATTATAATAAGGGTAGATTGGTAACGTGAGTTTCACCCAACGTCATGTAAATAAGAACCTCTTCCTTCCCGTCTTGATTCTGCTCTGTTGTAAGTTGGATGCAATATATTTAAGGCACATGGTGATTGTTTCAATATTTGGCTTCCGTTTAAGAACCGAACGTGCCACACAGCTGTGTAATTGCTAAGTAAGATCATAGTCTCTGACTTGCCAGAATTTGCAGTGACATTGTCAAGGCCTTACCAGAGACCATGGAGGCTGGGAGAAGACCTACATGAATCTAGGGGGAAAGTTCATGAAGGTTCATGGCCAACATCACTTGTTATCTCAATCTAGTAGTGCTTGTTGTGACTGCAGAGGGCACCCAAAATAGCACCTCATTGAATTTCTGAACTACTTGAGAAATAGACAAAAAAAAAAAAAAGATCCAAGGAAACCAAAATATCATGTTTACTGCTAAGAAAGCTGACAGTGCAGAATGTGTGGATTTAAGGGTGAAATGTCATCCTAGGGTGTCTGGGTGGCTCAGTTGGTTAAGCATCCAACTCTTGATTTCAGCCCAGGTCGTGAACTTGGGGTCATGCGATCGAGCCCAGCACCAGGCTCCGCTCAGCAGGAAGTCTGCTTGAGCTTCTCTCCCTCTGCCCCCCAACCCCACACTTGCATGCACTTGCAGTCTTTCTCAAATAAATAAATAAATGTTTTAATTATTTTTTAGTTTAAAAAAAAGAGTGAAATGTTTTCCTAATACTAAACCCCAGAACTAGACAAACTCACCCATGGATGACTACAGACCTCGCCAAGCAGGGCCTTGGCCCTTTAATCCTAGAACACAAAGGAACAGGGCAGGATGCACACTCTCTGTGGGTCCACCAGCTTCCAAGAGGACTCCAAAGGGAAGGGATGGCTAACTCTATCCAGAAGCTCCTTTGAAACGTGATGTGGGAAACAAAGACAAAGGAAAAATGAAATTTCCTTACTATTTACAGCCCACTGACAAGTCCTTGAAACAGGCAGAGTGACCTTCCTCTAGGATCTCTGCTGCCTCCGTATTAATACTCTGCTAAGAGCAAAAGGCAATCTTAGCCCGACCCTTGGGATCCTGTAAGTCTACTTAACACATAAAAATTTCTTTGGAGGAGCACCCGGGGGGGCTCAGTGGGTTAAGCATCTGCCTTCAGCTCAGGTCATGATCCCGGGGTCCTGGGACGGAGCCCTGCATCGGGCTCCCTGCTCAGTCTGCTTCTCCCTCTGCCTGCCACCCCCCACTGCTGGTGTGCTTTCTCTCTCTCTCTCTCACTCTCTCTCTCCCTCTCTGTGTCAAATAAATAAATACATAAAAATCTTTTTAAAAATTTCCTTTGAAAAAAAAATTTCCTTTGGTAACTTCTTTTATCTCTAGCCTCCAGATCCAGGTGGCGATCATCCCCCAAGCACATGACCCACCGATACACATCTGAAAGGTCTCATGACTCAGATTTTGGTAGACAGTGGTAAACAGCCTTTTCCCAACCATAGCTAGCCCCCTCCAGGCCCTGGAAACCTTGCTTCCAAAATTCCTTAGAGACCTACACCATCCCCAACCCCTTCCCAACTTGAAAGTATATCATGGGCCACTCGTCACATGATGCCAGGGCAGCTCTTTCTGCCCTCGAGTCCTGTCCCTGTGCTCAAAACCACCTTTTTTGCGCCAAAGATTCTCGTTGCATTCAAGAATTCTTTCTTGGGGGCAGCCTGGGTGGCTCAGCAGTTTAGCGCCACCTTCAGCCCAGAACCTGATCGAGTCCCACGTCGGGCTCCCTGAATGGAGCCTGCTTCTCCCTCTGCCTGTGTCTCTGCCTCTCTCTCTCTCTCTCTCTCTCTCTCTCTCTCTCTCTCTGTCTCTCATGAATAAATAAATAAAATCTTAAAAAATAATAATTCTTTCTTGGCCTTCAGTCTCCAATCCCAACATCTTTCCTTTATCAAACCCACTAGCTACACAAGTCACTGCAAGGAAAGAGTGGGTGATAGTGCAGAGATGTGAGGAGCGTCACAGGAGGGACACAAACCCCCTCCTAGTGGAAGGAAGCATGAAGAGTGAGGATGACTTTATAATGTCAACAGTAGTGTCCTGTGGCCCCTGGACAGCTCTCAAAGGAACTTCAGTTACATTTCTGCCCTGTGAACTCGGTGTTACGAATATGCAACAACCTCCTACAGCTACCGTGTTGCCTCATAGTTATCACAGCTAAACCTAGATGAAAATCCTAGAATTTCACAGCCCCAAAGTGAAACTTCAAAGTTAATCCAGCCTACTGCTCTCCTTTTTACAGATCATGAAACTGAGGCCCAGAGAGGTGAAACAGGCATATGTTTTTTCTTTTTTCTCTCTCTCTTTCTTGACACCAGGGACAATTTGATGACAAGCTGAAAAACAGGTTGTTTTTCAGGGACCTGTTTTTCAGCTTGTCATCAAATTGTCCCTGGTGTCAAGAAAGAGAGAGAGAGAAAAAAGAAAAAAAGAAAAAAAAACAGCAAGAATGAGAAACAAAAATATAATATAATACACATGCCTATTTCACAGCCAAGACTATGCAGTGGGGGCACAAAATGTTCTAAGAAACAGACAGAAGCGATTTCTCTAAATGATGGAAAATGAGGGCCTCATCAACTCTCACTGTGTCTTTCGTGATTTGATACCCTCCATCGAAATTTTTCATCTATCTAAATCCGTGGTGCTCTAGTTAGCTCCAGGGAGACTTAGCCTTCTACTTTCATAAAATTCAAGAGAACTAGATAGATTTTTATGTGAATATAAACTCAATATCCTAATGACGTCTGTTTTAAATTATTTATGCACAGCTCAAACCCTCCTAGGCATTGTTTTAAAAAGGATCCTGCATTACTATGAATCACATGAGCTCATTCTCAATGAATAGTAAAAGAAATGAATGCTATCTTCAGAATCCTGAAGGAGAGGGACATCTTAGTTCAAAATCCTTTTGCTTCCTATAATGCAATATGTATGTATGTATTAAGGCCATAAAGTAGGGCCCAATAGAGATCATAAATCATCATGTTCGAAAACAGAAGTAAAGAATATATTCAACATTATAAATATATATAGTATAATGATAGCAATGATTTTTTTTCCTGTGTAGATCCATAATTGCTGCTGAAGGCATCCAATTTATTTGTTTATCCCAATGCTTAATATGAAAAGCTAGTGCTGCATTTTAAATAATAGAAAGTTTAGGTAGGGGGATGCCTGGGTGGCTCAGCAGTTGAGCGTCTGTCTTCGGCCCAGGGCGTGATCCTGGGGTCCAGGGATCGAGCCCCACAATGGTCTCCCTGCATGGAGCCTGCTTCTCCCTCTGCCTCTTTCTCTCTCTCTCTCTCTGTATGTCTCTCATGAATAAATAAATAAAATCTTTAAGAAAACAAAGAAAGTTTATGTAGGTACAGAGACTATCTATGGGGCACCTGGGTGGCTCAGCTGATTAAGATCCAACTCTTGATTTTGGCTCAAGTCATGATCTCAGGGGCGTGAGGTCGAGCCCTGCGTGGAGCTCTGCACTTAGTGTGGGGTCTGCTTGAGATTCTCTCTCTCCTTCTCCCTCTGCCCCATCCCCTGGACTTGTATTCTCTCTCTCTCTCTTTCTCTCAAATAAGTAAATAAATCTTAAAACTAAAAAAATAATAATTAAGATTCCTGATCAGAAACTACTTGCCTGTGTAACATAACAAGCAGCAGCTTGAGCCATGAATGGTGGGATGGATGTGCATATGGCTCTGAGGTTTGGGGACCGTGGGCTTCTGAGGTTTGGGGACCGTGGGCTTCGGCTCCCCGTGTAGGTCAGGCCATCACAGGGATTGTTATACACTACAGCACCAGGGCAGTTTGGTTGCTAAGGGAGTTAAAGCCTTACCTGATGAAGTACAGGCTCTCCCAGCAGATTCAGGTCACTGTATTGTGGACATGTTCTGTGATGTCCTTTTTTATTGGAATTGATGGAAATTGTCGCAATCAGGTATCTGGAACAGAGAGAAATAGTCCACCGGCCTGGCAATCCTGAATTCTAAAAAGTACTGCTCATTGCCTAGAAAGAGAAGAGAAAATGCTTTTAGGCCTCATCACTGTCCACCAGCCCTAAAACATTTGTTGGGATATTCCTCAGTGTGGTGTAAGGAAGACCTCAAAAGACGGATCCCCAGGAATATGGAGCTCCCATGGCTGCTAACAACATACCCGAAAACTCTAGAAGCTGCACTGATTATAGAAGTTGATGCCAACCCAGCATCTTCTAGGGTCATGCTCCTCAATAACAAAAACAGTAACAATAATAATAATAGCTAACACTTACTTAGCGATAACTTTGTGCCAGGAACTGTTTTAATGTCTGACTCATTTAACCTTGCAATTTACTCTATGAAGTAGGTCTACTAATATTATGCCTATATTACAATTGGGGAAACTGAGGCACAGAGCAATGAAGTACCTTGGCCAAGATCACACGGTTGCTAAATAGCTCCAGATTCCTTGCACTTTCCCGCCCAGGTCGAGAAACTGTTTTTGATGGGCTAACAGTTACTGGTACACGTGCACGCAGGTACACATGTCCTGTCTCCTTACCCAAGTATTTCAACGAAGCAGACTTTCAAGTTAATTGGGTCAAGTAATAAAGATCTAATGTGAGATCTTGCAGATCGGCGCAGTTCCTTCAGATTTTATTCTTTTACACTCATATTATTATTTTTTGGAAAGAGAGGGGCAGGGGAGGGGCAGAGGGAGAGAGAAACCTAAGCAGACTCTGTGCTGAGCGAGGAGTCCAGCACCGGGCTCGATCTCATGACCCTGAGACCGCAATGTGAGCTGAAACCGAGAGTTCGATGCTTAACTGGCTATGCCATCAGGTGCCCACACTCATATTATTTTTTATGCTGAACTATTTTACTTGAAAAAAATAGATCCTTAAAGTATTTTACTTTAAATCACAGATATCATGACATTTCACCCCTAAATACTTCAATTTGCAACTCAAAAAAAATGAGGACATCCTACGTAACCAAAATAAATACTTACGCCTAACATGCCACGATATTAATCAGCCTAATGAATTTTAATACCATTTATGACCCAAGCCATATTCCAATTTCCATAATTGTTCCCAAAATAGATTTTGTTGCTGCTCAAAACTGTTGGCACTAGGCTCTAATCTAAAATTGGGTCCCTTAAAAATAAATAAATAACATAAAATAAAATTGGGTCCCTTCAATTTCTCTTCCTCTGTAACAGCCTCTGTCTTCGTGGTGATGATTTGCTGAGAGTCCAGGACCGTGGACGCATGGAATGTTTCTTCACCTTTGAGATTTGCCTGAAGGTTTTGTCACAGTGTTTAGCTTGTTCTTACTTTTTCCATTTATTATCTGTGTTTTAGATACTCTTCTGATACTTATAGGGGCAAAAACCATACATATATATATATTTTTTTTTTAATCTGCAGACTGTTATAACAGACTAGAAACAAGTCTCTGAAAACTCAAGAGGGGAATGAGCAGAAACAAATGACCAAAGAAACATCTTTGGGTTCCTTCTGGATTTAATTCATTTGAGTGATACCTGGATGAATGAACACAGATAATTGAGAGTAGAAAAAAGAACAAGGATGCCTGGGTGGTTCAGTTGGTTAAGCATCTGCCTTCAGCTCAAGTCATAATCCTGGGGTCCTGGGATCAAGCCCCATGTTGGGCTCCCTGCTCAGCAAGGTGTCTGCTTCTCCCTCTCCCTCTGCCTCCCCATGCTTGCGCTCTTTCTCTCAAATAAATAAATACAATCTTTAAAAAAAAAAAAAAAAAAGGAAAAAGGAAAAGGACAAGGCTCAACAATTTTCATTCTGAGCAAGGACTAGGCATTACAGGCACAGGGCAACTTTGTGCAATGGATGCCAATATGCACACTAGGATTTGGGGTTTTCGCCTACCAAGCTTTATTACATTAGGTGGGTTTGGTGATACAAGTTCTGATTGGAGACTCCAATCTTTCCAGAGTCAAAGTGTAAAGTAGCTAGGCTTAGTTGCTTAGGCAACCAACAATGTGTGACTGATGAGTCATAAATCCAACTTGTTGCTAACTTGCAGTCACGAAAGTCTTTGGAATCTTTGTTCCAAGACAACTCATTTGAATGCCCTTTAAAGGCTCAGGAAATAGCCCTGAAAAACATTTCTTCAAGGCAGGTAAACAAAAACTGTGTCTACGGTATTGTTAAAATAGACTGGATGCATTTCAAGATACTTCCAGCCTTCAACCACCCGCCAAATAGTCTATGTGTCTCCTTTTGTCAGGACCCAGGCAAGCGGGCTCCGGTCCACCCCTGGAGCCCTAGACCCCGCAGCTGGCCCAGTGAGACCTGCCTCGAGCCCGCCGTGCAGGTGCACACCGAGCTGTGTCCTTCCCCATGTGGCGTTATCCAATCAGGAAGTCAAGTCACCGCTCTCCATCGGTTCAGGGTTCCACACTCAAGGGCGTCTGGCCACGTGCTTAACCTGAGCGTCTTACACAGCACACAGAGCGGGACACAAGGTGACAGCAGGGTGCATGCGGGGCTAAGGGCCCAGCCGGGGAGCCAGTGCGGGTGCTCGCTGGGGACAAGGCCTCGCTCTGCTCCGGGTCAGCACTCGGCACCTCCTGCTGCGGCTGTTCAAGGCCCGAAGGGTCTCGGGTCTGCTCAGAGATCCCTGCCGGGGCCTCCTCAGGTGGTCACGCATAGAGGGCCCCGGCCTGCCGGGTCTGACAGTCTGCTGCCAAAATCCGCCCCTTTTTTAAAAAGAGATTTAACGGGGGCTCCTGGGGGCCTCAGTCAGTCAAGTGTAGGCCTTCAGCTCAGGGCATGATCAGGGGGTCCTGGGCTCCCTGATCCGCGGGGGGTCTGCTTCTCCCTCCCCCTTCGCTGCTGCCCCTGCCTGTGCTTGCTCTCTCTCTCTCTCTCTCTCTCTCTCTCAAATGAAGAAGTAAAATCTTTAAGCAAAAAAATAAATAAAGGGATTGAACTAGTCTTGGGCCGCTGCAGACCTCCTCTGGTTCTGCTCCTTCTCAGTTCTAGGGGGGTGGGAGGTCCAGGTGACATTGGCCCCGGGTGTCTCCCAGCTGCAGTACCCTAACTGCGTGTGTCCTCACGTGGCACAGGCTCCTGCTCGACATGAGAGACTCCGTTTTGCTGTCTCCAGGTCTGCAGAGCCAAGTGCCAGCTGGCCACGGCAAGGTACAGGCGTCTGGGGGGGGTCAGGTGGCCTTGCAGTGGGGAGCCCTGGGAGGGCCAGGACCGGGGAAGCCGGGCCTCACCTGGTTGCCACAGCAACTCTTCAGAGGCGGACTCCTGGGACACGGAGGCTCCTTTCCCTAACGCAGAGGGAAGTGAATCAGGTGGGCAGAGCTGACCAGGGTGATGAAAGCATTCTAGAAACTCCCTCTCAAAAGTAAATCCTTGCTGACAACACCAGGTGCTGGCAAGGTGTAAAAGCCAGAGGAAGTGTCATTCCTCGCTGGCCAGGATGCAGAACGGTACAGTCACTTCGGAGACAGTCTGGACAAAGCTTAAACAACACGTACTCTCCTTACCCCATGACCTAGGCGGCACTCGGCCCCAGCAGCTGAGAACTCATGCCTACACGAAAACCTGCCCAGAGACGTTTCTAGAAGCTTTGTTCATCTTTGCCAAACCTTGGAAACGGCCCAGATGCCCTCCGGTCGGCCAACGGATACATAAGCTGTGGCACAACCAGACAAGGGAATATTATTCGGTGCTAAGAAAGAAATGAGCTATCAAGTCTTGCAAAGGCAGAGACGAGACAAATGCGTCTTATGAAGTGAAAGAAGCCAACCTGGAAAGGCTGGACGCTGAACGACTTCAACTACGGGCATTCTGGAAACCGAAGAAAGGTCAGGGGTCGCCAGGAGTCAGGGAGAGGGAGGGATGCTCACTCAGTCCCCCGAGGGGTTTAGGGGCAGCGAAGCCACTCTGTGTCATACCATCCACCCAATGGTGGATGCGTGTCATTCGCTCTTTTTCCAGACCCGGGGAGCGGACACCACGGCGAGCTGTGATGCACAGCTGTGAGCCCGGGCGACGGGGACGCGGCCCGCAGGGACAGCAGTCTAAGGGGTGCACCCTCCCGACAGGGCGTGTTGGTGATGGGGGGCCGCTCGGGCGACGGGGCAAGGGGGGGCGTGGGACTGTCCCTGCCACTCAACTGTGCTATGAATCTAGACCTGCTCTGAAAAATAGTGTTTTCTTTTCTTTTTTTTTTTTTTTAAGTAAGTCCTACCCAACCTTCTGCCAACTAGATTTTGATTACGGCGCCTCTCTCCCAGAATGGAACTGTGCCCTGCGAGGAGATCGGCTGGGCTCAGATTTACACCCTGCTGTGGGTATTTTTCTTTTTTTTTTAAGATTTTATTTTATTTATTTATTCATAGAGACACAGAGAGAGAGAGAGAGAGACAGGGGCAGAGGGAGAAGCAGGCTCCATGCAGGGAGCCCGACGTGGGTGGGACTCGATCCCGGGGCTCCAGGACCACACCCTGGGCTGAAGGCAGGCGCTGAACCGCTGGGCCGCCCAGGGATCCCCCACTGCTCTGCTTCTGTGCTACTTGATGGTATTGATTCCTCAGAGAGGACACGAGTGACTCACAAGATCGCGTGATTCCCAGGGCCTCTCGCAGAAGGAGGCAGATGGCAAGTAGGAGCTGGGACAAGAGAGACGGTGCCAGGAGGCCCAGGGCTGCTCTGGTCCCTCGGAAGTCATCAGAGATGCTCCCCCCACTGCCCCCTGCCCCCTGGAAGCCCCCAGAACCCCTGTACCGAGCGGGGAAGGTCTGAGTGGGCCCCGACTCCCTGGGGTGTGATCCAGAGTGATCCAGAGTATTTAGTCCCTCCTCCCCTACTCCCCCCCAGGCCCCTGCCCAGGGAGCGCCTGCTCTCTGGCCAACCCCGCACCCTGCTTTCTGCCGCCACCCCCAGCCCTGCTGGTCTGGCTCCCCCTCCCTCTCTCCCGGTCCCCACTTCTCTCTGTACCTCTCTTGTTCTGGGATCAGTGCATGTGTCTCCTCCGCCCAGCGAGGCTCTTGGTGAGCAAATCGCAGGGGCCAAGAGCCTGAGTCGGAGCCAGGCCGTGCTGTGACCTCTTCTGGGCCTCATTTTTCTCGCCTGTAAACGGGGAATGATAGTAGCTACTTGTCAGGATGTTTAAAAGGCGCTGCAGGAATCTCAGCCCCCTACATACGGAACTAAATTTTATTCTCTCCTGGTAGACACTTGGTTGCTAATTTAACTAAAGGCCCCACGACCGTGTTGTGAAGGAAGGAAGGAAAGAAGGCAAAAAGGAGATAAAAGAAATCGAGGGGTTGGGGGGCCTTGATACAAAGGAGCAGGTATTAGTCATATTTCAGTCTGCGCCCCATTAAATTCACTTATCTGTTCCCGAGTGGGTACAATGGCCTGGTTGCTGAACAAAATCGGGGATCCCTGGGTGGCTCAGCAGTTTAGCACTGCCTTCTGCCCAGGGCATGATCTTGGAGACCCGGGATTGAGTCCCACATCGGGCTCCCTGCATGGAGCCTGCTTCTCCCTCTGCCTGTGTCTCTGCCTCTCTCTGTCTCTCTTTGTCTCTCTCTCTGTGTCTCATGAATAAATAAAATCTTGGAAAAAAAAAAATCAGTGCCAGCCCTCAAAGAGCCCACGGTCAAGGGGCGACAGCGAATGACATCAGTAGTTGCAACACAGTGAGGGGACAGCTGAGGGACAGCAAGGTGGCCTTGCCCTGAAGCACATGGCTCAAGAGCTGGGTTCAAATGCTGGTCCTCTCAGTTCCTGGCTATGTGACTAAGCTCCTAGCACTTCGGTCACAGGGCTGCAGTGGGGGTGGGCTTGCAAGAGGGAGAGGGACCAGCACAGTGCCAGGCATCCAGTGCTTCATACACGTTCGTTACGAGTATTGAGTTTTCGTGCATCTACACACATGGCACACACTCGTACACACACCTATGCACAGTAAGTACCCACTGCAGAGCGCAAGGGGGGCATAGAAAGTGAGGAAGTAAGCCGGAGTCCGGTGGGGTTGCCAGGAGGGGGTGACTCCCCCCCACAGGCTCAGTCTTTAAGAACAAGGGAGAATGGGGTGGGGAGCAGGGGAAGGCTGAAGCACAGGCAAAGGCCTGAGAAGGAAAAAGGTGGGCCACTCCATGGGGCCGTGGGTGCAGGGGGTGCAGGGTGCGGGGTGGGGGGCAGAGCTAGCCCTGTTGGAGACTCAGGACTCAGGAGCTGAATCACACAGGCCCTGCTAACGAATCTGGATCTTGCCTAAGGCCAGTGCAGGGCTGAGCTGGAGCCTGCTGTGAACATTTTGGCACTTTCTAAAACACCACATTTTTCATAGCATTAGCCAACAATAATCCGCTTTGTGGTCATGATCCCGAAGCCCTGTAGGGTGCTGAAGCAAAGCCTGAAAAAAGACTCTGTTCAGTGTTCTATTCTTCTAGGGCCAAGAATATTTTATTGTGTTCTAATTCTTTGGGAAATGATACATTCTCTGTGGGAAGGATCCACGTCTTTTCTCTTGTATCTCCGAAAGCATCTAGAACAATCTGTTGGCACACCAGATTTGTCCAACAAATACTAAGTGAGAAATTCATATAATCCCTGCACATTATATGCAGGTAATTCCTAGTTAATTGAGGCAATTAACTGAACATTCTGATGGAAAGTGGAAATGAGGGTTGGGACATGGACTTCACTGTAGCAGGGTGTTAAAGGACAGATGCCCCTGGGGTATTCGTTGGAAGTTAGACTTTGGTGTACTGGGGAGGATGGTTTTTTTTTTTTTTTTTTTAACAAAACCAATTAGAAAGCTCTTCTTTCAAAGTGGCAGAGGGTTATTTCTTTTTTTTTTTTTTAAGATTGTATTTATTTATTCATGAGAGACACACAGAGAGAGGCAGAGACACAGGAAGAGGGAGAAGCAGGCTCCCTGTGGAAAGCCTGATGCGGGGACTCGATCCTGGGACCCCAGGGTCACGACCTGAGCTGAAGGCAGAGGCTCAACCACTGAGCCACCCAGGGGCCCCGGCAGAGGGTTATTTCTGACTTCTGGTAACACAATGTAAAACTAATGATAGAATGAGATCCCCTTTCATTTGGAAAGGAAAAGGGGGTCAAGAGAAACTGATAAATAGCAAAGAGTAATGTGGTCTGGGGGATCCACTGGGGAACACAGATCCTCCAAAACAGCAATATCTTGACAGACAACCTTTGAATCCGGGCTCATTCATTCATCCCTTCATTCATTCCATAGTTATTTTTGAGCCCCTCCTCTACCTCAGATGCTAGGTTTACAACAATGAACAAAACAGATGTCATCTTTTCCATAACTCAAGAGCATTACATTGAACCAGGGCAAACAGGCTTTTAAAAAAATAAGCTCACTAATAAGTACGTAGTAACAACGCATGATAAGTGCTCTGGAAAAAACCACAGGCAGCCTGCTATGAGGGAGAAGGGAGACCTAGGGTAGGCAGGCCCGGTGGGGGTCAAGGCCTCCCTGGGCAGAGGCGGGTCTTTCCGAGGAAGAGTCAGAGAAGGATGAGTAGGAAAAAGCCAGGACAGGACGGATGAGGAGGGGACTCCCGTTGTGGGGGAGGCCCCATGCCAGGCCTCAGGTGGACAGGGCTGAGCTATCTTGAGGAACAGAAGGGAGGAATGGAGGGGTGGCAGGAGTCGGGCGTGGAGGGGCCCAAGGGGGTGAGCACTGCCGTGCAGTGGAGGCCAGAGGCATAGAGACCAATCGGGACAGAAGGAACCGGTGAGAAATGATGGGGGCCTTCTGGGCGATTTGCAACCTGTCCCCCAACTCAACACCCTCCCTGAGTCCCCGGGCCCCAATCCCAGGGAGGAATCTCAGTTGAGGCTGGGGTAAGGGATGCAGATGGCAGAGGCACCCGGCAGCTTGCCCCCCAGTGGCAGGAAGCCAGAGCACAGGGACAGAGAACAATAGAGAAGGCTGGGGACCAAGCTGACCTGGCTTGGATCCCAAACCTCCAGGGTGGCCGCGCACAACTCACTTGCCTCCCCTTAAAATGCAGACGGATGGTACTCACTCTAAAGGTTGTAAAAGGAATTGCACGCGGATGGGTGACAGTGCCCAAGCTTCGGTTATAAAATAAGTTAATCGTGGGCATTGAAGGCGCAGCACGCGGGCCATAGTCAACGACAGCGCGCTGCGTGTGGGCGCTGCTGAGAGAGGGGCCCGGCTGGCTCGGTCTGAGACACATGCGACTCGACGGCGGGGTGGGGACTTCGAGGGGCCCCACGTGGGTGAAGAGACTACTTAAATACATAAAACTTTAAAAAGAAGTTGCGGGTCGCCTGGGTGGCTCAGCGGTTGAGCGCCTGCCTTCGGCCCAGGGCGTGACCCCGGGGTCCCGGGATAGGGCCCCACATCATGCCCCCCTGCAGGGAGCCTGTGACTCTGCTTCTCTCTGGGTCTCTCCTGAATAAATAAAATCCTTTAAAAAGTTGCTAAGAGAGAGGAGATCTTAAAAGTCTTCAAAGGGGAAAAAAGGGGGACGGAGGGTTACTGCGGAGTGAGGGGCGTTAAGCGAGCTCGTGATAGTGGCCATTTCACGGGTGCACACATACCCAGTCACAGGAGCCAGCTGACGCTCGCAGCCGGACCTGCCAACTGTGCATTCAAACCCACGGGCGGGCGGGCCGCAGGGGAGCACAGCTGGAGGGAGCGCCCCGGGGACGGCGCCGCAGCCCCGCGGGCGGGCGGAGAGGAACCAGCATCTCGGGGTCCCCGCTCCGGGGCGAGGAGGGAGGGGGGAGGGGGGAGGGAGGTTCCCAGCGCCGGGTTTCAGCCCCAGCGGCGGCGGGTGGGAGGGCGCTGAGGTCACGCAGGGAGGGAGGAGCCGCAGGCCGGCGTGGGTGCAGGTGCTGAGGGGGCAGGGGGCGGAGCCAGGGGAGGAGGACGCCCCCGGGGATGGGGGCAGCTGCCGGGAGGAGGGGGAGGAAGGGAGGAGGGAGGGGAAGAGGGAAAGATGGAGGAGGAAGGAGAGAGGGGGAGGGGGAGGAGGAGGGAGGAGGAGGAGGGGAGAGAGGAGGGAGGATGAGAGGAGGGAGGAGGAAGGAGAGAGGGGGAGGGGGAGGAGGAGAGAGGGAGGGGGAGGAAGGAGGAGGGGAGGATGGGGGAGGGGAGGAGGAGGAAGGAGGGAGGGGGAGGAGGGAGGAAGGGAGAGAGGAGGGAGGCGGGAGGCGGGAGGCGGGAGGAGGGCAGTCGGGCCCGGCGGCGGAGCGCGGGGAGGCGGCGGGTCCCGCGGCAGCTGCGGTCGCGGCGGGCTCGGCGCGGCTGGTCCGGATCCGCACCTGAGCAGGTGAGGCCTCCCCGGGGCCCGGCGGGAGCGACGGCGGGGAGCTGGGGGCGGGGGGGGGAGGGCGGAGGGGGTGCTCTCGCTCCACTGCTTGGGTCCCCAGGGGCGGGGGCGGGGGGATCCGGAGTCGCCCCTTGCTAACCCCTCGGGGCCTGGCTCGGCGGGTGGGGGTGCGGGGGGGGAGGGGTTTGGGGTCGTGCAGGTGGCCTCAGGCTGGGGACGGCGGACTCCTGCGGGCTGACTCCCTCCGCTGTGACCTGAGCCCGCGTCCTGCTGCGGGGGGGCCCCCCCAGCCCCCCTGCCCGGGGGTCGGAAGTCCAGACCCAACCACTGAAAAAGTAGAGGGACCCCAAAGCAGACCCGGGCCTGGTGGTGGGAGCTGCCCCCAGGAGTCAAGGCCTTCCCGGAGGGTTGCTCGGGTGGGCTGGGGATTCCCTGGGCGCCAGGGGGCCTGACCGCCGGAGCCCGGGATCTTTGCCCCCGGATCTGAGGCAGCGGCAGACCTGCCGCCTGAGCCGAGATTATCTAACAGGACTTAAGGCCAGCGCAGACTTCCTGGAGATCAGCAAGAAATAGGGTCAATGTGACAGCTGCTCGTGCTCCCCCGTGCAGGGCACTGAGCTGGGGCTTTATGGACCTCAGTCCCCCGTCCTCATCCCTCATCCTTGCAACAGCCCCTCAAGCCCCTCGCTCTGTGCATTACCTCCTCGTCACAGGTGCGAAAGCTGAGGCCACAGACACATTAAATCACTTGCCCCAGGGGCACCTGGTGGCTCAGTCGGTTGAAGCCTCTGCCTTCAGCTCAGGTCATGATCCCAGGACCTGGGGATCCAGCTCCACATAGGGCTCCCTGCTCGCTGGGGAGCCTGCTTCTCCCTCCCCCTCACTTTCCCTCTGTCAAATAAATAAATGAAAATCTTAAGAAAACAAAAATAAAAAAATAAAACTTGCACAGAGCTAGCAAGAGTAGAGTCAGGACCTGAACTCAGGCCTCTGACTCCAGGCCTCTCCAGTGTAGGGCATCCGCAGGCTGCCTCTATAACAACACATCTGAGGTTAAACCCTGCCCAGCTAATGGTCCCCTTGGTTCACATGCCTGGCAGTTGAGTGGGAAACAGAATCGTGTGTGACAAGGTTGTCACTGTGCAGGGGAGTTGGTGGTAGTCCAAGAGGCGGGGGCAGCAGAGTGCAGTGGCCATCGTTGGAGCCGGGTGGGGCAGGGAGGGTCCATGGTCCACCTGGAAATATGCCCATTCTTGCCAAATCACTCTTCTGAGCCATGTGGTACCAATAATTCATTTTCTCCTTCAGAAACTCCCACTCCTCTGTTCCCTATTATAATAGTGTAATAAGGAATATACTATTCCTTCTCAGTCATTTGCCTTGGCCTGTTTGTTTTGTTTTTCTTTTGTCGGTATTCCCTCGGCCTCAATGTTCTCATTTTCCAGCACTCTTTGTAGACAATTGTATTCGTGTTTCTCGCTTTACCTATCATTTTTATGACAGCAACTCCCAAAACTCCTGTTCCCTGCCTGTCCCTAATCTGTAACTCCAGACCCAAATGATCAAATATTCTAATTCCTACTGGCGGATTCCAATGCATGACCCCACAGGCACCCAAATCCAACACTTCCAAGCACAAGTTTATCATCTTTATCCTTCCCCAGGGTCTTGGTTCAGGTCTCTTCAGGTCCTTGGCTGGACTATTACAGCACCTTCCAAACTGATCTTCCTGTCTCTGGAGTCCATCTACCCCTTGAAAGCTCAAGAGTCTTAAGTCTTTAGTGCCTTCAGAATTGACCAGAGAGGGATCCCTGGGTGGCCAACCGGTTTAGCGCCTGCCTTTGGCCCAAGGCATGATCCTGGAGTCCTGGGATCGAGTCCCGCATCGGGCTCCCTGCATGGAGCCTCCTTCTCCCTCTGCCTGTGTCTCTGCCTCTCTCTGTGTATCTCTCCTGAAAAAAATAAATAAATAAATAAAATCTTAAAAAAAAAATGACCAGAGAGAATAGACCTTTCTTCTTCTCCTTCCTTAATACCCTGTACAAAGCTGTAAGGGAGCCCCTTGCATGTTGGGTAACTGCCGACTTGTCTATATTCCCCTTTAGACCAGGAGCTCTTGCAGCACTGATTTTCCCTTATCCATCTTTGTGTTCCTTGGCCCGACACACAAGACACAATAAGTGTCTACTTATTGAGTAGACACTCAATAAGCATTTGTTGTGGTTAGTGACCTTGTAATGAATTAAAACTTTGATTAGGACACAATTTTTTTAAGTAGTAAAACTGTGCATAGTGTGTCACTTCACTCTAAACCTGATCCGTCACCATAGTGAGTTAATTTGTGTGTGTTAGTGGGGGAGAAGCATTAGGACGTGAGTTTGCAGGGGATCCCTGGGTGGCTCAGCGGTTCGGCCCCTACCTTTAGGGCGTGATCCTGGAGTCCCAGGATCGAGTCCCACATCAGGCTCCCTGCATGGGGCCTGCTTCTCCCCCTACTCCTACAGTGAGTGCCTGTGTCTCTGCCTCTGTGTGTGTGTGTGTGTGTCTCTCATGAATAAATTAAAAAAAAATGGACGTGAGTTTGCAGATGGTGGCAGATGAAGACTGATGACAAAATGAAAACAAGTTTTCCAATTTGGTGAATTGATACTAAGGTTGTTTTTAAGGTTGATATGAAATTTAGCCACAGCATAGTGACTCCTTTCTACTTTCCTTAGGCCTTGGGTCAACGAGTAAGCTGAGTACACCCAACCAGAAGAGAAGCAAAGACGAAGGCATCATGGCTTCAATGTCTACTCATGGAAACCAAGATAAAGGCCCCCATTTGCCACCACCAAGCAAGCAGGTATATTTTTAATTCGGAAGTCTGCCAACTGAAGAGGACTATCATATAACGTTCCTTAAGCCTCATCCTTGAATGGTCACCTTGCTTTTTTTCAGCCTGGCACGTTGTTGGGTGGGTTCAAAGATAATGGGATGGGGAAGGAAAGTATTTTTTTAGCTTCCTTGAAAAAGAGCCTTTTACATTTTAATTTGTAAAATCCTTTCTTTACTCTTCCCTGCTCAGAATCTAGCCTAACTCGCTCTTACGTAGGCTGTCAGTGACTGGAGAAATTTCGTTTAGCAGAGCAAAACTCTTAACTGAATCTGACAGGATGATACATCATTCTTGTTTTTTACATTTTTGTTGCCAAGGCTAATCATACTAAGTATATGCTGCTGACCGCTATTCCCTAACAAATAAATTAAATTAGCAATCAGATTGAGAACCCTAGTGTTAACATGGGCACAGTCTTTCAAAGTGTAAAGAATGAATATTATATGTTTTGGGGCCACAAACATAAAGCAAAGATTAAGTATCGTGATGGTAAACGGAGTTCATGTTCTCTAGTGTCAACTTTTCCAGCTAAAAATAATTTAATGAAGGAGGTGGTATTAAAGGAGCAAAGTTTAGGAGAAGCAAACAGACAAATGATAGCAAGTCATAAGGAAAAGAATTCTGACACCCGAGTTGCCTCTGTGAAATAGAGAACCATGAAACATTTATGGCTGTACAGGAAAGGAGCACCAGAGCTCCCCTGGGGAGACCGTGCGGCAGCATCAGGCTTGACTTCAGGACTCACAGCTATTGTCATCATCTGGATCCCTGATCCTGGACGTGTATATAGGTGTATGTTTGGGACAGAGGAGGGAGGGAGGCGTTCCCTACGTTTGCCACAGCCATAGGCAGAACCAAGAAGAGGTATTTACACTGGGATAAGGAGTGCTTGCTGAGGAACAAAGGTAAGTGGAGAGTTCCTTCTCTGACCACTGTCATCTGTGTGCTGTGCTGTGGGGAGTCGTAAAGAAAGAAGACAAAGGTTACCTACTCAAGCTATTTATACAACTCCGAAGGCATAGGTGCCAAGGGGTCCTACCACCCTGTCATCGTGCAATATAAAGTGCTTGGTACAGTGGTACCTAGACGATGGGAAAGTACTACAAAGAGTCCAAAAACAAACACTGGCAAAATCAGACAAGGCAAAACACAAAAGCCAAAGAGCTCCGCCCCAAGAAAAACATTAAAGTCCAAGAGGTAAATGACAGAGATCTTATGTAAATAATTCACAAAAAAAGAAATACAAGTGTGACTTGTATAGTGAGGAACCAATGAAATAAAACTTGTTTTTAAAAAATGAACCACCCAGAGGATGGGAAAAAAAATTATTTTTGAATCACCTATCTAATAAGGGCCTAATATCCACAATACACAAAGAGCTTTGACAGCTCAACAACAAAAAGACAGCCCAATTTTTTTTAAATGGGCAAAGGACTTAAATAGGTTTTTCTCCAAGGAAAACTATGTGAGTGGCCAACAAGCAAATGAATAGATGCTCAATGTCACTGGTCATTAGGGAAATGCAAATCGAAACCACAGTGAGATACCATTTCACAATCACTAGCGTTACCATAATTATAAACAGAGACAGGGCAGCCTGGGTGGCTCAGTGGTTTAGCACCACCTTCAGTCCAGGATCTGATCCTGGAGACCCGGGATCGAGTCCCATGTGGAGCTCCCTGCATGGAGCCTGCTTCTCCCTCTGCCTGTGTCCCTGCCTCTCTCTCTTTCTCTCTCTCTCTCTGTTTTTCATGAATAAATACAATCTTTAAAAAAAAAAAAAAAAAGAGACAATTTAGTCCATTTCGCTTAAATTAATCAAAAAATTTATATCCAAAAAAATTTAAGGTGCTAATTTGAAAAGAACGGAAACAAAAGAGAAAATGAGAAGTGTCGACAAGAATGTGGGAAGACTGGAACTCTCATACTTTGCTGGGGAGACCGTACAATGGTGCAGCTGCTGAGGAAAAAACAGTTTGGTTGGCAGGTCCTCAGCAAGTCAAGCAGAGAATTACCGGACGGCCCCGCAGAATTGAAAACAGGTGTTCAAACAAAAGTTGCGCATCCATGCTCAGAGCAGCTCTATTCACAATAGCCAAAAGGTGGGAATGACTCAAATATCCATCAGTAGGTGACTGGATTTAAAAAAAAAAAAAAAGTGGTATATCTATTCAAGGGAATATTACTGAGACACAAAAAAAAAATGAATTAGTGACACCTGCTACAACATGGATGAACCCTGACAACATGCACAGGGAGAGAAGACAGCCACGAAAAGGACCATATGGTATGTATATGATGCCACTTAGGCATCCAGAGTAGGCAAATCCATAGAGACAGAAACAGATGAGCATGTCAGGTTGCTGAGGGTCGGGGGGAAGCAAGGAATGAGGCGAGACCCCTTAATAAATATGGAATTTCCTTTTGGGGCGATGAGAAAGTTCTGGAACTGGAAGGGGGTTGCGGCTGTACAGCCCCTGTGGATGTACTTAGTGCCTTGGATTGTATACATTAAAATGGTTAAAATGGTAAGTATTCTGTTTTGTGTATTTTAGCACCATGAAAAAGTACCGAGCCTCTGTGTGACGCAAGATGACAACCCAGGCAGTTGAGGGATTGCCCGAACATTCTAGAAGAAGGGCATTCTGGCTGAAAAATAGGTGGATTCTCAAACACATTAGTTATGAGAGAAACGCAGATGAGAAGAAAATATTACATTATACTGATTAGACTGTCGAAATTCAGAAAACTGGTTAATGCCAAATGTTATAAAATCTGTTCTTTAAAAAAAGTAAAAAATAAAAAATAAAAAAATAAAAAAATAAAAATCTGTTCTTTAATCTGCTAAGGATCCAGCTTACAGCTCCTAGGCAGGCTCTGTAGGCACCGAACATTCAGGCACTGCTGCTGTGAGTGGTTAGTGACGTAGCCACCGGGGAGAGAACTCTAGCAAGACTTTGTAAAAATAATAATAATAATAATAAAAGGACTTTGTCAGATGAGGAATACATGCATCCTATATTTTGCTTCTGGGTTTGTACCTGAAGACATTCTCACAGGGGCACTGACTGTAAGGAGATGTGTGTCGGTGGGGACTTGGAGGCCTGCTGGAGAATCGACCGGCCGTGAGGACACGGAACTGGGTGTATGAGCAACACGGGTGGATCTGAAAAGCACAGAGCTGAGTTGAAACCATTTTTTAAGCAAAATGATATATAGAAGTCAAAGCCATTTGCCTAAGAAAGATGCGTGCACCCGCAGCAATGAACGTCTTGCAACAACGGGTACCAACAAATGATGCACGTCAACCCCCCAGAATGGCAGCGATGGGTTGGGGGGGTGAGAAGGGAAAATGTAGGTGAGCGTGAGTGAGCATCCCGAGGGGCCTGAGTGACGGCGGTCAGTCCAGCGTGTAGCGTATTGACGTGAGCAAAAGGCTACTGCAGGTCTAGTAAAAACGATCGTGTCAACCGTGTCACTGGTTCCACGAAGCTACGGGCAGAGCACTTAAAAATGTGTAAAAAACCAGAAAACAAACCCTGAGAAGATAGAAAGCAGCGTATGCAGACAAATTAAAAGCAATCCGTTGAGGAGTTCGTAGCCCAAAACTGCGTTGGGGAGTATAAATGGGTGAGTGGAGACGGCACCTGTACGTGGCTACCTTGGAGCGCCCTGCTCGGAATGGGATCCCAGCTGTGTACCGTGTGCTTTAGGGGAAATCTCTTCGTCACCCAGGAGGCAGCACCAGCCTGGGTCTTAGGGACACTGAGGCAGGCAAAGGGAGCGAGGAGCATTTGCAAGCAGAGTGAGCTGTGTGGACAGAGACAGGAGCCCTCCCCATGCTGCTCCCTCCTCCTCCCCCTCCCCCCTCCTCCCTCCTCCTCCTCACTCCTCCTCACTCCTCCTCACTCCTCCCTCCTTCTCCCTCCTTCCTCCTCCCTCCCCCTCCCCCTTCCTCCCACTCCTCCCTCCTCCCTCCTCCTCCCCCTTTCTCCCTCCTCCCTCATCCCTTCTCCTCCCTCCTCCCTCCCCCTCCCCCTTCCTCCCACTCCTCCCTCCCCCTCCCCCTTCCTCCCACTCCTCCCTCCTCCTCCCCCTTTCTCCCTCCTCCCTCATCCCTTCTCCTCCCTCCTCCCTCCCCCTCCCCCTTCCTCCCACTCCTCCCTCCCCCTCCCCCTTCCTCCCACTCCTCCCTCCTCCCTCCTCCTCCCCCTTTCTCCCTCCTCCCTCATCCCTTCTCCTCCCTCCTCCTCCCCCTTCCTCCCACTCCTCCCTCCTCCCTCCTCCTCCCCCTTTCTCCCTCCTCCCTCCTCCTCCCCCTCCTCCTTCCTCCTCCCCCTGCCTCATCCCTCCTCCTCCCTCCTACCTCCTCCCTCCTCCTCCCACTCCTCCCCCCTCCTCCTCCCTCCTCCTCCTCCTCCCTCCTCCTCCTCCTCCCTCCTCCTCCCCCATCCTCCTCCTCCTCCCTCCTCCCTCCTCCGGGGCAAACAGAGCAGACGCCGTGCTAACAACCCCAGTCCGCTCACCGTGTACCTTTCCTTACAGAGCCTGTTATTCTGTCCAAAATCAAAACTGCACATCCACAGGGGAGAGATTTCCAAGATTATCCGAGAATGTCAAGAAGAAAGTTTCTGGAAGAGAGGTAATTGCGTCCCCTCTTACTCTTTGTTAACAAACTGCCCACGTGTCACGGTAGAATTCTGGGGATGGTTCACCTCCGAGTGGGGCCTTTGCCCAGCTCCCCCTGAAGAACAGCCACGTCGGGGGGCTGTGTAGAGGCAAACCCCGCCGAGATCCTCTTCGGGGCCCAGACGGCATCGGAGTCCGGAGCACCTTCCCCCATTTAGCCAGAAGTGAGGCACACTCGGGACCTGTTCTTCTCTGGGGGCCCAGGACACATCCCAAGAGTGCTATTTAGAATTTCTTGAAAGATTCGACCTTCCTGGGTTTCGCTAGACTCTCCCCTCCTCTGGATTCAGGAGCGATGTCAGGCTCAGGGCTTCACCCCGGAGCCAAGCCCATGCGGCCCCTGGAGAAATCCCCTGTTGAACATTTGCGGGATGAGTGAAGAATGTGCCAACATTCCGCGGCTGCTTCTCTTCGAAGGCTCTGAAATGACCTTTCCTGCTGACTCCCTTCCTCTCGCCAGGCCCGCCTCACAGAGACAAGGGTGTGAATTCATGCTGTGTGTTCAAGTCTCTTCCAATTTAAAAAAAAATTCACGATTTGTCATTTGAAAATGTCAGGATAGGCCCACAGATCTAGCCCCCCGTGTTCTGCAGCACGGGGATGATTTATACTTGGAAATGCACTTTGTGATTTCTCAGATCGTTCAAGTTCAGGGTCAATCGTTTGGGAAGTGACACTTGAGAACTTGATAGTCACCATACATTATTGTCATTATTGATGGCGCTCCCAGAAATCCATGGTTTTTAAAAAAAATGTTTGCACCTATGAATCAGTAACTTAGCTAAGCGCTAGCAAAGTAACATTTCAGTGTGACCCATTCGAGTACCATCAGGTAGATGAGAGGGGAGAAATCGGTTGCTGTTCGATTTTTCTTGGTTGCTAGGAAGAGCTTGATGTTTATCAGCTCTCTTACTCTTTTGGAACGAGGGCTGCATTTTGATAGAACTGGATACGCCTTGGCCAGACTAACTTGCCTGCTTTAAAAAATCATAGCCCAGCACCACCCCGTGTTTAACAGGAATGTGATAATCTTGTAATCTTCAGAAAATAGGCAGATCCGAATTGTGCGGCCAAGTCAATTGGCCCAAGTCAAGTCATTCAAGACTAAAGGTAGGCACGGGCCTGGATAGGGTATAAAGAGCTTTCTTGTGCTGGTTTTTTTATTTTATTTTATTTTATTTTATTTTATTTTATTTTATTTTATTTTATTTATTTATTTATTTATTTATGCTGGGTTTTTTAATGTAGGATTGAACATTTCACAAGACACAGCTAAGTGTGCACGCACACACCGAGAGGCTGGTGCACTGTGGGCATTCAGTAAAAGTGGATGTCGGAGATGGAGGGGCATGTAGCTAGGTTGTCACACCGAACCTGTGTTTCGGGTTGAGTGACTGGGGCAGATCTCAAGAAAATTCTGCATGCGGTGTTTAATAAATATTTGTTGAGAAAGTATAATAACAAATGACTGAAAACTCGTCGCCAAGGTAGATAAGAGAGGGAGGGAAAAACACGCAGACTAATTTCCCCTGACTTCTGGGTGAGGTGCCAAGCTTTAAAATTGCAATATTGAAGGGCCTATTTCTTTCACAGCCCTGCCTTTCTCCCTCATGAGCATGCTTGCCACCCAAGGGCTCGTCCACCAAGGTAAGATTCTGTATCTGTTTCATAATTAAACTTTAGAAAGCCCCGTTTTCACGGACTCTCCGGACAGCTTTTTTGGCCCCTGGCATTTGTTTCTTGGTGAAGGATTTATTTATGCAGGTTTTTGCTTGTTTTCAGATGAAGTCCCCCTCCTCCCCCCCGAAGATGTCCTAATCTCCAGAATGAGTGGCTATGTTAGGTTATGTGGCAAAGGGAAATTAAAGTTGCAGATAGAATTAAGGTTGTCCGTCAGCCGACCTTAAGAAGATAAATCTGGCTTATCAGGTTGGGCCCAGTGTCATCAGAAGTGTCATTAAAAATGCAAGAGTGGATCAGAAGATGGAACCAGAGGGATGGCAGCTCGGGAAGGGCTCTCGGCTCAATATTGCTGGCTGTGAAGATGGAGCAAGGGCCCCTGAGTCCACGGATGTGGCTGGGCCTCCAGAAGCTGCAAAGGCAAGAGACCCTAGAGCCTCCAGAAAGGAATTCGGCTCTGCTAATACCCTGAGTTTAACCCAGTGCTCTGGTCCGAATGCTTGTGTCCTCCAGGTTCACATGTTGAAGCCCCAACACCCACGGTGATGGTGGTAGGAGATGGGGTCTTTGGAGGGGAGGTGGAGCCTTGGAAAGGGGAATTAGTGCCCTTGGAAAAGAGATCCCACAGAGCTCCCTAGCCCCTTTCATCCCAGGACAAGACAACAAGAAGTCCGTGACCCCAAGTGGGCCCTCACCCGACCATGCTGGCTGGCACCTGACCTTGGATCTCAGCCTCCGGGACTGAGAACTAAATTTCTGTTGTTTATAAGCATCCAGGGTGCCGTATTTTGGTGAAGCCACCCAGATGGGCTGGCTTCACCCAGTGAGACCCCTTTGGAGCCTCTGACCTCAAGAACTGGAAAGTAACCAATCCATGTTCCTTTAGACCACGAGGTTTGTAGTTAAGTTGTTACAGCACGGGAAACCGGTGCGGTGCCTTTCTCTGTGCCCGAGTCCCTAACTTGAACAACAGAGCAAGAGAACTAGCAGCCGCCCCGCATCTGCCCCATAGGCTCTCCCTGCCTCTTAGAGTTTCCCACTCTCCCTGTGTAGCCCTCTTCTTTTTGATCTCTGTCTACCAGGGCCCCCCAGAGTCACTGCCTGGTGCCCAGGTAACAGGAAGGCGCCTGACTTTGCTGCAGCCCAGCATCCTGAAGGCCGCTGATTACCAGGACTTTCAAAAGAGTTTTATACCCAGTAAATGTGAGGGAAAATGTTCTCATTCTTTTTGGGGTCTGAAAGACCACATATGTCGTATATATAGGAGAATCCCGTTCACTCAATATTACTCTTGTCTGTA
Organism: Canis lupus baileyi; assembly: GCF_048164855.1. Classification (NCBI taxonomy): domain Eukaryota; kingdom Metazoa; phylum Chordata; class Mammalia; order Carnivora; family Canidae; genus Canis; species Canis lupus. Next base: position 46,776,147 of record NC_132851.1, on the reverse strand, counting down.
AAGGTGATTTATTAAATATGATTTCATTTTTTAATATTTATTATTTATTTGAGGGGATCCCTGGTTGGCTCAGCGGTTTGGCACCTGCCTTTGGCCCAGGGCGCAATCCTCGAGTCCCAGGATCGAGTCCCACGTCAGGCTCCTGACATAGAGCCTGCTTCTCCTTCCTCCTGTGTCTCTGCCTCTGTCTCTTTCTATCATAAATAAATAAATAAATCTTTTTTAAAAATTATTTAATTGAGAGAGAGAGAGATCATGAGTGGAGGGATGGGCAGAGGGAGAGGGAGAGAAGTCCTTAAGCAGACTCCTCACTGAGCCCGGAGCCTTACACGGCGCTCCATCCCAAGACCCTGAGATCATGACCTGAGCCAGAATCAAGAGTTGGCTACTAAAAAAAAAAAAAAAAAAAAAAAAAAAAAAGAGTTGGCTACTCCACTGACTCCACCGCCTAGGAGCCCGGATTTCATTTTTATAACTGGAAGAGAGCCTGTTTATAGAAGTATATTCATCAATCAGTAGCAAGCCGTTGTCAGACCATTTCTGACAACAAAAACGTATGGCCCCAACATCTACCGGAACGATGTTTTCTAGATACAAAGGGTTTCAAATCTACAATCTGCATGTGTGCACATGTACTTTTCCAGGTTCCTGTATCGGTTTTCTATGGCTGCTAAATTCCCACAAGCCTAGTTAGTGACTTAAAACAGTACAAGTTTATTATCTCACGGTTTGGGAGGTCAGAAGCCCAAAATAGGCCTCTGGGGGCAGAAATCAAAGTGCTAGCAATGCTGCGGGCCTCCCCGGGGCGAGTGGGGGAGAGGCTGGTCTGGGGCCTCCCTTCCCTCCCAGCTTCTAGAGACCCCCCACATCCCCTGCTCGTGGCCCCTTGCTCGGCCTGCAAGCCAGCACCACTGAGGCAAGTTCCTTTGGCTCTGGCTCTGAATTTCCCTCTTCCACTCTCGAGATGAATACGTCTTGATGACATTGGGTCCACCCAAATAATCCAGGATAATCTTCCTATATTGAAGCTATGATTAGCAATCCTAATTCCATTTTCTTCCTAGTTCCCAGGGGTTGGGTATGGACATCTTTAGGACACTGTTACTCTGCCTACAGCAGATTTTATTTTTTTTTTTTAAAGATTTTATTTATTTATTCATTAGGGACACACAGAGAGAGAGGGGCAGGCCCCATGCAGGGAGCCCGATGCGGGACTCCAGGATCACACCCCGGGCCGAAGGCGGCGCTAAACCGCTGAGACACCCGGGCTGCCCTGCCTACAACAGATTTTAATGTTTTTGTTTTAAAATTGTGATAGAAAAAAAATAAAAATAAAATAAAATTGTGATAGATATATACTGTGAAGCTCTAAACTGGGACTCTGTTGAATTACTTAAAAAAACAAGGGGGCGATGCCTCGTTGCCTGCAACTAAGTTCTTAGCCCCACCTTTGCCTTGATAGCTTTTTTTTTTAAGATTTTATTTTTTAAATAAAAAGAAAAAATAAAAAAATAATAAATATTTTATTTTTTAAGTCATCTCCACACCCAGTGTGTAGCTCAAACTTACACATCGAGATTGAGAGTCGCATGCTCCACAGACTGTGCCAGCCAGGAGCCCTGCCTTGACATCTTGATTTATTTATTAAGATTTTATTTATTTACTGAGACAGAGAGAGCTGGAGGAAGGCAGAGGGAGATGGAGAATCCCAAGTCGACTCTGCTCTGAGCATGGAGCCTGACGTGGAGCTTGACCTCACGACCCTGAGATCATGACCTGAGCTGAAACCAGTAGGTGGCACTCAACCAGCTGAGCCACCCAGGTGCCACCCCACACACCCCCGCCTCGATATCTTTAAATCAGACTTGAATTTTCTGTTTCATATTCTTTTTTCTAGACATTCTGGCAAGCTATTACTTGCTACTTGCCAAAAATGGTTATTTGCAAGTTAAGCTCAATCAAGAATTGACTTCTAACTCTTAAAAAATCACCTCTTCACAGGCACCCGGGGGGCTCAGTGGTTGAGTGTCTGCCTTCGGCTCAGAGTGTGACCCTGGGGTCCTGGGATCAAGTCCCACATCGGGCTCCCCGAAGGGAGCCTGCTTTTCCCTCTGCCTGTGTCTCTGCCTCTCTCTCTCTGTGTGTGTCTCTCATGAATGAATGAATGAATGAATGAATGAATGAATGAATGAATAAATAAATAAATAAATAAATAAATAAATAAATAACCTCTTTAGATGGAGAATCTATACATCTTAAACTTTGAAGGTCTCTTTATACTTTGTAAACCTGAAGTCATAAACTGAAATAATAATGTATTTATATATTGCTCCTTAGGTTATTTAGCATCTAACCCAAGATTTGGATCATTGCCCAAAGTCGCACGTAAGTCATAGAAGTTCGAAAAAGAAAAGATTCATTTTTTTAAAAGCTGTTTATAGCAACTGGCGATAGGGACGTCAGGCTAACCGACTGCCTGTGTTGACTCTGAAAGATCAGACTCTGTTTTTTGTCACTTTGCCGTTCTTGGTTCATTCAGCACTTTCTGATACAGGGCTGAGCAGTAGGGCCTCCAGCTGCGACAAGCCTCTTTTTAAAGCCTGGACGAAGAGGATGAACGAGAGGAAACTGACAGCAGAGCCTCTGAATGATGGAGCCATCGGGGGTTTTAATTCTCCTTTTGGCTAGCCTTTTCAAAATAGTTTCTGTAATGGACATAGCAAATGAGAAATGGCTTAAAAATCGGGGACTTTGTAATAATACCCTGACCCTAAACTTGGGGCCTCCTCCTATTCCACTCATGATACATGGACCTCTTGTGTAGGGAGGATGCACCCCAGTGTACAGCCTGAACCGTCACTCCCAGCAGGAGGAGCAGGTTGGCTGTTTGTCCCCTGGGAGGTTCCCTCTGACTCGTGCCCTCTCTCCCCTGCAGGCAGGATGGATTGCTCCCCCTACTCCAACCCATAGAGAGAATGTAAGGGATTTCCTGCCAAGTAATTTGGAAGCTACCTATAGCCACAGCCCAAACCCCACCCCTTCCTTCCCTGGTGGCCTCAGACATTTATCTGCCAACTGGGTCTCCTTCTACCGCTGGTCTCTGAGACAGCACCTTCGCTTGCTCTGTCCCGCTCTCCCCTGACCACCCACTCAAAAGTGACGACATCACTAAGTCTCCATTTCCCCATCCTGCTCTTTAATGGGGAGATTCATCCCCAGAGGTTGTGTTGGTTGATTTATCATGGTAGTTTTCGTGTAAATACGACTACTGTTCCTGTAGAAAGTTCTAGAAGATAATTAATGGGGGAGATTCTGAACTTTTCAATGATCTTTCCTACCTTGCTTTTGCAGTTGCGGGTATCTTGGGATTTGCCCTTGGGAAGGCATCGTACATACGAGTATGCCAGAGTAAATTCCATTCCGTTGAAGATCAGCTACGTGGGGCTGGCTTTGGTCCAGGGCATAACAGGTTTGTGACTTTTTAAAAAATTTTATTGTTTTTTATTTTCATTCTGGTATAGTTAACGTACAGTGTTCTGTTAGTTTCGGGTGTACAATCTAGACATTACTCAGGCTCATGATGGGTGCTCCTTAATCCCCATCATCTACTTCACCCATCTCCCACCCACCTTTCCTTGGGGGACCATCCGTTTGTCTTCTAGCGCTGAGAGTCTGTTTCTTGGTGTCTCTCTTTTTTCCTTTGTTCATTTGTTTTGTTTCTTAAATTCCACATATGAGTGACATCATATGTTATCTGTCTTTCCCTGACGGACTTGTTTTGCTCAGCGTAATACTCTCTAGCTCCATCCATGTAGTTGCAACAGGTTCATGATCTTTTTGATTGAGGGATTTTAATGAAGACAATCATAAAAAGTCAAACGAAGGCCCTTTCATGCCTCATACCATTGAACAATTTTCTGCATATCCATTTGTGGGAAAATGACCCTCTTTAACTCTCAATTGTTGAGCTGCTGCAGTTCAACTTCAATAATAATTATGACTCAGTTACCTAGTTCATTTGCTCCACATTCCGTGAGCACCTACCATGTTCAGGGCAGAGTGCAGGTCTCTAAAGAACATCTTCATCAGCAGACGTGGCTTCTGCCATCACGGAGCCGCACGGAACGTGAACAGGCTTCTTTGCTGCAAGACTTCTTGGGACCCTCCTAGGTTATTATGTATCATGGTTCTCATTCAGAAGCGTGGGAGAAAAAAAAAAAAAAAAAGGAAGCGAGGGAGCTAAGGACATTCCCTCTGCAGTTAGAGTACCTCGGACCAGTCTCTGATACTCCCTGGTCTCCAGACTTCTCCTCCGTAGAGAATGGTGATCGGGACTGTTTTCGTGGCATGCTAAGGAGTATAAATGATGATTTCTGGCAGGAAGTGCTCGGTATAGAATAGCTATTTCTGCAAGAGTATTTATAGGACTAATGGTGGGGACACAGTTCTCTAAAGACCCTCGCTTGTCACAGTGGCTTCTATTTGAGAGGCAGCGTGAAAAATGTGAGAACATTGGACATGAAGATCATTATTGGCACTTTTTTTGGATGAAATTCTGGGGGCATCTCAAACCACAAAACAGCTCCCATTTTTCTTTTAAAAATTAGGCTTGTGGACTTTAACATAGAAAATGTCTCCCGGGGCGCCTGGGTGGCCCAGTCGGTTAAGCTATCTGACTCTTGATTTCAGCTCAGGTCATGATCTCGGGGTCGTGAAATCAAGCCCCACGTTGGGCTCTGCGCTGGGCATGGAGTCTGCTTGAGATTCTCTCCCTCCCTCTCCCTCTGCTGCTCCCCCGCCACTCAAGCTCTCTGTAAAACAAACAAACAAACAAAGAACAGAAAGAAAGTGTCAGCCAATGATGTTGTGTGAAGACTAGACCTTCCAGGGTCAAGGCACAAACTTCTGTTTTTGCTTCCGTTCTAGGCACTGCCTGCTTACCTGTGAGGAATGCAAAATTAAGCACGGATTATACGAGAAGGGAAGTTCCCAGCCTTCAGCTTCCTAAACGTGTATCTACGGCTTCTGGAGTTTCTCCAACCTCTGAATTTGAACACATTCAAAATTTCAAGTGTACTTTAAAATAATACACGTGTAGTGGAACAGACACATTGTGATCCTCTCACTCTTTTGAAATGCTTTCCATGGGAGATTCTCAGTTAAACCAAGCGGTATATGTTTGTCTGCTATTTGAGAACATGTCCGGAGCATTCACACACCAAAAAAAGAAATTACGTGGCACCCCTTCCCTTGCTTACAGCTACGTGAAAAGAGCTTAGAGCCTTCCCTGATGCGTTTTTTCTCACTCTGCATTTGTTCAGGGTATTCAGGTCTCTGAGAGAGGATGGAAATGAATGTAGGGAGGAACTTGGGAAGTCACGGCCCACAGAAAACCCATGTGTATAGAGATAGGAACACCGGGCAAGAGAGATTGTGTCTTACAGGTTTGAGAAGCGCTTTCTAAAATGTAGAGACTAAGATTTTTAATGAAATTTTTAAAAAATGTTTCCCTTGAAAGAGTTGGAATCTGAGCCCACGTTCCTTTAGTGACCTAGATGACTTTCTCCTCATCGGTATGGTAAAGTTTTGGGAAAGCCTGTCATCTTTAGATTACTTGTTTAGCTGATGGGTGCATGCATGCTCATTGTCGGCCCTAAAGAACTGGGTTCTTGTAGGTACCGCTAGTGGCCTGTATATAAATATGTACAACTTTCCAAACTGTGTCTCCTCTCCCGAGGAACAGTTTGTTTATGGGAACAATCCCGGGAAGAATTAATTCATAGAAATGATAAGCTTTTAGGGCTATAAAGAGCTTAGAAGCAGTCAACCCAACCCTAGGGGTTGGATTCCTATTGCCAGGTTTTTTGCATGAAAACAGCCCGCCAACCAACCAACCTCTTCCATTAGGACCTTGTGTTTTATGGCAAGTTGTCTGAGCCGTACATGAAAATTGCCCTTGCATCTTGACATTTTCTCAGGAAAATGCTTTATGTACGTGTCATCATTTATGTACTAGGTTTGTGCATGTGTGTACGTATGTGTGAGCGTGTGTACGTGTTTGTGTTTTACTTAATACATCCTGAAATCTATACTATGCAGGTAAAAAGGGAAATCTCAACAGAAGTTAATAATTGATATAAAACATTAGCTTATTTTTTAAGATTTAAAGTAAATATTTCAGAGGGAGAGCACAAACGTGAAAAGGGGGAGGTGCAGAGAGAGAGGGAGAGCCAGCTCCCCGCTGAGCAGAGAGCCTGATGTGGGGCTTGATCCCAGGACCCCGGGATCATGACCAGAGCCCAAGGCAGATGCTTAACTGACTGAGCTACCCAGGCACTCCAAATATTTTTTTAAATACCAAAAATAGGAGTTTTTATTTTTGTGTGAATATTAAGCGTCTGAAATAGAGTGATTTTGACTTCGTCTCCTTGATATCACACATTCTGGTCGTTGAGGTGGTAGAGTCCTATTTCTGTAAATCAGAACCCAGAGCCAACATCGTAGCGTCACAGATTTAGCTGAAGGCCTGGCTCTGACAACTAGCCATTGGTGACCCTTGGTTCTGTCGGTGATTGGCCAAAATTCAAAATTAGGCACATTTATGTCCTGCAAGACAGAACCTGATTTCCTGGGGATCGGATCATCTTCACATTGCTAACCACAGGGAGTTAATGTTGAGATCAGTCTTGGGGATACTGGGAAAAGATGAATCTATGATTGGTGAAGAGCTCATTGTTCTCACAGCCCACATTTTCATCGTTCTTCTGACTCAGACTGGATTTATTCAGGCTCTCGGCTTTTCCTAAGTTACTCATTGAAACATTTTATCACAGTGATCTCTGCTTTCACACAGTGAAAGGAAATCAATAAAGAAAAACCTGGAAGGTCACCCAACAAATCTCAAATATTTTGCTGCATTATCTATTGCATGTATTAGGAAGCGCGTATCTGGGGGAGGATGTCTGTTTCTTGTAGGAAGAGGTGTCGAAGGAGTGGCATTTGTCTCTCGGCATTTAGAAGTCACCAACACTACCACACTGGTCATCAGCTCGTGAAAGCAGCACCTTCGTGATTAAAAAAAAAAAAAAAAAAAAAAAATGTATATAATGCTTGTGTATCTTAAAATTCCCACTTAGGCAAATATAGTCTTTTGCTGTCAGGATAGATGACTTATCTATCTTCTGTTAACATTATGAAAGTAATAAAAGATCTTGAGTGACTCGATTAAAACAATGAAAATGTCATGTAGATCATCTCGATTTTCAAATAGTGCGATCTGTTCATCCAACAAAACCTTTCCACTTTACTTTTTAAAGATTTATCTATTTATTTATTTGTGATAGACATAGAGACAGAGGCAGAGACACAGGCAGAGGGAGAGGCAGGCTCCATGCAGGGAGTCCGATGTGGGACTCGATCCCGGGTCTCCAGGATCAGGCCCTGGGCCGAAGGCAGGCGCTAAACCGCAGAGCCACCCGGGCTGCCCCGAAATAGGATTTTTATTCTTCTTTCACAGAATGGGCTTTAAATATTGGGCGCAGGTTCCTCTGAGTGTCTTCAACCGTTGGAGCGGGGTGTCCAGCCTGTCGCATGCTGGTCTGGGGACGGCTGGAGAGGTCTGTACTGTCCTCTCTTTCCAGTCCCAGCAGGAGCGCCCTGGCCCCCCAGCCCCCCGGGCTCCTCCCCGGCTCCACCACTTTCCCACACGGAGTCAGCCACCTGGGCCTCCGTTTCCTCCTGTGCCCAGTGGACACACTGGAGGCTCCCCCATGGGGCGTTCATGACAATCAAATGAGCTAATACTCACAGAATGCCACACTAGAGCACGGCTCCGACAGCCCCGGGAGGGACGGTAGCTGTCAGACGTTAGCTGTCACCACCAGCACCACCACCAGCACCAGAACCACCACCACCAGCACCACCACTATTACTACTACTTTCGGTGGAGCCCAAAAATACGTGATTGTGTCACCCGTCTGGCCTGGGCTAGGCTTCCACATGACCCATCCTGAAGTCGCCTCCCCTTGTTAGGCTCACGCAGCTGGTCGCTCTGAGCGAAGGCAGCTCATTCCACTCTTGGCTCTTTCCGAGTTCACGACGCTCTTCTCGGGCCTTTGCACTTTGAGACGCGTGATTCGACAGGTGAGTATTGTGTCGAGTGCCCTGGGAAATACTCCATTCACCCTTCCGGCTTCTGGACGGGCGGCGTTGATGGTGAGTGCCCGAAGACTCTGGGTCGACTGAGGGATGGTCTTGAAGAATTTATTGGAACCCCCCCCCCCCCCAAAGAGCAGTTTGGTTGATTGGAGGAGAGGATCTCTCATCTCCAGATGTGAGCGGCAGGAATGAGGGTCGGGATGGGGAGGTGATGGCAGAGGAAGGGCCGGAGAACGATGGTGGGGAAGAAAGAGCAAGAAGGCACCTCCCTGAATACCTCGCTGATTTTGAAAATCAGGGCTGTCACCACAGGCCTTAGGATGTGGGAGCCCAGAACGACTTCAGTCATTAATTCGATAGGATGTTTTTCAAGATCTACAATATGCAAGGCAACGTGCTAGAAAAAATAGGGGTATTTGTACATCCTGGCCCTCAAAGCAGCAAATAGAGGAGAAAAGATGTGTGAATCAACAGCTCTACCTCGATGTGATGTGGGGTCTGTGTGAGCTAGATACAAACCAACGGCCACTGTATTTGGGGGCAGCATGGTCACCTTAGCTGCCTTAGAGATTGGATTACCAGCCTCATCCTTACCTCTCCTTACAGCTATGCCTCTTGACACGTAGTTTTGCATCTCCTTCCCACCGTGAGTGGGGCAAACTAGCTTCTCTTGACTTTGGGTTTGTCCACGTGACTTGCTGTAGGCGAGACATGAGGCAGGAACGAAGGTGTGCCAGGTCCAAACTTAAGCCTGAAGAGCCCTGTGCTTCCTCCTAGGTCTCTCCAGGGTCATCAGATCAGGCCCAAGACTAGATGCAGGACCAACAGCCTGCACACCGAGCCACCAGCTCCACAGTTGCCTGAGATCTAATCTCTCTGATCCCTTTTTTTTTTAAAGATTTTATTTATTCATGAGACAAAGAGAGAGAGAGAAGCAGAGGGAGAAGCAGGCCCCATGCAGGGAGCCCAACCGGGACTTGATCCCAGGACCTCGGAATCACACCCTGGGCCAAAGGCAGGTGCTCAACCGCTGAGCCCCGCAGGCAGCCCCAATCCCTACTCTAATGCTCAGAGCAATTCTGCTTTTCTATCAAATTCTAACGTAGCAACCAGGCAGCTGTAGGTGAAGTGCTGCCTTAGCACAGACCTAAAACACGTGGCCTTGGTCTAGGGAACACGGGGCAGATGGATGCCGGCAAGGCTTCGGGGAGATGGCTAGTGAAAACCTAAAAAGCCGGGGTAGGGTGTTAGCAGAAGCTTAACAAGCCTCCAAGGAGGCTGTCCAGGAAGGCTCACAGAAGAGAGAGGGAAACGTTCTTGGAAGTTGGAAGAGATTTTGATAATGAGGTGTATAGAGTTTAGCCAACACAGAGAATAGAAAACATACCTAACAAACCCCATGATCTGGCTAAGACTTCTGGGCAGTGTTGAAGACAACACCTGGCTTTTTCTAGCTGTTTAAAATGAGAAGAGACGTAATATGAACTTATTCCAAATGTGACCTGTAGACAATGTAAAGGCTCATTAGTTTCTTAAGCCAGCAAAACTTATTCTAAGAAATGGCTTCCAGGCAAAGATCAAACCCAAAGTGGGGCCTAAAGTTCTGTTCAAGAGCACAGGACAGTGCCTCCTTCATAGGACGTGTCAGACACACAAGGGCCCTCTATAGGTCTTACAGGCATAACCCTGTAGACCCGGTGCGAGGTTTCGAAGAATCTCAGGGTTGCTGTTCATCAGCCTCACAGGGAGCCCAGTGTAGAAAACGAAGTCTCTGGGGCCATTGGGTGGCTCAGTCGGTTAAGTGTTGAACTCATGAGTTCAAGCTCCACGTTGGGCTCCAATCACTGGGTGTGGAGCCTCCTTAAAAAGGGGGGGAGGGGGATGGTCTCCAACAAACTTATGGCTTTCCTGTAATGGAATGGATTAGAAGTGGATACTTCAGAATGCCACAGGTTTAAAAAACTAAAAGGACGCCTGGGTGGCTCAGTTGGTTGAGCGTCTGCCTCCAGCTCGGGTCATGATCCGGGGGTCCTGGGATCGAGTCCCGCATGGGGCTCCCTGCTTGGTGGGGAGTCTGCTTCTCCCTCTACCTACCCCTCTCACCTCTCCCTGACTCCCTCCCCCGCCCTCCATGTACACATGTGCTCTCTGAAATATTAAAAAAATAATTAAAAATTGTGTTAGTTTGGACAGGGATAGTATAGACAGAGGCCCTGGAACCTCTGATTTCTATGGGCAAGAGGCAGGCTGAGAAAATCACTCCACTGCAAATATGAGCTACCTTTATGGAAAAGGCAAGACTACGCACCAGCGTGCCCCTGGGGATGTGCCTAAGCCCTCACGAAGAACTGGTGTGAGGCTGGTTGGACTTCAGAAGTGCTATGGGCAAGACTGCAGGTACTGCTCACGTCCCCCTGCTGAATGGGAGTGGGGAGGTCATGCCAACAAGTATTGGGGATGAACAGTTCAGGTAGCTTCTCTTCAGGTCACGAGTCTTAAGGCTGAGGATGGTACTTTAAAGACTTTCACCCAAGCGCCTCATCCACATGACCTGAGCAGCGGGTAGACACAACCCACTTAATCGACTGAGCCACCCAGGTGCCCACAGCCTCCTTGACTCGTTCTTCTAAAAATGTGACTAAGTGGGAGTCTTAGGTTTCTGCCCTTTGATAGGCAGGCTGGTGAAGGAGTGATGCTATAGGACTGAGGCCAGGTCAGAGATAAAAGGCAATGCAGCTTCTGACTTGTTGCTGGACCATTAGAGCCTTAAGTAGTCGCATGAACAGTCTGTCCTGAGCACACCGTGTTGTGAGGAGCCCACAAACCCACCCAAGGGTCACGGCAAGGTCCTGAAATCAAATGAAGGGAGAGATGCCCTGGCGAGACCCCAGCTGCTCTAGTTCCCTGCTGTAGGAAGCATCTAGCACCTGGAGGACCTCAGACACAGCCGCATCAGTCAGCTGAGTCCTTCCTTAATCAGGACCCACAGAGAAAACGGAGGTAAAACATGACCACTGTTAAGCCACCAAGTTTGGGGATTTACAATAACTGGTTTGCCAGGTTTCTGGTAGGCGGGCAACGTGAGTAAGTAGACTTCAGAGGAAACTAATTTCATTTCCCATTCACCTGAACCAGAAACAAACATTAGGTAATAATGAAGGTGTGGAATCTGCAAATTTTTCAAATACAACCACTGCTTTAAGGTGTTGAACTATTTACTATGTTTATTTACAGGAGTCACAATCTGACCAAATTCCCTATCCCTACAAAACACCACTTATACAGAGATTACAAACAGTAACACCATGAAATCAATGAAGATGCATGTTCCTTTATATTTTATTTATCATAAACATTAATAAGTGAATACAGCAAACACTGGAGAAAGGCTTTTTAATAGTTTTTGGATGTGAAGCTTAACACTTAAAATTACACTTGCTCCCCCCACCCCCCCATTCAACATGCAGATCTGTATCTTCAATATATGCTGATCTAGAGTATTACAATCTCTTTACAGTTTCATAAAAGCATCCTTACCCTGTAACTTAAAAATGATTTCACAAACTGTATGTGATCATGGTATAATACCATCATTCCTATAGTTCCTCAAGGTGAATACATCCACACAATATTCACATTAAAGTCTGTTTTTAAACATCATTTTAATAAGCCAAACCACAAGAACCCAGGTTCTAGTTTTAAATGTGTTTATGAAGACTGCTGCTGAGCTCAAAGCATGCAGATATTCATGACCACCTAGATGAAGCTGGATATTGAAACTCCTTCAGTAGGTCCAATGATGCAATTTTTCACTCATCCCAAGTATCTCCATATTTGTTTACTTTGACTAGGAAAAAAGCACAAATAATTGATGATTCCAAATAGTAGTAAGTGAAAGATACTATTCTAAATTTGCTAGTATGATGAAAACCATGTTTCTCTCTCATTTCCAACAAATGCACATAAGAGAAAGGGGCTAGTGAGACTTTTGTGAACTGAAGGTTGGATATAAGTAATGATGCACTCTATCAGAAACTTTACCTAAGTATTTGATCCTCATAACAACCTTATAAAGTAAACACAATCCCCATTTTAAGGGTGAGAAATCAGATTAGTAACTTGCCCAAGGTACCAGCCTAATAAAGCAAATAGAACTGAACTCTGAATACAGGTCTGTTTAGGTCCAAAGCACGGACATATCTTTACAACTTCACCATACTGTGGTATATATTATATAGCACATATCAAAAAAGAAAAAATTACCAGGAAATAAAAAATAGTAACAAGCATTTGAATTTTGTTTTTCACAAAAAACACCATAACAGAAATGATCAAGTCTTCAGGTTGTAGTTAATTCATTCTTCTCCCCCACGAGCTGTTAATACTATATAAGGAAATGGGTTTCCAATATCCCTGCATTTTACATAAAATTACATTTTGAAATAGGCTCTTTTGTCTTCTTTACTCTTTTACTTTCAACCTCTCTTCTACATAGCCTTCACTTGCGGATTACAACTCTTCGGAAGACTCGAATGTTCATATAAGACATAAAGGAGCGGTTACCAAAGTATGGACCAGGGACTCCTTCCCCAAGATTCTTTCAGAGAGACTGTTTAAGTCTAACTATTTCATTATTTACTAAGATATTATATACTTTTCTCCTATTTTGCCTTTTCCCCTAGTTTTCATCCCCTTGTGAGTCTAAGATAGTCTTTTATTTATTTATTTTTATTTATTTATTTTTAAGATAGTCTTTTAGAAGCTGTTATCATGTGCACTGCCATCATTGCCCTGATGGCTAATTGATAATATGTTTATGTTTTGGGGATTTCTCAGTCTTAATTTCTAGCTCTGATAAATGTCAGCAAACACAGAATGTCAACCAACACAATCGACACAAACTAAAGCTGAAAACTCTGACACTTTCTGACCAAGTGAATCTACACTGTACTAATGTCAAATTTTCTGTCAATTCCAAAATAGAACATTCTAAAAAAAATAATCACTCAAACTATTTCATAATTTTCTTTAAATTATAGAAAGCACACACAAAAAAAATCAGCTCTCTTGAGGAAGAAGAAAAAAATTATTTCACATTACTGTGTCATGTAACAGAACTTTACGACTGTTCAGTCAAAACCACAAATGTCAAAACCCAGCAAATGCTAAAGATCTACCTCATTTCCTTTTGTTAACCTTTATAACTGAGGCCCAACCAAAACACTTCATATCTGCTACATCAGCGCAGAGTACTAAGCCATGCAGACATGTAACAGAAAAGATTACAAAAATGAGAGAAATGCTACTGCCTGCCCCTTATGGAGCTTACAGTCTAAATACTCAAATTAGTGGAACAATGTACCAGTAAGTCTACATATTACAAATTAATGGCCACCAAATGCAAAACGTTTATGCTAAAGGTTAATTATTAACGAAAAACATCCAGTATTTTTTATTACAAATCTATTTTAAAGCTGGATTTTTAAACATTAATGGCAGCGGTATTATCCATAATTGTTATAAAACAGAATTCTAAATGAACCAACCACTAACGATTAGAAAGATTCTAAAAGACCAAAATAAAAAATATGCAAGGTTTTTATGTATTTTTGCATTTTCTGTTGGCATAGGACTCTCAAGAAGGTACCAAGGACCTCTTCCTTCCACTTCTTTTTTTTTTAAAGTAATAACTAGAAAACCTTAAACAATGATTCTCTAAAATTCCTCAAAAAAGACATCATAAAATTCTACACAAACAGGTATGTACCCGTTCCAAATGCCTTCTTTTATTAGGGGTAAACTTCTGTGTCAGAAAATTTCCTTTGGTTAATGTATAGCTATTCCAAAAGGAATGAACACAAACTGTGATTTTTCAATTTGTAATTAATTATAGAGCAAAAGTACTACTGAAAAAAAGGTCAAACTCCTCTCTTGGAAGTGCCCTAAAAGCTGGTATGTAATGCATATAACTCTATTTCAATTTCACAAAACATATGAGACAATCAATTTCATTACTCAATCAGGATTCTCTCGCTCTGCTCAAAGTGGCATTACAGCCTATTATACACCTCGGCAATCAGATCTGGTTTTATGCAATTGATGCATCGCTTAAAAAACACTTACTACATCCCAAAGTGACTCCTGATAAAAGAAAATATTCAAATGGATTTATAATTTCTACAATGTATTAAAAGTAGTCCTACTGTCTTAAGTCATGCCACTATTTGGACTTGATTATTTATTTATTTATTTTTTGGACTTGATTATTTTCTAACACAAAATGGTCTTTGAAATACCTTAGAAAAGGAAAAACTGGTAATTGTGACAGAACTAGTCTTTTAAAAAAAATGTTATTTTGGTTAATTGCTTGAGGAATTAAATCACATATTAGTATAATTAACATTTTTAACTAATGCTGCAGTTTCCAACCCTAGAGAGTAAAGTGATTTCAGACTAAACTACCATACCTTCTTTTTTTGGCACTCTTTCCTGCATAGGCCTGACTGAGGGGTCAGTCTTATGTGTTAAAGTTACTTCATATGACTCTCTGTTCTTATTCCTTAATTCCTCATATGTAATATTTTTTCTTTTAGGACTTTCTTCAGGGTTGGGATCAGGTCCTAAAACAACAAACAGTTAATAAATGGTGATAAAAGGATTTGAGTAAACCCAAAGTAAGTAAGTTTTATAAATGCTTACCTACAATAAAACAGAATAAAGTAAAATGAAAGACCAAATCATTACCACCATTCCAAAGGTACCAGATTTTCCCCAAGATAATTACAAAACAAAAACTGCCTTTCTCTTACACTTTTAAGCTTTTATTTCTAAAATTTAAAATCAACATAAAAAATTAAAAGGTAACCATGGCCAGAAGAATGGATATTGTAATATATATCAACGCAGTTTATACTCACTATAATGCTAGTGTTTTAAACTAGAAAATTATTCATAATGCTTATATAATTAGAAATATATCCTACTAGGGACAATGGAACAAAACTTGACAGTGTATATATTTTACTTAGTAGTATTTCCATAGTTGAATGTTCCTATAACCAGAGGCTATACACAAATAACTATTAAAGAATATCTTTATGCTTAAACACACTTGAAAATAGCTGTTGAAAAGTATAAAACACAGCCTTTGATCACCACAGGCATCATTTTTACTCAGGTGTAACGGAGCAATACTGAGGTAGAAAAAAGTGGCAATGATCATTTTGGCCGGGGAACCAGCATTTATTCTTTATCTCTCCCAAAGTCAAGGTAGCATCATGTATCATCAAAGAGTTAAGTACTGATGTAAAAATAGATAAGTGGTTACTCTTACTACTAGAAGGAAGAAGCAAGTATCAGTTTACAAAATGTATAACCAGTAAAAAAAAAAGCCCAAAGAAATGAACTCATGCTAACCTAACATTCCGTCAACTACTTAACTTACAAATCTTATATACTACTCCAGAAGTAGTATTTCTCAGAGGTTTTTACATACAAATTGGGCATATTATTTTGTTAATATAATCATATTAATTAAAATAATTTTTTAAAAAGCAGTTTTTATAAGTGGTATTTTCGAACTCTACAGTAAGGTCCCAGTGAATAATCAGAATTTTCAAACCACTATAATAACATGTTAAATGTTTTCAAGCATAACCTTTTATTTTGCTACAAAGTATACTGCACTGACACCAAGTAATACATTTCTAATTAGAGTATACCATTCTTGAAAACTAAGTTTTTGCTAAAAAAAGAATGCAAAGAAAAATATTATAGCCATATATTGGGTTTAAAAAGCACTCGCAAAAAAAAATAAAATAAAATAAAAATAAAAATAAAAAGCACTCACATTTCATTAGTAGTAATTATGAAACTCATTTCCCTTCACCACAATGATATTTTTACAATTCTGAAGGAAACGGTGTGTCCTAGATTATTCGTTAGGAACCCTAAATTCTCATTTGCACTTTGCCAACAATCCGTGAACGTCCTTGGGCAAATCACTAAACTTCTTTGAATCTTGGTTTTTTCAATTGTGAAATACAAAAGTCTGCCCAGATGATCTATCTCTAAAGTTCCTTCCAGGTCTAATGCTTTATCTCACTGAAAAGAAAAATACTTCTTGGTTCCAAAATGCTGTGACAAATAATGGAAACATAAATCAGAAGATTAGGGAGAATTTTTTCCACTTTACAAAGCCCAATGAAAATATTCTGCATTGTGTAGGGAGCATGATTTACTACTTAGGGAAGGTTATAAAGAGCTGGAAGGAATAAAATATAAAACAGCATTGATTTAAATCTAACTATAATAAACTATCTATGATAAATCTCCTAACACAATGAAGGAGCGCTTTCTACTTTGAAAGATTAATAACTCAATTCCTGGGAAAAGGAAGCAGAACCAAATAGGGCAAACAAGACTTTCACAAAAGGGGAGAGCATCCTGCTAAGAGAGAACGGCAGTTGGGGCAAAGCAGGGGAGGCCAGGACTGGCCCATGTAGAAGGTAGTCAAAGAGCACAATCTCGACTTAGAAAAAGGGTTGAGAAAGCAGAGCAGTGGATGAACAGATGGCTGCTCTTGAGGACATAAAATATATTAAAATATGGGCCTTGCTGTAGTCTGTGGGCAGATACCAAGGGGCTTTTTGTCTCTGCTTTTATTTGGAAAAGGAATTGTGCAATATGGAATGGAATTTTCTAATGCAAATGGAAGAAAGATGAAATTACAAGGGAAGAAGTGATGCATGACTAGAATACAAGAAGAACGGATTTGAACTTGAGTAGGCAAATGAGAGCTGCAGTGAGAAGTAAGAACAGCTGCCTTTGAAGATAAAATAACTAACCACTCTTGCCTAACCTGCCTCCTACCTCCTTCCCTTTCTGACTAACTGGAAGGTCTTGGTTTCCAAAAGGGGAGGGGGGGTGGTGTCAAGACTCAACACCTTTCATCCACTTAGGAATGTCTGTCTACTTTAATTTCCATTCTCTTCTGTTTCTTCCTTTCCAAAATGTTCATCCTCACTGTCCCCACTCCAACTTGCTCTAAGGCAATGCTGTCCAATATCATTTTCTGCAATGAGAATGTTCTTTATCTGCAATCATTCCAACAGAGTAGCCACTAGCACATGTGGCTAGTGAACAATTGAAGTGCTACAAAGCAACTGAGGAATTGAATTTTCCATCTGATTTAAATTTTAATTAATTTAAATAGCCATATACATTTAGTGGCTGCTTTACTTTCTAACCTACCTAGAACCCCTTCTACAACCTCTAGAACCTGAACTGACCTATAATCAATTTCTCCCCACTGTTTCCATTCCTTCCCTTTTTTTTTTTTTTTAAATTTTTTTTTTTATTTATTTATGATAGTCACAGAGAGAGAGAGAGAGAGAGAGAGAGTGAGGCAGAGACACAGGCTGAGGGAGGAGCAGGCTCCATGCAGGGAGCCCAATGTGGGATTCGATCCCGGGTCTCCAGGATCGCGCCCTGGGCCAAAGGCAGGCACCAAACCGCTGCGCCACCCAGGGATCCCTCATTCCTTCCCTTTAAGCTACACCTAGATCGAAATCTTTCCCTTCATAAACAGCAAAAGCCCAAATGTTCCTTTAATCTTGTTTGTTCCTCATAGTTACTGGTTTATGGTGTTTGCATTAAAGCCAACATTTTCGAAGAATATTCTATCCACAATTCCTTATCCAAAACTCTAGTCAGAAATGTTTCAAAATTGGGATCCCTGGGTGGCGCAGTGGTTTGGCGCCTGCCTTTGGCCCAGGGCGCGATCCTGGAGACCCGGGATCGAATCCCACGTCGGGCTGCCGGTGCATGGAGCCTGCTTCTCCCTCTGCCTATGTCTCTGCCTCTCTCTCTCTCTCTCTGTGACTATCATAAATAAATAAAAATTTAAAAAAAAAAAAAAAAAAAAGAAATGTTTCAAAATTCAGTTTCTCAGATTTTAGAAAGAGGTCATAGTATATAGCCCGTATTTTACTTAATATCTAACCATTCAGAGGTCTGAAGCAGCAATAATCATATTAAGATAAAGATAAATAGCCATGTCAGTTTAGGTCAGGGTTTGAAATCAGTTAAGTCAGATGTGATCATCAGTTTAACTGTAAAAAGAAAAGAGCTTTGGAGGGGTGGCTGGCTGGCTCAGTTGGTAGAGCGTGCAACTCCTATCTTGGGGTCGGGTGTTCAAGCTGCAGGTTATAAAAAATGAATTAAAAAAAAAATAAAAAATAAAGTTTGTGGTTGTCAAAGCTTTTTGGTTTTTAGGATTTTTAGATAAGGAACTGCAAATTGTACTTCTTTTTTTTTTTTTTTTTCAAATTGTACTTCTTAATTCTTCACTTGTCACCCCAAATTAGACTGAAAAAACAAAGGAAGGAAACAACTATTGAGAGCCTATGACTTGACAGGCATTACCTCTGATTATTTCATCTCACTCCCAAAGTTCTTTAAGAGAGGAGAGATCAAGAAACTAAAGGGATCACAAGGTATTACCTGCCTAAAGTCACATAGCTAGCAAATGTCATTCTTTCAAATCCAGGCCTTAATCCAAAGTTGATGTTGTTGCACTTACATTCTGTGATCTTCAAAGCTAGTATTTACACAAACTTCACAAAGCATTTTCACATGGATTTTCTCACTTGACAACAGTTCTGTAAGGCAGGTAATTATTATTTTTCTCATATTATAGACAAAGAAGCCGAAAGCCTTTAAGACCAGCCTAACAAGTGTAACCTCTCTGAAGCTTCCCCAAGGTCCAATTTATCACTTCTTTGCTATAATCACTAACTTTGTTAGTATTTTCAATTAATAAGACACATTAGCAATTTTTCCTTATATTTCTATATCTTCTAGCAGTCTAAGAGAGTTTCTCAAGGACAAGAACCAGGTCTCATTCATTTGTACTTCTTCCAAACCTAGCTGAGTGCCTGACACCTACTGGACGTCATAAAATGTTAAATGAATGAAGAAACAAATGAACAAACATGCTGAGTTTAGGCTGATGGTGAAACATACAGGTGATATCCAGAAGAAAAAGTCATCAATAAAGTTTATACATACGTTGGACCATAAAATGCTGAAATTCATTTCAAGAGAAGTTTCTACCTTGGGCAATATGATCAGTAATACCAGTGGGAGTAGATTCATTCATAGAAGCACTGAATGGAATTGGCTCATAATGAGGAAGCATCTCTTTTTCTAGGTCGTCTGCTGCTGGAGACGTCACAAAAGATGAATGACCACTCACATTTGAGTCATATTTTGACTTCTGAGAATAGTGCCTGTAAATCATATTGTATACGAAATGCAAATTATTGCCTATACCCTAAAAAAAAGTGTTCTGGTATGAAAACTAGTTATCTTACTTTTTAAAGGAATTATGTAACTTTAACATTGTTACTTATTACAATTAAATGAAATGTTTTTCTCTGCCACAAAAATTTTAAAAATATTTTGACCCATTTATACAACTTAAAAACGATCACCCTTAATACAGAAGAAAAGTGTATATTTAATTTTCTAATTCCTAAGCTTCAGAGATCATTTTCTTAAAAGATTTACTTGAGAAAGAGAGAGAGAGAGAGAGAGAGAATCTGCCAGTGGGGAGGGGCAGGGGAGGGACACCTCAAGCAGACTCCCCACTGAGCAGGGATTCCCAATGCAGGACTTAATGTCACATCCCTGAGATCGTGACCTGAAGCAAAATCAAGAATCAACTCCTTAACCAACTAAACCACCCAGGCGCCCTACTTCAGAGATCATTTTAATGTGTTTAAAGTCCTTGGAGGGGTGCCTGGGTAGCTCCATCAGTTAAGTGTCCAACTCTCAGGGTCATGGAACAGAGTCCCATGCTTAAAATTCTTTTCCCCTCCTTCTCCCTCCCTGCTCATGTATGGTCTCTCTCACTCTCTAAAATAAATAAAATCTTTTAAAAAAGTACTTGCAAAGAATAAAGTATTTCAAATGAAAAATGTGTCCAGTTCCCACATTAACTGGGAAGTTACTTCCACAGCTAGCAGGCCGTAAATGCTATTTTGATAAAGCAGATATGAAATACTAGCTTTCATGGGGCTTACCACTTATAATAATTTATCAACTAATTATACTTAATTACATTATTAGTTATCTACCTATCCAGGTGGACAGATTCATTTATTTATACTTAGATAATTAAAACAATATACTATATACTTAGATAATTTCCCTAGTATTTTAAACAACAGGATTAAAAAGTTGAAATTTGTTAAGAAATGAGACTGCTAAAATTTGGAAATTCAAAAGTCCAAAATATAGTAATCAAAGGTGTTTGCCAAATTAAAATCCTAGTATAAATGCTCGCAACAGGATGTGATTCTGTATTTAAAACAAAAGTAGAGGGGATCCCTGGGTGGCGCAGCGGTTTAGAGCCTGTCTTTGGCCCAGGGCGCGATCCTGGAGACCTGGGATCGAATCCCACATCGGGCTCCCGGTGCATGGAGCCTGCTCCTCCCTCTGCCTGTGTCTCTGCCTCTCTCTCTCTCTGTGTGACTATCATAAATAAATAAAAATTTAAAAAAATAAAAATAAAAAAAAATAAAACAAAGGTAGAGGCAACCTGGCTTGCTCAGTTGGTACAGCATGGCGGCTTTTGATCTTGGGGTCCTGAGTTCAAGCCCCAAGTTGTGGGCAGAGTTTACTCAAATAAATAAATAAAAATAAAACAAAGGTAGACAAATTTTAATCCACTTTTAAAAATAAAATAGCTTTAGCTTGCTGCAAAACGGCAAGTTTCCAATGATCCTTCAGGTTACATAATGTTTCATGCCCTAAATCATAGCAATATCCAGTTACAATTTTTTTTTAAGCTAAAATTAAAAACCTTCAATAAAAAAAAGAATTTGGCCTACCCAGATGGTGAAGATCGCCGGGCCTGTCCTGAGCGTAAAGCTTCTCCAAGAGGGGAATTCTCCAGATTTTTGAACTTCTCTTGGCAAGTTTTCACGTAAGAAAGCTTTCCAGCAAAGTATCCCATGATACAAGCAACTTATTTGTAAAAAACAAACAAAAAATGTTACTCAGTGTGCCCATTTAAATAAAAATCTTTCCTAAAAGGATACTTTTTAAGAAATGTGATCTTAAAAAAAAAAAAAAAAAAAAAAGAAATGTGATCTTAAAACACAGATTCTGTAGATCTAATTCACTTTCACAAAACAAAATAATCCAAAATAAAACAGCAACATGATACATAAATTCCACTTTACTAATTATTAGTACAGACAGGAAAGATGTGGTAAAGGTATAATGGAATGGAGACTCAAAAGAGAGTTCTAGCCTAGTCATGGGGATTTCAGGTCATTTCTTTTCCTATAAAATGGGAATCCATACTATTTACCCAGCTAATTTCATAACACTTTTTAAAACTACGTGCAAGAAATCCCTTAAAGTAATGAATTATGAAGTGGTATATAAATGTAGCTACTGTTGTCTTCTGTGTTTATTTCCAATATAAAAGAGACTAACTTGGAAAAAAAAAAGACTAACTTGGAAAGATTCATAGAAAGACTGGAGTGTTCTTTTTTAAAGCAATTTAGCGTCCTTCCTATAAACCATACTATAATATATAAATTATGCTTACTTACATTTTAAAACGTAAAGAGATTTTTTAAAGTTAGACTTAATTTTAAAAGACATTTTACTTTGATTAATCAATATATCTGGACTATTTTCTTTCCTCATAAACCAGAGAATTTATTTTAAAATACTATGTATCTTTACAGATTAATTTTATTATATTGTAAAAGAAAAAAAATCCTCTTTCAAATACTTTATAATTCTTAATCCTAACAATAAAATGCCCAAGTAGTCAACTAGTCCATTTAATGAAAAGCTTAAATAAGCTGGTCAAAACAAATAATCAAAAACTGTTATGAGTTGGGCATGACAAAACATTTACTAAAACTATTTTACTTAGGTAAGAAAACTAGTGTTGTCCATACTTACATATTAGTTTAGGGATGGAACCATATTTGGGATGACTTGAAAGGATTCCTAAAGATAAGAGTATATATTTCTGAGTCACATTGTTAGAACAGACACATTTATATAATTAATATGCTTTAGCTGTTATTAAAATAAAATAGGGTTATGCCAAATTTATGCTAAAGGTATGTAAGACAATGACACAAACTGTGGTAAAAAATGCAAGAAAACTATTTCGGTGAGTCATAATCTAGTCTCTTCTGTGAGACAAAAGCAGTTTTTAAAAAGTTAGGTGCTTAGGTGGCTCAGTTGGTGAAGTGTCTGCTTTCGGCTCAAGTCATGATCCCAGAGTTCTGGGACTGAATCCTACAATGGGCTCCCTGCTCAACGGGAAGTCTGCTTCTCCCTCTGCCGCGACCCACTTGTGCGTGCATGCATGCTCTCAAATAAGTAAAATCTTTAAAGAAATAAATGAGAGAACCAAATAAATTCAACATCAATAGAAATATGAAGAAAATATAAAAGACTCTAGAATCTCTTTGAAGAATTTAGCAAGATCACTTGATACAAAGTCAATATGAAAAATATGTATGATTTCTACATACCAGAAACAGACCAAACTTTTTTGAAAGATACAAATTACAGCACCAAAAAAAAAAATCAAAGAACCAGGAAGTAATCTAATGAAAAATATGAAAGATTTATACACTGAAAACTACAAAACTTACTGAGACAACTGAAAGCTAAATGGAGGAATATATCCATGTCCATAAAATGAAAAACTAAATATTGTCAATATGGCAATTTCCATAAATTCATCTATAAATTCAATGCAATCCCAATTAAAAATCAAAGAAAGTGTTCCTAAAAGTTGAAAAACTTATTCTACAAATCATGTGGAAACACAAAGAACTGAGAACAAAGGGAATATTGAAAAACAAAACTGGAAAACTGACTACCAACAAATATCAAGATCTATAATAAAAACTGTAGTAATCAAGACAGTTGTAAGTACAAGAGTAGATAAACTGATCAAAACCAGAAGAGAGTCGAGAAACAGATCCACACATAGACATGATAAAGGCAACACTGCATGCAGTGAACACTGACAATCCTTTCAAAGTATGGTGCTGGGTCACCTTCATTTCCATAATGGGGGGAAAAATGTACCTTAGTCCTACCTCATACAACACAGGCACACCTCAGAAATATTGCACGTTCAGTTCAATGGCACCACAGTAAAGGGAGAATCACAATAAAGGAAGTCAAATGAATTTTTCTGTTTCCCAGCACATATAAAAGTTATGTATTAAGTGTGCAATGGCATTATGTTTAAAAAATAAGATATACATACATTAAATATTTATTGCTAAGAAATGCTAACCATCATCTGAGCTTTTAGAGTTGTAATCACTGATCGATCACAGATCACCATCACAAATGTTGAGAACGTTTGAAAGATTCTGAGAATTGCCAAAATGTGTCACAGAGACACAAAACTGAGCAAATGTTGTTGAAAAAAATGGTGCCAATGAGACCTGTTCAAAGCAGAGTTGCCATAAGCACTGTGAAGCACAATAAAGTGAAGCACAATAAAACGAGATATGCCTGTATTCAAAAACCATTCCAAATGACTTGAAAATTTAAGTATGAAAGAAAAAACAAAGCTTATAGAAAAAAAAAAGAGATTCTTTGCATCCTTTTAACAGACAAAGATCTCGGAGCACAAAACGCCCTCATGATAAATCAGACTCTATCATATTAAGTACAGTTAATCAGTGGGAAAAAGTAATCACAATACATATATCTAACAAGACTCACTTCTAGAAGACATAGAAAACCCTCACAAAACCAATAGAAAAAGACAATCCAATGGAAAAAATGGACAACAGACTTGGACAGATACTTCACCAAAAAAGAATATATTTAAGTGAGCTATAAACAAAAGAAAAGGTCCTCAACTTCATTAGGGAGATGTAACTTAAAATCACAATGCAATCAGTATTACTGTTTCCTCACCACAATGGCTAAAAGTTCAAGGGACATGAAAAGATTAAGTGTTGGAGCTAATGTAACACAAACATAACTACTAATACATTGATCTGAGAGTATAAATGAGTCCAAACAATTTAGAAAGTTTGGCAGTAGCTAAAAATATACATAAACTATGACCCAGCAAAATGTCTACTGAAAGATGCTGTACGCACAGAACATTTGTAATAGTCAAAACTGGAAATTACCCAATTGCCAACATACAACAGGATGGATAAAACTGCTGTCGTATATACACAACAGAAAACTATACGGCAAGAAGAATATACAATCTACAATTACAGGCATCAGTGTGGATTAATCTAGTGACATGCTCAAAAACCAGCTCTCCAAATAAAAATCCCAGATTTGTAACACTGGTCAATTTCTGTGGAGAAAATACTTGCACCAGACCTATTTCGAGCTACCGAGGGATTAAACACTGGCTTGCCAAGTTCTTGAAAATTTAACAATCAGCTTTTTGGAAGTGATACAAGCCAATTCCACCATACCACTGGTTATGGAAATTGCCATATTGACAATATTTAGTTTTTCATTTTATGGACAGGATATATTCTTTCATTTAGCTTTCACCACTGGATGAATCTTATAACGTATACAAAAGAATGTTTAATTGTAGGATTTCATGTATATGAAATATAAAAACAAGTTATGCTATTAGCTTTAGTTATACAACTAAGATGAGAAGACGATAATACCTACTTTCATACAAAAGAACTATTCCTTCATTCTGTCCCAAATAGTCACAGACCATTTACAACAAACACTACAAAGTAGAAACGTAACAGTAAACATGATGTTTTCTTTATCCCTCAGAGTTTTTAGTTTTGCCCTCTGATCAGTGCCAGAGATAGCCTGTTTCCTAAGGGGGAAGTAGCAAGAATAGAGGCAAACAGACTTGTTGAAGGCTAATTCAATACTCTTGGCAACAGACGGCTGCATTAATTACAGTGGTAGTGTAGACAGAAATAGTTTACAGAGATATTTAAGAGCTGGACTAGAATGAACATTCACTGGGTAAGGCAAATAAGGGTCAGAAGTTAAGGAGAATGCCTCAGTTTCTTGAATGAAGAGTGATACCATTCAGACATGGGGACAATGGAGAAACTGGTTTGGGGGGAAATAGACTCGGCTTGAGATCAAGTAAGTCATTCTGAAGAGCCTGTGAGGGCCATTCATCTGAAGATATGCAGAATATGGTTCTGGAGCAGATACGTAGGCTAGGGATAATCATGGGGGTTTTAGAGCACGAAATGGTCACTGAAGGCGACATTATCGTTGGGTAATAGTTTCCACAGACTGAAGACTAAGAATCAAAGTAGAACTCTGAAGAACAAGTGGAAGATGAAAACCCGCATTAAAATACAAGTACCAACAGGTCATGAATTTTTGTCTTCTAGTGCTATCAACCAAAAACAGTGTATAATATCTATCAGACACTCAAAAAACATGAAAAAATGGAGTTGCCAGAGGCAGGAGAAAAATCCGAATACGCTGTCACGGAAACCAGAGGAAGAGAACTGTTTCAAAGATTGGTTAAAGTCCAACATCCATCAAGAACAAAAACTGCCCATCGAACTTAAGCAACAAGGAGGTTGTGCTAGTAACCTTTTAAAGTTCTGGTAAATGTCAGAACATATGCATAATCTCTTTACACAGACTGTATTGGGTTAAAAGAAGTAAAAAGTGAAGTACTCATTTGTGAAGTCTGGCTTCAAATGCAAGACAGCTGACGACAGTTGAAAAGGGATGTGAGGGAAGATTTTTCTTTTTTGTGTTCTCAAGTTAGAACAGACCTGGGCATGTTTAAATGTTCTGAAAGAATGGGAACAAGTAGTGATGGAGCTAAGACTATGTTAAGTATGACACATTGTGGATGAATGTGTATACAAAATACCAGGCATTTTGATTAAATGCAAAATGACTTGGGATGCCTGGGTGGCTCAGAGGCTGAGCGTCCGCCTTTAGCTAAGATCTCAAAGCTGGGGTTCTGGGATCGAGTCCCACATCGGGCTCCCTGAAGGGAGCCTGCTTCTCCCTCTGCCTGTCTCTCTGTGTGTCTCTCATGAAGAAATAAAATCTTCAAAATGTTTTGGTGGATTCTGAATTCCTTTTCTAAAGTCTTCCAATTTCTTTTTTTGAGACTGACTTTATTAGAATACTACATCCAAAACAAATACCCAGTACAATTTAACAATTAAAAAAAAAAAAAAAACAACTTAATCCTGGGAAACTGTTACGTAACTAATAATGTTCTTTTTTGTATTTTTATTCCAAATTATCAAAAATCCCAACAGTAACAACAACCAACCGGGACAAAGTTATATAATAAACATTATTCCATAAACCAGGTTAAATCATTTTCAGCCTTTCTAAAAAAAAAAAAAAAAAATTGGAAGGGCACCGGGGTGGCTCAGTCAGTTAAGTGTCCGACTCTTGGTTTTTGCTTAGGTCATGATCTCAAGGTCACAAGATCGAGCCCTGCATCAGGCTCCACACTGGGTGTGGAGACTGCTTAAGATTCTGTCTCCCTCTCCCTCTGCCCCCTCCTCCACTCACATGCAAGCAAAAGCTCGCTCTCGCTCTCAAATAAAATCTTTGAAAAATTGAAAATTAAAAATAAAAAATGGATTACTGAAATCTACTCCAGGCTCAGACCTTACAATTACAAAGGAAAACTTTGGAACAATATTGTTGATCATGGTATGACTTTTGTAGATTAAATCATGGAGGCATAAACTGCCATTGATGACAAGTCAATCACCAAATGGTGACCAAGCAGCCAGGAGTATTTTTAGCTGTAAGAAAAATTTGTCCTGTTACAGGTTCTAACATTTTCATTCACTTTACCTGAAAACCGTTCTATCACAACATATCTGTAACTAAAAAAATGGAATTTTTGCTTCACTTATTTTGTGTGTAATCAGTTATGTGTAGGAGCAAACCACTGTAATATTCACACCAAGAGAATTTGGGACAAAGTGTCCCACCACTCTTAGTATAAGGCAAAGCTCTGGTTTAAGGAGCCAGCACCTACTGATCTTTAAACCAGTGCAAAAGAATCACCTGGAGCTTGTTAAAACAGAGTCCTAAGCACTATCCTCAAAGATCCTGATTAAGGAGGTCTGGGGATGCCTGGGTGGGGCTCAGCAGTTGAGCATTTGCCTTCGCTCAGGTCGTGATCCTGGAGTCCCAGGATGGAGTCCCACATTGGACTCCCCACGGAGAGCCTGCTTCTTCCTCTGCCTATGTCTCTGCCTCTCTCTCTCTCTGTCTTTCATGAATAAATAATCTTTTTTATTTAAAAAAAAAAACAAGGTCTGGAATGGGGCCCATGAATTTGTATTTCTAACAAGATCCTAGGGTAACAATGATGATAGTGATGATGTCACTACTTCCTACAAACCTTCTGCAGGTTTTGTTACTTTTTTGCTCTTATAGATTGTTAATGTTGCTACAGTGTTGGAGGACATCAAATTCTCAAATCAGTATATCTGAGTCAGTGGGTTCATGGAGACATAACTCTCCTGAGGTTGCAGAACTTTATCAATGACATGTATAATGATACATTATTATACTTTATCTAAAAATCAGGAAAATAATATATAAAACTATAATGATATCCAAAATGCCAAATAAACTTCAAGTTTAAATATTTACCTTTACTAATTAATCCTTGAGTAATCAACATACTTGTGGCAGCCAAAGGCACAGCTAAAGGAGGAAAAAGAACTTGTCAGCATCAACAAAAGGAAAAAAATTTGAGTTCATAAGTGTCAGTAAAATCATCTAGGCAGTATGTCACACAATTAAGATCTTTAAGAGATTTTTTTCATTTTTAAAAGCTGTATTACATACAGTCAGAAATATAAAAGAAACATTTTAAATTTAAGACACTATTACGAATACTGAACAATGTAATTCAAGAACTATTTAGATTTGGCTTTAAGAGAGCCATTCGCTAATATCATCAATTAAGACAACATACTAAATAAGGACCAAAAGTAATTTCTGAATTAGAGTAAGGGGGAATAAATTAATGAGAGGCAAGAAGTATTATTATACACAATAAGATCCACTACTGAATAATAACTAAATTCCATGGCCCATGTCAAGAGCCTTATATACATTTTCTCATTTACTTTTTACTGTATCTCTAAGGTAGAGCTTTAATTACTACCCTTCTAAAGATAAGGAAACTGGAACTCAGAGATGTTAAGTAGTTTGCCCAAGGCCATATAACTACTTCGATGGCAGTTCCAGATTCTAACAGTCTCATACCAGAGCGCAAGCTTTAAAGTTCTGTGGTACACTGTGTGAACCAAAATGCAAGAAGTACTTGTCCACAATTACACGGTGATGGGGGCAAGAATACACAAGTATATATTTTAAATACTAATGTTTTTTCTTCTAAACCAATGAATTCCTTAAAACCAGGTGAAAATATTACATAATGTAACACTGTGTGTCAACTATTCTTAATTTTAAAAAGTCTACAAAATATATACACATATTAACCCAGAGTGAAAAATTCAAAATTCTCCATCATAATCTCAAAGGAGCTCATAATTAAAAATCAGTTTTCTACACCCGTACTGTCCAACAGAATTTTCTGTGATGATGGTAGTAGTCTGTATCCATGTTTCCCAGGCTAAGGAGTGTGCATTAGATTTAAAATAGGAGCCCTGAGGCTGCTATCCTCAAAAAGATCCCCTTACTAGGTCTTTGACTGATGTGTGGGAACATGACTGGTAAACAGTTCCCTATAAGTGATATAAAACTTGACCTGAATGATAAGTGGCTCACTGTGCCTAAACTGCTTAAACAAATACAGCTTATCCTGAATACCTGCTTTCTTTTGGAGTCTGGAATTTTGGCATTTGGTAGGCTGAGCCTATGTGACCCACCAGTTCCCAGGAAGAACCCCAGGCACTGAGTCTCTACTGAGTTTCCTTGGTAGATAACACTTCACTCATGTTATCACAACTCATAGCTGGAGTTGTCCTTTTGTGTGTGACTCTACCAGCAGAGAAGTTATGGAAGCCTGTGTCTGGTCTCCTCTGGACTTTACCCCACACTCCTTCCCTTTTGCTGATTTTACTTTGTATCATTTCTGCTATGAATGATTTCAAACTTAAATAGCTATATGTGGCTGCTACATTGGACTGCACAGTTTCAGACCAGGGGTTGGGAAATGTTCTATAAAGACCCAGATGGTAAATATTTTAGATTCTGTGGACCACAGGTTTCTCTGCCTCATCTACTCAATTGCCATTTTAAAGCAAAAGCATTGAGACAATAGTAAACAAATGAACATAGACGTGTTCCAATAAAAATTTATGGATGCAAAAATATAAACATGTGACTTTCACATGTAACAAAATATTATCTTTTTGATTTTTTTTTCAACCATCTAAAATAAAAATGTAAAAATTATTCTTAGCTCATGGCCGTACAAAACAGATTTTGCCCTTAGGCTATAGTTTGCTCAACGCTGGTCCAGACTATATGAGCAATTTAAGAACTAAAATAAGTAAGACATCCAAATTATTATTAGAGATTTCATAATTAAAAACCCTAATTCTGGAGTAGGGCATTAGCTTTGCCATCAGACACAATATACAGAAACCCCAACATTTGAATCCTTGGTCTACTATTTATGAATGGATTTTACTTTTGCAAGAAAAATGCTTTCTTGAAGGTTGGTTGGTTAAAATATCTTTACATATTACCACTTAAAGTTTTTGAAGGACAAGTCCCTTTTCATTATAGCATCATCAATATAATTTATCATTTTTTCCCCTTCCGTTTAATTTGAAGATTGCAAGATGGAAGCACTGAAGAATCATACAAGGATAAAAGGTGTCGAGAGTCAGTTGGCCATCTCTACAATGGACAATGCTGTTCCCATTTCACTTCGTCCTTAGGCCAAGATGGTATAATGCAGAGAGTAACAGTTTGGTCAAGAAAATTCTAGTACTAGTTCTGTCATTCACTACTGTATCTTTGCATAAATCTCAACTTATTTTCATGCTATAAAGGATAATGGATTAGAACTAAAGTCTAACTCATGTCACAGTAAAAGAGAATGCTAAAACTGAACTAAAATTCAGAGATTATCAAGTCTTTATTCTAACCAGAGTAAACGGATATTCAGAAAGAACAAGTCATGTGCTTAAAAGCAACATAGATAGTTTGTGGTAGAGCTGGAACTAAAACCCAAGTCTCTTGGGCACCTGGGTGGCTCAGTGGTTGAACCCCTGCCTTGGGCTCAGGGAGTGATCCTGGAGTCCCAGGATCAAGTGCCATATGGGGCTCTCCACAGGGAGCCTGCTTCTCCCTCTGCCTCTGTCTCTGTTTCTCAGGAATAAATAAAATCTTAAAAACAAAACAAAACAAAAAAACCCAAGTCTCCTGACCCCCAGCCAGGTCCATGGCATTTTCCACTGCAGTATGTGACTCCTATCTGAGTCTAAATAATGTTACTTTAGGCAAACCAATAATACTGTTAACCAAAAGCTATTTTGCATCATGACCCTGGTCTGAACCATATCCAATACAAGGACCCCTAAAATTCCTTAAACTCCTTAAAATTCCCTCTACTCTTACAACAACAAAATGCTATTTTTTTTTCAAAATGCTATTTTAAATTCATAACTGTGTTCAACTGAAATTTGTATTTTGTCCATCACAGTAGCACTAATACCCATTTAATATAGAAAGCTTAATACTTAAAAAATAAATTGAATTAAAAAAAATAAATTGAATTAATCCCCATAATAATCCCATGAAATGTTATCCCCATTATATAGATAAGGAAACTGAGGCATAGACAGCAGGTGCTTGCCCAAAATCTCAAAGCTAAGTGATGGGGCTGGGATTTGGATCCAGATAGGCACCAAAGTCTATACTCATCATTCACTATACTGTCTCATTAAAAACAACTAGTACAGAGGCACTGGCTGGCTCAGACAGTAGAGCTTGCAACTCTTGATTTTCAGGTTGTGGGTTCAAGCCCCATGATGGGTGGAAATTACTTAAAAATAAAATCTTTAGGGCAGCCCGGGTGGCTCAGTGGTTTAGCACCACCTTCAGCCCAGGGCCTGATCCTGGAGACCCGGGATTGGGTCCCACGTCAGGCACCCTGTGTGGAGCCTGCTTCTCCCTCTGCCTGTGTCTCTGCCTCTCTCTCTCTCTCTGTGTCTCTTATGAATAAATAAAAATAAAATCTTAAAAAAAAAGTCTTTAGGGACGCCTGGGTGGCTCAGAGGTTGAGCGCCTGCCTCTGGCCCAGGGCTTGATCCTGGAGTCCCACAATGAGCTCCCGGCATGGAGCCCGCTTCTCTCTCTGCTTGTGTCTCTGCCTTCTCTCTCTCGGTCTCTCATGAATAAGTAAATAAAATCTTAAAAAAAAAAAAAAAGGAAAAAAATTAAAAGGAAAACGAAAACCAGTTAGTACACATGTATACTATTCACAAAATCTATAAATGATGCATAAAACCAATCAATATGAATTCGTGTATCTTTTTAGTAATTCCAGAGGTTGAGAACTACTGTAACATTAATACATATTACGCTAACCCCAACCCTTTTATGTAGATTCCTTCATTACCTGTATGTTTGGGCACAAATAGAACCGGTTTGTGGTTAGTACATAGGACCACAATTTCAAGCAACTGAAAATAAGATCCCTTCACAATTACATTTTAAAATTAAAAGCAATTGAAGTAGAAATAAACAAGTTACTTTAAATAAACTCTAGATCAAATGTGACTTTAAACCAAGATGAATATATTTAATAGATCTAAAAAATGTATAAAAATTACCTTCGTAAGTACTTTTTCTACTCATTCCTACTTTCATCACACCTTTTTAAAAATCAATGGACATGGGACGCCTGGGTGGCTCAGCAGTTGAGTGCCTGCCTCTGGCCCAGGGCGTGATCCTGGAGTCCTGGGATAGAGTCTTGCATCGGGCTCCCCGCGAGGGGACTGCCTCTCTCTATGCCTCTCCCTCTGCCTCTCATGTATAAATAAATAAATAAAATCTAAAAAAACCACAATGGACGTAAGATGATACTCTCCAAACACGTATTCCATTAACTCATTTATATAAATGTTAACATCACATACTGCATATTTGAAATACGTAAGCATGCACATCCTTATACGAAGATGTAAATGTTAACGTACAAAATTTCCTAATGCAGGACTATTAGTTCTCCTGATAACTGTATGCTAAAATGCCTGTTCTCTGCGGTTATAGCCAAGGTTCTCTGTTTTCCATGTTTGATGTCGCTGCAATAGGCAACACCTAGCCTATGTGTTTTAAAAGTAATCATTACTTATTAATGTAGTAATATCTAAGTTATTCAGTAATTTTCCAGTAATCCAGATATGGTAGACAGCTAGTAAGCTGGGTTTTAACCTCTCTATTGTGTGCTTTCAAACTTGTAATTAATCCAGGGTTTTTAAAAACATTTTATTTTTACGTAATCTCTACACCCAACGTGTGGCTCAAACTTACATCCCCAAGATCAAGAGTCACAGGCTCTACGGAATGAACCAGCTAGGCTCCCCATATTTAATCTGTTTGAATACACAGAGTTACTAAGGCTTCTGTTGCTCATATACTACATGTTCTACTTCTAAGATACATGAGTGCTCTGCCTACTGATCACCGCCCTTCAATATTTCTAGCATAATGCTGTTTTAGCTATTTAGAATGTTATACTTGCACAATAAGTTTATCAGCCAGAAATTAATCTAAACACCATAATAGCTTTGTGGCCATAAGCCCAACATTACAACGATCCCAAACCTCTCTCCACCAGACTTGTTTTTTTCTTAATTCTGTGTCAACAATAGACTTGAAAATTGTTTTATTGTTTTATCTATTGTTTGTAGATAGATTGTTTCATCTATCTACTCTAGGTAATCCACTATCTATTGTTTGTAGATAGATTGTTTTATCTATCTACTCTAGGTAATCCACAAAGATCAATTATCTGTTGCCAGAGTACAACTGAGTTCCCTGAGAAATTATTCCCAAACTATGAGTCATGGACACTTTTTACAGGTCTCTGATCCATGACAACTATAGATCTAAAAGAATTATTCTCACTGCAGATGTGCACCATCATCTAATTCTTACTCAGGTTCTCTCTAGCTTGAAAGCTCTGTAAGTCTCTGAATATTTGAACGAAAGATAAAATGCCCAGGATTTTATGAAAGGTCCTATTATCTTTTTGGTCTCTGTTGATTCTTTCCCTACCTCTTGTTGCCTTACCCAAGCATGCTACCCAAACTTCTGTCATGTATTCTATTCCTACATTTTAGCCACATGACAGATATTACCAGTTTTATACTTTTATTTCTACACCCAATTCCTTGAATTCACCAACACAACTATACCTCAAACCCTAATTTCTCATACACCTTTGCTCCTCTCTAGTTGCTTACCAATCTTCTGCAATCAGATGTTACACGAGGAAAGTGTCCAAACTAAACTTCTAACTCCTATTAAACATCTTTTAACCAGTAAAGTCATCACTAGTTTCCTAAGCTAGATATCTTGAAGTTAATACCCCTTATACTCTGTTTATTTAAAAATCCTACTATGTATCCTTTAAAAAATATTTCAATACCACCCATCTTCTGTTCTCCAAATGATACTTTGATTAATATCTCAATAACTGCAAGCCTGAGCTGCTGCCAAAAGTTCGTAACAGACTTCAAAAAACATAACTTCTCATCCTTCTAACCCATCCTGCACACTGCTACCTAAGCTTCCTCTTAAAAATTTACAAACTGGGCACGGGGGTGGCTCAGTGATTGAGCATCTGCCTTTGGCTCAGATGGTGATCCCAGGGTCCTGGGATCGAGTCCTACATAGGGCTCCCCAGAGGAGGCCTGCTTTTCCCTCTGCCTCTGTCTCTGCAGGTCTCTCATGAATAAATAAATAAAATCCTTAAAAAAAATTACAACTGTTCTGGCCCTTGAACCAAAAGTATATTATGAATCAAATCTTTAACTTCTTGGTGTTATGTTTATTTTGTACTTCCAACAGAAGATTCCTATTCCAATCAATTCAGCCTCAGGACTCCAGTAAAGATCAAGTTATTGTAGACTCTGCCTTTGCTCACTGTTCCTTTCATCTAAGTGTTCTCTGACATTCTTCTTCATTTACCTCAAGTCCTAGCTGTAATGCTCTGCAAGGAGTCTGCTTCTGCTTTCCCTCACCCCTGCTCGGGCTAGAGCTCTCTCTCTCAAAAATAAGTAAAATCTTAAAAAAAAAATTACTTTATTTGAAAGGACTGTAGTGACCACATGAAGCAGCTTCAGGACTCTGTTCAAAAGTAAGATTGTGGGATCCCTGGGTGGCGCAACGGTTTAGCGCCTGCCTTTGGCCCAGGGCGCGATCCTGGAGACCCGGGATCGAATCCCACATCGGGCTCCTGGTGCATTGAGCCTGCTTCTCCCTCTGCCTCTCTCTCTCTCTCTCTCTCTGTGACTATCATAAATAAATAAAAATTAAAAAAAAAAAAAGTAAGATTGTTTAATGCCTTCAACATTCTCTGTATTTAAAAAAAAAATCTTCACGTAGAAGGTCTCTAGTCACAAATCAGGAGCTAACAGTGTAACAATATTTCACAAAAATAAAATGGGAACTAACTAGGTTTTTTTTTTTAACTAGGTTTTATCATATAATAGAAGTCTAAGAATTTAAAATCACAAGCTTCTGTCTCAGACCCAGCTTCACATCCAGACATAACAATTTACCAGCTGTAGAACACCAGGTAATTCATTTAACATCTCTAAACTTCAATTTCTTCATTTATAAAGTAAGGGTTAATAGTTATCAACCTAATTGGGTTGTTTTTATATAATCCATGTATACTCAATAAATGTTAGCTATCACTGTTACCAACAAAATTAACTTATGGTCTTGAATAAAGTTCTAGAAATCATTACTTTATGCACAATTTGTTTCCCTTAACCTCTTTTAGCAAGAACCACACCACACCAAAGTGTGCCAATTTGTTCTATATGATGTCACAATAATTTCAGGTACTAAAGGTCAAATTTTGTTGATTAGAAAATTCAACTTACATCTGAACCAAAAGCTTTCGTCATTGCACTCCGCAAAGACTCTTCTTTCTTCCTCTGTTGGAATGTAATCAGCCCCTATGTCTTTTCACCAAGGGAAATTGGCAAACATTAAAATATCCATGGAAAAGCTAAGCCTAAAAATTTAATTCAGTCTAAACATTAACAAAACACACCCAATTTTTAAAAAAAAAATTTTAAATGCGTGAAACTGGCTCACAAATTCTTAAAAATTAAATTCAATTTAGTTGACATATAGTGTATTATTATAGTTTCAAAACTAGAATTTAGGGATTTGTCGGTTGCAGTGCTCATCACATCACGACCCTCCCTCATGCCCATCACTCATTACCCCATCCCCCCACCCACCTCCCCTCCAGCAGCCCTGTTTGTTCCCCATGGTTAAGAGTCTGTCTCTAAACAGTAGGCTGGTAACTTTTAAAAAGCAAACTTTGACTTCAAAGAGAAGTCAGTGCTACCATCTATCAGGACTGGCTACATAATGTAGCATCTTGGTCCAAGGCAACATGAACATGTGGGACCAGGGCAGCCCAGGTGGCTCAGAGGTTTAGCGCTGCCTTCAGCCCAGCACGACCCCCGGAGCCCTAGAATCGAGTCCTATGTCCAGCTCCCTGCATGGAGCCTGCTTCTCCCTCTGCCTCTCTGTCTCTCATGAATAAATACAATCTTTAAAAAAAAATGTGGGACCATCTGTTCAAATTATTAAGAATTTCAAGGTGGGGAGTTGGGTGGCACAGTAAGTATGTGACATGGGATTCTCTCTCCTACCCCATTCCCACAACGCTAGCTCTAAAATAAACAAATCTTAAAAAAAAAAAAAAAAAAAAAAAGAAAGAAAGAAAAAAAGAATTTCAAGATGATAACAGATCATTAAACCACGTGAGCCCCTGGGTGAAGCCAGTCCAGCTACTATCACATAAGGCAGTGAGTTTTTCTACACTGAACATGCTTCTAATTATAAATATTTGATAGTTACGGGGAATTGGTCTTGGAACTTCTGCATTTGGCTCTCGAAAATCAGCCCTCCCGTTCATGTTTCCTGCATCAAAAAAACAAAAACAAAAAAATTTAAGTATCAGGAATCATTAGATAGACCAAAATAAACTAGGACACAGTACAGTAAAATCACTAGTCAACAGGGCAGGCAAGCACGCACCAATCATTAACTAAACACTTCTTACTACATCGGGAGGACTTGACATTAATAAAAATAGTGACCTAAATACAACAAGCAACAGACCTGTTAACTAATTTGGAACTGGTTACTCATCTTAGGTCCCTTAAGTGGAAAAGAAAATAGATCCTTTATCATTATTTATCGACAGACTAGGTCAAATTAAGATGTAAAAAAGAGATCAAAGACATGGATTATTTCTCCTCCTAAAGCTGGATTATTTCACGTCATCCTAGATTTTGGGCCTTTCAGAAGTATGTGCGTGATAACCGTGATTTTCCAAAACGGCGGAAGAGACAGCCCAGAAATTCACTGCTGGGCTTCCGTTCTCAAAGAAGCAAATAATGGCCACCGGAGACACTCCGCCTTTCCCACAAAGCACTGCGCCACAGACCCTGAAGGACAATGACGTCACATCGCTGCCCCCGCCGCTAAAGCTGACGGCAAATCCGGTGTCCTCCACTTTCCCCGCTCCCTAGACACTTACGAATAGGTACGATTTAAAAGAATAATAATAAAAAAATAAAAAGCAAAAAAAGAAAAAGAAAAAGAAAAAGGGCAGCCCCGGTTGCGCAGCGGTTTAGCGCCGCCTGCAACCTGGGGGTGTGATCCCAGAGACCCGGGATCAAGTTCCACGTCGGGCTCCCTGCGTGGCGCCTGCTGCTCCCTCTGCCTGTGCCTCTGCCTCTCTGTGTCTCTGATAAATAAATAATATAATCTTTAAGAATAAATTTAAAAAATGCACACAATTCAAGAACATACTTTTTTTTTATTATTTTTCTTCCCGACCCCTCGCTCGGGACTTGAGGCCAACACGTCAGAGAACCGCGTAGGTCCTGGAATGAGCGCTGGGCACCGTGCCAAGCGACGGGCACGGGCGTGGGGGCGGGGGGCAGGAGGTCGGGCCCCCGCGGGCCACCGTAGGGCCTGCCCGCCGCCCAGCCCCCGCTACGACAAACAGGCTCACGTGAACTCCCGGACGGAGAGGTCGCTCGACAGGCCGCTTCCAGCCTAAAGATGGAGTAAGCAGCGTGAGCGTATCCCCACCTCAGACACCCTGCAGCAGGGCCAACGAGGCCCCTTCACACCACGCCACTCTTAACCTCTCAACGCACAGCTAAAAAAAATAAAGTCAACAAATAAATAAATAATAAATTAATTTTTTAAAAAATCCTGAACCGTCGTCGGCCCACGACCGTCTCCCGCACCGCTCGCCTCAATATGCGCGTCCCCACCTGCCACAGCGTCCCCGCCCGCGGCGGCACTCGGGCCCCGGGCGCGCCCGGCCCACCCTCTCAGGCGGGAAGATGGCGGAGGGCGCGGAGGCGGCGGCCGGGCGGGGGTGGGGGCGGGGGTGGGGGGCGGAACGGCGGCTCTCCGCGTCACCTCACCCACCTCCGGGCGACGGCGGCGAGCGACGGCGCGGGTAGCCGCGGGGATCCGGGCCTGGAGAGGGACCCGACGCGGGTCAAGGAGGAAGAACAGCGCGCGGAGGCGGGCGGGCCGGCGGGCGCGCGACGCCGCAGCGGAGGTGGGGGTGGGGAGCGGAGCGACGCTCGGCCTCCCGGAAGCCACCCAGATACGGGCTCCAGAGGACCGCGACCCGGAAGCACTGGCGGCCCGGCGGAGGAAGTGACGTCAGGCCCTCCCTGCGGAATCCTGGGGCCTGCGTCTGCGCCTGCGCCCGTCTGCCCCGCCCCCCTCGGCCGGTCCCTCCTGGCGGCTCGCCCGGGTCGCGGCGCTCGAGAGCTGCACTGCGGCTGCGCGCGCTCCTCGGCGGCCTGGACCGCGCCCCGCCCCGCCCGCCGCGGGAGGCTTGGCCGCGGGCTCCGGCCTCGTCCCGTTGCCCGCTGACTGTCCGGATCGGGAGCCCCCTTCTATCCCGTTGTTTAGAGGAACCGATTTTTCTTGCATTTCTCTGGTTTGGGGCTCCACACAGTCGACTTCATTCCTGGAGCCCCGGAGGCTCTTGAGCATGCGCACTCGGGTCGGGTCTGCTGTCTGGAGCCCCGCTGCCGCCTGGCTCTAGAACCTCGGGCCGCGCCGGCGCTCCCTGGCGTCAGGTGTTTCTCACCTGGAAGGATGGAAACTACACCTGTTGCCTAGGGTGGTTAGGGTGAAAGCCCCACGCCTGAGCAGAGACGGCGCTCAGGGCTCTCTCTCAGTGGGAGCGCCCCTAGCCCGATGCGGGCCTCGTGACTTGGGTTCAGCAGGTGTCCGCCGCCCCGGCCTCCGTTCATCCATGCATTCAGCTTAGAAGTCGGTTTTGGGTTTAAGATTTTTATTTATTCATGAGACACAGAGAGAGAGAGGCAGAGACACAGGCAGAGGGAGAAGCAGGCTCCCTGCAGGGAGCTGGATGGAGGACTCTATCCTGCGACCCCGGGGTCCCGACCTGAGCCAAAGGCAGACGCTCATCCACTGGGCCTCCCAGGTGTCCTTCTTACAAGGATCCCTCGAGGGCCTGCTGTAACAGACACTGAGACTTATTGGAGGGTCAACAGTGACCAATTAGCTCTGCTTGGCTGTTTTTTGTTTCATCAACCCTTAGAAACCTGTCTGGTCTCTTCTCTCTTTTGTGAGCCCCTCTGCCACTGGCCT
This sequence comes from Canis lupus baileyi, assembly GCF_048164855.1. NCBI lineage: Eukaryota > Metazoa > Chordata > Mammalia > Carnivora > Canidae > Canis > Canis lupus. The sequence goes on along the minus strand of NC_132851.1, from coordinate 46,737,066 downwards.
CATTTCACCCTTCTCGCTGCCTGTAGAGCTGCCCTATATTTATTTTCCCACAGGCATACTTAAGAGAGACGGCCTACTGTGATCCATCGAACAGTCAAATCCAATCCTGTGGTTCCTTCCGCAGAAGGAACCTTTTGATAGCTCCAATCATGCCCGGAGTATTCAGGCCCTGCACGGCTCAGGCTCTCCTCTTGAGCTTCGCTTTCTTGTATTGTAGTGTTCGATAAGAGACACAGCTGGCGGCCCTTTGCACTCACACTCCCTGTGTGTCGGTGTTCCCTTTAGCTTAACCCTCTTCCCTGCTTGGTTCACTCTGTTGGTATTTCAAAATCCTACTTTTACATCTCTTTCTTTGTGAAGCCGGCCCTGAAACACTCTGGAGAATTAATCACTCCTCTTCCTCAGCAGCTCTTTTCTTTATTTATACTTCTCATTTCAGTGTAGTGCTGCATTATAGTGTGATCTTTTTGCGCAGGTCTATCTCTGTTACAGAACTCTTTTAGGTAGAGACCTTGGCTGATAAATCTTTAAACTCCCAAGATAATAATTAATATTCATTTTGTTTCCGGGACATGCGAAGCTGAGCCAGGGCCCAGGGCTTTTATACTTGCTGTTCTTTATTCTGGAACAGTGTTCTTCCGGGGGCTCACATGCCTCCAGTCTCAGGTTGCAGCTGATGTCACCACCTCCAAGAGGCCTTCCTTGATCATCCAATTAAAATTAGAACCCCAATCACTGTCCATGTTACCATGTTTATTTTCATATCGCTTATGCTCTAAAACAATTACTTGGTTTTATTAATGCTTTTCTCTCTCCACTCACTAAAAAGATCTGTGAGAGTTGGAGCCTGTCTGGCATCAAAATGATTGACATATGGTATGCAATCAATAAATATTTTTTCAATGAATTCATCGAATACATTTTTATAAGAAAAGAAACAGGTAATTAAAAGACATACTGGGTGAGCTTTATGCTAAAGCAAAAATCTGATCTTTACTGTCTGACTAGATTGTAAGATTCCGGAATCCAATTCTATCATATTCTCTATATTTAACTGAGCCAGGCCTAACACATGGCACATGGCATTTTGATGACTATATGTTCCATTGCCCATGTATTTCTCAGAAATCAAGTCAGTAAGTTGGATTTCTGTTGATGAAAGGGTATGGTGTTCTTTCTGTGGGAACAAATAAGATTTTAAACATTGAAAGTAAACTGTCATTTTCTGTGGTTTAGAGGTTATTGAGTCTGTTGGCAACTTAGATAATGCAACAAAGAATTCAAACATAGATGGGGTAAAATCCAAAGTCTTTACTAGAAGCTGATTCTCATTTGATAGAAGCTATGGGATTTCTTAGCAAATTGAGAACTTTGGTGCTTCAATTTTGAACTGTGAGATCACCAGAGATCAATCTATTTGTATTAAATTAAATCAACTCACTTCAAACTACCTGCACTGTGGTAAGATCTAATGAAATGTCACCATAAAAAATGTCCACTTGTTAGGCATAACTTAAAAAAGTTAATTGTGAAGGAGTTGTTTAGGGTACTCATTAATTCATTGGAATGAAACCCATGTAATAAATCCCTCCTTAATTCCAGTGTCAAGAAAAGATTTGTCTTTTCAGCTGAACTCTTAAAACTCCTTAATCACAATTATTATTCAGCATATTTCCATTTATGCTCCATGAGAGTAGAGATTATGTCTTATTTGTTCACCATAGACTTTCCAGTGCTCAACACATTTATTATTCAAAATGTAATGTTACAGAAGCCAAGGGAAGAGAATGTTTCAAAACGGAAGGAATAGTCAGTCATGTAAAATGCTGATAAAGACTGAACACTATCCATTAAGTGGAGCAATATGTTATTTTCAATTTTTGCAAAAGTAGGTTCATACCTAGGTAATGGTTTAGAAAAGAGTGATTGGGTGCAATATAGAAAAAAGTGTGACTGCTCTTTCCCAAAGCTTAGTTGTTCAGTGAAAGGAGGCCATAGAGTGGTAGCTAAAGAGAAAATAATGCATGGATGAAGATTAGTTTGGTTTTTGTTTTTATATTCCATAGAGACTTGAGTATAATTGTTAGAGGGGAAAAACAAGTAAAGAAAAGAGTTGAAAATACGGGAGTGAAAAGAGATCACGGGATGCCTGGGTGGCTCAGTGGTTGAGCCTCTGCCTTTGGCTCAGTTCATGACCCCGGGGTCCTAGAATCGAGTCCCACATCAGGTTTCCTGTGGGGAACCTGTTTCTCCCTTGGCCTGTGTCTCTACTTCTCTCTCTGTGCCTCTCATGAATAAATAAATAAAATATTGAAAAGAAAAGAGATCAATAATATCATAAGGCAGATTTCCCAACTGGTGTTCTGTGAATATGTTATAGGTAGGCCACGAGCTATTGATCCACTTAGCCTTTGGGATGAGCTATGAGCAGAGCTGAGCAATCTTCTTTAAGGTCCTCTGAGGGTAGCTAGTATGGAATAAAGTCTGATGGCATCCCTGTGTACTCCACAATGATGAGAATGGCGGGCAACATTCAGCTCTTCTCCACCCTAAGTGGCAGAAAATTCAGTTGAAGGGCACACTGCTGCCAATTGTGGGCAAGGGGCCCTTGGGGCTGCCAGAGATATTTATGGTCTCAACCCCCAGGGAGCATGACAGGCATCCTAAGGTGCAGCTAGCTGGGTGGAGACCCAAAGAGACAGCGCAGGGGCTCCTGGTGGGTGTAGTTCCAGGGAGTAGCCCCACAGAGCAGCCCCAAATCTCAGTCTTCAAATTAATTCAACATGTTTGGCCTTTTGTAGTTGGTATATCCTTTTAGTGATGTTTGGGTCAGCTGCAGGTGGACTGCTCAATGCAAATTAGAGTTCATCATTATTTTGGTATACTTAAAATCTAAAAGTTCATTTGGATTCAAAATTTACTTGGATTATCACAGGACATTTCTGTGTTACATTTGTGAAAGATAAGAAAACTGTTAAGAGTCTAGATAAAAATTTCAGTTGTAAACAGTGAAAGGTTATTACATTCAAAATTTCTCATTGATAAGAACTAAGAATCATTACTTAAAAATAAGTAAATAAACTTTTTTTTTTAAAGGGAGGGGCAGGGATCCCTGGGTGGCGCAGCGGTTTGGCGCCTGCCTTTGGCCCAGGGCGCGATCCTGGAGACCCAGGATCGAATCCCACATCAGGCTCCCGGTGCATGGAGCCTGCTTCTCCCTCTGCCTGTGTCTCTGCCTCTCTCTCTCTCTCTCTGTGACTATCATAAATAAATAAAAATTTTAAAAAAAAAATAAAGGGAGGGGCACCTGGCTAGCTCAGTCAGAAGAGCATACAACACTTGATCTCAGGGTCATGAGTTCAAGTCCCATGTTAGGTGTAGAGATTACTTAAAATGAAGTACATAAACTTTAAATAAAAAGAAAATAATTCAAAAAAAATAATTCAAAGAGATAATCGTTAAAAAGTCAGGAAATTTGAGTGGCCATTTCAAATTTGTTTTTTTTTTTTTTTTTGAAGATTTTATTTATTCATGACAGACACAGAAAGAGAGAGAGAGAGAGGCAGAGGTAGGTAGGCAGGTAGGTAGAGGGAGAAGCAGGCTCCATGCAGGGAGCCCAAAGTGGGACTCGATCCCAGATCTCCAGGATCACACCCTGGGCCGAAGGCGGCACTAAACCGTTGAGCCATCCGGGCTGCCCGGCCATTTCAAATTTAAACCTAATATTTAAAAGTTACATTTAGAGAAGCAAGTTCAAGTTTAAAATATACTATCTGGAGGTTTTATACAATTCAATATTTATTCAAATAGAGTCAGTATTTTGTTTTATTCTCTTCTTTGTATTTGATATTTTATTTTTTATCACAGTTATACCATAAATAAATATGTACCTAAACATATAAATAGATGTGTGTGTGTATATATATTTTTACCCTGTATAGATGCCTCAACGCCCTCCAGTTTATTCTAGTGAATAGCACAAGTACTATCATTTTTCTGTGTTTGCCATGATGTAAAAAAGGTTGGGACAGGTATAGAATTTCTAAGGGGAGAGAGAGGATAGTGAATACGTAGATGGATTGGTATAAATGGGAGAAGGACTGACTCATCCTTTGAAACAAGGAGGGAGGGATGCCTGGGTGGCTTAGCGGCTAAGCATCTGCCTTTGGCTCAGGGCATGACCCCAGAGTTCTGGAATCGAGTCCCACATTGGGCTCTCTGTATGGAGCCTACTTCTCCCTCTCTCTCTCTCTCTCTGTGTGTGTGTGTGTGTCTTTCATGAATAAATAAATAAAATCTTAAAAAGAAAAAAGAAATGAAACAAGGAAGGAAAAAAGTAATGAAAGGTACAAAATACCAGTTTATACATTTGTGATGGAAAGACAGGAACTTGAGGATATTGGCAAAAGAATGTCTGAAATGATGGGCAATGGGATCAAAGTAGGGAAAAGAGTGAAAACAGCCGGATAGGTATAACGTTAGGGCTCTCAAAGACCCGGCAGTCCTGTGTTGTCAGAGTACAGTTGTACGTAAAATTATCCATGTGGGAGAGCAGGACAAATATGGTGTTGACCAGAGAGTGGAATGTAAATGTTTTCATATTTGATGGATGTACACCAATACCCCCAAACACTTTGTCATCGTTGAAATGGAGGTGATGGGAAACAAAAGGAAGGATAACAGATTCTAAGGTTTGAGGTTGCTGCAGGTGTGGAGCTATGGGCCAGTTCCATTCCTCTTGGCCTTCAGAGTGAGAGTCTAAGGGTTTAACAAGATCAGAAGAAGTGATACTTAGGGGTGAAAGGGAGTACCCAGGTGATTGCTTGCTTACATTGTCAGCACCCAGTTTAGTTCACAAGCCTGAGGAGTAAAGTGTAGGTTTAATGTAAGACCCGCTACAGTTTTCAAAATTTATCACAGTACAGCACTTCTTGAAGACCTTCTGCAAGGCAGGCTTGCCAAGGGATGTGAATTCATTGGCAGATTTGGCAGATGACTCCAAATAAGCATCGTTTTAGGCAAAAGTTTCAAGACGATTCACCCCCAGCTCTTTCTTGCAAACACATTACCATTCTCGAGTTTCTTCTACAGTGAAATCTTGCATCTGTGACTGTGTGAATTTCTTCTACAGCTGGTTTGAAAGAACTTCAGGAACCTTTGGATCCTAGCCTGCAGCTGAACTTACACTTGGACATATTTCCCTGGGGTGCATTTTGTACTTGGTTTCCCTTTTACAGCAGAAGAGATGAAGAGAAGCATCAGTAAAATTAGGGGTTTATGTTTCTATATTAATATGACTCTAAGAAAAGTCAAAATCCCTGGGATCCTAAATCATATAAAGCTATAAGAATCTCCTACCACTGGGTGCAGCACTTAGCTTAGATGCAATCATTTACTTTTCTTGAGGATTTGAGGTGTTAAAAAGGAATTTGAAGAAAGAGAGAAGTAAGCTTTCAGGTGATGTAGCCTAGACTATTAATTCCTGGTTCACAACCTCAAATATGTTGTCCAGCTTTCTAATTAAAATTTAAAACAAGCACTTTATTTTTAAGGGCACTATAGGGCTTATGAAATATATGAAATATATAAAATATGAAATATTTCAGTCCTAATCAATGCTGTTTGAGGGCTAATAAATCCCAATTATAGTAATTAATCTCAGCTCAATACAGTATTCTTGAGTATCGCATTCAAACATGAATTTGTCTACTTTGTTATAACTATGCAAAGTCAACTCTGTCAAAAGTTAGAGGGAAAAAAAAAAAAAGTTAGAGGAGAGGGCAGCCTGGGTGGCTCAGCGGTTTAGTGCAGCCTTCAGCCCAGGGCCTGATCCTGGAGACCCGGGATCGAGTCCCACGTCGGGCTCCCTGCGTGGAGCCTGCTTCTCCCTCTGCCTGTGTCTCTGCCTCTCTCACATGAATAAATTTAAAAATATATATTAAAGGGATCCCTGGGTGGTGCAGCGGTTTAGCGCCTGCCTTTGGCCCAGGGCGCGATCCTGGAGACCTGGGATCGAATCCCACGTCGGGATCCTGGTGCATGGAGCCTGCTTCTCCCTCTGCCTATGTCTCTGCCTCTCTCTCTCTCTCTGTGTGTGACTATCATAAATAAATAAAAATTTTAAATATATATATATATATATTTTTTTTAAAGTTAGAGGAGAATTTTTCCACATCTAAGTGACTCTCTTTTGTTGAGAATCTTTTCACCATAATGCATATTTGAAGAATGATATTCTGGGGGCCTGGGTGGCTCAATCACTTCAGCCTCTGCCTTTGGCTCAGGTCATGATCTTAGGGTCCTGGGACTGAGCCCTGCATTGGGCTCCCTGCTCAGCAGGGAGGCTGCTTCTTCCTCTTCCTCTGCACCTGCTCTCTCTCTCTTTCTCTCTCTCGCTCTCTATCTCATAAATAAATAAAATCTTTAAAAAGAGAGAGAGGAGACTTTCTTACTAACCAACCTCTGCTTGTCTTTCTTGTATGAAAGTTTCATTTGTAGGCAGAAGCAGGAAGGGGGAGGGGAACCCCCAACCGGAGATGACCCTTGCTCGCGGTGCTCCTCATGCTGTCAATCAATCAGAGAACCATCTGTCCCACTTTAGATTTCAGAAGCCACCTTGCACATCTGCTGTGCCTTTTCTAATGTCACTTATAGAACCCACTAAAAGCTGTTAGATGAATGCGGGGTACCAGAATGCAGCTGCATGTAGCTGATTTTGAATTTTTGCACATCTGCTGTGCCTTTTCTAATGTCACTTACAGAACCCACTAAAAGCTGTTAGATGAATGCGGGGTACCAGAATGCAGCTGCATGTAGCTGATTTTGAATTTTTTTTTTCTTTATGATAGTCACAGAGAGAGAGAGAGAGGCAGAGACACAGGCAGAGGGAGAAGCAGGCTCCATGCACTGGGAGCCCGACGTGGGATTCGATCCCGGGTCTCCAGGATCGCGCCCTGGGCCAAAGGCAGGCGCCAAACCGCTGCGCCACCCAGGGATCCCTGATTTTGAATTTTTGCAGCTGGGTTCCACATGTCCCTCTCAGTTTTGAAGTTATTTTTTATGAGATTGGAAAAACAAAGAGAATATAATTTATTTTATAATAATAACTCCTAGGGCCTTAAAATTTTTCCTCTGATAGGTTAAAATGACACATATTTTTAAAACTCCCACCTAATGCTTAAAATTTAAGCCAACTGTAAACATTTATTTTTTTTAAAGATTTTATTAATTTATTCATGAGAGACACAGAAAGAAGGCAGAGACACAGGCAGAGGGAGAAGCAGGCTCCTCGCAGGGAGCCCGATGTGGGACTCGATCCCGGGACCCTGGGATCACACCCTGGGCCGAAGGCAGATGCTCAACCACTGAGCCACCCAGGCATCCCAAGCCAACTGTAAATATTTAAATAATTATTCACAAGTTCCTCTTAAAAAAAAAGTATCACATGGGAAAAAAATATTTTTAAAACTGATTCAAGAGTTTCTGTACTCATGCTGCTGGCTGTGGCAGCAGGTGCTCTCTGGACATGCAGCCCAGCATGCTCCCTCAGCAGCAGCAGCTCCCTCAGCAGCAGCAGCAGCATCATCCCTCAGCACTGCAAGGACCCGGTGTCCATCCAGATGAACGTGGCCGAGCTTAGCACTGTTACAGGCAGGTTCAGTGGCCAGTTTAAAGCCTGTGCTGTGGGTGGGGCCGTTCGTGGTATGGTGAGGCAGAGGACTATATCTTCCAGCTGGCCAAGGCCGATGGCATCATTTCAAAGAACTCCTGGCTGGAGAGAATAAAGCAGGTGGAATATTTGTCATAGGAAGAAGAAGAAGAAGAAGAAGAAGAAGAAGAAGAAGAAGAAGAAGAAGAAGAAGAAGAAGAAGAAGAAGAAGAAGAAGGAGGAGGAGGAGGAGGAGGAGGAGGAGGAGGAGGAGGAGGAGGAGGAGGAGGAAGAGGAGGAGGAGGAGGAGGAGGAGGAGGAAGGGAGGAGGAGGAGGAGGAAGGGAGGAGGAGGAGGAGGAGGAAGAAGAAGAAGAAGAAGAAGAAGAAGAAGAAGAAGAAGAAGAAGAAGAAGAAGAGGGGGAAGGGGAGGGGAGGGGAAGGGGGAGGGGAAGAAGAAGAAGAAGAAGAAGAAGAAGAAGGAAGAAGAAGAAAGAAGAAGAAGAAAGAAGAAGAAAGAAGGGCACCTGGGTGGCTCATATGGTTAAGCATCTGCCTTTGGCTCAGGTCATGGTCTCTGGGTCCAGGGATCAAGCTCCAAGTCAGCCTCCCCGCTCAGCGGGGAGTCTTCTCCTCCCTCGGCCTCTCCCCTCTGCTCATGTGCTCTCTCTCTCTCTCTCTCTAATGAATAAATAAAATATTTTTTAAAAAAGCAAAAACCTGAGAGAGAGAGATAGACTGATTCAAGAGCCAACTACTTTACGAGATGGAAGTAATTCAGTATCTAGACGCCAGAAGTCTGCTGGCTAGAGCTCTAAAGTATTACCACCTTCAGGCCAGTTCCCCTATATCAACTTCAAATTGACCAAAAGGCAAACACGTGTTTACTTATTTCTCTACGCAGGAAATGAGAATTTTCACATTCTTACAATGTCATAGAACTTAAAAAGCTTACTGACCCAGAATATTAAACCAAAGGAAACTAGTCCTGGCTGCATGCTTACATACACTAAACATTCTGTTCCGTGTTTTTCTCAGTACTAGCACCTGCAACATTTTCATATGTCTTTTTGATAACACTTACTACAGCACAGCTATTTACCCATTTTACCCACAATACTGTTCCTTGCAAGAAAAGGGAATCCCCCCATGTTCCTATCAACAGTTTCATGCATACTAAAATGCTTAGTTATTTAACTAAAGTGATTTATATATGTAATTGAAAAGTATTCTAATAAAATTCTAGAATTTTAGAATTCTAAAAGTATTCCAAGTATTCTAAAGTATTCAAGAAAGGCCTTTCTTGAAAGGGCCTTTAATAGATGTAGTTAGAAGCCACAGGCTCATCACACCTGCTTGCTTACCTGCACTGGTGCCCAGATATTCTCTTTCCTTCTGTTACTACAGATTTTTCTGGCAGGCCTCCCCTCCAAGACCAGCCCTACACTTGTGAAGCAATTCTACCCTCTCCCATTTGCTCAAGGATGTCTCCAGCAGTCCTACTCACCCTCTCCCACATCCTTGGCTTCCCTTCACTGTTGAAAAAATCCCCATCAGTTTATAAACGAGCTACAATTTTTATACTGCTAACAACAACAGACACTACAAAACTTCTCTTGACCCCCACATCCCCATTTACTGACTCATTTATGGTGAAACTCCTTGAAAGAACTGTCTATACTTCTGTCTCCAATTCCTGTTCTCCCAGGCTCTCTCGGACATACCTCAAGCGTGTTTTTACCCTTACCTCTCCATGGTAAATAGTCTTGTAAACTCTCTGTGACCTCCATGTTAGTAAACTGATTTTTTCATTTCTCAATCCTTGTATTAGTTGACCTAAAGCAATTGACAACAGTTGATCACTTCCTGTTTAAATGTTTTCTTCGCCTAGTTCCAAAATATCTCACGTTTACATTTTTTTCTATCTTACATATAGGCATCTCATTCTCAGTCACTTTTGCTGGTTCCTCCTTATCTCTGTGGCTTCTAAATTTTTGAGTGCCCTTAGATTCAGATCTTGGACGTCTCAATGGTCACTTCCTTGGTAATCTCACTCAGTTTCAAGGTTCTAAGTACCATCTACACTCTGATAACTTCCAATTTTAGATTTCTAGTATAGACCTCTCCCTCTGCAACTCTAAACTCATATATCTGCATACATATATCTAATTGACACCTCAAACTTTATATCCCCTTAACCAAATCCTGGTATCCAACCCCACAACAGGAAAAAAGAACCTCTTATTTTCAATCTTCTCCATCCCAAATGAAGGCAATCTCTCTTTCCAATGTATTAAGCTAAATCTTTGGAGGCATCCTTGATGCTTTTCTGTCCCACACTATCCTCTCTCTCCCCTTAGAAGTTCTATATCTGTGCCAACATTTTTATATCCAGAACTCTAGGATTACGCCCTGAGCTGAAGGCAGATGCTCAACTGATGAGCCACCCAGGCATCCTTCTACCAGACATTTAAAGTAGAGTTAATATCTATTCTTCTCAAACTGTTTCAAAAAATAGAGAGGGAAGGAAAACTTCCAAGCTCATTCTACAAGGCCAGAATTATCTTGATTCTAAAACCAGACAATGCTCCCACTTATGAGGAGAATTATAGGTCAATATCCCTGATGAACATGGATGCAAAAATGCTTAACAATATACTAGCAAATAAAATTCAGTAATAAAAGAATTATTCATCAGTATCAAGTGGGATTTATTCCTGGGCTGTAGGGCTGGTTCAATATTTGCAAATCAATTAACATGATACACCACATTAATAAAAGAAAGGATAAGAACCATATGATGCTCCTAATAGATACAGAAAAAGCATTTGACAAAATACAGCATTCATTCAAGACACCCTCAACAAAGTAGGGATAGAGGGAACATACTGCAACATCATAAAGGCCCTATAGGAAAGACCCACAGCTAATATCTTTAATGGGAAAAACTGAGACCTTTCTTCTATAATCAAGAATAAGGCAAGAAGAACATTCTCACAATTGCTATTTAACATGGTCCTGGAAGTCTCAGCCTCAACAATCATACAACAAAAAGAAATAAAAGGCATCCAAATCTGCAAGGAAGAAGTCAAACTTTCACTCTTTGCAGATGACATTATACCCTATGTAAAAAACCCAAAAGACTCCACCAAAAATTTGCTGGCACTAATATGAATTCAGCAAAGTCACAGGATATAAAACCAACATACAGAAATCTGTCTCAGGGGCAGCCCGGGTGGCTTAGTGGTTTAGCGCCAACTTTGGCCCAGGTTGTGATTCTGGAGTCCTGGGATCGAGTCTCACATCAGGCTCCCTCCATGGAGCCTGCTTCTCCCTCTGCCTGTGTCTCTGCCTCTCTCACTCTGTGTCTCTCACGAATAAATAAATAAAATCTTTAAAAAAAAGAAATCTGTTGCATTTCTATATACCAATAACAAAGCAGCAGAAAAAGAAACCAAGGAATTGATCCCACTTGTAATTGCACCGAAAACCCTAAGATACTTAAGAATAAACCTAACCAAAGTAGTAAATGATCTGTACTCTGAAAATTATAAAACACTTTTGAAAAAGATTGAGGAGGACACAAAGAAATGGAAAAGCATACCATGCTCATGGATTGGAAGAACAAACATTGTTGTAAATGTCTATACCATCCAGTGTAAGCTACATATTGAATGGGATCCCTATCAAAACACCAACAGCATTTTTCATAGAGCTACGATAAACAATCCTAAAATTTGTATGGAACCAGAAAAGACCCTGAATAGCCAGAGGAATCCTGAAAAAGAAAACCCATATGCTTGTGGCATCACAATTCTGGACTTCAAGTTCTATTACAAAGCTGTAATTTTTTTTTTTTTTTTACAAAGCTGTAATTATCAAGACAGTATGGCATATGGCACAGGCACAAAAACAGACAGACACATAGATCTGAGAAATAGAGAACCCAGAAATGGACACTCAACTTTATGGTCACTTAATGTTCCACAAAGCAGGAAAGAATATCCAATGGAAAAAGGATAATCTCTTCAACAAATGGTGTTGGGAAAACTGGACAGCCACATGCAGAAGAATAAAACTGGACCATTTTCTTACACTGTACACAAAAATAGACTCAAAATGGATGAAAGACCTAAATGTGAGACAGGAATCGATCAACACCCAAGAGGAGAACACAAGCAGTAACCTCTGTGACCTTGAAACCGCAACTGAATTCTAGACGTCTCCAAAGGCAAGGGAAACAAAGACAAAAATGAACTATTGGGACTTCATCAAGATAGAAAGCTGCTGCACAGCTAAGGAAATGGTTGACAAAACCAAAAGACAACTGACAGAGTGGGAGAAGGTATTTATTTGCAAATGTCTTATCAGATAAAAAGGGCCAGTATCCAAAATCTATAAGGAACTTATCAAACTCAACCCCCAAAGAACAAATATCAAGAAATGGGCAGAAGACATGAACAGACATTTCTCCAAAGAAGACATACAAATAGCCAAGAGACATGTGAAAAAATGCTCAATATCACTCAGCATCAGGAAAATACAAATCAAAACCATGATGAGATACCACCTCACACTGGTCAGAATGGCTAAAATTAACAAGTCAGGAAATGACAGATGTTGATGAGGATGTGGAGAAAGGGGAGCCCTCTTACATTGTTCCTGGGAATGTAAGCTGGTGCAGCCACTCTGGAAAATAGTGTGGAGGTTCCTCAAAAAGTTGAAAATAGAGCTACCCTACAACCCAGCAATTGCACTACTGGGTATCTGCCCCAAAGTTATAGATGTAGTGATCTGAAGGGGCACCTGCACCCCAATATTAAAAGCAGCAGTGTCTACAATAGCCAAACTATGGGAAAAGCCCAGATGTCCCTTGACAGATGAATGGATAAAGGAGATGTGGTAGATATATGTAATAAAACATTACTCAGCCAATAAAAAGAAGATGAAGAAGACGAAGACAATGACGAAGACGAAAAGAAAGAAAGAAAAAAAGAAAAGAAAGAAAGAAAGAAAGAAAGAAAGAAAGAAAGAAAGAAAGATCTTGCCATTTGCAAAGATGTGGATGGAACTAGAGGGTATTATGCTAAGTGAAATAAGTCAACCAGAGAAAGACACTTATCATATCATCTCATTCATATGTGGAATTTAAGAAACAAAACAGAGGATCAGGGGTACCTGGGTGGCTCAGTGGTTGAACGTCTGTCTGCCTTTGGCTCAGGGCATGATCCCACGGTTCCCACAGGGAGCCTGCTTCTCCCTCTGCCTATGTCTCTGCCTCTCTCTCTCTCTCTCTCTCTCTGTGTCTCTTATGAATAAATAAATACAATCTTTAAAAAAAAAAAGCCAAAAACAGAATCATAGGGGAAGGGAGGGAAAAATGCAACAAGACAAAATCAGAGAGGGAGACAAACCATAAAAGATTCTTAATCTTAGGAAATAAACTGAGGGTTGCTAGAAGGGAGCAGAGCGGGGGATGGGATAACTGCGTGACAGACATTAAGGGGGAAGATGTAATGAGCACTGGGTGTCATATAAGACTAATGAATCACTGACTTTTACCTCTGAATAGGTAACTATTAACTAACAATACATTATCTGTTAATTAACTGAATTTATATTTAAAATTTTTTTAATTTTAAAAAATAAAAAGAAAAGAGTTTGGGCTAGAGTCATCAGGCCATTGATGAAATTTATGTCATGGAATGTATGTATGTATGTATGTATTTTTTTATTTTTATTTTTATTTTTATTTTTTTTGAATGTATGCATTTAAATGCCCCAACGCTTAAAGCAGTGATTCACAATCCAAAGATTTTGAGCATTAGATCACCTCAGGATCTACAAATTTAAGTGTGTTTTAAAATTTAGATCTAAAAATATAGATTCTGTGGAGCCCTGTTCCTAAACCTACTGAATCAGAGTCTTCAGAAATGAGACTGGGGGAGCTAAAAAATTATTTATTTATTGAAAGCTTTTTAATTTACTTATTCATGAGAGACACAGAGAGAGAGAGAGGCAGAGACACAGGCAGAGGGAGAAGCAGGCTTCTTGCAGGGAGTCTGATGTGGGATTCAATCCCAGGACCCCGGGATCACACCCTGAGCTGAAGGCAGATGCTCAACCACTGAGCCACCCAGGAGTTCCTAAAATTTTTAAAATCTTCCAGTTGATTCTTCTGGGACTACTCTGCAGCGTGCCAAAGAGGCAATTGGGAACCATTGATCAAAATGATGGATCGAGGAATCCAAAAAGTATTACTTAAAAGAAATGGTAATAATAATACGTAACATCTGTTGTGCATGTACTGTCAGGCACTGTTCTAAATATTTTAGTGCAATATCAGGAAATTCTCACCACTCTATAGATGGTAGGACCTATTACCATCCCCCACCTTACTATCTTAATTCTTCTTCTTCCCCTCCTCCTCCCGTTCTCCTCCTCCTCCTCCTCCTCCTCCTCCTCCTCCTCCTCCTTCTCCTCCTCCTCCTCCTTCTTCTTCTTCTTCTTCTTCTCCATTTATTATTCCAAATGAGGAATTTGAGGCACAAAGAAGTTGAGTGATTTATCCGAGGTCACATAGCTAATAAGTGAGAGAGCCAGGATTAGAATGTGACACATGCTCTGAATCAATGCCCCTCAAATTTTAACTTGCTTAAGAATCACCTGTGGATTTATTCCAAAAAATACATTCTGATGGAGTGGGTATGAGATTGTGTGTATGTAAAAACTCCCAGGTGAAGCTAATGTTGTTAGCTTTTGGACCACAGTTGGAAAAGCAAGGTTCCAACACTGGTTCTCAACTTGATTACATATTAGAATCACTTTGATAGATTTTTTTTTTTTAAACAATGAAGCCCCTACAGAAAACTAATCCAAGCAGAATCTTTGGGTGTGGGATCCTGGCAGTGAAGAAACGGGAGGTGGGGACGGAGCACTAAAAGTGACTAAAATTAATTTCTTTAAAATGGGGGAGAAAACAGTGAAGATACTAGGTCATCAACCAAAGACTATGATTAATCAAATCAATCTGATTCCGTGGTCCAAATCTGTGGTTTGATTTTTTTTTTAAGCTGCAACTTAAAATGATTTTTAAAACACATTTCTAAAGAAAAGAGTAGCCTTTCTGAGTGAAGATAAAGAAATAAAAGTCATCTAAGTAAAGGACGAAAACCAGCCAAGTATTAAGTTCAAAGTTGACAAAGTTCTAATGAAAGCAAGAAACATCGATTACTTTCTTTCAAATATGTTTCCTCATTTAAATGACAAGTGCTAAAGCCAAACATTAAACTGTGAATGAATAAAATGTGGGTGGCTCTAATTTTAGAAGATGGGGATATTTTCTTTTCTGGAGATCATTAATCCCTAAAACCAGCATGAAATGCATACACCCACAAACCCACATAATAAAAAACCAAAATTTCTCACCACTCAAGTTTAAATGATGTCATTTTCTTCTAAATAACTGCAAACTAAATGTACATGAATATACAGAGAAACTTGGATAAAAGACACAAGGAGATTTCTGATAAATCTTACAAATGTTGCTTTTCAAATCTACCCAAAGTCAGTCCTACTGTTAGCCATATAAGGGTTCACATTGTTCACTGTGCCTATCCGAGAAGATACTGTTTCCTAGTTTTGTGTAATCCGGGTACAGTGGGTTCTCAATCCTGACTACACATATGTGTTCATATTTCACACTAACATAAATTCTGTGTTGTTGTTGTTTTTTTCTTTTCCAAATTTAGCGCTGTGTTTCCAAAATCCATCCATGTTACCTGTGTGTATACCTAATCCACTGTTTCTACCCGCTACCTGGTGGTCCACAGTGTACATCTGCCACAGTTTACCTTTGCACCCACTTACCCAGGCATGGACACACTACTTCAAATTTCTCACCACCGCAAGCAGTGACACAACAAACCTCCTTGAACACCCACACATGGACCTTTGTGGAAAGTTTTTGGAACTTATGTGTCCAGCAGAAAAATGCGCATGCCTGTTCTTAATGGGACTAAGCCCTGCCAGCCTTCGGAATGACTGTTCCAGCTCCCACACAGGGCAGGAGACTTCCTGTATACATCCCCACATCCCCACCAACTCCTGGCATTACCCAGCTTTCTAATTTTTGTCAGTCTTTTATACATGAAGTAAATGATCTCGGTTTTCTTGCATTTCATAGACATTTTGAAGTAGAGTTGTCCAGGAAAGATAAGCATGATACATTAACTTCCTAAGGATGCCATAAAAGGGTACCAAATATTGGGGCCCTAAAACCAGAAATTTATTGTCTCACAGTCCCGGAGGCTAGCAGCCTGACATCAAGGTGTCAGTCAGGTCACCACTAGCTACTGGTGTTTGCCAGCAACCCTAGGTGATCCCTGGTTTGTAGATGCGTCACTTCAGTCATATGGCTGTCTTCTCCCTGTGTCTCCACATGGTCTCCCTCTGTGTGTGTGTGTGTGTGTGTGTGTGTGTGTGTGTGTGTGTGTGTCTTTGTGTCCAAATTCCCCTTTTGTATAAGGACACCAGTCATAATGGACTAGAGTCAACCCTAATGGTCTCATTTTATCTTGTTTACCACTGTAAACAAGATTTCCCCCAAAAAGCCACATTCTGAGGTACTGAGGGTTGGAACTGGTACATACTTTGGGGGTATGCAAATCTGGCCATAACACATGCTGTGTTTATTTTCTTGTGAAGCACTGACAAATTAATGAGAAGGCAGTGATACTTTATATACCAAATATGAAATCAACTGAGTACTAGAGGTGCTTAAAATGTAAAAAGCAGGTAGTGTAAGTATAAAATATATTAGTTTAGGCTATTGGATAAAGGATAGAAATGCTCAGGATGCCTAGGTGGCTCTGTGGGTGGAGCGTCTGCCTCCCAGGGTCCAGGGATCGAGCCCCAGCAGGGATCCTGCTTCTCCCTCTCCACTGCCTGTCACTCCCCCTGCTTGTGTGCGCTCTATCAAATAAATGGATAAAATCTTAAAAAAAAAAAAAAAAGAAAAAAGAATAGAAATGCGCATTAATAGATGAGTTTAAACAAATTATGATCCAATCAGCAAGTTAGAAACTAAACTGTCACACTTTGTGAAACAAATCTACCTGTGTCAGCACACATCTATTGTTGCAACTGCTGGCCTTCTTCCTTCTTTTGAAAATAGGCAGTGCCCTGATTTTCCTTTGTGAAGCGAAGGGGTGCTCGCTTCAGGTCAGTATGGTGAGGTTGAGCCTGGTACCCCTCAGTTCTCACTCTGGGCCTACAACACCAGCTAGTACATTATTGTCTACTCTGGGACTGTGCCTCAAAGTATTGGGGGAGAGGCACACTCCCTCCCTTGGGGTTGCTAAGCTGCTGGTGCCTGCCAGAGAAAGAAGCCACCGCAGAGGAGGGCAGACACCGGAATGGAAGAAAGAGAGAAAGAGAGACAGAGAGACAGAGACAGAGAGAGGAGGTTGTTTGAGACTATCTTTAGACTACTTGAATCCAGCCTCCCAGGAGGTACAGATCTACCTGTGGACTCTGCAGTCACGTGAGCAAAAAAGAAATCCCTTTTTAATCTACTTTGGTTTGAATCGGTATCTAATTCTTGCCCCAGAAAGAGTCCCAATGAACACTTGGATTGGCATGGAAATGTGCCCATGAGATACTACAAAGACCAAAACAAAAACAAAACAAAAAACCAAGATGCAAAGTACATATAGGGTTATTTCATTTTTTGGTCAAAAATGAAATAAGATAAACAATCCAGAAAAAAACCCAAACAAACCAGGAACAGAAAAACAATCCTGGAGGAATATATGCAAAACTGTTAGAAGTGATTATCTCAAAAAGAAAAAAAAAATCGAGAGCTGGAGTTTCTCTTTGGGTAATGGAACACAGGGGATTTTTACCTTCTATATATTTCCTCATTTAACAAAACTTTGGATACTGAGCATATACTTATTGCTAAAAATAAATATGACTGAAAAATTGAAAATAACATTGATATCCCACAATGGGGGTGGGGGATAATTAAATCAATAATGACTCATCCAAACAAAAAAGATTATTAAAAATCATGTTTTTCAATTTAAATTCCATTAATTAACATATAGTATATTATTAGTTTCAGAGGTAGAATTCAGTGATTCAGTGATTCCCTCCTTAATGCCCATCACCCAGTTACCCTATCTTCCCCCACCTCCCCTCCAGCAGCCTTCAGTTTGTTCCTTAGAGTTAAGAGTCTCTTCTGGTTTATCTTCCTCTCTGATTTCATCTTTAAAAATCACGTGTTTTGTTTTTTAAAATATTTTATTTATTTATTCATGAGAGACACACACACAGAGAGGCAGAGACACAAGAAGAGGGAGAAGGAGGCTCCATGCAGGGAGCCCGACGTGGGACTTGATCCTGGGTCTCCAGGATCATGCCCTGGGCTGAAGGTGGCGCTAAACCACTGGGCCACCCAGGCTGCCCTAAAAATCATGTTTTTAATGAGTATGTAATAACATAGTATGATGGTCACTATTTTACAGTAAATAAAGTAGTTCAGAAATGGTACAGTAGGAACATAGTATTGTGGATAGGATAACAGAGTGCTTCACAGTAAATTATATTACCTTTGGCAAGATTATCTCTCTGAACTGATTTTTCATCTGGGAAATGTAGAAGACGCTCATAGTACCTACCTCGCAAGTTGTAATGAAGAATAAATGAGATCATTAATGCAAACATCTGCCACATAGCAAATATTCCATAAAGGTTATATGTATGCACTAGAAAAAACAAGAAAAATATGCCAAAAAATAGTTGCTTTTTTTGGATATGAGCTTACTGATAAATTTTATTTTCTTCTATATATTTTATTTTTTTTTAATTTTTTAAAAGATTTTACTTATTTATTCATGAGACACACAGAGAGAGGCAGAGACAGAGGCAGAGGGAGAATCAAGCTCCCAATAGGGAGCCCGACGTGGGACTCGATCCCAAGACCCCGGGATCATGACCTGAGCAGAAGGCAGACGATCAACCATGGAGCCACCCAGGTGGCCCTCTATGTTTTAAAAATTACAATAATTGGGGGCACCTGGGTGGCTCAGTCAGTTAAGCGACTGATTTTTAATTTCAGATCTTGATCTTAGGGTTGTGGGTTAGAGTCCCATGTTGGGCTCCACTTGGGGCATGGAGTCTACTTAAAAAATAAAAATTATAATAATGAAAAAACGTTTGGCACCTGAGTGGCTGGGTCAACTAAGACTGCGTCTCTGGATCTCCACTCAGGTCACTCAGGTCTTGATCTTAGGATTGTGAGTTCAAGCCCCAAGCTGAGCTCCACACTGGGAGAGGAGAGGTGAGGAGAGGAGAGGAGAGGAGAGGAGGGGAGGGGAGGGGAGGGGAGGGGAGGGGAGGGGAGGGGAGGGGAGGAGGAAAAGAAAGAAAAGGAGATGTATCTACTTTCCTGTAAAAGCTGAGCTCCACACTGGGAGAGGAGAGGAGAGGAGAGGAGAGGAGAGGAGAGGAGAGGAGGGGAGAGGAGGGGAGAGGAGAGGAGGGGAGGGGAGGGGAGGGGAGGGGAGGGGAGGGGAGGGGAGGGGAGGGGAAAAAGAAAGAAAAGGAGATGTATCTACTTTCCTGTAAAATAAAATAATGATGGAAGAAATTATCAGCAACAACATTCAGTATCTCTGGAAGATTTTGCAGTTTCCCCATTTAGAAGATAGGCCTATGACTGCACTATCAGATTTGTCTCCAGATAAAAATGTGTGGGAAAGGGGAAATCCTGGGTAAGTTCTCAGTCAAAAGGGAAAATTTAAAGGAAGTAATAATAATATTTTTATTTGTGTAGCACTTTTTACTTTACCAAGCATATTAACAAGTGGTATTGAATTGTCAGAAAGGATCATTTAGATTTTTTTAAAAGATTTTATTTATTTATTCCTGAGAGACACACAGAGAGAGGCAGAGACATAGGCAGAGGAAGAAGCAGGCTCCATGCAGGGAGCCCGATGTGGAACTTGATCCCAGGACCCCAGGATCGCACCCTGAGCCAAAGGCAGACACTCAACTGCTGAGCCACCCAGGTGTCCCTCATTTAGATGCTGTTATTTCCACTTTACAAACAAGAAGATGATGCTCAAAAAGATTAAATGACAAAAATAACAGAATTTGCAAACAATCAAGCTGGGACTTGAATTTAGTTCTTCTAGGTTAAAAAAAAAAAAATAAAGAAGAAAAAAGAGCATAGCACTGGTGTTGTTTCAGAACCTTTTCCTAGAAGTTGCCCATGATAATAATATTAGATATTTTTTCCTGTGACTCATTCTGAAAAATCTGTTCACTCCTTAGGGAAATTCCACAACATTATTTTCATCTTTTATGAGTCTTTTGTTTTTGATGTTGTTTGGTTTTTACTGGACAAAAATTTTCAATGCAGATGATTATTTGTATAGGTCTTACAAAAATAAGAAATTTCAAGAAAAATTTGAATAAGGCAAATAGCACTGGAGATGTTTAGTGCATTTATATTTGCGTTGAGGTGGGGGTTAAGTGCAGAGTAGAGATAAAATGAGGAACTATTATTAACCAAAACTGAATTGAATGTTTACAATCTAAACATTAAATGGAAGTTTAAAAAGCTGAGAAGCTGAATGACTCAATCTACATAGAGAAGAAAATGGCATGTGGGTTTGTAAAAAAAAAAAAAAATAGGTAGGAGCCTTAAATAAATCTGGGCAGGAATAGCGTGTTTGTCCTAAAGTCAGGGCAAGAAGTCTGCCGCTCACACAAAGACCAGCAAAGGCCATTAAAGGGAATTTTAGGAAGGGAGTGACATTGTGAGAGGGCAACAGAGGAAGTTGATTTTGGCAGCAGCTTTGGGAAAGGACTTGAGGAGGAAAAAAGTCTGAAGAAGAGGCATTTCTCAAAAGGAGTAAGGACTATACAATGGACATAGGTAGAGTTGTAAAAATGGAAAAGTTTGTTTTAAATTTTGATGGAACCTTTCTACTTCAAGTCCTTTTAATCAAAATCTGATTTTTCACCTGTCTCTCCATTATAATTTTGCATTTAGCTTTCATTAATTTCCTCGCAATCACTATGACAACAGTGCATTTTAAAATTGACTGTGTGCTTTGACCACCTGCGTCAACCTCAGGTTGTGTCCTAACAAGACTCAGGCATGTGTAATCAGTTGTCGAGCCCAACCATCTGGGCATTCCAAACTCCAGTAGTAAGAACTAACACCTTGGATTTAAATTTTAGAACAAAACACCTATTGTTTGAAACATCATTCTGTGTCATGAATTTGTGTTAAGAGGTGTCGGGGTAGGGGTGAAGGCCAGTTACTCAGGCTCTTTTAATAGCTTTTAGCTTGTTGGGACAAGAGTTTCAATTCTTTAACTCTTGTCCTCCTCCTATTTATCCAGAACAGTTCATTGTTGGATAAACACCTAGCAGCCCCTAGGTTTTTCTGTTTTTTTTTTTTTTTTCAAAACTGTTGCTAACTTATTTTGCCCTAAGCTGCTTTGTATTTTTAAACTATATCCAGATTAATGGTAACTGCTAATATGTGTTTGAAGAATACAAAGTAAGACAGCAACTGTCAAAGAGAAAATAATATACGTTAAACAGTTATTATTTTCATATATACTATTTTTATCATGAAATTTAAGGAATTTAATGAAGATCCATCATATGACTTTTTTTTTTCTTAAGATTTTATTTATTTATTCATGAGAGACACAGAGAGAAAGAGAGAGAGGCAGAGACATAGGCAGAGGGAGAAGTGGAACTCAATCCCAGGACCCCTGGTTCACTACCTGAGCCAAGGGCAGATGCTCAACCACTGAGTCACCCAGGTGACCCCATCATACAACTTTCTTTAGTGATCTAAGTCCTTTGGGGTGGAGCTATTATATCACATCAGTTTTCACTGGAGTAATAGGAAAGGCCAATGGCATTCCTAGATCAAGCTTTTTCCTCTCAATACTGGAGGATTCACAGGGTAAACAGACTGCCGTAGAACTGATGAAGCTATCGATGGATGCTCCTGGGAGCCACAGCATATGCTTTTGGACACCGAAGGAAGGAATTTTCTAAGAGAATGTGTTCTTGATTGCTTAATGGAATTATCTGTGGAAAGGCCCAGAGGATTTAGGCATGGCCAGGAGAACTCACTGGCCCTCCTCCCTACTGTCATCCGGCCTTCAGCGGGATCAAAGGAGGGACTGCAAAGCTGCGGCTTCTTAGTGACCATGAAAACACCTGCCTCTCCCCTACAAAGTGCCAATAAAAGGGGCACCTGGATGGCTTCGTTGGTTGACCCCCAACTCTTGATTTTGACTCAGGTCATGATCTCAGGATTGTGGGATTGGCCTGCATGGGTGGGGGAGTGTCGTCAGCGAGTCTCAGAGTCTCTGCTTGAGACTCTCTCTCTCCTCTTTCTCCCTCTGACCCTCCCCCCCCACACCGCCCCCACTCACACCCTCTCTCTCTCTCCAATAAATAAATAAATCTTTCAAACACAAACAAAAACCAAAGTGTTAGTAAGAAACCAGGAACAAAGCAAAGGCTACAACGAAGACTGACACCCACCTCAAGCCACCCTCAGAATTAATCACATTATGCCAAAAGCCTTATACACACAGCTGTACAAACACAGGTCCAAGGCCCCGGGCCCTTCAGGATCACTCATAGGCTCCGGCACCTCCCCTGGTCTGAGTCAATCCCCCACTCCTCTCCCACCAGCCAAACCCTTCCACTCTGTGCTTCAGAATTTATGGTTCCTCGTTCCTTAATTAAAGTCTGGCTAGCCTCTGAAGACGCTTCTTCTCCTCAGCCCTCACATGGCAGTGGTGTTTTCTCTCACACACCGCACTCAAGGAGCACCCAGAGGTGAGGCCTGTGTGTCTCGTTGCCGCCTTTAGGTGTTTTTATCATTCTTCCTCTCAGAACATGATAACAACTGCCACTGCCACAACCACCAGTTCAGCGTCTTGGAGGCACTTGGTGTCAGACCACTAAGCCACCGTATTGAGTCATCGCTCACCTCTCGCTGACTTCCTTAGACAATGAAGACTTTAGATTCCGGCCTTCTGTCCCTCTCTCCACCACTACCCTGTGCTATGCTCCTCTGCTGGGTGACTTCAACATCTACAAAAATGATCCATGTGCCCATGTCCATATATTCACTGGCCTCCGAGTTCCTGAATCTTCCCATCTTCTTTTTTTTTTTTTTAATTTATCTATTCATGAGAGACACACAGAGAGAGAGAGGCAGAGACACAGGCAGAGGGAGAAGCAGGCACCATGCAGGGCGCCCGACGTGGGACTTGATCCTGGGACTCCAGGATCAGGCCCTGGGCCGAAGGCAGGCACTAAACCGCTGAGCCACCCAGGGATCCCCTCTTCCCATCTTCAATGTTATTTTCCTCCACTGTATTTCAGCAAAATGCTGCTGTGATCATATGTCCCAAAGAACTTTCCTCCATATCCCTTAATCGCCTTCAAAGATTCTTGAATTTCAGTATTTCATGTTCTTCTGACCAAATTTCTCCTACCTTTTAGCTGTACCATAACCACCACTTCAATCAATCCCTTTGGAGCAGCCAATTGATTGGTCTATCACCTCTTCACTATCCATGTTCCCACGTGTGTTACTGTCCTTCCTCCTGGTGCAGCTTACTGTAATCAGGTCTCTTGCGTATACCCACAAGTGCCTTGCCCCTCTCACTTTCCAACCTACTAGAAAAACCCAATGCTGCCTTAAACATAACTCCTTACTTCACAACAGCACCGATCAGTTGAATATGGTTAAAGGACAATATGCAACCATAACGACAGCTCTTCAAACATTTTTTCTGGTCATTCTTACCCTGTTCAACAGCCTATTTTTTTTCCAGATTTTATTTATTTATTGAGACACCTGGGTGGCTCAGTGGTTGAGCATCTGCCTTTGGCTCAGGTCGTGATCCCGGGGTGTTGGGATCGAGTCCCTCATTGGGCTCATCACTGGGAGCCTGCTTCTCCTGCCTCTCTCTTGGTGTCTCTCATGAATAAATGGATAAAATCTTTTTTAAAAAGACTTTATTTATTTACTTAAGAGAGAATGAGTGAGAAAGAGAGCATGAGCAGGGAGAGGGAGAAGCAGACTCCCTGCTAAGCAGGGAGCCTGATGTGAGACTTGACCCCCAGACCCCGGGATCATGACCTGAGCCTAAGGCAGATGCGTAACCAATTGAGCCACCCAGGCATCGCCGTTCAACAGTAGTGTTACATTTCCCCTCTCCTGGATAGTTGTTTCAGTGTCTCCTCCACCTTTAAACCTCAAACATCCCCACCCCACTTCTTGCTTTTAGATAATGACCCCTCTTCTAGTTTGAGAAAATAGAAGCAATTGGAAGAAAATTGCCCCATTGTTCTCTTCATTAAGTCAATGCATCTACCAGGATCTGTACCTGTGCACTTTGCCTCCCCTTCCGTTACCTGGCATAACCCTCAGCGCTCCCATCTGAAGCCAACATCTCCATATGTGTATCCGATCTTGCCCTTTTGGCCCACCAATGATTTCAATTTTTTTTTTTTATTTTTTTATTTATGATAGTCACAGAGAGAGAGAGAGAGGCAGAGACATAGGCAGAGGGAGAAGCAGGCTCCATGCACCTGGAGCCCGACGTGGGATTCGATCCAGGGTCTCCAGGATGGCGCCCTGGGCCAAAGGCAGGCGCTACACCGCTGCGCCACCCAGGGATCCCTCACCAATGATTTCAATCAAATGATAGCCTCTCTCCCCTCTACATCCACAGTTTTTTCCTTCTCTTCTTAATCATTCCCATCAGCATACAAGCAGGATGTGAATTCTCCCTAGTAGTCTTGTCCCCTTCAACTAACGTCATATTTTCCTACTCTTTTTTTTATTGCAGTAGCCCATTAAAATGGTCTATGATTACTGTCTCCACTTTGTCACCTCGCATTTTCAATTCCACTCATTCCATTTCTGGCAATTGCACTGACTATTCTTCTAAGAACACTCTTGTCAGAATCAAATAATAGCCTCGATCTTGCCCAATCCAGTGGTTATATCTCAGTTCTGACCTTGCATGACTTCTCGATAGCATTTCATTTGACCATCATTCCTTCCTTAAACATTTCTTCACTTAGCTTCAAGATCACATTTCTTTTCGACTTCTCCTACTTCAGTGGCCAGTCCTTCTTCCACCTGTGTTAAAGATCAGCACATCAGGGCTCAGTCGTTGGCTTTCAAAAAAATCATCTATGTTCTTTGTGTTCATTTCCTAGATGTTCTCACTTAATCCCATGGCCTTGAATACCATCCATACACTAGAGCTTTGCAATGAATCCCTCTTGCCCTAACTACTCCCCTGAGCTCCAGATTTATAATCCATCTCCAACTTGATAACTCTCCTTGGTATCTCCAACTGCAACTCTTGATTCCTTTCCCCAAAAATCTTCTTTCCATGTGTTCTCCTTTTCAGTAATTGGCACTTACCTTTCATTCCACTGACCTGCAAGTCATCCTGAACTCCTTCCTTTTCATTGTATTCAGTCCATCAGCAAGTCCTGTCAGCTGTATCATCATAATATATCCAAGATCTAATGAAATCTCACCACCTCCATTGTTCCCACTCAAGTCCATGATGGAATAATCTCTCCTCCAGGCTTTTGCAATCATCTAACAGGTCTCCCGGCTTCAATTCTTACCCTTACACAGTTCATTCATTACACAGAATCTGGAATGATCTTCTTTAATTGGTAAATCAGATCATGCCATTCGTCAGAGTCAAGACCTACAATGGTTTTGCATTGCAGTTATTACAGTTAAGAATACAAACTCAAACTTTATCCATGTTTACAAGGCTCTAATGACTTGGCCCACCTCACTGGCCTCATCTCTGTAACTCCCCATCTCCTTCACTCTGATTTGGCAACTTGGACTTCCTGCTCTTCTTTGAACATGCCAAACTTATTCCTGTCATAAGGGGACTTAGGGTTTGTAGAGAATCTGAGTTGGCCTTTTTTTTTTTTTTTAGACTTTATTTATTTATGTGACAAAGAGAGAAAGTACAACAAGCAGGGGGAGCAGCAGAGGGAGAGAGAGAAACTTGATCCCAGGACCCTGAGATCATGACCTAGTCAAAGGCAGATGCTTAACCGACTGAGCCATCCAGGTGCCCCTGAATTTGCTTTCAGGATAGACAAAAACTTAGCAGTGTTGTGGTTGATTAAGCATGCTGGGTCTCAGAGCTAGACCTATTGATTGAGTCAAATTGCATTTGCAATCTTATATATATATATTTGTTGATTAGTTGCTGATGAGGTAGTGAACTCCATGGACATGTCTGAAAGCTCATAATCATATCATATAGCTCCTCAGCCACTGCTGATGGTAGTTACTCTCCAGCCCAGACTGCCTTGGTTTGGATTATTTGTGTCACAGTGTACTTCTCTTTTCCAGTGGAATGTGAGACGGAGGATGCTGCTCTCGTGATTGATGTATTAATAAGCACTCGTGAAATCTATCTCTGGGTTATATTTTAATCAACCCAGGATTCTTCTTCTCTCCTTCTTTGTTCCTCATCTTTCCTGTGGGAAAAGGCCCACATATCTTTTCCATTTACTACTTTTCCCCTTCATTCTCATTTTCCTCCCAAAATCTGGTAGCAGAAATTTTACTTGCCTCAAATTCTAATTCTAATCTAGTCTACATTACAGGCAACCTGAAGGCAAAGTCCTATCAGCTGTGTTGTTCACTGCATTCACAGTACCTAGCACGTTGCTTGGCACATAATTGGCATTAATAGTAATTGTGGACTGCAGAGATGAGTGGAAAATAGAAATACCCCAGTTTGTAAACAGAAACTTAGCATCTTGTTGTTGTTGTTGTTAGGATAATAGAGAAAGAGATTCAATCTTTGTAGAAATCAAAATGTTTCAGTAAGAAGAGGATTGTCATGACGAAAGGCCAGCAACTGTCCTTTAAGAAACTTCCCAGGAGCGTGCATCACCCTGGGATGGAATTTATAACCGTCACAGCCATGATTGTCAAGGGACTTGGTCCTAGCCTTAATAGGCTCTGAAATCCAATTTTAGCAACATGCTAAGAACAGATCCACTTCTTATGACTGGACTGACATTATCTAATAATGACGTATGAACCAGAATGCCAACTTATTAGTTTATCATGAGAGCTGTAATCATCTTGAGAATTAGAAAATATGGAGTCTGTATAATCACTACATGCCTGTCGTAGTGCTTCATGAGAAGGTGTATTAAATAAAATGGTTGCTTGATGAATAGGGATAAGAGATGCATTACCACTTGGTGATTAAGACTCAGGCAGACTTCAAATCCTGAGATGGCCACTGACTAGCTCTGTGACCCGGAGCAAGTCATTTAATTTCAAATGCCTTAATTTTCTCACCTGTAAAATGGGGATAATAACAATCCATGCCTGTAGAAGATACTTTTTGGAATATATTCACAGGTCACTCCCCCTAAGAATAACCACTTTCTGTGTCCCCCTCCTTACCTTCTTCCATAAACGTGGGCCTCTGCTACACATGTTGTGTTATGACCTGATGCCACCGTGCACAGGAAAATGGGTGAGGGGTGGATTCCTTACTTAGGTGGGGCTAATCAGGTTCTCTCACCCAAGGATTTGCAATTTATTATTTTTTTAAAGATTTTATTCTTTTATTTGAGAGAGAGACAGAGATAGTGACAGAGAGCACAAGCTGAGAGGAGAGGGAGAAGCAGACTCCCCGCTGAGCAGGGAGCCCAACACAGGACTCCATCCCAGGACCCTGAGATCATGACCTGAGCTGAAGGCAGACGCTCCACCCATCTGAGCCACCCAGGCGCCCCAGGAATTTGCAATTTAGATTCAGAGATTCCATCTGGTCTGGTCTGTTTGCCTGAATGAAGTGATAGAAACGTTGGCCAGGAGGCTGCCGTGGAGGAAAGATGCCTGTCCGTGTGCCACCAACACCAGTTGAGGCTGGTCTGTAGAGAGAGGGATGGGGGAATGAAGCAGACTTGCCCAGAGAAGCAGAAACCAGGACCATAGGCACCAGAGAGACCTGGAACCGTGCCCACTGGCTCCCTATTCCAGGTCCATCAGAGGCTCAGCAGCTTTACCCTTTCTGGAGACATCCCTGTGTTCTTTCATAAAGCTCCTCTTCTGGCATCAGCTAGTTAGGGTCAGTGTCCATTCTTTGCAATAAAAAAATCTTGAACGAGATAGCACTACACTGTATTTTTAAGAAGTCAGTAGGTTGGGGGCACCTGGGTGGCTCAGTCTGTTAAGCATCTGCCTTCAGCTCAGGTCACGATCCTGGGGTCCTGGGATGGAGCCCCAGTCCAGCTCCCTGCTCAGTGAGGAGTCTGCTTCTCCCTCTCCCTCTCCCCTGGCTCATGCGCTCACTCTCTCTCAAATAAATAAATAAATAAAAATCTTTTTAAGAAAGTAAGTAGCACATGTAGGACATGTGTAATGATAGCATTCCTGCCACTGGGATTGACAAATTGACTCCTTCAGTCATGGTGTTCTCTCCCCGCAAGGGCTTGGATGAAGGCTGCCAGTAGTTTTCTATGGTTCTTCTCCTTCCCTGTCTCCCTGGTTAAGAGAATCATATCTTATTTGATATTATGGCCTACTTTATCCTTTTTAGACAAGTCTCGGAGTGTTAGGTGACTTTGGATTTCTCTTCTATGATTCATTTTGTGCTGGTTGTACAATGAGCTTCAAGATGACCTTTAGATGCCTCTCATTTCCAGATTCCTTAAAGATACTTCAATGCTGTCTCCAAACACTGAAAATAATTTATGCTCCACTTGGCTTGTCGGCACATGGGCATAGAATAAGGTGAATAGTCTTAATGGTTCTGTTGTCTATCTAATTCTCGCCCTCCTCAGATTCATTTATAGATTTCTTAGGGCAGTTTACAGGGGCCTCAGCCAGGCGTCTCTATCTCAGCTGCTCTAATGTCACTATGATTAAGAGCTATTTTCTTGACTTCTCCATTAACCTTGGACCCTACTCTTCTGAGAACTTTTTTAGTGCTATAGGCAAGGGGCATAAAGGAACCTAGGGAACAGCAAAAAGACCAATTTGGTCCAAATAACAGTGGAAGTTGGTGCTAAAAAAATCGGTTGGGGTCTGTAATGGCATTGCCATTAAAGACAAGACCAAGTTAGATTCCCCGAGGTTGGGAGAATCTCCAAGTCAGGGTAGAGATTAACTTGAAGCCTAGATGCTTTCTCTCTCGCCATCACTCAACAATGACAGCTGCATCCATCACCCGGGGCAGGAAGAGCCACTGCCCTCCCATTAGCACCACCACTTTGAACATGCGATTGCCACCATTTCCACTGCTTTTGCTGGAAGCTCTTCAGTCACAAGTTCTTCAGTGCGAAGGACACTTTTGATGTCAGTACCATTTTGGAGGCTGGAACAAATTGTTTTCTTACTTGCATGAAAATTACCAGGCTGACATCGTACAGGCTAAAAATGTTCACATAGCAGGACTTCTATAAATAGACCTAAACTACTAAATTGTGTTGAGTGGGATTTTACAACAGCGATCAGATATCTACATATGGTTTGTAAAACTTTTTCTTTTTTTTTTGGAAAAAGTGACCTGCTAAAATACCAAGATGTAGACAGTTGGGGATTTTCTTGAGGGGGGAAATGACCCCTCACAGATAAAGATTTACATTGTTTTACTGACCAAGTGAAGGAGCCTAATTCTTTAAGGGTAAGATGTCTCTTTGAAGGATAATTTAAAATAGTGCTCAATTGTTGCAACTTTTTCTATGTTAAAGGAATAGTTTACTGAAAGATGATTTTATTTTTTCAGTTGGCTTATAAAAATACTTAACTATGTTGGTGATTTTTATTACATGTAGATCATTTCTGAAAAAATGACAAAGCAATTGCATTTTGCTCTGCTCCTTGAACTTGAGCCTGTGCTTCTCTGTGATTATATGACCAGAGTAGCTACTATACTACTAATCCGCTTATCTACTTACATAATTAATATATGTGATATATACCTAGATTTATATGTCTCTATTTCAGTTTATCGATACACTGAAATTCAGGCCAAATTTACACTTGCAGAAAGGTAGTAAAACATCAAGGCTTTTATTTGGATATTTGAACAAACCTCCCTCCCCCATCAATGAACAACTAAATATCAAGATAATTGTAGCAAAGCTATTTTTATTTTTATTTATTTATTTTTTTGCAAAGCTATTTTCAAAAGTACCTGTATGTCTAAGTACTTTATTTCATTTTGCTGAAGATGACCTCACAGGAACAAGTACTCGTAAGTCTTCATAACGTTATTCTTGTTGGCTGGCAGGATCACCATATATACTGTGTGTCTGCACATGGTTTTTGCAGTATCTTGGGACCACCTGGAAAATAGGCAAGTAAAGGCAAGGTTAGAAGATAATCCTTGGACAAGATAATGGAATAGGATATGAATCCAGGCTATGGTTCCCCAGAGCCCGCTTTCCCCATATCTTTCTGCCTCCTGAGGAGTTTATGTAATACTATATTTCATTCTTTTTTTTTCCTCCCAAAAAAGATCAGGCTCTAGGAAATGGTGATGTGTTTACCAAAACCTTCTTTCTTTTCCTTCAGAATAGTGACTGGTTTAATTTCAAATTAGATTTCAAAGCAGAAAAAAAAAACCACACGGGTTTATCTGGAATCCATAATGGGACCCAAAATGCTGTCTATTCAGTTTTTCCTGAACTTTTGATGTATGTTGTCGCAGGGTAAAAAAGCAGTTAAACTTCTCCCCCCAAAAATGACGTGATAACTCGTAAAACAGGGCTCATTGGATACAACCAAAAGCGATAGCCTTCTTTTTCCTGCATGCTGGCAGAAAATTATTGCAACAGCTTAAGAAAGGTGATTACTGCCTCATTTGCTAGCATCAGAGTTCTTCTCAGGGAGAATTTCAGATTTTGTTCTGAAAGAACAAACAAGTGATTGAGAACCTGGGGTCTTGGAAAATCAGCTGGTGACGGAGCCTTAGAAAAGGAATCCAACCTGCTTCGTTGGGGAATTTGCTCTATGGGAGGAGAGAAATTCTTGGCTGTGAGCACAGACAGGACAGAGAGGGGGAAGAGGCACGACAAGGGGGTGAGCAGGACCCAGGGATCATGGCAGAGGGCCTGAGACAGTAGGTGGTAGGTGGCTGAAAGGACTCTGAGCTGCTGGCGAGGCTGTACCTGATGGGGCTGCTCCATTCAACACTCTGCTCTCTCGTGAAGTCTTCCACCCTCGTTAAGGTTCAATAGGTTTGCTGGCTTTCTTGATGTTAAAAGAACCCCAAAAGGAGTCTTCAGTGAGAAAGAATGAGACTGGAAGCAAAGGTGAAATCAGAATCCCCAATTCCACACCTTTGCCCCGGGGTATTCACAAAGCTCCTTAGGAAGGCCTTTGGACTTATATAAGGTGTTCAGGCTCATTGTTTTTTAAGACTTTATTTATTTACTTGAGACAGAGAGAGCCTGAGCTGGGGGAGGGGCAGGAGAGGAAGTTATAAGCAGACTCCCTACTGAGCATGGAGTCTGGTGTGGAACTCATCCCAGGACCCCAAGATCACCACCCGATACCCAAGCTGGTTAGCTGCTTAACCAGCTGAGCCACCCAGGCACCGCATCAGGCTCATTTTCTAAATCTTGAGGGTCCAGGTGTCTCCAGCTGACATCTAGGTTTTATAGGACGGAATGTGTTTGTTTATACAGAGTAGGCTTGCCAGATAAATTACAGGACACCCAGATAGGTTTGAGTTTTAGATACATAGAAGGGACTTTCCCTTTCTTTCTTTCTTTCTTTCTTTCTTTCTTTCTTTCTTTCTTTCTTTCTTTCTTTCTTATTTTATTTATTTACTCATGAGAGACACACGGAGAGAGAGGCAGACACACAGGCAGAGGGAGAAGCAGGCTCCATGCAGGGAACCCGATGCAGGACTCGATCCCAGGACCCGGGATCAGGACCTGAGCCAAAGGCAGCCGCTCAACCACTGAGCCATCCAGGTGTCCCTTGAGGGGACCTTTTTAGTGTAAGTATGTCCCAAACATTACGTTGAATATTTTTCTGTAGCAATGAGCATTCTTCACAAGGGCTTCCCACCGATACCCAAGGCAGTGACCTTGAATTTGGGCCTCATTCCCTGTAAACAATGTCTTGAGAAAGAGACTTGGATCTGAGCTATGGCTATGGTCCCATAGAACACACCTTCTTCATTTCTTTCTGCCTCTCTTTTTCCTCCTCCTTCTTAACCTTTCTTCTGCAATTACTTCCCATTACCCTATAAATTAGAGACAACTGAGGGTATGCTAAGGAAGGAAACTGAGATGTGGTTAGTCTCCTCTTCCATAAAGGGAGGGTGATAGTGCCTTCTTATGGGGTTGCTGTGCAGTTTCAATGAGTCAATACATATAAAGTATTAAGAACAGTGCCTGGCATAGGCGAAATAGAAGTATTTGGCTCCAGGGTGTGGGGTCTAGAGTCAAGAAGCCTTTCTTGACTTCCTGTAGCCTAACTACCTGTAGTCACCACTGTTGCCCTCCACTAACCTATTCTCCGTATTATAGCTACTGATCTTTTTTTTTAAAGATTTTTATTAAAAAAATAATAAAGATTTTTATTTATTTATTTGACAAAGAGAGAGAGAGCACAAACAGGCAGAGCAGCAGGCAGAGAGCGGGGGAGGAGCAGGCTCCCTGCTGAGAAGGGGGGGTCCCCCTTCCTGCCCCCTCAGGAGGCTTGATCCCAGGACCCTGGGATCATGACCTGAGCCAAAGGCAGTCACTCAACCAGCTGAGCCACCCAGGTGCCCCACTAGTGATCTTTTAAAAATGCAAATCTGATCATGTCATGGCTATGACTGAATAAGAACCGACTAGGCTCTGAATGTTTATGCTTTTACTTCTTTCTCTAATCTGACTGCTTGTCTCTTTTCCCTTCACTTTGTATTTTCCAGGCACAGAAGCCTTTCAGGGCCATCAGGGTGATGCACATGCTGTGCCTTCTACCTGAAAGATTTTTCTCCTCCCACCCCCCACTTCTCCATGTTAATTTTTCAGTCAGAGGCTACTTCCTTAGGGAAAACTTCCCTGACTTCCTAATCTAGATTTTTAAAAAGATTTTATTTGAGAGAGAGAGAGAGAGAGAGAGAGAGCGCCTATGCGCATGAGCAAGAGGGAGGGGCACAGGGAGAGGGAGAAGCTGACGCCCTGCTAAGCAGGGAGCCCTACATAGGCTCTGTTCCAGGACCCTGGGATCATGACCCCAGAGGAAGGCATGACCCTTAACACCTGAGCCACTCAGGCATCCCCTTCCTAGTCTAGATTATAAATCATGATTAAGAGCACTCTGTACTCTTCCTTCATAGCCATTTATTAGTTTTTTTTCATTTATTACAGTTTTTAATTATACATCCATGTGCTCCATGAGGACAGAGCCCATGTCTATCTTGTCAACCATTAAAGTCTTCAGGCCTAGCATAGTACCTACCACATACCAGATAATCAACCAAAAAAACTTTTTTTGATGAATTAGAGTATATTAGACCAGAAGTCAGTAGGCAAATCTGATCCACTACCTCTCTCTCAGACCTGCAAGCTAAGAATGGTTCTTAAATTTTTAAATGATTAAAAAAAATCAAAAGAATAATAATATATTTTGACACATGAAGATTTTTTTATTTTTATTTTTATTTTTTATTGGAGTTCAATTTGCCAACATATAGCATAACACCCAGTGCTGATCCCATCAAGTGCCCCCCTCAGTGCCCGTCACCCAGTCACCCCAACCCCCCACCCACTTCCCTTTCCACCACTCCTTGTTCGTTTCCCAGAGTTAGGTGTCTCTCAGACACATGAAAATTAAGTAAAATTCCATTTCCATGTCCATGAATAAAGTTTTTTGGAACATAGCCCCGCAGGTTCATTTACGTGTTCTCCGTGGCTACTTTTGTGCTACAGTGACCGAGTAGTCGTGACAGAGACCAGATGGCCCACAAAGCCAAAAATATTTACTATCTGGCCTTTCAGAGAAAAAATTTGCTGACCCCGTGTTAAACAATAGTAATTTTGGGCTCTGGGGCAGCTTGTGTTCAAAAGCACCTGCAGGTGGCTTTTCTCAATTGTTAACAGTTTGCCTCTGTTGCTGAAACAAGTGATCTATTTATTTTGCTTGGCTGGTAGGATTAATTAAAGAGACTTTCCTTTGTGCTTTGTTTTTCTGTTTTTCTATCAACAGACAGAAGCCCCCAAAGGAGATTAGTCATATGCCATACTCCTTTGCTAGTGGTATGATCATGTAACTTGTCTCCCACCATCAGATTTTCCAGTTCTTTGGATAATTCATGAATTCCTCTCCCAAATGAGAGAAAGAGTTTGATAGGTGGTAGTGATGAATTTAAATAGAGTGCCTACATTTTCCCATCCACGTTCCTTCAAATTACAAACTGGAAGCAGATTAAAAACTATTTTTTGTCTTCTTTTAAAGGTATCTCTTTCCAGTTACAAATTTGTACTTATCAGAGCAACACTTTAAAATACACATTAAAATTTAACAAGGTTTTAAGGTGATTTCAAAGCGATTTCACCAGAGTGCTAGATAAACATTTCAGCCAGGACAGATGATGTGTTCATTTTTAAAATAACTTAATTTAAAAATCGAATCTGAAAAGTAACCACTCTACAGGTTCTTGGCTGCTGAATTCAAAGATATTTTCACTGAGAAATAGACAAAGGGGATTGTATGAATATAGGTGTCTTGCTTTAAGTCATGCCTTTTACTTCTGAACAGCAGTTTGTTGAGTGGAAATAGATCTAAGTTGAATAAAATTCTAAAAATTCCCTCAGAGTAATCCACTTATAAAGTCAGTATTTAATCCTTGATTTATCTCTTCTTTATTTTTATTTTTTTTTTAATTTTTATTTATTTATGATAGAGAGAGAGAGAGAGAGAGGCAGAGACACAGGCAGAGGGAGAAGCAGGCTCCATGCACCGGGAGCCCGATGTGGGATTCGATCCCGGGTCTCCAGGATCGCGCCCTGGGCCAAAGGCAGGCGCCAAACTGCTGCGCCACCCAGGGATCCCTTATCTCTTCTTTAAATTCACATTTTCACACAATGGATCTGTTTAGAATAGAAGCCCCTTTGTAATGACAAAAAAAAAAAAAAAAAAAAAAAATCCAAATGGCACAGTACTAACATACCACCGATAAGATATTTTGGACAAAGTTAAGATCTTTTTGATAAAGGTATCCCAATTAATAAAATAGTATTAAAATATAAAGCTCCTAAATGATCTAAAATATGTATAGAAAATGAAGACAAAATATAGTATTTTATTAATGGAAGATGATCTCAAATACATTAATCATGCATTCCACTGAACAAGAAATCAATTATTTGAAAAAAAGAAAAAGGAAATCAATTATTTGACATAGTTTAGGAGGTGATATTTCTAGACTTTTACCATAGCATCAGAAAATCCTCTGCAGGATGCTTAGCTGTTATGAGCTAGCCCATTATAAAGAATTTATGTCTGATTCGGTTGCACTATTTAAAAGGGCACTTTTATATATAATTATACTTGAGTGTATATGTGTATATATATATATATATATTTCCGTTAATATAACACAAACACTTCTCTATGTGTTTTAATATGGCTCATGTTATGATTATTATAACTGACACAGGGTAGACATTATGATATTTACTGATGGTTACCAGGCACGTAACCAAAATTTTTGTAAGTTCAGGAATGTGCTGCATGGGTAAGAAATTTCTTTAATTTAAATTTTTCTTGTTTGGAATGCCTGGGTGGCTCAGCAGTTAAGTGTCTGCCCTCAGCTCAGGGTATGATGCTGGAGTCCTGGGGATGGAGTCCCCATATTGCACTCCCTGCATGGAGCCTGCTTCTCCCTCTGCCTATGTCTCTGCCTCTCTCTCTCTCTCTCTCTGTCTCTCGTGAATAAATAAATAAAATCTTAAAAAATTTTTTTTCTTGTTTGATTCATTGACAAACAATGGGGGAGCTTTCTAAGGATTAAATGATGGTTTTTAAAAAGTGATAAGCTTAAAAAAAAGTGGTAAGTTCCCAATAGAAAAGGAATGGAGCTCTATATAACATGGTACAGAAAGGAATTCAAGTAGCATTTTGTAAGCACGTTCACAAATAATAAGAATTTCTCTACAGATAATCTGGTAGGAAGCTAGCAAGTCAATTAGTGTGATGCTATGACCTTTACTGGAAGGTAGAGTGAAAAGTAACAAAAAAATCAAATAGTTACCCCCCACCACCACCCCGGACATCAGAGGAAAAGAAAACCTTAGGAATATTTTCATTTCTCAACATCCTTTAAAAATAGATGAAAAGAGGCATCAGATCAAATAATTTGAAGTGCAAAGAATATTCTAGTCTCAATCAGAGGTTTTTGCAAGTTTTTTTTATGTCAAATTTATTCAAAGAGCTTTTATTCTGAAATTATAACCTTCCCAATTTTTGGTGATTTTTTTATTTTGTTTTTTAAATAGACTCCATGCCCAGCAAGGAGAACAATGTGGGGCCTGAACTCATGACCCTGAGATCAAGACCTGACCCGAGATCAAGAGTCAGACGCCTAACTGATTAAGCTACCCAGGTGCCCCAGAGTTTTAAAGATTTGA
Source organism: Canis lupus baileyi (assembly GCF_048164855.1). Lineage (NCBI taxonomy): Eukaryota > Metazoa > Chordata > Mammalia > Carnivora > Canidae > Canis > Canis lupus. The sequence continues at coordinate 46,700,700 of NC_132851.1, read as the reverse complement.
TTCATTGATTTAGAGAGAATGTGAGCAGGGGGAGGAGCAAAGGAAGAGGGAGAAACAGAATCCCAAGCAGACTCTGAGCATGGATCCCAGGACCCGAGACCATGACCCGAGCCAAAATCAAGAGTTGGATGCCCCACCAACTGAACCACCCAAAGCACCCCTCAAGTTTTGGTTTTAAAATATTTTTATTTTATGGAATAATGGGAAGAATAGATATTTATTTAGACTTACTGTGATACCTTTACTTGGCAAAATCAAAAGTTATTAAGGCTATGTCAGTTACCAAAAATTCCTTGCAAATTTTCAGTTCATGAAATAAAGTCTGGAAATCGGTGATCTAGACTCATTGATAAGACATATTTACAATAAAATATAAGTAATTCAAATGTTCTTAGAATAGAATTCTGGTTAATTAGATCTTCACATTTTAAGTTAACCTTTTTGTTTCAGCCTTGCTCATTCGACTCAATTTGAAATGCATTTATTGAAAGCATCAGTTATGCCAGGCATTGACCCAAGTGAGGCTGATACCAAAGTGCCTAAGTGAGGCCTTTGATCTTGGAGAACAAATCAGATTAGCGCAAGAGACAGAAAAAGAAACACTTAAGTCCTGTCTTCAGTTTGAAATCTAATAGTTGTATGTATGTGGTAGAGAAATAATTATGCCAGGAAAGGGGGTCCAATCTGAAAAGTCTTCACAAAGAAGCTAATGGTTCTATTGGATGTTGATGGACAGGAATATGAGAATCCTCCAGGTGAGCAAGGAGGGAAGGACACAAAGGGAAGGACCCAAAAGCATTGAGGCTTGAAAGAACAGGATCACTGATATCAATAGAGGAGCCATTTTAAGTGTCAAATGAAGGAGTGGTCAGAGAAGAAATCTGAGAGGTAGCCTGGAGTCATTAGAAAGGGAGATGTATATTTTGCTGAAATCCTTGGACTCTATTCAGTGTGTGCCTTGAGAATCTTTTTTTTTTTTTTTTTGCCTTGAGAATCTTTAAAGGATTTTGAACAGGAGAGAATTGGAAATCTTTCCAAAAATGTATTAGTATCTCTTCCTTTCTGCCTCAGTAGATAGAATATACTGAACAAAAATGACTCTTTTACTGATGCTTGAAGGTCATTCAGTGATATTCCCAATGAATATCAGTGTTCTTTTTACAGAGGGACCCTCTGAAGTATGGAAGGTGAAGGACATGGAACTCCTTCCTCTATAGAGATTCAGGAAATATTTCTTCCTTTTTTTTTAAGCTTTGTTTTTTATTTATTTTTTTATTTTTATTTATTTTTAATTTTTTATTTATTTTATTTATTTATGATAGGCATACAGTGAGAGAGAGAGAGGCAGAGACATAGGCAGAGGGAGAAGCAGGCTCCATGCACTGGGAGCCCGACGTGGGATTCGATCCCAGGTCTCCAGGATCACGCCCTGGGCCAAAGGCAGGCGCTAAACCGCTGCACCACCCAGGGATCCCCTGTTTTTTATTTTTAAAAAGGATTTTATTTATTTATTTGAGAGAGAGAGAGAGAACATGAGTGAATGGAAGGGGCGGGGAGGGGGGAGAAGCAGACTCTAACTGAGCAGGGAGTCCCACATGGGGCTTGATCCCAGGACCCTGAGATCATGACCTGAGCCCAAGGCAGACAGATGCTTAACTGACTGAGCCACCCGGGTGCCCTGGAAATATTTCTTTGAAGTTTCTTTATAAAATCAAATTACTAGGAACGTATTTTCTCTTAATTTGCTTCATTCTTGTTAATATATATATTTTAAGATGTTATTTATTCATGACAGACATAGAGAGAGAGGCAGAGACACAGGCAGAGGGAGAAGCAGGCTCCATGCAGGGAACCCGATGCAGGACTCGATCCCAGGACCCCGGGGTCATGACTTGAGCCAAAGGCAGATGCTCAACTGCTGAGCCACCCAGGGGTGGCTCTTGTTAATATTAATAAAGGGCTGGGGGAAGAAATTTTTGTGGACAGTTTCTAGGAATTGGATTTTTCTTAATTTTACTACAGAAAACCACTAGTTAATAGATAGTATCCACCTACGTGCTAAGTGAGGGGTAGAGTTGTGCCACTTTTGGATAGAATGTGGAGATTCTGTCTCTGGAGAGTGGAGACATAGTCATTCCCCCCCCCATTCTTTATTTAGCACATAATAGTTACTATATAAATTTACAGTGAACTGAAAAGAATTTGCATTATAAATGGTAACAATTTTTCTAAGGAAAACGAATTACTGGCTTCACAAGTAGTTCTCTGATGTGGTTTACCTTTGTGTGTAAACAGGGTAGGATAAATGAAACTAATGTATTTCACCCTTTAACAGAGTTTAAAAGAGATCCATATACAAGGATGTTAAAAAGCTTGAGTCATGCTGGCACATCGGTAGAATATTTCATTTTTTACTTGTTTAATCTCTACAGCCAATGTGGGCCTTGAACTCACGACCCCCAAGATCAAGAATTGTATACTCTACTAAGTGAACCAGCGAGGCACCTCTGGGAATATTTCTTTTTAAAGGATGGGGAATCTAGCTTGCAGATGAGAAATAAAAGTATGGGATAAAGTTCCTCTGAAGGGAAAGTGCACATTGTAAACTTCTCCAGGAGATAAAGTCTCTCTGAAGGGGAAAGTACAGATTGTAAATTTTTCCAGGGACTGGTTCAGTAATACCGAACATTCTTTCTTCCTTCCTTCCTTTTTTTAAGTCGTTTACCTTTTTGAAAAAGATATTTATTTATTTATTTATTTGTTTATTTATTTATTTATGAGAGAGAGGGGGTAGAGAGAGAGAGAGAATGACAGGGAGGAGCAGAAGCAGAGAGACAAGTAGACAACGTGCTAAACAGAGCCTGACCCCGGGGTTTGATCCCACGACCTGGACATCATGACCCGAGCTCAAATCAAGAGTTGGATGCTCAACTGACTGAGCCACCCAGGTGCTCAAACACTGAATATTCTTAAGAATGACCTGCATATTGGAAGCTCTAGGTTTGCAGGTTTCTAAATTTTTCCTCGATGTGAATACTAATAGTAGTATCAGCTAGTAGAGGGCTGGGTGTATGAGCTAAAAAGTGATAAGCAATCCTGTTGTGGGCAAGTGTGAAATAGAGAAAAAATAATATGAATTATGTTTGTAAGGTAATGATCTCAGCATGGTTGGCTAAGTATAGGGAAGAGAATTTAGAGGTTACTGCAGACTGCCTTTGGGAATTATGAGCCCAATGTGCTCGTGTGACAGAATAATCTGGACATCACAGAACAGGTGTTTTACGAAGAACTTGAAAATATCACCTAGACCTCAAACAAAACTTGTAGTTGTGGACACATCTGAAATATCTAGATCATACTAGATATTAGAACATAGAATATTCTTTTTTAAAAAGATTTGAGGGCAGCCCAGGTGGCTCAGCAGTAGCACCCAGGGTGTGATCCTGGGGACCTGGGATCGAGTCCCACATCGGGCTCCCTGCATGGAGCCTGCTTCTCCCTCTGCCTGTGTCTCTGCCTCTCTCTCTGTCTCTGTGTCTCTCATGAATAAATAAAATCTTAAAAAAAAAAAAAAAGATTTGAGAAAGTGGGGGAGGGGGGGCAGAGGGAGAAGCAGACTCCCCACTGATCAGGGAGCCCAATGTGGGGCTCCCTCCCAGGATCCCAGGATCATGACTGGAGCCAGCCAGGTGCCCCTAGGATATAGAATATTCTTAAATTCTAATATAGAATATCAGAACCCAGCAGTAGTTTGACTGTTGTAAGAAAAACGGAATTGATCCTGACTATAGTTAAAAAACAAAAAACAAAACAAAAAACAAAACAAAAAACCCTAACAACCCCAAATCAAAATGGAATAGTCTGAAAATGAGGATTTAGTTGCACTTAACAAAATATTTATATAAGCATCTCTGAAGGCCATATAACCTAGCTGCTTGTCTTGCGCCCTCACTAGAACTACCTGAAAGACCGACAGCATTTCCCTTTTGCTCACCTTTCGATATTTAAGGTTGTGTCCCTAAGATTTTTTTTTGTGTGTGTGTGTGTCCCAAAGATTTTTGAGCTGAACTCACCGAAAAAGTCTTGACCTAACCGATGTTTATCTCCCCCTTTCTGGTACTAAAGCCCACTTTCAGGGCACCTCTGGGTTCCCCCGGGCTACTACCCTGCACCTGCACTAAACAGCCTGAGGTCCAAAGGCCTCCCCAAGTTCAAGGGCAGTCGGAGGAGGGCCGGGACCCTTAGACGTTACCCCCCCCTAAAAGTCTTAGATGGGGACCAAAGCATAACTGTCCTCAGCTGTCGTCCTTACAACCTTTCGGTTCTTGCAGCTCTGGTGGGAAACCGGGGCCGTCAGGACCCACCGGGCTGGGCCTGTCCAAGAATTCCTCCCCTCGCGGGGGGAGGTTTTGCGGCACAAGGTGAAGCTTCCGGAGCCAGACACCCTCTTCCTCTCAAGAAACAGCCTCCTGCTGCCGGTGTGGGCTCAACCTGGGCGCCCCTGCGAGGGTTCTAGCAAGGGAGACGGACGTCCTCGGCTTCGGAGGGGGCAGGAGAGGCACCGCGTCTTCAGTCTTCTCGGGAGTCCCTTAGCTTTCGTGACGAACGCCCGCCCAACAGGGGACGTGGATGAAGCCGAACTTTTTAATGGAAATGATTTAAGTAGGTTTTTTTTTTTTTTTTTTTTTTTTTTTTTTGTGACCGACTGCGAGGTGACACGTCCAGGTTTGCAGACACCTTCACTAAAGCTCTTCGGGGTGGCGAGATGCCCGTGCACGCTCACACCTGGGCCGACGTCGGGAGGACTTAGTCCCAGAATCTCAGGTGCTGCGATGCACCCTCACCTGCCCATCCACGGCTAGACGACGCGCGGGGGCGCGCGGGATCCCCGCTCCGGGCACAGCCCCCCGGTGGAGAGGATGTTGCACGCTCCTCTCCGCCCTTGCCCGCTTTCTCCCACACGGGCCGGTGAGTTCGTCCACGACCCCTGGCCTCGCTGGACGGGAAAGGCGCGGGGAAGGAGGCAAAGCCAGGGGAGGACTTTGCGGCTGGATCTCCCAGCCCCGCGAAGGGAGCGCGGCGATGGGGCGGGGCGTGCGGCCTCCCTCCTGCCTTGCCCAATCAGGTGCACAGGAAGATGTCCTCTTACCAATCAAAATAAAGTTCGCTTTCCGGGGGCGGGAGGGTGAGCCTTGATTGCCAGTTCTCCAAAGCAACGCCAGGCTAGAGGACGCGGAGTGACTAGGCGAAGGACCAACCGCGGGGAGGGGGCGGGCCGGGGGCGGGCGCCCCGGTGAGCGGCGGCCTGCCCGGCCAGTGGGGCGCGCCGGCTGCTGTTCCTGTTGTAGGGTCTCTCGCCAATCGGGAGGGCGAGGGAGTGGGCGGGGCGGGGAAGGGGTGGGACGAGCTCGCAGCAGCGCCGGGCGTCCGTCGGGCTCCGGGGGGAGAGAGAGAAATCCGGTGAAAATCAGAGTCGGAGGTTTAACCACACATCGGTTCCGATCGGATTATTCCTTAAAGGGGACGCGCCATTGTCAAGAGAACGGAGCCCGGGGCCCGAGGGCGGGGACCGGCGGCGCCCGAGGAGCGAGGCAGCTGCACTTGGACTGGGGACGGGTAGGTGTTGCCCGGGGAAAGACGCCTCATTTCACTTTCTCTTCCAGCCCCCGGGGCAGGCGGCGGGATGCCCGCCCGACCGGGGGCCACAGCCCTGGCGGGAGCCGAGGTCGCCGGCCCGCGCGCGGCTCCCTTCCCGGTGGGAGCCGAGGGGAGGCGGGCCAGGATGGCTGGCGGGCTGCGCCGGCCCCGCACACACTCCAACGGACGGCGCCCGGCCGCGCAGCCCCCCGCCTCAACCGAAAACCCGCCGGAGCGGCGGCGGGTCCTCGGGGAGCGCCGCGCGCCCGGCTCCCCTCGCGCGCCCCCTGCCCCCGCGCGCCCGGCTCCCCTCGCGCCCCCTGCTCCCCGCGCGCCCGGCTCCCCTCGCGCCCCCTGCTCCCCGCGCGCCCGGTTCCTCTCGCGCGCCCCTGGCTCTCCTCGCGCGCCCGCAGCTCCCCGCGCGCGCCCACGGCTCCCCCCGCGCCCGGCTCCCTCGCGCGCCTCTGGTTCCCCTCGCGCGCGCCCCCTGCCTCCGCGCGCCCGGTTCCCTTCGCGCGCCCTCGGCACCCCCCGACCCCCCCCCCACCCCCCGGCGCCCGGCTCTCGAGCGCCCCCTGCCCCCCACGCGCCCGCCTCCCTTCGCGCGCCCCCCGCCCTGCGCGCCCCCTGCCCCCGCGCGCCCCGTACTCCTCGCGCGCCCCCTGCCCCCCCCCCCCCCGCGCCCGGCTTCCCCGGCTCCCCCTGCGCGCCCCCCGCCCCGCGCGCCCCCTGCTCCCGCGCGCCCGACTCTTCTCGCTCGCCCCCTGCCCAGCGCGCGCCCCCTACCCCTCCCCGTGCCCCCTACCCCCCGCGCGCCCCCTGCACCCCGCGCGCCCCCTGCACCCCGCGCGCACCCTGCACCCCGCGCGCCCGGCTCCTCCCGCGTCCCCAGCCCCGCGCGCGCCCGCCTCCCCTCGCGCGGCCCGTTTCCCCTCCGCGCGCGGGGCTCCTCCTCGCGCGCCGCCGCCTCTGCTCCTCGGCCCCTCGCCGACTCTCGGGAGCCGCCCCGCGGAGAGGACGGCGGCGGCGGCCGGCGGCGGAGGGAGGGCCGGGAGCAGAGTTGGCGGCAGCTGGCGGCCGCGGGCGGGAAGAGGCGCGGGGACCCCCTTGGAGCGGCCGAGCCGCCGCCGCCCGGTCCAGCATTGTCCCTCGGGCTCGGCTCTCGGGTCTCCGCCCGCTCCTCGCGGTCGCTCCCGCAGCCCCGGAGCCGGCCGGGCCGGTGCGAGTCTCGGCCTCCCGGGTCCGCGCGGCCGCCGCAGCCTGGGCGCCGAGCTCGTCGTGCAACTTTTCTTTGCCGGTCGCGGGAAGTGGTGGCTTCCGGGCAGCAGGTTCTCTGGGCACAGACTCTCCGTCCTTTCTGGAGAGGAGGCTCTCGAGGGCTCCGGGTTGCTGATGCCCGGCTCTCCTGCCGTCCCAGTTGCGTCCCTGGCCCGCTCCCCTCGCCTCCCTCCTGGGTTTGCAGTTGTTCGGGAGCAGGAGCCTCTCGGGCCCCGAGATGAGGGCGAAGGAGCCAGCCCAGGGAGCTGCGTCGGTGCGCAGCGGGAGCTCCGCGGAGCGGGATTTGCCGTAACCCTTGAACTGCGGAAAGTTACCTCGACCTCCTGCCCGAGGTGCTTGTGGAAGGAAGACCACAACGAAACCAACTTCTTAGGTTGCGAGGGTCTGTAGGATTAGAAAAAAAAAAATGCTTTTTTTTTTTTTTAAAGAAATAAAGTCACTTTTGTAAAATACCGTTCTGCCTAGCAGATGTCTACCGTCCAGGTAATTTCTAGGACTGAATACTGAATCGCAGGTATTGTAATTAGTAACAACTTTTTCTATTGATAAAACAAGTATAAGAGACTTTTTTCTCATCCTGACCATTATTGCTGTGCTATACCTGTCAATATTTGCTAAAGAAATCATTCAGAAACGGCACATCCCTTGTTAGAGACCTTATTTAGAAAAGGAATGTTTTCATAAGCATTCATTTTTGACAGTTTCTTCTTGAACAATACTTTGTAGAGAGTACTTGCATGTGCAAGTTACAAGCCTATAAACAAAGTAGCAGTGGGTGTGTTATTCTGTAGTTTTTTTTTTTTTTTTTTTGCTACTCATGATCAAAAATAGCATTCCATCCTGTCTTTTCTAACATTCTGAGTTATTTTGTAAAATTACTTCTCTGAAAGAGTGAATTTTGTTGGAATGCCTGGCTCAGTGAGTTTTTTTTTTCTTTTGTTTTTTTTTGTTTTTTTCTTTAAAGCAATACTAACAACTTCCTGAAGCGTTCCTTGATTAACTCACTGTCTAGTAACTTTCTGAGTGGCGTGGAACATTATTAGTTCACAGGCTGGCAATAACAAGAAACAGGGAAACTGAAAGCCAAATTCGATTAATAATGTTTTGAGAAGTAGTCTGTTCTTCCCACAGAATTTAGGAAGTGCAGACACATAAAACCATGTTCTTTTGTAGTAATCCTGATGGTATCTGGCATTGTTACACCTATATTCCTCTCCTCCCTCCCCTTTGATCCTCTTCTGTGATAAGGATGTCAGGCCCAGCTTGCAGGCATAATCTCCCTTTCCATCTCCTACTATAGCTAAGTAGAAGATTAAAACACGTTTCCAAATTTCTATCTTTGTTTACTTCGAGTTTAAACAATAGAGGAAAGAATTTCTGAACTTTTAAAAGAGCACATTCAGAAAGAATTGTCTTTGAAATATCTAGGCTGTGCTTCCTGGAAAACATTTTTTTCCTGTGTGCTTTTCATATTGTTTTAAACACATTGTCTTATGTATACACATTGTCAAGCCATTTCTTGAGCTGTGAACTGTCCCTTGAGATCCTTGGGAACTGGGACTGTCCTTCATTTCTCTGCAAATTCACTGTGTCACAATAAATGTGTTGTCCTAAGACTTTGTGACAAAGATATAATGTTCTATGAAGGCTGCTTGAGAGATTTAATTTTGTTCTTTTAAAATAAGCACCCTTTCTGAGCAAGTTACACTAAAGCACAACAATTAGTTCAGTGTCTAGGGTAGATATTAAATCTGGATGTTTTCTCTTCTGTGTACGAATATATAATTGTTTGTAATATCTGTCCCGCAGACATCTTTTGTGATAGTGATAGCTTATTGTCACAATAATCAGAGCTAGGTTTAACCTGTCAACAATATCTGTTGAGTATGTATTTATTTAAGAAGTATTATGGAAAGGTAAAATAGAAAGGGATTATAGCCATTGCTCTCAAAAGTGTAACAGTTTATTTTTTTATTTTAAAGATTGTATTTATTTATTCATGAGAGACACACACAGAGGCAAAGACAGGCAGAGGGAGAAGCAGGCTCCATGTAGGGAACCCGATGCAAGACTCGATCCCAGTGCCATAGGATCACGCCCTGGGCTGAAGGCAGATGACCTCAACTGCTGAGCCACCCAGGCCTCCCAAGGTATAACAGTTTAATGGAAAGGTGTAAAATTATCATCTTTAGGAAAAAGTGTATATCTCAGCACAGTAACAAGTGCAAAGGATTCATGCTCATGTGGTAAAAGAATAGTGGAATAATAGAAGAAATCTAGGTGAAGTAGGAAAGTTTTCATTGCTTTATATAGTAGGTTTTATATTTTAAAAGATAAAGTATGTTTGGGGCTTGGCTGGGTATATGTTCTCTACTTGAACTATTTTTATCTATAAAATATTTTTTTGGGGCAGAGCATGTGCTCTGAATTTCAACTGTTGTTACCTCACTAGAGGGATCATCCATCTAACCCAGCTCAAATGTCACCTTGCCTGCGAGCTCTTCTTCTATTCTCCTAATCAAGTGATCACTCTTTTCTTTTGCTATTTTAAAACCCTTTTACAGCACAAGCCGTGCTCTGACTTACGGTATGGTTATGTTTGTATTTTCTTCATTAGATTGTAGACTTTGCTAAATCATTAACAAATTTGGAGGTACTTCCCCCCCCCCCCCCCCCGTCGTCCCCCACCTTTTTTTTTTTTACTGTTGCCTATAGTACTGGAGCATTTTTGTTATCACACCAGTATTCTGAAAAACCATAAGCTGTAAAGAGGTTCAAATTGTTTTACTTGGAGAAAGTGTGTTGTGTATGTATATTTAGAGGTAAACTATTTTTCCCTTATCACTAAAGCTTTGCATGCACAGTATAAGAATATTTGCATGCTCTTGAGTATAAGGCTGCCACTAGTATGTTGGTGTTCAAAACATTTCAGAAACTGCTCAAAACTTGTATTCCTGAAACAGTGTACCTGCCATCACCCTAAAATATTTTTGGAGTACATACTCCTAAGCTTAATCTCATTTCTTGATTCTTTTACTCTCTAGAGAGCATTAAAAATGGCTTTGAGACTGCCAACAGGCGCTCCTCATAGTAGTCCAAGGCGGAATGTGGGAAGACATTTCTTCATGATCAAATCACATACAGAGGTTTTACTCAAACCTTATGTTGCTCATCATAAAAAGGGAGCTACAATTTGGGCTGATGATGTGGGTAGTAAGATTCTGTTGTTCTAGGTGCTTCTTTAAGCCAGCCTAGAGGGGAAAAAAAGGTTTTCCAAATGTTCCTAAATAGAAAATGCAGTTGTAAGCAGCCAGTTGGCCCAATCAGCTGAGAAATCTCCATTCATTCAGCAAATTTTTATTGAGAAATGCATCTACTTTGTGTGCCATCGTGCCTAGCATTGAAGACAAGATTTTCTTTTTCTTTTTCTTTTTTTTTTTTTCCCATTGAAGACAAGATTAAGTCCCTCTCTACCTAGTGAGCTCCTCTGAGTAGGATCCTTAAATAGAGTGGTACATGTGGATTAAAAGTAGTATAAACAAATGCACACGTAGGTGAATTTATTATTCATTCTTGTTTATTCTGTGTAACTTCTTCCAAAGCATGCTAACCAACAAGCATAGTCTTCCATACGAGGTGGGTTGGGTTCATGCAGACTGTTAAATAAATCTGTGAGCTCTAGAATTTTTTTTTTTTTTTTAAATTTAAACCCTGTTCTTATGGGGCAGAATATTTTTGAGATTCTACAAACATAAATGTGTCTTTTCTTATACCCTACAAGGGTCATCCATTTCAAAGACTGCCGTTATGAGACTACATCTGTATGCTAGCTGATAACTGGTAGTTTCCTGATAGAGTAGTAACAGTCTTTTAAAATCAGAATGCTATAATAGATGCTTTTATCAGGATTTAAAAAAAAAGATTTTATTTATCTGACAGAGAGAGAGAGCGTGCACTCAAGCAGGGGGAGAAACAGAGGGAGAGGGAGAAGCAGGCTCTCTCCTCTGAGCAGGGAACTTGACAGTGGGACTCGATTCCAGGACCCTGGGGTCATGACCTGAGCCTAAGGCAGACCCTCAACTGACTGAGCCACCTAGGTGCCCCCAGGATTTTTTTTTGGAAAAATAATCAATTTTTCAAATTTTTGAAAAAATATTATGAAAATAATCATTTTGAAAAGCCACTTATATAAAAATACTGTGTGAATTTTATTTAACATTAATAAAATATATAAAATGTACTGCCTCCCTCCCCCCCCAGTTACTTAATATCTGTATTTATTGAGAAATAATTAGATTGTTAATGAGACTGTACCGTGTAGGCCTGTCAGTGATGAGGTTAGCCAGGTCAAGAAGAATATCCAACCGAGGGGTACAGCCTATGGAGTTTGACCATAATGCAGTAATTATGATTTGTCAAATCTCATGAAGAGGTAAAGTTTTAAAATAATAGTGGTGCCTGGCTGTTTTGGTTGCTGGAGTCTTAGGGTTGTTGAGTTTGAGCCCTGCATTGAGTGTGGAGATTGCTTAAAAATAAAATCTTAAAGAATAAAAAAACCACAAAAAACGGCTCTTTGGAGATAATAGTCATTTACATACCATACAGTTCACCTATTTAAAGTGTTCAATTCAGTGGCTTTTGGTATATTCCAGAGTTGTAAACCACCACCACAATGAGTTTTAGAACTTTTTCATTCACCTTCCCCACCTCCCTTACCAGTCCTAGTTAACCATTGACTTACCTTCCATCTCTATTTGTCTGTTCTGAACATTTAATATAAATGAAATATAGCGTTTTAATAAATGTGCATTTCTGTATGAATTGGTCCCTTTCCATGTAATCCTGGGAGTGGAGAGGTTCCTTCATCATGTGTGTAAGCTCCAAGTTTAGAAGGATTTTAAGAGGCAGTTAATCTAAAATCCCTTATTCTATCTAAGCCTGGAAAGTAGTGGGAAAAGAGATTTTTTTTTTCCCTAGTAAAATCACAAGACTCATTTTGCTGACAGTTTTTTATATTCATTTAATTATTTGGTGACTCTCAACAAGTACACAATTTATGTTTCAACTTCTGCCATTGGGCCTAAATAAAGAACAGTACTTTAAGAGAAGTTGCGGGGGGGCACCTGGATGGCTCAGTCAGTTAAGCGTCAGACTCGATTTTGGCTCAGGTTATGATTTCGGGGTCCTGGGATAGAGCCCTGCATGGGGCTCTGCACTTAGGTCTGCTTGGATTCTCCCTCTGCCCTTCCCTTGCTCATGCGTTCTCTAAAATAAATAAATAAATGAACCTTTAAAACAAAAAAGGTTAAACATACTTAGTTCTTTTTTTAAAAAAGATTTTATTTTTTTAAAAGATTTTATGTATTTATTTGAGGGAGAGAGAGAGCAGACAAGTAGTTGGAGGGGCAGAGGGAGAGGGAAAAGCAGACTCCCCACTGAGCAGGGAGCCTGATGTGGGGCTCAACCCCAGGACCCTAGGATTGCGACCTGAGCAGAAGGTAGCCACTAAACCAACTGTGCTACCCAGGAGCCCCTAAAGATTTGATTAATAATCTCTGTACTCAAGTGGGGCTTGAACTCACAACCCAGAGATTAAGAGGTACGTGCTGTGCTGACTGAGCCTGCAAGGCACCACCTTAGTAAGTTCTGATCATTGCTGAGTGTAACGGGAAGCTTTACCTTATTGGTTCAATATGTTATACTCCTATTGTGCCACTCACCATTTATTTGATCAAAACTAGTGCTGCATAGGTTCATGGCACTGAACTTTTATTGCTACTGCATAGTGCTGGTGACCTTGTAGGCACTTAATACATGCTTATTGATTCCTGATCACTATGATCATAGATATTTTCATTGGCCCTACTAGTCCGTATTTGTCATCTTGTAATAATAACAGCTAAATTTATTGAGAGTTTTGTGATAAGTACTTAAATGTACTATCTTTTAAGGTAAAAGGATGCAATTTATTTTTGAGAATTTTCTGTAATTATCTCCATTGATTATGGTTTGACAGTTTTTTTTTTTTTTAAGATTTTATTTATTTATTCACGAGAGACACACAGAGAAAGAGAGGCAGAGACACAGGCAGAGGGAGAAGCAGGCTCCATGCAGGGAGCCCGACGTGGGACTCGATCCCAGGTCTCCAGGATCATGCCCTGGGTTGAAGGCAGGTGTTAAACCACTGAGCCACCCGGGCTGCCCTGGTTTGACAGGTTTCTGATCATTTCTTTGTCTTTTTAAGATTATTTTGAATGACCGTTTTTTATGTCATATCTAAGGCACTTTCATGTCGCTGCCTTCTTGATCTTTCTGGGAGATAAGATTTTCACCAACTACATCCTGCTGTTGGGTGACAGCAATTGTAGATACATCTCTATTTCAGAGCATCTATATTTTAGAGAGGTTGAAGTGTTGTGTTTGTTTTATTTATTAAAGGGCATCTGGGAATTGATGAGGAAGGGATATTAGTTTGTTCACTCACTGTAATGCAGCCTCACTTTTTAGCTCATAAAATATTCACATGTATGCTTTGTTGCCTGAATGAATTTCAACATGATATTTCAACTTCTCAGGATTCCGTGTTTTGTTTCTTCTGTTTTGAATTTTGGTATGTCTCTATTTTATGGTAAAATTCAGATGTGATGTAACTTAGTTCAATACTAGAGAATGCTGGAAAGATAATTTAACTGCAATTTTCAGTTTTGTTTCCCTGTTTAAAAAATAAGATGGTTTATGCTGTCTATAATACTAGTTAAAAAAATAATACTTTGGTGGTTCCTTTCATATGTCTTGGGCACTAGTGAACACATACTGGTTTATTTGCAGAAGAGCCTCCAGCCATTAGTTTCCTCAGTCAGCAATATACAGATCACCATATTTTGTTCATTTGTTGGTAAAACTATTCCTTTCTAAATCATGTTGGTTTGGAGATTGATTTACTTATTACTTTGTTAGCTGTATCTCTTTGCTTTCATTACACTTGCTTATTGTACTTTCCTTGCCTTTCTAATATGATATGTTTAGTGTGCTATGTAAGAGTGGAATCCATAACCACACTTGATGAACGAATAGTCGATAAAAATTCTAGAAGGTTCTGAATAAGGAGCCAAGGAAGCATGGAGTTTTAGTGCTAGGACCTTGCTATATTGATTTTTGCTGCTTAGAGGACTCTTGCTTCTTTCCTGGTTTTTGGACTCTGTTTCAGGTAGGTGATGTTTCTGGATAGCAGGTGGTATAACAGGGTGGTATAATTACCTGGTAGATGTTTAGCTTCCCCTGAATAATAGACCTCTAAAATTCTATCTTATTGGGATGCCTGGGTGGCTGAGTGGTTGAGCGTCTGCCTTTGGCCCAGGATGTGATCCGGGGTCCTGGGATCGAGTCCCACATCAGGCTCCCTGCATAGAGCCTGCTTCTCCCTCTGCCTGTGTCTCTGCCTCTCTGTGTCTCTCATGAATAAATAAAATCTTAAAAAAAAAAATTCTCTTATTAAGTCTAACTCAAGTGGATGGTGAAAAAGTAAGTGGATAGAAAAAAGGAAAAGAATTTTTTCTTGGATGTCTTGATATTCTTAGTTCTTAAGAGAACCATCATGAGGCACCTGGGTGGCTCAGTCCATTGAGTGGCTCAGGTCATGATCTCAGGTCCTGGGATTGAGCCCTGCATGGAGCCCCACATTGTGCATGCACTCTCTCTATCTCAAATGAATAAATACAATCATAAAAAAGAGAGAGAGAGAGAGAATAATCATGATCCCCAGCTTGTACACCAGCATTCCTGAATGCACTGGTGTGTTGTTTGTTGCGATACAGAGCCTAATGTAAGCCCACGAGTAGAAGTTAGAGGACTTTGACCATGGTGAGGCTGCATGCAAAATAGCCACCTTTGCCTATTATCTGGATATTTATATTTCAACTGGACCTCTGGTAATCGATTTTCTTTGAGGTAAAATTGTCTTTGTAAGTGCTGTTTTCTATGTTTATGTTAATGATAACTTAGACTATGTCTTGTATTTAATATTCCTGGCAATACGGAAACTTTGGTATACTTTCAGTAAATATTGGTTACAGTTTAGTCATACATTTCTTTATGGTTGCTGCAACTTTCCTGTTATAGAACTCATGGAGTTACAATGTCTTCAGAGCTGGAATGTCTTTGGGAATAATCTAATACCACTCTTAAATTTTGTGGATGACAGTGAGCTTGTGGCTTGTTTAAGCTGTGGATAGAATAGACTTCTTTTTGAATCTCATTCTGGTGTCTTTCCTGTTCATGTATATGCTTTCCTAAGTAAAACTTTTTTTTTTTTTTTTAAGATTTTATTTATTCATGACAGACACACAGAGAGAGGCGGAGACACAGGCAGAGGGAGAAGCAGGCTCCCTGTGGGGAGCCCGATGCAGTACTCGATCCCAGGACCCCAGGATCATGACCTGAGCCGACAGCAGATACTCAACCACTGAGCCACCTAGGTGTCCCAAAATATTAGTAATTTAAAAAATGAGTGTGATTGAATATCACTTTAAAAAATGCTTTATTTTGAAATAATTATAGACTCATGGGAAATTGTGAAAATAGTGTAGGGAGTTCTGTGTCACTTTGATTCAGCTCTGCCAGTTGTATTATCTCACATAATATAACATTAATAACATTAAATCAGGAAGCTGGCATTTGTACAAGAGTGTTAAGTAGCCATATTCAGTTTTCATGGTTTTTAATGCACTCATTCATGTGTCTGTGTATGTAGTTTTGTGCAATTAATAACATTTCATGTCTAGATTCATTTTACCACCGCCAAGTCAGGATGCAGTACTATTCCATTACTGCCAAGAAACTCCCTCATGCAGCTCAAGGTCTCCTCCCTAACCCCCATCCCTGTTTACTGGCAACCACTAATTTGATCTATCTCTATAATTGTGTCATTTTGAGAATGCTACATAAATGGAGTCCTACTGTATGTATCTTTTTGAGATTGATTTTTTTTTCACTCAGCACAGTGTCCTAGAGAACCATCCAAGTTATGGAACGTATCAGTAGTTCATTTCTTTTTATTGTTGAATAGTATCATTGTATGACTGTGCCACAGTACACAGTTTGATTATTCACCTGTTGAAGAACATATGAATTGTTTCCAGTTTTTGGCTGTTAGGAATAAAGCGGCTATGAACATTTATACATAGGTTTTTGTGTGAACCTAAGTTTTCATTTCTCTGGGATAAATGCCCAAGAGTGGAATTGCTGGGTTATGTTGTATGTGTATGATTAATTTTATAAGAAACTGCTGGACTATGTTCCAGACTATATGTTCTCTCCAGCAATGTATGAACGATCTGGTTTCTCCATAACTTGTTAGGATTAGGTATTTTCACGGTTTTTTTTTTTTTTTTTTTTTTTATAATAGTCATTCTAAATAGTTGTGTAGTGATATCTCATTGTGGTTTTGATTTGCCTTTCCCTAATGGGCAAATTGTTTCCCTAATGAGCAAATTGGGTTGTTTTTCATTGTTGAGCTTTGAGAGTTCTTTCTATATTCTAGGTATAAAACCCTTTCAGTCCTCTGTCAGATATGTGATGGGCAAAATTTTCTTCCCATCCATAGCTTGTCTTTTCATCCTCTTAATTGGGTATCTTACAGAGCAAAAAAGTTTGAAGTTTTCATGTAGTGCATTCAATCATTTTTTTTTTTATGAATTGTGCTTTTAT
Source organism: Canis lupus baileyi (assembly GCF_048164855.1). Taxonomy (NCBI): domain Eukaryota; kingdom Metazoa; phylum Chordata; class Mammalia; order Carnivora; family Canidae; genus Canis; species Canis lupus. The sequence continues at coordinate 46,684,080 of NC_132851.1, read as the reverse complement.
TTTTTTTTATTTTTATTTTTTTAATTTATATTTTACTTATGATAGGCACACAGTGAGAGAGAGAGGCAGAGACACAGGCAGAGGGAGAAGCAGGCTCCATGCACCGGGAGCCCGACGTGGGATTCGATCCTGAATCTTCAGGATCGCGCCCTGGGCCAAAGGCAGGCGCCAAACCGCTGCGCCACCCAGGGATCCCTGAATTGTGCTTTTAGTGTCACATCTATGGACTCTTCATCTAGTCCTATGTCTCAAAGATAATTTTTTCTTATGTTTTCTTCTAAAAGTTGTATAGTTTTACAATTTATAAGATAATCAGTCTTACCTCATAATCTTGATAAAATTTTGTTAGTTCTACCATTTTCTTGTTGCATGGTTGTATTTTGCTTTATTATATTAATCTGCCTTTCTTTGCAATAACTATTACAGATATAGCCAAGTATCCAGTTCTGATAGCTTTAAAATTTTTTTTTAAACATTTTAATTCCAGTATAGTGAACATACAGTGCTATTTTCATTTCAGGTGTGCAATATAGTGATTCAGCACTTCCATATATTACTCAGGGCTCATCAAGACAAGTGTACTCCTTTAATGCCTCTCCCCTATTTCCCCCATCAGCCCACTCACCTCCCCTCTGGTAGCTGTCGGTTTGTACTCTAGAATTGAGTGTTATTTGGCTTGACTCTCTTTTTTTCTTTGTTAATTTTTGTGAAAAAAGATTTTATTTATTTGAGAGAGAGAGAGGGAGAGAAAGCACGAGCAGAGGGGAGGGGCCCAGGGAGAGGGAGAGGGAGAACCCTCTGGTGGGTGTATGTACTCCACTTTGAACTTAATACATTTTGAATCTCTAAATAGTAGGAACTGAGTAGGTCTGGTATGATTTTTTTCTCTCAAATATTTAAATTTATCTTAACATTTCCCAATTTCTAAAACCGTATCTTTGCCAGGGGTGCCTGGCTGGCTCAATCAGTAGAACTTGAGACTCTTGATCTCAGGGTGGTGAGTTCAAGCCCTACATTGGGCATAGAACTGACTTAAAAAAACAAAAACAACCCTCATATCTTTCCTTTTTTATAAATGTGTTGTTTTTGGGAAACACTCATTAAACTCAGTCAATATTAATTTTCCTTACTGTTAGGACCTGGGCCTTCTCTCTAACACCCATGTTTTCCCAGCTCTCCCTGGAGAATAATGTAAAAGAGGCAGGTTTTTCCTAAGAACTGTGCTTTGGTGCCAGAGGATCTTCAGCCAGCAGTCTTCACTACTTTGGTATCTATTTGACAAAAATAATTAAAGTTTGGTTTGTTTTATTGCATACTTTAGATTTTTATTCCTGGGTGTTGCAAATTTTGGCACAAAGTCAAAAGTGAGACATACAACTATCCTTGCAAAGACTAATTTTATATGGTCTGTAATGGCAGTAGTTTTAACGTGCAATAAAATAAGTTGTATGAAAAATTTTGAGTATGTGTTCGCATGCATTTTCCTAGTGAGAGGTCCATAGGTTCATCAGATTTCAAAGCAGAGGCCACGATCCCGAGAAGATTAAAAATGGCTGCTCTAGAGGTAAAAGTTCAATCAAGACATTTGCCAACAATTTAACACCAAGGCTTTTGCTGTCAATCACAGACCCTTTCCCTGATCTCCATCCTGTGTCCGCAGCCTTTTTTTCAGGACATAAAAAGGAAATTCTTGTTTCCCAAGTGTTTAGGGGAGAGTGAAGGAACATCTTAAGAGCTCATTATTATTATTATTTTTAAAGATTTTATTTATTTATTCATGAGAGAGAGAGGCAGAGACACAGGCAGAGGGAGAAGCAGGCTCCATGCAGGGAGCCTGATGCGGGACTCAATCCTGGGTCTCCAGGATCACGCCCTGGGCTGAAGGCAGGTGCGCTAAACCGCTGAGCCACCCAGGGATCCCCATAAGAGTTCATTATTAAATGAGACTGGATACCTGGAGGTCAATTATACTGCTCCAGTAAACATTTTTTTCAAATAGGATCCATTCCTATATGGTTGATGGGATCCTGAAAAATGATTTGTCACATATGTCAAGATATATTAAAATGTTGATAATCTCTCATCCAATATATTATGCCTCGGGAAATTTATCTGAATGCTTGAAATAGTTATAAAAACAATTTACATGTTCAAATCTGGAGCCTAGAATTATACAATTTTGGAAGGAATCTAAAAATCATGTGATTTTAGACTTATTTCTTAACTTACTATCATATGACCTCTTCTCATATGCCAAAGCATGGGGTGGAGAGATTTAAAAACTTTAAACAAAATCATGCACAGAGATTTCTAATGATGACAGGAGAGATGGTTTTGATTGAAGTAGGGGGTAAGAAAAGGCTTTTTCCCTTTACCCCAAAACACACACACGTATGTGCGCATGTGCACATGCATACGTGCAAATAGAGGGTAATGAGGGCTTTAGAAACAGTCCAGTGGAGGCTGTGCTCTCTGAATCCTGGTTCCACTGGTTTGGTTCCACAAACATTATTATAAGAGTATCTCTTATAAGCCTGGCAGTTTGGGTTGTTATTCAGAGTCTCCAAGTGCCACGGGTAGTCTCAGATTCCTCATGTATAAAATGAGTAAAACATGATTTCCCTCATAGAGTTTTTGTGGGGATTAAATGAAAAGATACAAATGAAGCACATGGCATTGTGCTTGTGGCAGGCAGAGGAATGGCCTGCCTCCCTTCCACATCTTCATCCCTGGAACCTGTGAACGTTATGAGACACAGCTGAAGGGCATTCAGATTTCAGGTGGAGTTAGGGTTGCTACTCAGCTAATTTTAAACTAAAGTATCCTGGTTATCAGGTGGGCCTATTGTAATCACAAGGGTCTTTTTTTTTTTTTAAGATTTTATTTATTCATGAGAGACACAGAGAAGCAGAGATATAGGCAGAGGGAGAAGCAGAGAAGCAGACTCCCCACAAGGAGCCTGATGTGGGACTCGATCCCAGAATCCAGGATCACGCCCTGAGCCAAAGGCAGAAGCTCAGTCTCTGAGCCACTCAGGCATACCTCACAAGGGTCTTTAAAACAGGTAGGAGACGGAAGAGTCAGGACCCAAGAGATGGCGTCAGGAGAAGGAAATGAACATTTACTGGTGGCTTTGAAGATAAGAGGGGGCCAGGAGCCAAGGAATGTGGGCAGCCTCTCTAAATTGGTAAAGGCAAGAAAACGGATTCCCCATAGAGCTTCCAGAAGGGAACCCAGCTCTGCCAATGCTTTGGTTTGAGCCCAATAGGACCTGGGCTATTTTGGACTTCTGACTCCTGGAACTCTGAGATAATGAATTTCTGTTATTTTAAGGTTTGTGATCATTTGTCACTGCAGCAATTGATTGCACTGCAGGAAACTGATATAGTGCTTGCTTAATAAATGTTAGGGGTTAACTAAACATTCTCTTTCTCTCAAAACCATCTGCTGAATTTAATCCTTATCTACTTCAACATATCCCTGTACCTAGTTTTCTCTTTTCAGAAAGACAAATGCCCTTTATCTTCTTTCCACGGGAGCCCCAGGATCTCTTTCCTTCCCCATTTTCTGTCCCCTCCTGTAACTTCATTTTTTCTTGTCTTTTTGCCCATTACCTTAAAATACACACAGAGCTATCACCTCTTGGAGAAGTCTCTGCTTGATGCTTTCCCTTTTCGTTAACACACTGTCATCCACTCCCGAGAACCACAGGACCTTAAAATGTCTTCACATTTATCAGATAACTTCCTGTTTAAATTTTTTTTTTTTTTTTTTTTTTTTTTTTTTTTTTAGATTTTCTTTATTTGACAGTGTGCACACACAAACAGGGGGAACAGGAGAGGGAGAAGCAGGCTTCCCACTGAGCAGGACTCTGGCATCATGACCTGAGTTGAAGGCAGACCCTTAACCGACTGAGCCACGTAGGCACCCCTATTTTCTGTTTAATTGTGTACAGGTTTATAACTATTATATGTGATATAAATTCACATAAGAATTTGAGTGCTTACCTTTCCATAAGCATTATATACTATGTTGGTTCATATGAGTTTAGAAAAAGAATGAGAACGCTTCGCTTCTCTGTGGGATCCTATTGCAGACAATAAGTAAATTAGTAAACAGTAATAAGCAGTAAATACTAAGCATCAGGTGTCAAGGCGAGCAGTAAGGACAGTACTAGGTATCGTTAGAGGGCAAGGTAGGGAGAGGCTGTTTTAGACTGGGATAACCTCTGAAGGCTTTTTTTTAAAAGATTTTATTTATTCATTCGTGAGAGACACACACACACAGAGAGAGAGAGAGAGAGGCAGAGACCACAGGCAGAGGTAGAAGCAGGCCCTATGCAGGGAACCTGATGTGGGACTCGATCCCGGGACTCCAGAATCATGCCCTGAGACAAAGGCAGGCGCCAAACCTCTGAGCCACCCAGGGATCCCCCGCTGAAGGCTTTATAGGAGAATTTCTTGAGTGAGGAATGCACTCTTACAGGAATTGGGGAAATTAGTTTCAGTAACATAACCCGTGTTATTAGAAACACAAAACTTCTTAAAATTTACTCATTTTTTTTGTGAACATATGTGGAAAATATTTTTTTTACTGTTGAACTTTAATGGTTGAGGAGAGACCCCTGGAGAATTTAAAAGATGTATAGCTCTAAATTACAGTAAATTTACAACACATTTATCTTGATAATCTCAAGTATAGCATGAGATCTTTATTTCCTCTGTTGCCTTGAGTGATACATACTGCTTTTTCATTGTATTATGTTTGATGTTAACTATATAAATCTGAAAATATGATTTGAAATGTAGTATGACCTAATCTCAGGTCATTGTGTTTTATGCACTAAAAACCTTGATTACATGGGATCCCTGGGTGGCGCAGCGGTTTGGCTCCTGCCTTTGGCCCAGGGCGCGATCCTGGAGACCCTGGATCGAATCCCACGTCGGGCTCCCGGTGCATGGAGTCTGCTTCAGTCTCTGCCTCTCTCTCTCTGTGTGACTATCATAAATAAATAAAAATTAAAAAAATAAAAACCTTGATTACATTTTTAAAGGGAAGTATTATATGGGCTCACTAGAGACAATTATGTTAGACTTACCTTCTTCTTAAGTAGGATTATTAAACTTTGGGTCAGGAGAGTGTAGAGGATAACCGTATAAACGAATTTCTGCCAGTCATTCTATAATATTTCTGTGGACGAGTGGAAGAATGTGGACTAGATGACCATAAAATTAGTTGGAGATGTGATTAGTTGAGTAAGTCACTTTAAAAATTAGTGAATAGTGAATTGATGACCGTTGGAGAAAAATTTCTCTTCCTGAAAGTTAACTGTCCATGTTTTTGTAACATGAATAGAAACATTGATACTATGCTTGTCACATTTTTGGATGAAATGAATTTGTTAGGGTTAACTTTTTGAAAATATTTCTGATTGAAATGGTGGGCCAATGCTAACATGATAACCTACTGGAGCTTGATAGGAAGCTCCAGGTTGAGAAAACAGCTGCATTAATTATTGGGATGAAGAAGATGTGGTTGAATACAAACAACTTACATATTTTAATTAGTGTAATCAATTCTGTATGGATATAAAATATAATGTGACTAGGAGGAAGGCTGCACAGACTTCTAGTGTGGACTAATAGGAGAAGGTTCAGAAGATGAAAGGTGGTAGGCTTAATCTGTACCATCCAGACAACACCTGGAATATCGTGTTGTTCTGGATGTCATATTTGAGAATGAATCAGGAAACCACAAATCAGACCTGTTGGTGAGGATATGGAGACATTGTTACCCTTGTATGTTGCTGGTAGAAATGTAGAAGGGTACAGCTGCTGTGGAAAACAGTTCGGTGGTTAGACAGTTAAATCTAGAACTAAGATATGAACCAGATAGTCCACTCCTACGTATGTACCCAAAAGAACTGGAAACAGGTATTCAGACAGTTGTACATGAATATTTATCATAGTTCTGTACTTACATAGCAGTGTACATTAGCAAAAAGGTAGAAACAACCCAAGTGTACATCAACTAATGAATGGAGATATGCCATGTTTTGGTTATCCACTCAATGGAATATTATTCAGCCCTAACAGTGAGGTACTGATAAATGCTACAGAGTGCGTGAACCTCAAAAACCTTATGCTAAGAAGCTGGAAACAGAAGAGGATCTGTTATGTGATTTTTCATTGATGTGAAATATCCAGGGCCGTTAAATCCACACATAATAAATCAGATTGAGTGATTGCCAGGGCCACGGGAACAAGAAATGACTGCTTGACGGATATGGTTTCTTCTTGGGATGGTGAAAATGCTTTGGAACTAGATAGAGGTATTAGTTGCAAAACATTGTGAATGGCCTATGTGGTGTTGAGCTGTGCACTTTAAAGTGGTTACTTATCTGGTTTTCACCTTATAGTGTCAGTAAGAAATCAAATGGTTAGTACTGGGAATCCTGAAATAAGCCCCATGATTAATAGATTTATTTATTATTATTTTTTAACAAATGTGCCAAGAAAATTCAATAGGGAAAGAATGGTCTTTTTGGTGCTGAGACACCTTGAGATTTGAGATATACATGCAAAAGAAGAAATTTGAATTGCTTCTTCCTCACATCATACACACAGATTAACTAAAAATGGATCATAGACCTAAATAACACCAGAAATGACAAAATTCTTAGAAGAAAATGAGTAAATCTTAATGACCTTGGCTCTGCCTTAGGACAAGCCACAGAGAATAAAATAGATAAATTGGACTTTATCAAATTAAAAACTTTTGTGCCTCAAAGGATACCATTAAGAAAGTGAAAAGCCAAACCATAAAATTGGAGAAAATATTTGTAGTTTCTGTCTAATGAGGGACTTGACTCTAAGGTCTATAAAGAACTCTAACAACTCAGTGATAAAAAAGATAATCTAACTAAAAACGATGAGTAAACTGGTATATTTTATGGTATGTGAATTATAGCTCAAAAACAGTTAAAAATGATAGAGATTTCTAGTCATAAGGGATTCAAAATTAAAATCCTACACTTAGGGCACCTAGGTGGCTCAGTTGGTTAAGCCTTTGGCTCTGGTCATGATCCTGGGAACGAGTCCCCAGTCCCACATTGGTGGCTCCCTGCTCTGCGGGGAGCCTGCTTTTCCCTCTGCCCCTCCCCCTGCTTGTGTTTTCTCCCTTTCTCTCTCTCTGTTAAATAAGTAAAATCTTAAAAAAAAAAAAAAAAATCCTACTCTTTCCCCATTGCTGCTGCTTTTTGCTTTTGCCCTCCTGCACTACAGCTTCCAATTTCTGTCCCCGGTGCTTTTTATACTGACAAGTTTGAGAATATTTACATTCTCTTCTGTAACCTTAATGAAGTCTTTGGTGCTTTGTGTTTATGTTGGTCTGATGGCTTTTAATTAATTGTGCAAATATTCCGGAGCAAAGAAGTAAGTTACGGTGACATTTCCTTCTCTTTATGCCAGAGTCATGACCCCATGCCCATAGGAGGAGGATGTTCATAGCATCAAAGACAAATAGATTCTCTTTCTGTAACCCATCAGCTGCTCAAAGTCCTGTCACATTTTTCCACACTTGAACCAGGACTTTCTTTTTCTAGTATTTTTATTTTTTAAGTAATCTCTATGGCCAATGTAGGGCTCAAACTCATGACCCTTAGATCATCAGGAGTCATGCTCTACCAACTGAGCCACACAGGTGCCCGAGAACCATGACTTTCTTGAATAGCTTTTTTCCCCCTGGTGTATTACTTTGGTTCTTTTGGCAATGTTTTTGCAGAATATCGGAGTATTGAACCATAGGTGATTTAGCTGATCATCTTGGCCTTTCTTTTATTGTTGGTGGTTACTGTTGCTCCAGGCATCTTTTTCTCACTTACTAAAAGCTGAGAAGGGGATAGGATGGGCCCTGATTCTTTTAGATCTTCCGTACCCCCCCCACGCCCCTTTAAAAAAAAAAAACTTAGTTTTGAAAAATTTAAACTTACAAAATTGTGAAAATAGTAATGTGCACTGTTGTCTAATTTTTACGTTGATTCCTCAGTTATAAACCTTTTGCTATATTTCCTTTTCCCTTTATCTCTGTCTCTATATAGTTGTTTTTTTTGGGGAATCTTTTAGAACACTGGAGAGATAACTCTAAATGCTTTACTGCGTATCACCTGTGAAAAGGACTTTCTCATGTGATCATGGAACGATGATTATATTCAAGAAATTTAACACCTGAGTTCCCTGGGAAGCAGATGCTGAGGTCAGGAGTAGGATTGCACAGAAGTAAAAGAAAGAAGCAGGAATGGGCAAGTGGAGCGGTCAGATTGTGATGATGGCCTGTCTGCCAGAAGCAGCAGCAGATCTGGAGTCAAGATTGTCCATTAGAAGAGTTCTGTGTTGGCTAGAAATTCCTTGGCCTCTACCTTGCCTTTCTTAGTTATGAGCTTGAGCTGTTCAGAGATTGAGACCTCCTGACAGCTGAAGCCACTTTGATGAAGCTAATAGCTTACTCACACTCCTCACACCTGGTGGTGAGTCTTTGGATGTGGGTGGTACATTTCCATGTCTACCATGATATAGTGCTATTATCTAATATACAGTCTATATTCAGATTCACCAGTTGCCCGATAAGACCCTTTATAGCACATTTCCTCCCCATCAGATCTCTTTTTCTTTCTTTCTTTCTTTCTTTCTTTCTTTCTTTCTTTCTTTCTTTCTTTCTTTCTTTCTTTCTTTCTTTTTTTTTTTTTTTTTTTTAGATCTCTTTTTCATTTTAGAAAGTCTTTCAAGTTGCTCCCCAGGTGATTTTCCTGTAGTCTCATTGGCCTGAAATGAATCACTTCTGTACAATGGGACAGGAGAGATTGCTCAGGCCAATTGCTGGCAAAGGAGAATGGGATTTCCAGGCTTACTTTAGACTTGCAGGGACTTCATCCCCTGGATCTGGGAGAGAGGCTACCTTTTCTAATCATGTGCTTCTCACCTGATAACTTAAAAAAAAAAAAATAAATTTAGGTTTCTTTAGTAAGGGAGAAGGGAGGAACACTGGGCAGACAATTAGCAGCATTCTGTAGGAATTCTATGTTGCATATGCATTGTTTTTTCTATTGAGAAGCATATGCATTCCTGTCATTAAACTAGCGTCTTAGTTATTCTGTCTTTTGAATGGAATCCACTCCTTTCTTCCTTTTATGGAGTTTGCTAATTTTCTGTTTTAAAAGGATGAATTATTGTCTAGTCCTGCTGCACAGCTGCCATCCTGGGACGTCTTTTTCATTTCACTCTTGGATCATTTCCACAGTTTCTTGTGTTCTCACATCTATTTTATTGGTTTTCATCCTTGTTGCTAGAGAATACCCTCAAGTAATGTCCTTACTTGCCTGAAAGTGTCTTTATTCTGCTTTCTTACTTGATGGATCATTTGGATTTAAAAATCTAGGTCAGAATTATTTCACTTTAGAAATTTCTGAGGCATTGCTCTGTCTTCTGCAATTGAGAGTTTCTGATTTTAGTCAGATTCTTCATTTTAGTCATTTTTCCTCAAATCATTTAGAATCTTTTCTTGGTGTTTGTGTAATTTCCCAAGATTTGCCTAGATGTTTTTTTCATGGAACAGAAGGTAGGTCACTTCCCCTCATTTATCACCTGGCTCCCTGTCTTATAAGTGTCCTTTATTACTAATCTTTTTTTCTGGGCAATTTCACCACCAATGTGGATGGTTCATCAGATGCCTTTGACAGACCATGTATTTAATAATGTGGCTCAGCCGTAAGCCAAATGTGTTAATTCCGTTCTCCTTGTTCATGATTGGTTTCAGAATAGTGACACATCAAGGAAGTCTGTTGGGAGTCAGGTTTCCTTTGACATATGAAGTTACAGCCCTTTTGGGTGTTGTCATATGAGCTCATGATACTTGGAGCTGCTGCAGCCATCTTGGGTTGAAGAGAGTGAATTGAGAATGACCCTCGTCTCAAAATTGTCTAAGATGGAACTCCTGATCTCCAGCCCTTCCCCCACCCCAGTTTTTCACTCCATCTTTCCAGTTGCTAAGGCCCAAAATTTTGGTGTTACGCCTAACTTCACTCTTTTACATTCCACATTTGGTTTATTGGAAGATCCTGTGAGCTCCTCCTTCAAATGACCTTTACAGTTTTACTGTTTTTTCCTTTTTACCCCTAGTGCCATCGTGGTCCAAGCTACCACTGTTTCTGGCCTGAGTTACTGCAATAGAGCAGTGCCTACCCAGGGGATTTTATTGGGAGGCAGTCAGACCTGGGGCCTGTGTCCATATTTGACATCACATTTACCTAGGAGAATATGGGCCAGCTTACCAGCAGAGAGGCACAAACGTCCTCCACCCCCCCCCCCCCCGAGGATTGGGGGCGGTCCTTGTAGCTTTGCGGAAGGAGAAGAGCAGCGGTGTCTCGCTGGCTCAGTTGGTGGAGCAAGCAGCTCTTGATCTCCGGGATGTGAGTTCAAGTCCTATGTTGGGCCTAGAACTTACTTTAAAGCAAAATCTATATAAAAAGAAAACGAGAACGCCAGAACTATCCTATCCCCTGCCTCTCCTTCCAGGTGAAGCTCAGGTGTGGGTAAAGAGGCGCACAGGAGCGGGTCCGTCGCTCACCCGGCTCAGGGCCCCTGCGAGGTGCGGTGCGCGGCGGGTTCAGGTGAGCGCGCCGCGGGCAGCCCCGAGCTGCAGCCGCCCCCAGGTTCAAGGTTCCTCCCAGGCCCAAGCAGCCCGCCCGTGGGTCACTATTACCGTGAGCCGTGTTGCCTGGTGACACAGCTGACACTGACATTCCGTGGTTTCCCGGGGAACAGAGCTTTCAGGAAGTTAACTGAATCCAAGAGCAGTTTCTCCGGCCGAAGGACCAGGGTTTCCCTGACCGTGGGTCACAGCCACGCTCCTGATCCCCACCTGGCTGACTTGTCAGTTCTTTGTTCGCCTGTGTGCCGTACACCTGTTCACTCACCTGTATTCCAGTTAAAGATTGCAACCCCCAGGGCAGCCCGGGGGCTCAGCGGCTTAGTGCCGCCTGCGGCCCGGGGCGTGACCCCGGGGTCCGGGGATCGAGTCCCGCGTCAGGCTCCCTGCATGGGGCCTGCTTCTCCCTCTGCCTGGGTCTCTGCCTTTCTCTCTGTCTCTCATGAATAAATAAATAAAATCTTAAATAAATTAAAAACTAAAGATTGCAACTCCTACCAGCCTGGTGCTTGACAATCCATGATTCTTTTCTTTTTTTTTTTAATAGCTTCTTTCACCTTTTCCTACACAGGCAGAGGGAGAAGCAGGCTCCCTGTGGGGAACCGGATGCGGGACTCGATCCCAGGACCCAGGGTCATGCCCTGGGCATAAGGCAGGCGCCACACCACTGAGCCACCCAGGGATCCGATGCTTAGTATTTATAAATAAATGAGTACACCTTTACCAAGGGCTTACTGTGTGCTGAGTGTCTTAACATACATTAATTTTCATGAAACTCTCGAAAATAGGTACTTTTATTACCTCCTTTTTAAATAAGTGTGGAAACAGAGAGGTTAAAAAACTTACCTCCTGTTTCAAAAGTCCTGAGTGAATCCTCCCCTCCCCCCCAGTCTTCCAGGCTGTCTTTGGAGCCTGAGCTCTTTAACCGATACACTGCAGTTAAGCATCTTTCTGCATAAGCAATTTTTTAACCTGTTTTTGGATTATTTCGTAAATTTCCCTTTGGGTTAGAGGTTATGAACATTTTAATAGTCTTGACACATGTAGCCCAATTATTTTCCAGGATCTCGTCAACCATATGTGAATGTATCCTTTAAAAAACAAAGCTTGGGGTGATTTAATTGACTTCTAGTTGTCCTCTTTCATCTAATAATGAGCTCCTAGGTTGTTCCCTTGTACTTTTCTGAATACTTGGGTGACAGTAAATTATTTTTATGTCTGTGAGAAGGAGCTCCATACACAGGATGGAATATTTCCTAAATAATGGTGATAGAACCCTTAGTATTAAGTAGCGGGTGGATGTCTTGATTTAACTTATACCTAAGAACTTGTCATTTTCGGGCTTATCTGGATAACGGCTCCCTTTGAGAATCTGGTAACTCTGGACCTCTCACGAGAAGATGCTTATAAACACATGCTTTAACAATTTCCACGCAACATGCTGTATTGTAAATTGTTTTCCATCACAGGCTACAGAAAACCCATCTTTGTAAAGATTTCGATCTCGTTTTTGTGTAAAATTATTTGCTACATCCAGGAAAAAAAAAACAACCAAATTTTTGATAAGACAAAATATCCTTTATTTTTGAAAGTTAATTTTAATGGAAAGGCCAGTTTATGATTAAGCTGAAAGTCTGGCATTGTCTTTGATATAGCTATACATATGTTATTTAAAAAAATTTCCAAACATTTTGCTTTTTAGTTTTAATGGCAACCAAAGCTGAAAACTTGTTTTGTGGGAACAATTAGAATCAGAGCTAGATCAGATAAGACAAGAGGGTTTTTTTCTTTTTCCCTCTTTAAAAATTTTTTGAAAAAAATCTATTTTTTAAGGACATTATTCTCTATAGGGACTTCTTTTTTTTTTAAGAGCAGCTTTAGATTCACAGAAAAATTGAAAGTACAGATTTCCCATATACCCACTGTTCATACTCCTCTGTCCTCTCCCTCATTATCAGTATTCCCTGCCAGAGTGGTCCCTTTGTTATAATTGAGGAACCCACATTGTCACATAATTACCCAGAATCCCCAGTTTACATTAGGGTTTGCTTTTGGCATTGTATATTCTATGGATTTGGATAAATGTATATTGATATGTATCCATTATCATATCATGCAGACTATTTTCATTGCCCTGAAATCTGTGCTTGCTGTTTATCCCTCTTCCTTAACCCCCATAGTTTTGCCTTTTGCAGGGTGTCCCACAGTTGAAATCAGTATGTAGCTTTTTCAGATTTGCTGCTCCCGGTTAGCATTATATATTTAAAGCTCCTATTTCTGGGCTTGATAGCTCATTCTTTCTAGCGCTGAATGATAGTCCATTGTCTGGATGTACCACAGTTTATCCATTCTACCGAGGAACATCTTAGTGACTTCCAAGTTTTGGCAGTTGTGAATAAAGCTGCCTTAAACATCTGTGTGCAGATTTTTGTGTGGACGTGTTTCCTGTAAATACCAAGGAACACAATTTCTGGGTCATATGGTAAGAGTATATTTAGTTTTCTGAGAAACCTCCAAACTGTCTTCCAAAGCAGTATTTCCATTTTGCATCCCCACGTGCAGTGAGTGAGAGACCTTGTTGCTTTACTTCCTTCCCAGCATTTGTTGTTGTCAGTTGTTCCAGGTTTTGGCTCTAATAGAAGTTCAGCAACATCTCGTTGTAATTTGCATTTTCCTGTTGGCATATGATGTGGAGCATCTTTTCATGTGCTTATTTGCAGTATGCATATTTTTAGTTAGAGGTCTGTTAAGGTCTCTGGCCCATTATGAGGGAGAGAGAGAGAGAGAGAGAGAGAGAGAGAGGTAGAGAGATATCACATGTGTGTGTGGAGGGAGTGGAGAAGGGGAGGGAGAGGGAGAGAGAATCTCTGTGCAGGTCTCGATCTTATGACCCTGAGATCATGACCTGACCTGAAACCATTTTAAGATTTTATTTTTATTTATTCATGAGAGACAGACAGACAGAGAGAGAGAGAGAGAGAGAGAGAGAGAGAGAGGGGCAGAGACACAGGCAGAGGGAGAAGCAGGCTCCATGCAAGGAGCTTGACGTGGGACTTGATCCTGGGTCTCCAGGATCATGCCCTGGGCTGAAGGCAGCACTAAACCGCTGAGCCACCAGGGCTGCCCCATTTTGGCCCATTTTTAAATCAGATTGTTTTCCTGTTAGTTTTAAGATTTCTTTGTGTAATTCAGATAACAGTCCTTTATTAGGGGTGTGTGTGTGTGTGTGTGTTGGAAATATTTTTTCCTAGTCTGTAGCTTGTCTTCTCATTCTCTTGACATTGTCTTTTGCACAGTATGATTTCATTTTAATTAAGTTACTTATCAATTATGTCTCTCATAGATTGTTCCTTAGGTATTTAAAAAGTCATCACCATATCCCAGGTCATCTAGGTTTTCTTTTTTGTCATTTTCTAGTTTTATAGTTTATTTCACATTCAGGTCTGTGATCCATTTTTTTTTTTTTAAAGATTTATTTATTTATTTATGACAGAGAGAGAGAGAGAGAGGCAGAGACACAGGAGGAGGGAGAAGCAGGCTCTATGCTGGGAGCCTGATGCGGGACTCCATCTGGGACTCCAGAATCGTGCCCTGGGCCAAAGGCAGGCGCTAAATCGCTGAGCCACCCAGGGATTCCCCTGTGATCCATTCTGAGTTAATTTTTGTGAAGGGTAAAAAGTCAGTGTCTAGATTTTTTTTTTTTTTTCACGTTGATATCCAGTTGTTTTAGCGCATTTGTAGAAAAGACTCTTTGCTGCATTGTATTGCTTTTGTTCCTTTGTCAAAGATCAGTGTGGCTGTGTTTATGTTTGTTTCTAGGTTCTCTATTCTGTTCCTTTGATGTTCCCCAATATTATACTGTAATATTGATTTTCTTAGGTTTAAATCTTGAAGTTGGATAGTGTCAGTCTTCCAACTTTGTTCTTGTCCTTCAATATTAGCTATTCTGAGTTTTTTTGCCTCTCTGTATAAACTTTAGAGTCAGTTTGTTAATATCTACAAAATAACATACTGGGATTTTGATTGGGATTACATTGAATCTATAGATTAAATTGTGAAGAACTGACATCTTAACAATATTGAATCTTACTGTCCATGAACATGGACTGTCTCCATTTATTTAGTTTTGTGATTTTCCTCATATAGGTCTTGTGAACATTATGTTAAATTTATACTTAGGTATTTCATTTTGGGGGGATGCTAATGTAAATGGTCTTGTGTTTTTAATTTCAAGTTCTGCTTGTTCAGTGCTGATATATAAGAACACAGCTTTTATATATTAACTTTGTATCCTGCTACCTTGCTATAATTGCTTATTAGTTCCAGGTGTGTGTGTGTGTGTATTTTGGTTTTCTATTTAGTGATCAATCATGTTATCAGTAAACAGTTTTATTTCTTCCTTCTCAATCTGTATATAATTTATTTTCTTATTGCATAGCTAGGACTTCCAGTACAATGTTGAAAAGGAGTGGTGAAAATGAACATCTTGCCTTGTTCTTGATCTTACTGGAGAAACTTCTAGTTTTTCACCATTAAGTGTGATGTCAGCTGTAGTGTTTTGTAGATGATCTCTATCAAGTTGAAGAAGTTGCCCTCTACTCCTATTTTACTGAGAGTTTTTATCATGAAGGTGTGTTGGATTTTGTCAGATGCTTTTCCTGCATTCATTGGTATGGTCATGCAATTTTTCTTTTTTAGCCTATTAATGTGATAGAGTACATTAATTGATTTTCAGATGTCTTTTGGCTGGCCTCTAATGGCTGCATATAATGAATTAGGAAGTATACCCTCTGCCTCTAATTTTTGGAAGTTATTGTAGAGAATTGTTATAGTTCTTCCATAAATGTTTAGGAGAATTCACCTGTGAACACATCTGGGCCTAGTGTTTTCAGTTTCAGAATAATAATTCATTTAATTTTTATTATTATTAGTTTTAAAGATTTTATTTATTCATTCATTTGAGACACATAGAGAGAGAGAGGCAGAGACACAGGCAGAGGGAGAAGCAGACTTCACACAGGAAGCCTGATGTGGGACTCGATCCCAGGTCTCCAGGATCACGACCTGGACCGAAGGTGGTGCTAAACCCCTGAGCCACCCGGGCTGCCCCAATTCATTTAATTATTGATCAAATTTTGAAAAATAAATATAGGGCCATTCAGATTATATTTTCAAATAATTAGTCCATTTCATCTAGGTTATTAAATTTGTGAGCATATACTTGTTCATTGTATTTCTTTATTCTTTTTTTTTTTTTGTATTTCCTTATTTTAATTTTCATGGGCTCTGTAGTGATGTCCCCTCTTTCCTTTTTGATATTAGTAATTTGTGTCCTCTCTCCTGTTTTTCTTAGCCAGCTGTTGGTTTCATTGATTTTTCTCTATTGATTTCATGTTCTCAATTTCATTGATTTCTGCTCTAATTCTTATTATTTCTTTCTTTCTGATTACTTTGAATTTAATTTGCTCTTCTTTTTGTAGTTTCCTAAAGTGGAAACTTAGATCGCTGATTTTAGTTCTTCTTTTCTAGTATACACATTGATTACTATAAATTTCTTTTTTTTTTTATAAATTTTTATTTATTTATGATAGTCACAGAGAGAGAGAGAGAGAGAGAGAGAGAGAGAGAGGAGAGAGAGGCAGAGACACAGGCAGAGGGAGAAGCAGGCTCCATGCACCGGGAGCCTGACGTGGGATCCGATCCCGGGTCTCCAGGATCGCGCCCTGGGCCAAAGGCAGGCGCCAAACCGCTGCGCCACCCAGGGATCCCTGATTACTATAAATTTCTACCTAAGCACTGCTTTTGCTACATCCCACAAATTTTAAGTATTTTCATTTTCAATTTAAAATATTTTTTGAGATTTCTTCTTTGGCTGTGTATTATTTAGAAGTGTGTTCTTTAATCTCCAAGTATCTTGTTATTTTCTCTAGTTGTCATTTTTTTTTTTTTTTTTTAGATTTTATTTATTTATTTATTCCTGAGAGACACAGAACAGAGAGGCAGAGATATAGGCAGAGGGAGAAGCAGGCTCCTTGCCTGATGTGGGACTTGATGCCAGGATCCAGGGATCATGACCTGAGCCAAAGGCAGACATTCAACCACTGAACCAGCCAGGTGCCCCTCTTCTTTTTTTTCTTTAAGATTTTATTTATTTATTTGAGAGAGAGAAAGATTGAGCATGAGCAGGGGGAGGGGCAAAGGGAGAAGCAGTCTCTCTACTGAGCCCAGAGCCCTATATGGGGCCTGATCCCAGAACGCTGGGATCATGACTTGAGTTGAAGGCAGATGCTTAGCTGACTGAGCCATTTAGGCACCCCTCCAGTTATCTTTCTGTCGCTGATTTCTGGTTTAATTCCACTGTGAACTAACAGTAGACGTTGTAGGATTTTTGTTATCTTAGGTTCGTTAAGTTATATTTTGTGGGCCTGAATGTGGTTTGTTTGGTGAATGTTCCATTTGTGCTTGGGAAGAATGTGTATTCTGGTCTTGCTGAATGAAGTAGTCTAGGGATGTCAATTATATCCAGCTGATTGATGGTGTTATAGAATTCAACTATGTCCTTATCGATTTTCTGCCTGCCGAATCCGCTCATTCCTAAAAGAGGAGTGTTGATGTCTTCAGCTATAATAGTAGTGACATTTATTTCTCCTTGCAATTTTATCATTTTTGGCTTATGTATTTTGATCTGTTGTTAAGCATATACACATTGAAGATTATTAGATCTTGGAGAATTGACACTTTTGTCACTACGTAATGGTCCTCTATCCTTGATAACTTTCCTTGCTTTTAAATCTGCACTGTATGAAAGTAATATAACTGTTCCATTTTTCTTTTGATTAGTGTTAGCATGGTATATCTTTCTCCATGAAGTTGCTATTTTTTTTAGGTAGACTTTATGCCCAATGTGGAGCTTGAACTCATGACCCTGAGATCTAGAGTCGCGTGCTGAACTGACTGAAACAGCCAGGAGCTCCTCCATGCAATTACTTTTAATCCATAAGTGTCTCTACGTTCATTCATTCATTTATTTAGATTTTATTTATTTATTTGACAGCACAAGCAGGGTGAGTGGCAGGGGGAGGGAGAAGGAGGCTCCTGGAGGAGCAGGGACCCCATACAGAACTTGATCCCAGGACCCTGGGATCATGACCTGAGCCAAAGGCAGATGCTTAGCTGACTAAGCCACCCTGGCATCCGTGGCTTTACATTTAAAGTACAATCTGCCTTGCTTTTTGATCTACTGTGACAGTCTCTTTCTTTTAATTGGTGCATTTTAGTTGATACTCAAATTGATTTTTTTGCTGTAGCTGAATTAAAAACTACCATATTTGTGACTGTTTTCTAATTATGGCCTTGTTTTTCATGTTTTCCTTTTATTCTGATCTTTTTCTGCCTTTTATAGTTTTAATTTGAGCATTTTATATAATTCTGCTTTTTAATTGTACTTCGGAAAATTGTTTTTAGTCATTGCCCTAGAGTATGCAGTATACATTTACAACTAATCCAAATCCACTTTCAAATAATACTATACTATTTCATGAGTAGTGCAATTACCTTATAATAAAGTAATCCTAATTCTTCTCACCCTTCCCTTTTTTTTTGTCATTGCTATTTTTCATTTCATTTGTATAAGCATACATAATTGAATATATTGTTGCTAGTACTTTGAACAAACTGCTGTTAGCTCAATTAAGAATAAGAAAAAGCTTTAATTTTAGCCTTCCCTTACTCCTTTGATGCTTCTCCTTTCTGTATATATGTGAACAGTCTACTGGCAATAAATTATCTTGGTTTCTGTTTGAGAAAGTCTTTATTTCTCCATTACTAAAGGATGATTTTGCAGGGTACAGAGTTCTAGATGGTTTTTTTCTGTCAATCTGTTAAATATTTTACTTTACTCTCTTCTTGCTTGCGTGGTTTCTGACAAGTCAGATGTAATTCTTATCTTTGCTTCTCCATAAATAGTATATTTTCTTCCCCCTCTGGCCTCTTTCGGGACTTTTTATTTTTGATTTTCTGCAGTTTGAGTGTGATATGCAGGGTTGAATTTTTTTGGCATTATTCTGCTTGGTGGTCTCTGAGTTTCCTAGATCTGTAATTTGTTATCTGACATTAATTTGGAAGAATTCACAGCCATTATTGTTTCAAATGTTTCCTCTGTTCTTCTAGTATTCCTATTATGTATATGTTACATATTTTGTAGTTGTCCTACATTTCTAGGATATTTCTATTTTTTCCAGTCTTTTTTCTTTTCAGTTTTTTATTTTTTATTTTTTTTATTTTAGAGAGCAAGTGATCAGGGGAAGAAGCAGAGGGAGAGGGAAAGAGTACTGAACAGACTTCTTGGGAGTGCCTGGCTGGCTCAGTTGGTAGAGCACTTGACTCTTGATCTCAGGGTTGTAAGTTCAAGCCTCATGTTGCATTTAGAGATTACTTTAAAAAAAATCTTAAAAGTACAGGTTTTCTTACCCTAGCACTGATCTCCATGGAGGTTTCTATTCCACTAAATTGTGATTCTCTGTATTTGTTTGTTTCTTCAATGCTGGGAGTAGTGATTTGCCCTATGACTACACTTTTTTTTTTTTATGCATCTAAGAGTTGTTGCTTTTTCAGTTCATCTTTTTACTTCATGTTAGGATGAAATGGTAACTTGGAGAAGTATTATTTACTGAGGTGCAGTGCGGGGGGCAGTGCAGATTTAGGGGGATGTATTAAGAGTTGAGTTTGAGGTCCTGTATGGTGTCCAAATGGATGGTTGAATTTTTGAGGTTTGTTCTCAGGAAAAAAGAATGGGCCTAGAGATATTATCTGTATGCTGACAAATCCCAAATTTGAATGTAAGGCCCCGAAACTGGAAAAGTAAGGTCATTTAGACATAAATGTCAGTGGACAAGAGGTGAGGTGGGAAAGAGGCAGAGGAATTGCAGCTCATTTTGCAGTCTAAGTGAAGAAGGCCTTTCAAAAAGAAGGGAGAGAGCAGCCCGGTTGGCTCAGCGGTTTAGCGCCACCTTCAGCCCAGGGCGTGATCCTGGGGACCTGGGATCGAGTCCCACGTCGGGCTCCCTGCATGGAGCCTGCTTCTCTCTCTGCCTCTCTCTCTCTCTCTCTTTCTGAGTCTTTAATGAATAAATAAATAAAATCTTAAAAAAAAAATGAAGGGAGAGAAATGCTGCTGTAGAGTCAACTCAGGTGAGGCCTGATATTGACCTTTAGATTTCACAAGGTGTGGAGGTCATCAATGACATTGACAGACGGTCCTGTGGAGTGGAAGGTAGAAAGCTTTACATTAGATAGAAGAGAAAATAGAAACAAGAAGGGAAGCAAGTGAAATACTGCATAGAGGCAACTATGTGGATGACTTTTATTATAAGAGGGAGCATAGAGATGCTGCTGACACTGACGGGTTCTGTGGTCAAGGGAGGTCAACATTCTGATCACCAATTCCAGGATGCATGTGTATGGGGTTTTCCCACACCACATGGAATTCTTAGACACCAGCTGGGTGTCCTACAATTCAACTCCATTCTGATACTACCTGGAGATAGCCTCAGATCTTACAGTTTAATGGCTGAGTCCTACAGGACCATCTCCACCCTCCTCAACCCCCAGCCCTAACAGAAACACTTCAGATGCCAGTCCAGGTTGTCAACCTATGCTCCTGATCTATTGGCTATAGATGAGAGGTTTCAGCAAATTCCTCCTCATGTTCAATTCATTTGCTGGAGTGGCTCCCAGAACTCGAAACATTTTACTACAGGTTACTAATTTATTATAAAAGGATATACAACTCAGGAACAGCTAGATGGAAGACATTCATAGGGCAAAGTATGGGGAAAGGGCTCAGAGCTTTCATGCTCTCAGAGGGTGTCACTTTCCCCACACCTGCATGTATTCAACACAGAAGCTCTCCAGACAGATTCCATCCTTTTGTGGTTTTTTTGTAGGTTTCATTACACAGGCATGATGATTATATCTTTGGCCACTGGCAATTGATCCAACCTCCAGCAATCCCCCTGACACCGCGTAAGGAGGCAGGGTGACACCGAAAGTTCCAACCCTCTAATCACATGGTTGGTTCTTCTGGCAACTAGTTCTAATCCTTAGGTGTCCTCTCATTAACAACAAAAGATACCTTTAAGGCTCTCATCACTTAGGAAATTGTAAGGGTTTTAGGAGTTCTGTGCCAGAAATGGGATGAAGACCAAATACGTATTTCTTATCAGAAATCACAGTGTGGAGGGCTCTTTTTTTCCCTTTCCTTAAGGTGGGCATCATTATGTTTGTATGTAGACGGGCATGGTCCCTTGTGAGTGGAGAAAAAAAGATGTAGATTTTTGTCAACTTGAAACCAGTATTCTCAGTTTTAAAATGTGGCTTGGAGATGGTTGGTGTTGGGCTGAGTTTTCTCTACCCCACCCTATTAAGGGAAACTTTGTAACTTTCTTTTATTTCTCTCTTTTTGGCTTGCTTAATCTTATTGTGTATCTTGATAGATTTTTATCTTTCTCATTTCTGGTAAATAGTGATTATTATTAGGAAGTTGAACCAATTGTGTATAAGAAAATGTAAAAGACATTTAGCGGGGAATGTGTTTCCTAAGACCCATTGTTTACCACAAAAAGGAAACCACTGACTTCTTACTACATCAGTGAAGATAAAATTATTTTGTGAACACAGTACTTCTTTTACGAGTAACATTTTTCATACTGTGCTCAGAAATTTTATGAAAACAATAAGTTAATGGGAATTGTAGGCTTTGTTATAAGTAGGGATTTATGTAGAGAGGGCCCGTAAAAGTCAGATTTCACTTCATAACGTTTTAAAATTCTTCTAATTTAAGATTGGAGATATTTGCTATAATTTTAAGTTATGAAAAAATATAGTTTAAGCAGCTTAAATGTTAGGTATTTGATTCTTAATTTCTTGAAATGTAATAAAAATTTTAACTCATTTGAGGGAGAAAACCTAGCAATACAGGTTGGTAAGAATATTTACTTCCATTCTGAAGCAGAAGGAAATCAAATTACTGTGCATATAGCTAATATTATAGTGAATATACTTAAGGTGTAAGTTGACTATATATCTCATAACCTCGTAGCTCCCCTTCTATTGTAAACTCACGTTTAGAAGAGAAGTCCTCAGGTAAAGTTTCATAGAAACAACAAAATTTGTAGAACATAGGGATGTTATAATAGATTTGGGGTCATTGAAGACCAAGCCTCTTGGACTTTTCCATTAGAATTCCTCTACCCTTGCCCTCTACTGACCTCCACTTCCCATCCCCACTGGGGGGAAATACCTCTTAAATACATCTTTAGCAGTAACAAAGTCTCCCAATTTCTGAGTATCTATGAAATGTACCAATGGAAAAGCATCTCAGAAAAGCCAGAGATTGTAAGATGTTTAGATTGTAAACTATATTGTATAATAGACACAACTTTGTTATATAAATGTGACCCTTGTGCTAATATAGTGATTTCCAACTTTATTTGGTCTACGTATAATTTGCACGTAAGGAGATAAATGTATATATGGATATATGTCAGGTAGTGATAAATTCTGTGATAAAAACAAAGTGGAAATAGGAAAGTAATATAGGAGGCCTACCTGATACTGCGTGGTCCCTGAGCCAGCTGCCTTTTTCTCATTTCTGCTACCTCCTCAGAGTTGTGTGGAGTTAATTGTGAAACGTACCTAGCAAATGCCTGGTATCATATACCGAACTACCCATCGTGTGTTACTCTCCTTCCCCCCCACCCCCTTTTTTTTTTGGTAGTTTAAGTCCTCTAAATCTCCAGGATATAGAGTATGTGTAAATCATAAGTTTAAACTAGAACTCATGGTGTTCAAGTCCTTTGCGTGGTTTTGAGGTGCTGAATGAACCTTGAGGATATATGCCTAGTGAAATAAGCCAGTCACAAAGGACAAATCCTGTGCGATCCCACTTGCGTGAGGTCCCCAGAGTAGTCAGACTCATAGACAGAAAGTGGAATGCTTGTTACCAGGGGCTGGGGAGAGGGAGGAATGGAGAGTTAGTGTTTAATGGTCACAGAGTTTCAGTTTTGCAAGATGGAAAGAGTTCTGGAGATGGATGGATAGTGGTGATATTTGCACAACAGTATAAATGTACTTAATGTCATCGAACTGTACACTTAAAAATGGTTAAGATGGAGGATGCCTGGGTGGCTCAGTTGGTTAAGCATCTGCCTTTGGTTCAGGTCATGATCCCGGGGTCCTGGGATTGAGCCCTGCCTTGCTCTCCTGCTCAGTGGGAGGCCTGCTTCTCCTTCTGCCCCTCTCCCTCCTGGTTCTCCCTCTCTCTCTCTCTCTCAAATAAAATCTTTTAAAAAATGGTTAAGATGGTAAATTATATGTTAGGTGTATTTTACCACCATTTAAAAAAAGCACATGTTGAAACTACTGTTTTTGATAAGGCATGCCTTCCTTTCCTATTCTTGGTAGTAGATATTACTGAATTAAGTTGTCCCCTCTCCCCCATTTTATTGAGATATAATTGACAACACTACATAAGTATACAGCATAATGACTTGACATATATTGTGAAATGATTATGAATCAAGTTGCTCTTGACTAAATAATGAAACCGCTCTTTTTACATCATGAATCTGTATAAGATTCCCATCCACTGAAAAGTATTGGTTATCAGAAATTTTCATTAACTTTTGGAGGTATGAAACCTCAAACTATTGTTTTTAGAGGTATCAAACCTTAATCTATTGCTTTTAGAGCAGAGTGTAGTATGGCTGGAAAATACAATTTTTGGTTTTCTATGTCCATTTAAAAAATATTTATTCAGCACTTAATTCTGTTGAGTGAATAGGAGTAACAACATTCGTTGAGTAATATATGCTGGCTCTTATTTTATACTTAATAATACTTATAATATTTGTAGCACTTTATGATTATAAAATAGTCCTTGAAGGTATGACAGTTGAGAAATCCAATGCTCTGATTGGATAAGATTTTAGAGGAATTTCAGTGCATAGAAACAAAGAATGGACATTCCGGTTGGAAAAAATGATGTGGGTGTAGGAATGGGATATGTTTGCACAGAGCAGAGGTCAGCCTGACTGAAGTCTAGAGAATATTAGGGAGATGTGCTAGCAGTTTCCATTCTGCCATTAGGCCCTTGACTTTGAGGCTAATGAATTTCTGGACTTTATTCTGTAGGGGTTAGGAGTATCACTGTAGATTACCAAGATTTCATGATCATAGTTGCGTGTTTGGCAGCAATCTCTGAGGTGCATTGGAGTACTATGATCCAAGGTCAGATCCATGATAGAATGGGCACTTAGAATTCTTTTGAAGTTAATAAGGAAGAGTATTTTAATGTTTAGTATTGGGGCCGTGAAATACTGGGGATTGAGGATAAGTTGATAGGTGAGAAAGGAGAGGCACAAATGTGTGGTAAGAAGAAATCAAGAGGAGTCTATGGTGCATGAGTATAAGTGAACAAAAAATTATTTGTTTTTGGTTTAATGGTCATCTGAATATGCAGGTCAGATATAAGTTTAATTTTGAAAACGGAGGATTTAGGGAATTTAAGAGCCTAGAAAGAGGGATTTCAGCACCCTTGAATCAAATTTGAAGAGTTTACATTGGGCATCCTCTTCAGTTTAAGGGACAAGTTATCTGTAGTGTTCAGGCCTGTGGTGGGCCTGGGAACTTAAAGAGGAGAAAAGTTTCAGCCTCTCTGAGATGGAACTTGGTAGGTCAACGGTCACTCTTCAGAACGTGAGATAGAACGGTAGGAATAGCGGTACACTTGTCAGTGTTTTATACAAACTACTTATATAGAGTAGACTTTCTCTTATATGATATTGGTTGTATAATCAACCAGTAGTTGGCTTGGCTACACAGAAAATCTGTTTAAAATGAGGAATCAGAAGAAAGATACATACCTTAAATATTTTATAATTGAAAAGTATAAAATGCTTATATATCATCAATCATTTGTATAGATCAGGCCTTCTCTTTAGGATATTTTTTCTTTTTTTTTTCTTTTTTTTTTCTTTAGGATAGTCACAGAGAGAGAGAGAGAGAAGCAGAGACATAGGCATAGGGAGAAGCAGGCTCCATGCACCGAGAGCCCGATGTAGGATTCGATCCTGGGTCTGCCAGGATCGCGCCCTGGGCCAAAGGCAGGCGCTAAACCGCTGCGCCACCCAGGGATCCCTAGGATATTTTTTTCTTTTAAAGGACTTGTCTTTTTCAAATCCTGTAGCTTAATTCTCAGATGAAGCAATATTTTTTGCACTCATATTTTTGATGTAATTTTTAACTATATTACAATAATTATTGCAAATACAATTGGCATAAACAGATTTTGGGACATATAAAATTTACTCGCAATTCAATTGCTAGGGAAAAAATAAGATGGTGTAATACAGAGGAACACCCTGCTTCCCCCAAGAGGAAATTGAAACTCAGAAGTTCTGACTCATTTATAGTTGAGGATTCACAAGAGTCTTGTTTTATCTTGAATCCAATGCCTGTCTCATTATATAGTGTTGCAAGGTGATAAGGAATAATACAGGAAATATTGGTTAGTGGTGAAGAAGATTGCAGACTATATATATATAGGTATATATATTTTTAATATAGCAGCTTCATTAAGATAAAATTCACATACCAGGCAAATCACCGGAGTGTACAATAGTCACAAAATTGTGCAGCCATCATCAAATTGATTTTAGAACATTTTCATCATCTCCAGAAGAAACAGTGTACCCATTAGCAGTCCCTTCTCATCTCCCCCACCCCCACTCTAGTCAACCACTGATCTATTTTCTCTGTGTGTGTAGATTTGTCTATTCTAGGCATTTTGTATAAATAGAATCATGTAATATGTGGCCTCTGTGGCCTTTTGTGATTAGCTTCTTTCACTTAGCGTAATGTTTTTAAGATTTATCTATGCTGAAAAAAAAAAAAGATTTATCTATGCTGAAGCATGTATCAGTACTTCATTCCTTTTTGTGACAGAAATACTCAAGTATTCCCTTGGATGGGATATACCACATTTATTCATTCATCAGTTGATGACATTTGTGTTGTTTCTGCCTTTTGGTTATCACAAATAACACTAGTATGAAGATTTATACACATATTTAAAAAAAATTTATTTATTTATGATAGTCACACAGAGAGAGAGAGAGAGGCAGAGACACAGGCAGAGGGAGAAGCAGGCTCCATGCACCAGGAGCCTGACGTGGGATTCGATCCCGGGTCTCCAGGATCGCGCCCTGGGCCAAAGACAGGCGCCAAACCACTGTGCCACCCCAGGGATCCCTATACACATATTTTTGCATGGATATAGTTTATCATTTCTCTTGGGATATACCTGAGAGTGGAATTGCTGGGTCATATGTAACTCGGGCTGTTTTCAGTATTTTACTTTTACAGATAATCCCACAAGTCTTGCTGTACACTATTTTGTGACTGTATAAGTATATCTAGGCAGAATGTCCCAGAAAGAGGATTGTTACCACCAGCAACAGAAAGTGCTCTTAGGGTACTTTGGGGGTGTACCTTTGGAAATAAAGGCAGTTTCTGGGGTCATTTCCCTAAGTCTCATAAGGTATATGTCCTCAAGTACTATGGAAGCACTCTTATGATCGCCTTTGTGTCATTAAGAAACAGTTGATTATGTTTAGATGGTAAGAAAATAATTTATAATACATCTTAGAAAGATGTTATGGGTGGCCAAAAAAATCTTTAATTTAGAACCTGCCAAAGATGAATTCTCATATTTTTGTTTTCTCTCTCCAGATCGATTCTTTCCCCTTGTAGTTGAGATTTTTATAAAGAAAGTTCTTCTTATCCAGATTCTCAATTATAAAAACTAATTTCAATAATGATATTTGTTCTGTGAAAACTAAGATGTTACAACTTCTGTTTTAAACATGAGTGTTAACTAATAACCAACCATATTTCTTTCTTTTCTCTTTTTTGTCTTCCAGCCTTTAACATTCCATATTCTGCTTTGTACATGGTGAATCACTACTGCTTTGCACCAGTGTGCCCACTTGTGTGCCTCTAAAGTACAAGCTCCAGATTGAAAAAGCTTCTAGATGGATCCTTTCCAAAATTGGTGTCTTTTCTGCAAACTCTGTGCCTCAACAACCTGTTCTAAGTGGTAAGGATATGTGCTTTTTATTTTTTCTATTTTCCTTCCTTCCTTCCTTCTTTTCCTCCCTTCCTTTCACAGAGAACCCAAGGGGGAGGAGGGGGAGAGGGAGAAGGACAAGCGGACTCCCCACTGAATGTGGAGCCCAACGTAGGACTCCCGCCTCAGACCCTGAGATCATGACCTGATCTGAATCCAAGAGCCAGTTGCTCAGCTGACTGAGCTACCCGGGTGTCCCAAGGATATGTATTTTTTAACAGAATAATAGAAATTTGTAAAAGCAATTTTTGTTTGGATTGCCTTCCCCTTTATTATGCCTTCTCTTCTTACATATGAGTAATACCTGTACTTTTTCCCCCCAATTTTTAAAAATCACATCTAAAAATAGCAGTAACATTAGGTTTTTGGAGGTTTCAAAACAGTCTTTCCATAGAAGATTCTAGGTCCAGTATAATATCTGATATTTATAAGGAAAAAATATAAAAATATGTAAACAACTGCATATGTTCATTATACACTCTAACTGTACTCTGTAATCCCTTATTGGAAGGTTGAGGTAGTTCATCCTGTTACTGTCTTTTCCTCTCTATTTAGGTACTTTGAGTCCATTGGGTCAAGAACATCATCTACTTCCTATTGATGTACGTTATGTAATTACATATTTATGGAGATGATAAGAGAGGTGTGTGATGCCAACTCTTCTTTTTTTAGCCTGGTACTGTGTGTGCCTTTTCATATTCTAACAGTTTTTGGAAGCATAGATGCTAGTTAGCCAACATGTTTTTTGAACATCCCTGAGATTTACCCAATACATTTTTGGCTGGGGTGGGACAGAGGAGTAACATTGAGCAGAACCAGTTGCTGATTTGGGAGACCTTTAAAAGAAAATCATTGAAGTAGGCTCATTTTGAGTGTTACTCAACAAATATTTACCAAATGCCTGCTGTTGATGCCTGAAAATACATAACGACATTTAGCAAGGTAGAGAAGTCAGTCGCCAAATGGAACCCATGGTGTTAGATGAGGATGCGAGGTAGGGAGGTGGAGTGAAGAATGGGGTACATTTTGGCCCTAGTTCTAATCATTAATTGCATACTGTTCTTGAGCGCAACTTAATTAGCCTTAGTAGACCTCAGTCTTCTCATCTGTGCAATGAGTGAACTAAAACTAAATGATTTATAAGGTATTGTCGTGCTTTCATACATCTAACACTTTAATAATTGTAATGAACAAATTGGCAGATTGTTGGTCTTTTGAGGATAATTTTCTTCTGTAGCCCTTTTGATTGAGAGATTTTTAGGCTCTATTCTTTGAATTACAGGGTTACAACCAGGCTTCCACTTAACAGAACATCTTCAATTAATTTCAATTAATTTTGTTTTGAAGTTGATGTATTTCTCTCCCCATTTTTATCCTTCTCTTCTATTGACATCTAGACTTTCCTTTTTTTTTTTTTTAATTTTTTATTTATTTATGATAGTCACACACACAGAGAGAGAGAGGCAGAGACATAGGCAGAGGGAGAAGCAGGCTCCATGCACCGGGAGCCTGACATGGGATTCGATCCCGGGTCTCCAGGATCGCGCCCTGGGCCAAAGGCAGGTGCCAAACCGCTGCGCCACCCAGGGATCCCGACATCTAGACTTTCCTGTTATTTGACCCAGATGTTCCCTTTCTCTTGTATCATGTTGGCTCTCCTTATGCTTCTTTGACCTGCCTAGCCTCCATTATTTTTGCCGGCTAGTTTTCCAAGATCACTACATCTTAGACCAGAGCTTCCAGTCCTGAAACTCTTACACCTACAGATATGTATTGAAATAAGCTTGGGAGAAGGGTGTGATTCTCTGGCAGGTAGCTGGAACTAATTAGTTAACCAGCGTTAGTTCACCAGGACTGGAGCCCTAAAGTTCTGCATACTGCTCACACCCATCCCTTCTTTCCTTAGACTTCACCATCACCTGGAACACTTCTATTTCTGAGGCTTTGGGAAGTTTCTTGTCATGATCATCTCCCTCTGTCACATCCCACTTCTCAAATCTGTTCTTAGTCTTTATTATGACTTGCAGTTTCTTGGCGTTTTTTTTTTGTTTTGTTTTGTTTTTTTTCTAACCAAGTGAGCTATTTCCTAGCCTCATTAGCTTTCCTCTTACCCAAACTCCATGATTGTTCTTGCATCTTATATTCTCTTGCCTTTTTAAAATTCTGAGGAACTGTCTTACCAAATCTCAAACCTAAGTTCATTTGCCATATGTATCCTTTTCCCTCTAGTTCTGGGTGCTTGATATAATTGGAAACAGACACATGACTAAGTTTGGATTTACTCAGCAATCATGTACTTGATCTCTGAACTGGTTTTCAAAGTTGGCTTCCTACCATTCCTTTAAAAGATCTCACACCTTAGTCACAGTCCAGTTGCCTTTCTGGGGTGATCTAGCATACTTCCTGACCTATTCTTTTTACATCAGATTTTTTTCTGTGTTGGAATAAGAATGTTTTGCTTTATTTTTTATTTTTATTATGGAAAATTCAAAATTTATACAAAAGTAAACAGACTAATGTAATGAACCTTCTTGTACTCATCACTCAGGTTTAATAATTACCAAGTCATGACCAAATTATTTGTCTATCCCCCACCAACTTCTCTCCCACTCCTGTATCATTTTAAAG
Organism: Canis lupus baileyi; assembly: GCF_048164855.1. NCBI lineage: Eukaryota > Metazoa > Chordata > Mammalia > Carnivora > Canidae > Canis > Canis lupus. Next base: position 46,654,565 of record NC_132851.1, on the reverse strand, counting down.
CCAAACCTAGACCTCATAAAATTTATTTGTATTTCAGTATGTATTCTTGAAATAGAAGACCTTCTTTTAAAACATACAACCTCAATACCATTATTACCTTTAAAAAAACAGCAACAATCCTAACATAATAAAATATCCAGTTGACGGTAATTTTGATTCTTTTGTGTATTTTCAAAGCAGTTGACTTGATTGAATCAGCATCTAGATAAGCCCTCCCTTCCGTTGCAATTAGATAATTTTTCTCCTAAGTTGTGTGGTGTGTTGTCATCCCCTGCCCACTTGGTCCTTAAAATTTATTTATTGAGCTAAAAAAAAAAAATTTATTTATTGAGCACATTGGGATGTAGATGTGGACAATCCTGATTACATTCCTGTGAAGTGATTAAACCTACTCCTCTGTCCTTTGTATTTCTTGTTAATTGGTAGTTGGATCTAGAAACTTGCTCAGATTCAGGTTCAATTTCTTTTGGCAAGTCTGTGTGTTTTGACAAGTGTCTGTCTGGTGCACACAGTTTTTAGTTTTCCCTCTAATGTTGATTAGTTGCCATTTGTGCTCAGTGTTTTAGATCAGGGGATGGCACACTTTCTCTATAAGGGGACTGAGAGTGCATAATTTAGATGGCTGTGGGCCATCTGGTCTCCTCTGATGCAGCTACTAAACTCTGCCCTTGTAATGGGAAAGCAGCCATAGACAAAATGTAAATGAATGGGCATAGCTGTGTTCTAATAAAACTTTATTTACAAAAACAGGTGATGGACTCCCTGCTGGAGACCTATTAAATAATTAGAGGTTGCAAGATACTGATGTGTTAATACTATAACCTTATTGTTCATTTATCATGTGAAATCTATAAAGAGAAACTGTTCCTCATGTACTATTTCTTACCTACTAGTACAGTTTGATTAAGAAAGATCAGAAAAAGCTTGATAGTTTCCCCTGGCTTACCAATTTCAAAACAATGAGTTGGTTATATTAGCCCTCTTCTCTCAGGATTGCCCCTTCTCCTCTAGACTCATTAGATACTCTTAGATTTAAATATAATGGATTTAAAAAAATTCATTGTCACTATTTTTATCGATGCTCAAATTATTTAATCTTTGGCCAGTGGAAGCCTTTTAAAGTTGCTTACTGCGTTATTTTGACATGACTCTAGTAGTTTTTGGTAGTGATCTTGATTATCTGGTATGACAAGGAGTTCCAGACACATCATGTACATTGCCTCCCTACACCTGGTACACCTGGACCCAAGGGACCCTGATTCCTTTACTGGGGAATAGGATTACAAGACTATAGTCTGGGCTCTGAGGGTTCTCATTTCTGATGAATTGATCATTGTTTCTAAGTCTTTTCAGTAGTCAGAATTAGGGGAAACTTTTTAAGATAGAGAACCTCATGAGTTCATACTGATACTTCAAATTCTGTTTCAGCTATCTAAGATTTTTCTCAGTGTTTTTTATTTTACATCTATCTTTTTCTCAGCTAAGAATCCTGGTTCTTAGACACCAGTAATATAATTAGAATGTTTCATAATTACTCATTTTGAGTACCTCTGTGTGTTCTACACATAGCAGTCTTAGAATAGCAATACCAGTGTTAAAGGTTTGTCTCTGCCTTCTTTTGCTAACGTTATGTCTGTGAGATTTACCCATGTTGTATGAAACAGTAGTTTGGTTTTTTCATAGCTGTGTAGTATTCCATTGTATGAAATGCCCCAGTTTATTCTCCAGTTGATGGATGTTTGAGTTGCTTCCAGTTTGGAATAATTATGAATAAAGTTGCTGTGAACATTCTTGTGCATGTCTTTTGGTGGGCATAAGTATATTTTTTTCCTGGATATGTATCCAGCGATAGAGTTTGCAATTCTTTTTTGATATAGGACACATTCCCTTAGAAATGTATAGTCAAAATACTGTGTGTGCTAGTTATCTATTGCTATGTAACAAATCACCCCAAAACTTAGTGGCTTAACATAGCAATCCTTATCTCATATTTGCTATGGGTCATTTTTCTTAGGATGCAACCTACCTAACTGGATGCCTCTAGCTCATAAAACTGCAATCTCAGTGTCAGCTGGGGCTGTATTCATGCCAACACTCGGAGGGGGCACAAAGAAGCCTGGGGGTGCTTTCATGCCCACTTAGGTGATTATTGGTAGGTCTCAAATCCTTTCTAGCTGTTGGCCAGAAACCAGTTCCTTGGGCTTCTCCACAGGGCACTTAACAACATGGCAGCTGGTTGTTAGCTTGGAGCAAGGGAGAAAGGGTAACCAAAACGGGAGCCATGGCCTTTTCATAACCTCTTCTTAGAGTGACAACCTGTCGCATGCACTGCTCTTTCTTTTTTCTTTCCTTTTCCTTTTCCTTTTCCTTTTCCTTTTCCTTTTCCTTTCCTTCTTCTTTCCTTTTTCTTTCCTTCTTGATTCATGAGAGACACACAGAGAGAGGCAGAGACACAGGCAGAGGGAGAAGCAGGCTCCCTGCAAGGAGCCTGATGTGGGACTCAATCTGAGATCCTAGGATCCTGCCCTGAGCCAAAGGGAGATGCCCAACCACTGAGCCACCCAGGCATCCCCATTGCATTCTTTTTTTTTTTTTTCCATTGCATTATTTTAAAAACAATTATTGTGGTGTAAAAACAAAACAAAACAAAAATATATATAAAATATATAACATGAAATATGCCAAGTTAACCATTTTTGAGTATAAGTTCATTTGCATTAAGTACTTGCACATTTTTGTATAATCACCACCACCACTCACCTCAAGAACTCTCTGTCTTTCCAAATCAAAACTCTGTACCCATTAAACATTGCTGACTCCCCATTCCCCGCTTCCCCCAGTCTCTGGCAACCACTATTGTACTTTTTGTCTCTGAATTTGCCTCTTCTGGGTCCTTCATAAGTGGAATCATATGGTATTTGTCCTTTCGTGACTTATTTCACTTAGCAGAATGTCTTCAGGATTCATCCGTGTTACAGCATGCATCAGAATTTCATTCCACCTTTTAGGCTGAATAACATTCCATTGTATGTATATACCGCGTTTTATTTACCCATTCATTTATTGATGGACATTTGTTTCCTCCTTTTGGCCACTGAATAACTGCTGTGGATATGGGTGTTCTGCTGATTTCTATTCTTAGAAGCAAGTCTCTAAATACAGTCCTTAATAAAGAGGAGGTAATTACCTATGGGTGTGAATACCAGGAAGTGTGGGGGTCATGAGGTCCCTCTCAGAGCTTGCCTACCATACTGTTTAAGTCATTCTTCATAATTGTTCTCTGTACAGTTACACCACCAACTGGTTATACATCTAAGTTTTTATATATGATTTTTGATACTTGATAATACTGAAATGTAATTTTGTTTTATAACTGTATAACAGCTTCATGTGGAAATTCCAAAGCCAAACCTGCAAAACAAGATTTATTCAAGGGAGTCTAATCTCTTTGCTTTCCCTTCTAAGTAATTGCATTCTAAAAACTTGTTTATTATTACACTTTTTTTTAATATAAGCAAAATATATATTCATATTCTGCCTTTCTCATATAGAATACTGTGTGCCTTGCTCTTTTCACTTAATATATCCTGGTGATCCCTTCTTAGCAGTAAGTTACTCATTCCTTTTTATAGCTACATTGAGTGAATAAACTGTAGTTCATTTAACCAGTTCCTAATTGGTGGGCATTTGAATTGTTTCTAATTTTTTGTTCATAGTACTGCTATGAATAGCCTTGTGCATATATATGCTTTTTAGATATTCGCCATTGTATATTTGGGGCAGATTCCTAGATGTGGAATTGCAGGGTCAAGGGATAAATGAGTATGCAGTCTTATTAGACATTGCCAGATTTCTCCTCGCATCTCTCTATGTTCCCATCAGTAATGTGTGAGAGTGCCTACGTGGCTGTACATAATCTCGGCAACAGAATATGTTGTCAAATTTGTGGGTTTTCCTTGCTGAATGGAATATCCTTGTCATGTTAATTTCTATCTTGTTATGAGTGAAATTGAATATCTGTTTTTAATTTTTAAAATTTATCTGTTGACATTTTAGAATCCCTTAACAATGAATTTTTATTTATTTATTTATTTTTTAACAATGAATTTTTAAAGATAATATCATAACGAGTTCACCTTGAGGTACGCGTTGGACTGAATATATTTTTATATGGTTAAGAGGCACGTGTGTTTCTTTCTCAGTTAACTATTTTTCTAGCCCTATTTTCTTTAGGTTTGTTGATAGTTTCTATTTTCTAAGCCCTTCACACATTAGGAATACCAGCGGTTTTTTTTTTTTTTTTGCCTGTTTTCTTCTTCCTGCCAGTTAAATACAAGTTCTTCTGACCTGCTTTTAGCTTACTTTATTTTGCTTCTCCTTTTCCAATAATGTTACGTTTCTTCTTCTGGCTAAGTGATCATTCACTGTTTGGTGATTCCACATCTCCAGCTCAGACTGACCGAATCTACGATTTCTGCAATTCAACATTCCCCAGATGGAATTCCATGTTATCCACAGACTTGATGTTCTTCTGTTCCCTTTATTAGGTAATAGCATTATCATTTGCCCAGTCCAGCACTTCAAGTGCTCTTTTGTGGTTTATTTATTATTCAGCAAGTGTTTGTGAAGCACCTGCCAGGTGCCAGCTACTGGGCAAGGCACTGGGGAACAAATAGTCATAATCCTACCTCTCAGGGAATAGTCTAATGGGGAATAGGTATTGATCCAATATATACACAAACTCACGTGGAACTTCTAGGGAATGAAAAGTCCAGTTTGACTGGCACGTGGTGGGGGCAAGAGGGTGGAGAGCCTTGAGATGCAATCTGATCTACTTTGTAAATCACTCTGGCTGTGATGGGGGGAATGCACGGGAGGGGGAACATGCAGAAGTTGGTTAGGAAGCTGTGGTAGTATTTGTGAAAAGTGTTGGTCCCCTGTTTGCTCAGTTGTGAAATCCTTTCAGCTCTACTTTGGTGCGTTGTTCCTGCCTCCCACAGCCTTAGTTCAGGAAGTTATCTCTTGACTACTCCAAAGGTTTTTTACAAACTGGTCCTGCTCTTTCAGTCTTTCTTCCTATCTGTTTCAAAAGGTAACTTTTAGAAATCACAGGTCTATTCACATCACCTCCTTTCTCGGAAAGTCATGGAGGGCTTCCTGTGTTGGTTAATTTTGTGTGTCAACTTGACTGGGCTAAAGGATGCCCAGAGAGTCAGGAAAGCATTATTTCTGGGTATGTCTGTGAGGGTGTTTCCAGAAGAGATTAGCATCTAAATCAGTAGACTAAGTAAAGAAGATCCACCCTCACCACCGTGGGTGGGCATCACCAATCCTCCCAGGATCCAAATAGAACAAAAAGGCAGAGAAAGGGCGAATTTGCTCATGCTCCTTGTGCTGGGGCTTCCATCTTTTGCTATCCTCAGACATTTGAGCTTCAGGTTCTTGGGCCTTTGGAGTCCAGGACTTAAACATACAGCAGCCCCCCTCTCCCCGCCCTGATCTTTGGCCTCAGACAAGAGTTACGCCATTTGCTCCTCTGGGTCTCCATCCCCCATGGGACTCCTACTGAATTGTACCATGGGATTTCATGGTCTCTAGTTTGCAGATGGCATATCATGGGACTTCTCCATAATCATGTGAGCTAATTCCCACAATAAATCTCTTACATACATATCTATATATGAATGTATCTGCTCGGTTCTGTTTCTGTGTAGTCTCTGAACCCTGGGTAATATACTCCCTCGTTGTGGAAAAATGAAAGCCCACCTGAAATTTGAAGGCTTTATCCTTTTTTTTTTTTTTTTTTTTTTTTTAAGCTTCCAAGTATGGTCCTCTGAGACAGCTTTCCTTTAGGCAACCAGACTGATGTGTTTCTACATCTTTTCTTTAGCTCATGTTCATCTTCTGTCATGACATTTCTGCTTCTGGAATCCTATATTCTCTCTCTCTTTTTTCCCTGACGGCTCTCCTCAAATCCTAACTGTTCCCCAGTCCTCCTTAAAAATCCTCAGTCAGGTTGACTTTTAACCCACATACCCTATTTTGTTTTTTGATATGTCAATTCTAAGATGTGTCACAGTGTGTGTTGTATTAGAAACGTTCACATATTTATTTGGAGTGCAAAGAAATATTTTTCATTTTTGTAACTGATTACTCAATAGATATTTGTTGAATTGCATGAAATTAGGGAACATTCAGTGAGGTAGATCACTTATCAAAATCTCTTGTAAAAGAGACAAGTCTCAAGTACAATTTAAAAAATACCTTGTATTGAACCTTCAGGGATAGGACATCTTCCCTTTTGAAATGGTCTTTACAATTCAGTGAACATCAAGTCATACTCTCTGCACTAGTTGGACAAAAATATGTTAATATGGCAATATCAGGGAGCTCTTATGACTTGTGGGTGTGTGTGTGGCATATTTAGAGCATTCAATATTTGATTTCCATGGTGATGGAGAATGGCCAATAAAATCATGACTATGTAGCATATTACCTCTTCTCTTACCTGTGGTTTCTTGTGGACTAATCTTATACTTGGCTAATTTTTTTTTAATCCAGTATCTTGCTAGGTTGCATGTACTAGTCTGCATGTTGACAAATATTAGTATACTTGATCCTCATATGTGATTTCTCTTGTATATCAGGGCCAGCCAGCATCTTTCTTTTGTGAAGGGAAGAGAACTATCATTTACTGCCTGCAGACTTGCAAAAATGATATAAAAGTGCTCCATCTTTTTTTTTTTAATTCTTACAGATTTTCCTCTTTTTCTCATTTCTTTCTCCTTTCCCCTGCCTCTCTCCCTTTCCTCTTATAAATGAGGTTAAGTCACCTTGTCTGTTAATCTTGTCTGTTAATATAACTTAGTATTGTGTAACATAGATTGTGCTGCCCTCTCATATGAGGTCATTTCTCTGAAATTATAATGGAAATGGGGTTTATATAGATTGGTTTACATGTGACTTTTCAGATATTAATGCAACTTTTAGTTTCTTTTGATCACCTCTTGAAATAAGTGACTCTTTTTTGTCTTCTTATACATATTTATGCAATAAAAACGGTTGAAAGATTATAATAATTTTAACAATCCCAAATCGGCTTTCTTTTTGTCATTGGAAATACAGTAGAGACTAAACCTTTTAAATCTATTTTAAAATTAAATTTCCTAAAGTCTCGTTTCAAGTTTTTGGTGTTTCAGCAATATTAACTAGTGAGAAGCGTTTTGGTTATTTTAGGGTAAAAATATCTTCACGGAAATTCTTAGTGAGCTTGCTTAAGATGAAATTAGGACATTAAGTCTTAGTTTCTGCAATAGGATTTTTTTTTTTTTTAAATTCGAAACCTTAACTGGGACAGGTGCTTGTAGGTAAGAATCAAGTTATCATTTGGTAGTGTGATCTTCAATCATATTGCATTTAGTTTGGAGTGATGAAAGTTTTTATTTTTAAAACCAAGAACCTATAAAACAAAAAAATGTTTCATGTGGCTCATGCTTTGAGAGGTTTATTGAAAAGCTTAAGCGATAAAGTTGTCATAAGTGAAATATTGCATTCCACATAGGATTTATGTAACGAGTAACGAGGGTGAAAAACTTGGTGAGATGGGAGAGGTGATTCAGTTCCTTGATTTGCACTCTCCACTCTGTTCCCTCTCTCCTTTCTAATCCTACATCAGTATTCCACCTTCAAATACAATTGCAATCTTAATCCAGAAGCCCGATCTATTAAAATATAAGCATTTGTTATGTTGTAATAAGTCCCATTTGTACCATATTGGAACTTTCTACACCACTCTCTTTCCAGGACAGTTGAGGAGGGATGGTCTCAGGACTGGGCGAGTCTCAGATTCCATAAGATCATGGATCTATCTTATTCACTGTTTGTGCCCTTCACTACCTTAGCTTGATAAACCGTTGGGCTCAGCAAATCTTCAGTTGGTATTTACATCTAGCCTTATAATGACTTGGATGTATATCAAAATTCTTAAGAAGAGGAGCATAACCTAAATTGGGAAGCTGGTTCAGAGACAGCATTCCAAGGGTATTATTCTGATGACCCTGAACTCTCCACTCAACTGAGCCAGGGACCAAATATATTGTCTTAACAGAAAGCAGGAATAAAGGAAAAGAGGCATACCAGGGACCTCGGAGAAAAAGGAGGATTTAAGTGGAGTGGGGGAAGTTTCATTTTAAACCACAGATATGGCAGGTGATACTTATATACTTTGTCAGATTTTCCCTATAAATGTAGAGACCGCTAACTGAATTTTGCACCTGATTGAACTATCACTGGTGTTTAAACTGTGAGCATCCATTTTTTGGGAACCATTTGAGGTTAAAGATTATTTTAAGAACTCTGACTAAAACAGAGGAATGTCACTTTCCTTTATAAAGCTGCTCTAGGACTTTTAAATTAATAGTAAGACTTTAACAGAAGATTGAATTTAGTCTTAAAGTGTCTCTGTGATTCGTTGGCATCAATGAGTTCTCCTTTTTCTCTTTAAACTTTTTTTTTAAAAACTTGATTTCTAGTTTCATATCACTGAGGTTAGAAAAGATGTTTTTAAATCCCTTAAATTCATTCAGACTTGTTTTGTGGCCTGCCATGTGATCTATCCTGGAGGATGTTCCATATGCACTTGAGAAGAAAGTGTATTCTGTTGATTTTGGATGAATTGTACTGTAAATATCCATTAAGTCCATCTGGCCTAATGTGTCATTTATGACTGACGATTCCTTATTGATTTTTCTGGATGGTCTACCCATTGATGCAAGTGGGTATTCAGACCCCTGCTATTATTGTATGGCTGTTTCTCCAGTCCTATCTGTTAATGTTTGCTTCATATATTCAGGTGCTCCTATGTTGGGTTCATAACTATTCACAAATGTTATATATCATCTTGTTGGATTGACCCCTTTATCATTCTAAAATGCCCTTTGTCTCTTCTTAAAATTTCTGTTTTGAAGTCTATTTTTTTCTGATATAAGTAGAGCTACCCCAGCTTTCTTTTGGCTTCCATTTATATGGATATCTTAAAAAAATTTTTTTTTTATTTAGAGAATGTGTGCTTGGGGCAGTGGGGGGAACAGAGGGAGAGGGAAAGAGAGACTCTTAAGTAGGCTCCATGCCCAGCTCAGAGCCCGATGTGCGGCTCGATTCCACGAGCCTGATATCCTGACCTAAACTGAAATCAAGGGTTGGATGCTTAACCAACTACGCCACCCAGGTGCCCCTGGAATATCTTTTTCTATCCCTTCACTTTCACTTTCTGAAAGTGAAGGGACTTCCCTTCACTGAAAAGGGATATAAATATAAATATAAATATAAATATAAATATAAATAATAAATTTACTGTCTATAATAAAAAAACTGCCGAAATATAAATAATAAATTATAAATATAAGGGAGTCTGTAGTGGGCAGCATGTAGTTTTTGTTTTTTAGTCCATTTAGTCACTCTCTGCCTTTTGGTTGTAGTATTTTGTCCATTTATATTTAAAGTATAATTATTGATACGTAGGTACTTATTGCCAATTTGTTAATCGTTTGCTGGATGTTTTTGTAGTTTCATCTCTGTTCCTTTCTTCTCTTGCTCTCATCCTTTGTGGTTTGATGACATTCTTTAGTGGTATGCTTATATTCCTTTTCTTTACCTTTTGTGTATTTACTATAGGTTTTGTTTTGTAGTTAAGGTTAGCTTTAACTGTAACAACTTATATCTACTTATATCTGTAACAGTCTATTTTAGGTTGATAAAATAGTTGCCAACTTAAGTTTGATCACATTTGCTCAACATTTTTACTCCTCCCCCGCATGTTTTTGATGTCACATTTTACATCTTTTTTTTTTTTTTCTTTCTCTTTTAATCCTCTCCCTGCTCTAACACTCAAAAAAGTGCCCAGAGATTAAATGCAAGGAAGCTCAAAGAGCCAAGTTAAGCCAGCCCAAGATTAGCAGGCTCCCTCCCACAGGGGCCAAAGTCTGGGCACGGAGGTCTCCAGTCAGAGCCTGGTATTAAAAGCTGGTACAGAATAAGGTGGTTCCAGAGGCTAGCAGTAAATGGGACACCCCCAACAGGGTCAGGCTGTGTAAGAAGTGTGGCTTGTTGGCCTTGTCAAAGAGCTCCTTCCTGTAGGCATCTGGAAACCATGTGCTGTGCACCCCATAGGAGGCTGGACCTAAGACCCTGACTCTGGACAAGGCACTCAACTCAGGCAGTGGAAAGCAGCCCATGGCAGTGGGTGGTCATGCACCAGAAGAACCTGCATCTTTTTATCTTGTGTATCCCTTAACTAATTATTATAATCATAGTTATTTTACTACTTTTGTCTTTTTAATCTTAATAATAGGTGATGAATCCATTATTTTTATTATTGTACTTATCTTTCCAGTGAGATTTACTCTTTGATATGTGTTCCTATTACTGAATTAGCCCTCTTTCTTTTCAGCTTAAAGGGGTCATTTGAATGTTTCTAGTAAAGCTGATTTAGTGGTGATAAACTCCTTTGGCCTGTGCTTATCTGGAAAATGGTCTCTTTAATTCTGAATAATAACTTTGCTTGGTTGAAAATTTTCTTCTTTTCAACATTTTGACTATATTGTGTCACTCCCTTCTGGCCCGCAAACTGTCTGCCGAAAGAAGTATTGATAGCCTCATAGAGGTTCCCTTTTACAAAACAAGTTATTTTTCTCTTGCTGCTTTTAGGGTCTCCTTGGGGTCATCTTGTTTGGAACTCTCTGGGCTTCCTGGATCTGGATGTCTGTTTCCTTCCCCAGGTTAGGGAAGTTTTCATCCATTCTTTTTTCAAATGAGATTCCTGACCCTCTTTTCTTCTGGGAGCCCTATAATGAGAACGTTAGTCAATTTGATGTTGTCCCATAAGTCCCTTAAACTATCTCTCCCCCCCCCTCCTTTTTATTTTTTTTGTCTACTTGCACTCTGATTGGGGGAGTTCTACTGCTTTGTCTTTGAGTTCACTTATCCTTTCTTCTGTGTTATCTAGTCTGTTGGTGAACCCCTCTAGTGTATTTTTCAGTTCACTTATAGTGTTCATCAGCTCTGTGACTTCTGTTTAGTGTGTCCATATGTTTTCCATCTCTTTGTTGGAGTTCTGCTGTGTTCATCTGTTCTTTTCTCTGTTTTCTCCGTTTGGTAAGGATCTTTATGACCATTACTTTGAACTCTTTATCAGGTAAATTACTTGTCTCTGTTATCATTATGGGTTTTTTTTTCTTCCAAGGTTTTTATAAGACCTAGATCTGGGCTCTGTTCCATCTGGTGAAAGTCCTTCAGGATCCTCATCATATCTGTAAAGCTGCTGGCCTTGGACAAAGAGACACAGATGACTTCACATGAGCTGCAGGGAGCCTTGTGTTCTAGTTTGCATCATTCAGGGCTAGCAGAACAAAGCAAGGGGACTGATGGAAGTTCAGGGACCTCTATCTTGGTCTCCTTGGTGATGTCACTAATGACAAGGGAAGTTGTACAGTGGGTTGAGGATCCTAAAACAAGGAAAGGGAGAAGAGGCATTTAAACTTCCTGGAGATAAGAAATCTGTTGTTAATGAACCCACAGCTCTACAAACTGCCACTATCTCAGCATTTTGGGCTGTGCAAGTGGCTCAGCTCATCTTGCAGCTCTGTGGTGTTGCTTAGGACACTGACACGGCTGGCTTTATTAAGGTCAAAAGCCTCTCTTTGGACCCATGCAGGTTGGGCATGGAGGCAGTGTAGTTCATGACAATCTAGACTTCCAGGTATGCCTCAGGGATCATATGTCACTCCTGACCAGGGCATATGTCTCCTCTTCATCTGCAGCAGTCCAGGCGATATCAGCCAGAATAGGGACATAGGTCAGAGATGTTAGGCAGGGGCACCAAGGAGGCCCAGAGACATGGCTTCAGGAACAGTTTGGTCCCAGTGCTTCTCACTAACCTGTGAGCAACCCACTGTGGCTTGTTTTACCAGATTGGGATGGTCACATTGCTTCTTATTCCTGATACTTCAAAAAGACCCTGAATTTGAAGGACAAGGCACCCACAGGGCATCTCTGGGGGCACAGGGAGGCTAGAAGGATGAGTCCTTTATATCAGGCTATCTTAGGGAACACCTGATTTCTCTTCCTAATGACCCTTCCTACCACTACAGTCCTCCCTCCATTTTTTCTTTTTTACTTTTGATAAGGCAGATTTATTCTTTATGAAATAATTCACACACAATTTACCTAACTATGCTTAACTCTTTTTTGAGAGGTCTCTCACTTTTGTTCTGAGGTTCAGAATCAGTATAAAAATATTGAAATCATAATTATATTTTAATTTGAGAATTTTGTTGCATGGAACTCTATATAACAGCTTATTCTTTAAAAATATAAGAGTCCAGAAGAGCAGTATTCTTAGTTCATTTAGTAGCTTTGTCAGTTTCCATAGCTGCCAACCTGAACATTTATAGAAATCATGGTTTTGTTTGGGTTAAAATGAAGTAATGTGTGTTAAGCACCTAACCTAGTTCCTTATGAGTGGTAGGCCCTCAGTAATTAGTGGTGGTGGTTGTTATTATTATTGGCTACTTAATTTGGATTTCTAGGGCACCATTTCTTTGGGTACAGTGAACCAATTCTGAATTCTACCCTCCTATATTTGTAATTTGTTTAGACTGACTTAACTGCTGTGAAGAATAAAGCCTATTGGTGAGTAGGGTGGGGTTTTGGACTTTATTGTGCAAAGTCCTTTTAGAGTTACTGGGTGTACTGGAATGTGAAGGATTAAGCTTTGTGGCATGTTCTATATGGTCATCCATAGTGACCAAACTCATTTGGAATGTTGTTTTGATACTAACTTTGAAATGTGTTATTTTCCATACAGAGGATTTTGATTTGAATACATTGCTTATTATCTTTTATAAATTTCTAGAGCGAGAGGAGCTGTCAATTGGTGTAGACCTTACCCTACACAATACTTCCTTTCATAAACATGGGGAGGAGGCGTCCTCAAGATAACCATTTCTGGGATAAAGCCAGGCCCCGTTGTGTAACTAGGATAGTGTGGGGTAGCACCCGGCATTGGAGCCTGTCACACTGGGACATTATGGCTCACAGGCCTACAGTGAAATAGATATGTTTTTTTGAGCCTTCATATATTACTTAAATGGTTGGGTTTTTGTTTTTATCAACAGCTAGCCAGTTCCTCAAAGAGAGTGTAAAAAAGCTGTGTATCTAGTTGTACATTGTCGATTTGGTGAGTCTTCTGGCAAGAGAGGCAGTGAGCCCCACTTTCTTGGCGAGGTCTTTCCTGTTCTTCTTTGTAAATTGATGATTGTCTCCCTTGTTTGTACCTGATGGTAGCTTGAACATAGTTAGGCAACTTTTCTCAAAGCACCTGAAACTTTTCATCACACATGTCTCTCTTTTGGCCGGTCTGTAAGCTCCTGGCTGGCGGTGGTTGTGTCTGTGTAGGTAGAACTTAGTGCAGATTCTGGGAGCTTGGGGTTGACCATTAGACACTGCTAAGTGCATGTCTCCCCATGGCTTGTGGAGACTCTTTTTTAACTGGTCCATTAATATTGTTGGATGTTATCTCTAACAATTCTTTTTTTTTTTTTTAAGATTGTATTTATTTGAGAGAGCCAGTGAGGAAGGGGTGGGAGGGAGAGGAGAGGGAAAGAGAAAGAAAGAGAAAGAAAGAAAGGAAGAGAGAGAAAGAGAGAAAGAGAGAGAAAAAGAAAGAAAAGAAAAGAAAAGAAAAAAGAAAAGAAAAGACTCTACTGAGCAGGAAGCCTGATGCAGGGTTCAATCCCAGGACCCAGGATCATGACCTGAGCAGAAGGCATACGTTTAACTGACGGAGCCACCCACGTGCCCCATCTCTAACATTTCTTTAATGAAAATCTTCTAGAGAAGCTAATCCCCTCCTGTATCCTGTATGACTCCCATCGTTCACATTTTTATTTCCTTCTTGTCTGCCAGTGCAAATTCTCTATTTTCTTTATTTCTTTCAAGGGACATTTCAAATCCTTCTCCATGAAGCTTTTTCAAGGTATGTTTAATTTTAATTAGTGGTAATTAAAATTTAGAAATCTGGGAAAAGGTGAGAAATGTCAACCAGAACTGGAAATGTGGATTTGCTCATTAACATGTATTATTCTTTTAGGGGCAACTGGGTGCCTCAGTCAGTTAAGTGTCCAACTCTTGGTTTCAGCTCAGGTTGTGATCTCAGGGTTGTGAGGTCTGCGTCTGTGCTTAGCACAGAGTCTGCTTGAGATTCTGTCTCCCTCTGCCCCTCCTGCTTGTGCACTCTCTCTCTCTGTCTCAAATAAATACCTCTTTTTAAAAAATACTTGATTATTTTAGTAATGAAAACATATTTGTAAACCTTTTCCTCATTTGAAAATCAGAAATTATGTTGGCAAGCTTCTTTTTTTTTTTTCCCAAATAATTCAGAATCTCAAAGTAATAGGAATTTTTAGGTGAATCTTATGGAAAGAAAACAAAAGTTATAATATTCAGGTTGTCATAAGAAAGAGGTCTTTTATTGCATCTCATGGCATTTTATAATATCCTATAAAAAAGTATAAGTATTGGCTTTATTGTCCTTATTTATAAAAGTTTTTTTTTTTTTTTTAAGATTTTTTACAAAGAGTCCTCAAATGAGTGGAACGAAGGGTAGAGGGAGAGGGGGAGAGAGAACCACAAGTCCCCATTGAACACGGAGCCATGCCGTGCTTGATCCCAGGACCCCGAGATCATGATCTGAACTGAAATCAGGAGTTGGCCACTTACCCGACTGAGCCACCTAGGTGCCCCTATAAAAGGCTTTATTGGGATTTAAAATTGGAAATTCTTTAGGTAGGCTCCTTTTAAACCTCTCCCCCTTCAGTTAAACTATAATAATTTATTGAAAGTTAATGTATATAGGCAAAAACTTTGATGTCATTGCAATTTTTTTTGGAGAAAACTTCTAAGACAAAAGCAGAGGAGACCATTTGAACCAAGAACTCGTGAACTTTGGAATACTATAAATCATGGTTGAATTATGAAAGTTTTATATTGACCAGTTGTCTGCTGTTATTTGTTGTTTGTACAGGGCCTATATTTTGCTAATTAATTAATAATATCATTAAGCAGGGAGAGAAAAAGGTATGATTAAAACTAAAAGTGTTTAAGTTGATTGTGAGTTTTAGGATAATTTTACAGTGTTTTATACCATTTTGGACAATGTAACAATAGTATTTGCTTGGTGACATAGATATATATATATACAGACACATACATTCATATATATACAATATATATTTTAATATTTTTATGCTTATGAGCTTCCAAATAATATATACAGTAGCATTGATTTTTATACTTAATAGTGTGTCAACAACATACATTTAATGACAGAAATATGCTAGTTTGCATATTAGTAGAATTTAATTTTTATTTAGTGCTTTATTATTTTTATGAAAGTCCATTTGCTAGGCACTGTGGGAGATGTAATGATGTATTCTTACCCTTTGTAAGATGTAAGATGAATTTGTTACCCTTTAGGGACTCATACTCTCAGAGCCAGTTCTTAGAACCACAAAACTTTAGAACAGGGAGAAATTTAAGAGATTATTTTCTCTTGGATATATGTATGTATGCATGCATGTGTGCAAGCAGCAGTCTTCTGATTCCAACCCACTTTAGTATCTTCTGTTCCCCACTTCCTCATCCTTCCAGACATGTAATAGTGTCATTTTCTGTGCAGGGGAGAGAAGAGTTCAAACAAGCAGATGATTGGGTGACAATCACTTAATCAGATGACTGGTCAAGTACTTTCTTCATTCTTCTTTGTTAGTAAGCAGGAGGAGATGCAGGCCTTCTTTTAAGTCCAGGGATATAAAACTAGGAACTCAAGAAATTGTTTTAGTGGGTAGTGACTAGAATATAACACTTTTTAAAAATAGTTTGGAGACATATCAAAGTGTATTGCAGATTATTATTTCAGGAGTATCATGTGGGTGTGTATATATATACATTCACACACATATATACTGAGTTGTTATATAAAATGTATTATAAGTACATTTATATACAATGGTGTTTGTTTTTTTGTTTTTTTTTTTTACTACAGTGAAGAGTTGGGAAACATCTTTCTAACCTGTCCATTTCACCCTTGTTTTATACCTGGGGAGCAACCACTGATACTCTTATCCCTCGATATGTGACTTACTCTTTTTGCAGTGCTCTCTTGTTATCATGACCTGACGTCAAGATAAACTGTTTTCTATACAGGTAGAAACATACACAGGTGATATTTTACCACAGTTAATCTGAATAAAAGACATATGGTAAGGTAGTTTTTTTTTTAATTACCCTGCTTCTGGGTATAAAACACATTTTGGTGGATCTGTTAATCTGTAAGTGTTGTTTACGACGTGCCTAACATGGTACCAGGATGTGATTTAAGCACCAAGAGAATTTGGATTATTTAATACTAGTACATAATAAAACTACTTATCAAATATTCATGTGGGCACATACAGAGGCATAATTGTATTCTTGTAATGCACAATATAAATACTAATATTGTTTTGGAGAATCAGCATGGTATGCTGAAGCCATGGTTTGGAAAAAGGCATTGTAGTATGTTTTTATCTGTGGGAATTACTGGCAAGTATAATTGAGAGATTCTAAATACTGTAGTTGTTTACTTCACTTTCGAATTTGGCTTAAATTTGTTTGGTCTTTTTTTTTTTCTGTTTTTATAATCATTCTGGATCTATAGTGTAAGCTAAACCTATAATTGTTTTATAGATTTTAATAATTATATCTTTTAAAGATATAAAAACAATTTCTCCCACCAAAGATAATTAAAAAAAATAATTAAACGGGATATAGTGGAATGAATATTCATGTACCCATCCTCAGCTTCAACATTTATCAACTCTTTGTTACTTCTACCCACTTCCTTTCTCCAGTTCCCAGGTAGTTTGAGGGAATCCGTTGGTCTTGAAACAGCATCCGTAAATATTTCAGGATGTGTTTCTGAAAGACTAGGACTTCATTTCTAGACCTATAGGATAGAATTTGCAGCTTTTGGGGAATTTACTGAAGTTCTGAATATTCAAATTGTGTTTGGAATGTTAGAGTGAAATAAAAGGAAAGTGAGAGCACCTGGATGGTTCAGTAGGTTAAGCATTTTGCCTTTGGCTCAGATGGTGATCCTAGGGTCCTGGGGTTGAGTCTGCATTAGGCTCCCTGCTCAGCGGGGAGTCTGCTTCTCCCCTTTGTTCTCTCTCTCCCTCTGTGCCCACTCTCTCTCACTTGCAAATAAATAAATGAAATCTTAAAAAAAAGGGGGGGTTGTTGTAAGGTCCTTTACATGGACTAAATGAAAAAAAGTGAAATACCTGATAAGCAGTTGTACCAAAAAACAATACAGAAGTTATAGTGAAAAAGCAAATTAATATCTTTTAAGTGCCCCCTGGAGAAAAAGGAGAAATCAGCATTTTTACATACAGGTCGGTAGAAAAATGAAGCCAAGTGTATTTCAGACCATTTGAGATAGAGATTCTGTTCTAGATTTTTTTCTTGGGGGAATTTAAAAGATGTGTATAAAGACTGCCAATTAAGGTATTTAGTGCAATATTAATAGTGAAATGATAAATAGTGAAATGATAAAAGTACACGTTTATAAAATATATTTTGTAGTTGCTAGAAATGATTCAATGTGACACCAATTTTATAAAACATCTAGTACATATTGAGAGACCTGAAAGAAATTAACTCAGATATTAATATGAATTAGTAGCAGCTCTCTCTAGGTGTTAGAATTATGACTGATTTTTTACTGCTTTATTACTTTCTTTGAAAATGTTACACATCGGTCAGAATATGTGATGTAAGTTAATAGTAAACATTTATTGAGTAGTTACTATGTGTCAGTCACTATTTAAACATTTTTTGTCTTTTATACTTAATTCTCTTAATAGGTGTAAGAGGTTTTATTGTCCTTATTTTGTAGATAAGGCAATGGGGACACGGAGAGATTGAGTCCCTTGACAATTTGATTCTATCCTTCTACGTTTATTGTTTGCTTCCTTTTTTTTTTTAAGTATTTATTTTTTGTGGTAATCTCTACACCCGCCATGGGCTTGAACTCAAGACCCTGAGATCAAGAGTCACACGTTGCTCTGAGAAAGCCAGGCAACCATATTCTTTGCTTCTAAATGTACTTTAACTCCCAACTGTTGGAAAGATACTATAAATACTGTTCTGTTTTACTTTTAACTTTAAGATATATGGTGACTATTGTGACGTAGTATTAGAAAGTATTTTTAACCGACGGATAATGCTTTATTTTATGAATATGCTGTGGTTGTTTTCAGCTGGTGCTTTGGGTTTGTTCTGTGCCGCCTCTGCAGCATTCTGCTCATAGAAATAATGGTACAGTGAACATCTTTGCAAATAAATCTGTATATATACTTATGATTATCTTCCTAGAAGAAAGGTCTTAGAAGTAGAATTCTTGGATCAAAGAATATAAAACATTTTAAAAGCTTTTGATACAAATCGTGAGATTGCAGATGACAAATGATCACTCCTTAAACTTGTTTTGGGGCTATAAATTTGGGAGAAATAGATCATCTAAACATCAGGAGAATTTGTACTTTCATAGTTGCTCTTGTAACAGTCAGACTTCTTAAGTCTGTTGGTGACCATAAACAGAGAAAAAAAGGAGAGACAGACTGGGTTTATATGGTGACCATTTACTTTTATAACTTTGCAGCCATTTACTTTTCATTTTTCTGAACAATTTAAAACTTGGATTAGCTCAGCAACCTTTTTATTTGAAAACTAAAATAATTTGAAAATGTACAAAATATTCATATCAAATTTGCATCCAATATCTTTGATATTTTACCCGATAGGACCTCAGGGTCATACTTAGTTGCAAATTCCATTGTATAATTTTAAAAATTATACACGTAAAAGGCATAGCACATTGATTAGAGATTGTAATGACCCTAGAAAGTGTTTTAGATGTTGCATTTTTAAGTAAAAAGGACATCCCCCCCCCCTTTGTTTTTCCCCTTTTTTTTCCTAAGTCACTCTTTTTGTGATAAGCCAAAGCAAAAAAATTTCTGGTTAATTAGTTGATAGTTTCTCTTAAAGGATTAAATTTTAATTGTGGTTTCTCTGTTTTCTGTGTTTTTGTTTTAATTTTATTTTTTTCCATTTATTTATTTATGTTTAAATTTAGTTAATTAACATATAACATTATTGGTTTCAGAGGTAGAGGTCAGTGATTCTTATAGAACACCCAGTGCTCATTGCATCACGTGCCCTCCTTAATGTCCATCACCCAGTTACCCCCAACCCCCTCCTCCCCTCCAGTGATCCTCAGTTTGTTTCCTATGATTAAGAGTCTTCTTTTTTTGATTTTAAGAGTCTTCTATGGTTTGTCTCCCTATCTGGTTTTGTTTTGTTTTAGTTTTTCCTCTCTTCCCCTATGATCCTCTGTTTTGTTCCTTAAATTCCACATATGAGTGAGATCATACAATAATTGTCTTTTTCTGATTGACTTGTTTCGCTTAGCATAATATCTTCTAGTTTCATCTGGTGTGGTTTCTCTTGAGCATATCTTCTATCAGACACTCTGTAGGCAACCTTGCTTCAAAGACTAACAGATAATTTGGGCAGGGGGAGGGAGATTTTAACTTAAGGGGGTCCAGAGAATAATTAATGAAATCAGAAAATTTCCCAGTGAAGCTACCAAATCGAATTTTCTAGAAAGACCAATATTGATAAAAGGTAATCTGACAGCCTAGAAATCTGTGAGAGGTACAGTTGGATTAAATAAAAAAAAATATTGAAATTTGAAGGCCATAAGTATTTTAATGGAGAAAAATATTATTTTTTACTATGAATAGTAAAATTATGAAACTACTATAAATGGCAGAAATAGAAAATAAACACAAGGAGGATTTTCATCAGGAGTTCTTAACCCATGATTAATGATTGGATTAGAAAGGTTCATACATTGCAAAATTAGGTATATATGTGCATTTTGGAAGGAGAGGCCTTCAGCAGTTTTCAGATTCTCAAAGGAATGACTCCAAAAAACTCAACCTCCTAATAGAGGATAAGCCTCATGAGGTCAGGATTTTTGTCTGTTTTATTCACTTCTCTGTCTCTTTTCCTGACATGTAGGTCTGCTTAATCAGTATTTGTTGAGTATATGATTTCTGTACATTTATGTATGGCATGGGTACAGTAATAGATTTGTAGAAATTAGAGATTGGAATACATTCCAGATTTAGTGAGGTTGATGTCTCACTGGTCGCGTCTACATTTATTTAAAAATTTTCTCTTGGTGTTTAAATTTAGATGAGTAGATACAACAGTTGTACAATAATTTTGTGATTGAGTTACTTTTTTTTTTTTCCTATGCCAACATGGAAATGTAATAGGAAAATTATTCTAAACCATACATATTCATTCATTGGTATTTTAGAAAATGTTGTGCTCTGGTACTATTTTCGTTTGACTCAATGAATGAAACCTTTGTAACAAAACTTCCCCTTAAATTTTTGAATGGAAAATTTTGCCAGTTGTTTTCATTAGATCAAGTAGTATGATAACAGTTGCTATTCTGGCTAAAAATGTAAAATCAACAAAATTTTGACAGATTTACCTGCAGAGAACGTTGCTTTATCAGCAAGAAATTTAGATTTTTTTTTTTTTTTTTTTGCATTGAAGCCCTATTTTAGCTCAGTGCCATTATACAGCATTTTTTAGCAGGTGATATAGCATAATCTGTGATTATAATAGTCTGTTTAATAAGTTTGTGTGCTCTTTAAAGTTGAAATTTGGGAGAAGGTTAAAAAAAATGACAGGAGAGTAAAATGCAAGCCCGCTTTAAAAATTGTAAAAATGATAGCATTTCTAAAATAAGAGGAAAAGTGAATTTCTAAAAATTGAACTGTGATGGAAGCTGTAGATTTTGTGAATCATCAGTTTTCTTTGTTAATTAAGGGGATGATTATAAGTTTTTTATATTAATGATTTTTACCAGTCAGAAATAAAAGATATCTGAATAATTGTTTGCTGCCTGCACTTGATATATGTGAATAGATTTTTCATACTTTATAAAATTTTTGGCAAATTAAAAAAATTACTAGATTTTTATATTTTCCATAATTATTTTGCTACTGTGAATAGGAACTGTGATTATTCTAAATTTATTTGAAAACGATCACATCCTTATTCTAAAAGGCTGTCAGAACATTTGAATCATTTTGGTCTTTTGCATCATTTTAAGAGGCTTTATGAGATTCCCAGAATAATTTTAATAGAAGGGCAGGAATTTGCCCTCATAGATTACATATCTTGCAATCTGGTTTCTTTCTTTGGTTGAAATGTGATGAATTTCTAGCAACTACATATTTTAGTATTCATATACAGTTGACCCTTGAACATCACAGGTTTGAAGTGTGCGGGTCAACTGAATGATGGATTTTTGTGAATAAATGTACAGTACTGTAAATGTATTCTTTCTTATGATTTAACATTTTTCTCCTTCTTATAAGAATTCAGTCTATAATACATATAACATACAAAGTATGTGTTAATCAACTGTTATCGGTAAGGCTTCCAGTCAACAGTAAGCTCTTAGTAGTTTAATTTTGGGGAACCCGATTATAAGCAGATTTTTGAGTGTGTGGAGGTCAGCACCCTTAACCTCCATGTTGTTCAGGGGTCAACTATGTAAGTATAAAAACATCTGGAAGTCAAATTTAGTTTTGAGTTGGAATCTTTGAAGTAACTTAGCCTAATCTTTTTACCCAGTGGAATAACCATTTCTTTGACCTTTTCTAATAGCCTTTTCCTTAAAATCACAGTAAGCAGGGACTTCATTTCTTTATGAAGCAGAATAATTTGCATCAGTTATATAATTAAGTTATTCTTTATGTTGAGTTCAAATCTGCTTTGTGCTAGACACCAAAACTGCCTTGTTCTCCTTTTCAAATTATGAAGTATACAGACAAATATTAAGAAAATTATAATGAACATCACGGAGATTCATTTGCTCTTAATTTTTGCTCTGTTTGCTTGAGATTATTTTCTGAATCATTGTATATCAGAGACACATACTTCAAGTGTCTTACCACAACTAAGATACATTAAATTTGTATATTTCTGTTCTTTACAATTCTAGTAATTCTGTTCAGAGAGGAAGTGAGGTTAACATGCTATCTGAACAACCATTCAACTTTCTCTTTTACTTTTGGACTGAAGTGAAACAAGGCTGTCCTTGGAGGACCTCATTTGACCTGAGATCCTCCCAAGCACCAGAGCTGGGTCACTGTTCTCTTTATTTATTGCACATGGAAGCTTGTAGACCATTTTTCTTGCTGCAGGTTTAAAGCCTTGCTCCTTCAAATTTTGTGCCATTTGGCTATTTACAGTTTCTTCAGTGTTGTCAAATACTGACTGACCTCTGCAAGTAACACTTGTTTATATGACTTTTTTCTTTTAAAATAAACTATGTTTGATTGGAAACTATATTGATTACGTGTACACTATGACTACAGTTACCTAACCTGTTTGACCATAACCATGTCAAAAGTAGTATTAACAAAGTAGTAATAGAAATTACTTTTGCAGATAAAATGTTCTCCAAATTAATCAAGTGAAAGGACAATTAAAATGAGTCCCATGTTAAGTAATATATATGGACACAAGATGGAAAAAACAATCAACATGCAGAAAGAAACCTCAAACCAAACCAAAAACAATAAAACCTACCCCTGCTAAAAATGATTTTAGCCCAAAATTAAGGCCAGAGAGGTATAAACCAACTATTTCCCAGGGTAACAAAAGACCTATGTTTATTTTATCAAAAGTGAAAGTTGGAAACAGGAAAGTTATGTATCTATTAAGGAGAGGTATTGAAAATTCTAGACAAACATTGGGAAGTCTTAAAATGGTGCAGTGCTCTGACAATGTGGTTACAAGTAGAGAAAACACATTTTTACAAAAAGTATGCATTAGCTCTTGCTATGTCTGAACAAGAACCTTATTCAAAAGTGAAGCAAAACGAAAGACCTGGGCATGCTGGTACAAATCAGCCTTCTTTGAAGTTGTAGTATTCCTGAAACTGCTTTGTACTCTAGTAATAATTGGTTTTATGATTTGTCTTAGAAGATGAAGTGAAAGTTTAAATTTCATTAAGTATAGAATCTTGCTGCGGGGCGGGGGGGAATCCCTGGGTGGCGCAGCGGTTTGGTTCCTGCCTTTGGCCCAGGGCGGGATCCTGGGGACCCGGGATCGAATCCCATGTCGGGCTCCTGGTGCATGGAGCCTGCTTCTCCCTCTGCCTGTGACTCTGCCTCTCTCTCTCTCACTGTGTGCCTATCATAAAAAAAAAGAATCTTGCGGGACTGTACTATTCACTATAGACAGAAAAGATATGCAGTTTGTCATATAAGCTTTATTTACTTTGAGGGAGAAATGATTCCATGAACCTAAGAGGATAAAAAAGTGTCAAGAATTATGGCAGAATTGTAGATATCCTTTTGTTTACAGATTCAGAAATTTTTGGCAGGGCAGTCAAAAATTCCAGTAAATCTGAGTGATATTGATTATGAATAAGTGCATATGAATTAGTATTTTATTTGTCTTAACCAGTTCTTTGACTTTAAAGATTTGGTTTTAATCATGATTTAATCAGTTATGCCTGTCAACAAATGGAATATCATATTTTTCTAAGTTGGCTAAGGGAACTTTGAATTAAGGTTAAGTACAGAATTAATATTTCAGAGTAGTTAGTCCTTTCTCTTGGGTTGGGGATTAAATTCACTAAACAAACAAAAAAAATAGTAAGAAACCAGTTATAATTTCAAATGAAGTTATTTTGAATTTTCAATGCCAGATTTAAGATGTGGCCTATTTAACTATTGAAAAATGCCAAGATTTCTAATGGTAATAAAAACATGGAATGTGCACAATTATATGAGTTATTATATATAGTAAAAGGATAACTCTCTGTGGTCATTAGTTTCATTCTTAGTAACCATCCAGTCATTCTAGATGTGGTACAGTAATTCATAATCCATGACTCCATCAGTTAATAGAACTGGACTTTGAAAAGTATGTATCTCATAACTTTTCTGTGGATGAGATAAATATTAGGCCTTGTGGATATATGAGCTATTCAGCAAATCTGTTTATTTTCATGAATAAAATAAAAATATATTAAATGTGCTATTGCACAATGAAGGTATTGACATGTTAGTTCAGTCATTGGCTCATAAAAGCATTATTTATCACTGCAAAGGGAAGGAAGGAAGGGGGGAAATCATAGATTAAAAGAGATTTAAGAGACCCAGTGACAATTGCCTGTATGGGTTTTTTATTTAGATCTGGATTAGAACAAACTTAAAAAAAAAGCAAACAAACCACTTTTGATAAAGTTGGGGAAATTTGAGCACTGATTGGTATTTGGTATTGTAAGTTATTAGTTAATTGTAGATATTAGAATGTTATTGGCTTATGTTTAAAAAGTCCATCTACGTCTTAAAGAGATACATACAGAATTATCTCCAGATGCAATGGTATAATGTTAGGAATTTGCTCCAGGATACCAGAGTGGTAGGATAAGGGTTAAGGAGTGGGTGGAGATATTAATGAAACATGATTTGCTAAGAGTTAATAATGGTGGGCATAATTATACTATTCTCCATAATTTTGCATTAGTTTGAATTTTTTCGTAATAAAGATTAAAAAATAATGCAACATAATTGAAAGATAACTGGCAGCACTAGGTGACACTGCTATATAATATATTCAGAAGTGCAGATAGAGATGAGCAATACAAACGTACTTAAAAACATATGTGTAAACCTTGTATTTTGCTTTCCTTTAGAGCTGAAGCCATTTATCTGAATCTCGGATGATTAACACTTAAATGCTTAACTCTCAAAACTGCTCCAGAGTCCCACAGTCAAGATCAGATGATTCAAGTTACCACCGAGAAATTACCGTCTTGAGTTCTCCGGTAAGATAATAATAAATATTCTGAAGGCTAAATAGTGACTATGAAGTCTATGTTTGAGTGACTAGCTTCTATGATAATTTCTTAATCCTGATGACTGCACCAGGAATTGGAAATTGTGGTAATCAACCAGGGATCTAGTACAACAAAGGCTTTATAGCATTTCCTCCTCGTAGATTCAGCTAGTGATGGGTAGTCTGGTCACTGGAATGCCATACTTTCCTCTTGCTCCATGTCTCAGGGTGGGGCCTTCTGAAGCTGATGCTGAGAAATAGTTTGGCTTCCAGGATGTTTGTTAGGGATCAACACCTGTTAAGAGAGGACGTTAGGAAGCAGATTAGGCAAAGGAAATGGATCTGCAATTCAGGCTTAACAAAGCCTTGGCCAAGCCTACAGGAAGAACTGTAGTTTTGAGAATTTCTTTCCCTTCATAGATAAATAGTAAGTTCCTTGGGAATAGAGACATATTTTCGATGCCCTTGCACGTTGCACGGGCCATGATAGACACTGGTCAGCAAACGTGTGTGGAATAAAAGAAATCTGAGAAAAATATTGTGGCTGCTTCTATATCACCTACCCCTTGCCTTGCCTATCCTCATTTGAAAGTGCCATTGAGAACAGGGGGGTTAATAGAGACACAGGTGGTTGTCTTGTATATCTTGAACAAGCGTGATGATAATCAGCCTGTTATAAACCACTGTTTCTTGGTTCCATGAGCTAAGGGGGACCTGCAGCGGGACCCAAAGAGAACCACAAACAGAAGTTGTAAAGAATATGTGATCCTACCTGTAAGAGGAGAGGGAAGAGACCCTGGGAGACACAGCGATAACTGTTCAGCTCTGAAGCCATACGGATTATGGTTCTAACCAGTTGTTTTTTCGTGGCGGGGAGTGGGGGGGAGGATAGGCTGTTCTGATAAGAGTTTTTATCCTTTTATGCTCAATGGTTGAGGGAGCATCTCCTTCTTAGAAGCATTTTTTTAAAAGTCAACCTTGTTTTCTAGTAAGTATGGTCCTGCTTTAGGTAGGGGAAGAAATTTAAGTCTTTGATTTGATTTCCTTGTTTTTCCTTAATTTTTATTGTAGGATTCCCTGAGATAGGATATGCATCAATAAATCCTTTAGGCTTTCCCCTAACCTTAATAATATATTATTGCTTTGCATGTCGAGGACCTTCAATTACTGTATTTTAAATGAATGAAATAAATAATTGACTTCATAATTAATGTGGTAGAATAAGGATTAAACACACAGCAATTTTTTTTTTTTTAGATTTTATTTATTTATTCATGTGTGAGAGAGAGAGAGAGAGAGAGGCAGAGACACAGGCAGAGGGAGAAGCAGGCTCCATGCAGGGAGCCTGACGTGGGACTCCATCCCCGGACTCCAGGATCACGCCCTGGGCCAAAGGCAGGCACTTAACCCCTGAGCCACCCAGGGGTCCCCACACAGCAATTCAGAACTAGGAATTTGCCTGTTTTTATATTACAACTTTTTTAAAGGTTTTTTTTTTGTTGTTTTTTAAAAATAATTTCTTTTTTTTTTTTTTTAATTTTTTTAAATTTATTTATGATAGTCACAGAGAGAGAGAGAGAGAGAGAGAGAGAGAGAGGCAGAGACACAGGCAGAGGGAGAAGCAGGCTCCATGCACCGGGAACCCGACGTGGGATTCGATCCCGGGTCTCCGGGATCGCGCCCTGGGCCAAAGGCAGGCGCCAAACCGCTGCGCCACCCAGGGATCCCTTAAAAATAATTTCTACACACAACATGGGGCTCAAATTTAGCAACCCCAGAGCAAGAGTTACATGCTCTACCAACTGAGCCAGCTGCATACCCCTTTTCATTACAACTTTTCCTGCTATCTATTTACTCTTTTATGCTTCATCTTTTAAAATATCTAAATTATTTCCTTCATGTTGAATATTAGAAGAATTAGATTGTGGTTGTGTTTCTGCTGAGTCAACCAGATTTATTATTAAAATGTATATCCTTCAAAGTCAAAAATTTGATTACTTAGGGAGTTTATGCCTTACCTGATCATTGTTTTTAATTTCCTTCTTGCTCACTTTGTACCCCCACCAGAGGGCAGGCAAAGGAAAGGAAAAAAAAAAAAGATACTAATTTCAGTTCTCAAAGTTTTATGTAAGCACCTTTCACTGGTGTATTTTGTCATGCTTCTGGACTACTTTAAGGCAGTAGAATCAGCTGCTTTTGCTATGTTAAAATATTCAGTAGAATGCTCAGTTCTTTGAAATTGAATTATGTAAGGTTGATTTACTGGGTTTATAGAACTAAATATTTATACTTTAAATTCTTGAATTTTATATTCTTAGATCCATATATTTTTAAATTATCCATCCTTTTTTTTGGCAGTTCATGACAAAGTTTTCATTGTTATTATTGATAATTATGATTGATTATAATGAGTTTTTTTGTGTTCAAAAGTACATTGGAAAGTTCACAATACGGTATAAAGTTTTAAATTACTGCTTTTAATGTCCTATAAAACTTGATGTTTCTGAGGTCTCAGTGAACTTTCAGAATGATAAGAATTATCTTTTGAATACAAGTTACTGTTTTGCACTTCAGCTGTAAGTTTCTTTGAAAGTAAGACACACCCCAAATGGAAGTAAATTGGTCTTAACATTATTACGGCTTATATTTTCAAAGTCTAAATGTTAAACCAAATGGGTGCTAAACATTTTATTGTCTCATTATTGCTGTTAACACCCATCGTACATGTACACGTACGTGTATGAATGTATGAAGTGCAGTTTCATGGTCTATAGCTATTTGGTTTGTTATCAGTAAGAACAGTGTATGTCTTAAAAATCAGCTTCAAAACACCTGGCAGTTGACCTCCTGGCTCTTAGCACCACCTAAGTTCACATGACATTTCTTTTTGCTCTTTGACACGAATAGTATACCTTACCTTCCCATCAGGAAGTTGGTACTAGCACCTTCCCATGTGCTCGTGGGGCCAGTAATGGAGAAGAACCTTAAGATGGATTTTTTAAGGAGAGTTGTTCCTCCCATTCTTTCGGGAGATGTGGTTTTGGATACTATAGATAGCTTTCGGGAAAGCTCCCCAAGATTACTTAAGATGAGACGTCTTAGTTTGCTTTCATCAGAGAAGATTGTAGATGAGAAAGATGGAATCCATTCCTGTCATAGTAATTATGACAGACACCAACATCAACAACTAGGTAAAGTAAAAATGTATTATTTTAAATTCTTTAAAATATTTTAGGAAAATAAAAATTTTACAAGTATGAAGTCTAGTGAGCATAGATCTTTAAGTCTAAATATCAAAAATGTTTACTATAGTAAATGTATATTTGGTCTAAATTTTAAGTATCCAAATTATTTTGAGTTTATTTTTTTATTTTTTTAAAGATTTATTTATTTATTTATTTATTTATTTATTTATTTATTCAGAGAGAGCGAAAGAGAGGCAGAGACACAGGCAGAGAGAGAAGCAGGCTGTACGCAGGAAGCCTGACGTGGGACTCGATCCTGGGTCTCCAGGATCACACCCCGGGCTGCAGGCGGCGCTAAGCCGCTGCGCCACCGGGGCTGCCCTATTTTGAGTTTAGATGGGGAAATGTTGATGTTCTAAATCAAGATCATTAAGCCACTAATAAAATAAAAACTTTGGTGATCTTTGGGAAAATATTTTGATGAACAATATTATATTTACTGAAAAAATGCTGTTGGTACAACCTATGGGATATGTAAATGAAAATTAAGATATGAGTTTTATCTATCACTATAGAAGCCACTTAAATTTTGTTTAAAAAAACTATATCCCATTCTTTTGTTCTAAAGATAGTAAATATTTGGAATGAAATATCAAAGAGTCACATCTCTTGATATAATTATTATTTTGTGTCATAGTTTCTTTGTTTCCTATAGTCCTACAAAGTTGAATTTAATGCCTTTTAAAATTTGAGAGTATAGTATTTATTATGTATTAGAAAAATCAGTTTTGCACATAGTAACCAGCAAATATTAAAAGACAGGAAAATCATGTAGGAAGAAGTTTTAAGTTTTTACATTTTTGACTAAACCACTTTAAAAATGTTATAATAAAAAAATGTTATAATGTTCTGTGTGATTATGAGCTTTTTAATCCTAGGGAATAAATAAGTGCTCATATAAATTAAAGTAATATTAGTAGAAAGTAGAGTTTCTTATAAGCTCTCTGCAAGTTTGATACATATTTTTATAGCTGTTTTCTATGCATCTTTGAATATGTACATATACATTTTTATTTATAGAATTTAAAGATGAGATTTACTGCCCAGCTGTTCTGATACTTGCTTTTTCACTTATTCCACCATAAACATATTTCTATCTCATTTAAAATGTTCTCCATTGTGTGGATATAATAATTTATTCAATCAGTGTCTTATTGATGAACATTTAGAGTGATTTTAAGTTTTAGTTATTAAAAATAGTTATATAATAAATATCCTTTTGTATATCACTTTATACTTCTGTATAATTACTTCTCAGTATAAATTTCTATGTACATTTTAAATTTTGATAGACAATGCCAGGTTACCTTTAAATATTTCTCAGTTTAAGCTCCCCAGAGCAGGGCGTGTCCCTATTTTTTTGTATTCTCCCTAACAGTATCTCTTGTCATATTGTTTGTTTGTTTATTTATTTATTTATTTTTAAAGATTTTATTTACTTATTCATGATAGAGAGAGAGAGAGGCAGAGACACAGGCAGAGGGAGAAGCAGGCTGCATGCAGGGAGCCTCATGTGGGACTTGATCCCAGGACTCCAGCATCACGCCTTGGGCCGAAGGCAGGTGCTAAACCGCTGAGCCACTTAGGGATCCCCTCTCTTGTTATTTAAAAAAAATGAGTTCATATTTATGAGAAGCCATATATTTTGTCAAATATGTAAAAGAAAGGGGAAGGATCTTTAAGAAGGATATGTTGGCATTTACAGTGTACTGGTAAGCAGTAAGTTTTCGTGCTCTTTGGTGGATAAAGTAGAGCTGAGGCCACTGATGGGTTAGGTGTGTCATAATTTAAATTTGTAAGTCGTTCAGCCTTTAGTTTTGTGCTCAGCAGTGTATGCATATGTAAGGCATATTAATGTTTGGTTCTTGAATTTACTGTGTCTGGCTCTGTGCTGAGCATGGAGCCTGCTTAAGAGTCTCTTTTCCTATGCCCCTCCCCCAACTCCTGCCTCTGCACACTCTCTCCCTCTCTTTCTCTCAAAAAAAAGTGTAATAATTAGATTCGTAATTTATATTAATTTGCAATAAACACTCAATTTGATGATTAAAAGTTTTCTATAGTATCTGTCTTTTTACCAATGACGATCAAAGCAAAGCAGATTCATGGAGTACTGAAAAATCTGTTGCCTAAAATTTCAGAGGCTCCAAGTTCTTTGCAGGATAACTTTTGCTCAATTTTTCTCTTTGAGAATAAAATTCAGCTTCATGGAATGACTTAAAATTAATTGACAGGCTTTCTTTGGCAATTTCTGTAGAGAGACATGGTCTTTAAATGTTTGGTTCTTAAATTTACTGATCAAATTCCTTTTCTTGAATCTCAAGATTTGATACTAAATTTATATTGTACAAGAGAATAAGACACACATGATTCGCAGCAGTGTGCAAATAGGTTGCTTGGAACTCAGCTTGAATGAATTTTACTTCCTGTTTACTGGTGGTTCTGAGATAGAGATAATACAGTAGTTTACCCAGAAATCTTGCAAATATGACTGGATACGGTTCTTTTAAGGGGTGTTACAGTTTTGTTCATGTAATGAAAGGAGATATCAAGACTATGAAGAGATCTCATATCACTAATGCAAAGAAGGAACTATTTCTTTTTTTAAATCTCATAGCTTTGTACTTGGATTAGTTGCCAACTTATTGTTAATTAAAAATGGAAGATTTTCTTTCTTTTTTTTTAGGATTTTATTTATTTATTCATGAGAGACAGAGAGAGAGAGAGAGAGGCAGAGACACAGGCAGAGGGAGAAGCAGGCTCCATGCAGGGAGCCTGACGTGGGACTCGATCCTGGGTCTCCAGGATCACGCCCTGGGCTGAAGGCGGCACTAAGCTGCTGAGCCACCCGGGCTGCCCTGGAAGATTTTATTTCTAAAGGGTAGTAGACAAGTTTGTACTATGGATAGATAACTATACTTTCATGAGAGAATCAATTGAAAATAAGCTAGTCTGAAATATAGAGAAATTTACTTGCTACTTTAAACTCTGAAGTGTTTATAGATACTTAGGGTTTCCTTAACCAAAAAAATGCATAGAATTTTGTGGGAGGTGCAGAGTTGTTGATATCTTGAAAATTTTTCTTTGCTTTTGATAGATTTTTTTTTTCATTTTTCCTTTACATATTAAGTTACCCGAATATTTTAAGAATTTTGTATAAATCTTCAAGCAACTCACTGGATTTACCAAAAATGCCGTTTCTCTGTTAAAATGTCTTAACAAATGCCTGTGGTACACTGCACTGTACAAAGGCCTTTCTTACCATTTTGCACCCAACAGGTTGAGTTGTGTGGGCTTACGAAGAGTTGGCTGTGTTTTAAGCCAAACCTGTTTTATGCCAATTATGCTTGTAATGGTGATCATGTAACTTAATTAGGTATTACATAATTCAGTGAAGTATGAGACTGAAAAGAAGGGGTTGTTTTGGTGTAAACAAGGTTGACTGCTTTGGTCAGACTTCATAAAAGCGAATTCCTTAAAAAAATTTTTTTTGCTTTTGAATTACATGTAGGTCAGAGAAGTTTATAAGATTGGAAGGGTTTTTCCCTCAGATACCTTCAACTTTGCTTTCTGCTTTGAAGAAATTGAAATTGGAAATCAGACCATGTACGTGGGTTGGACTGCAAGCAAGGTGCACAATGCTGTGATCAGCAAATTTACCTTTAAGAACTTGGCACTATATCAAAATGCTAGGGAATATAGCATGGATTTCATATTTTAAGTTACAATAAAACCTTTAGTGGACCTATTGATCTTTGTTTCCCCCGATTCCGACTTTAATGGAGCTTTTTGATTACGGTTGTAATTTATAGTAAAGGAACTCTGCTGTATATAGTTGTGTAATGTTGCAGTTTTGTTAAAGAAGAAAATCATATATTTTCTGTCCCAGCTTCCTTAATAAAAAAATTAAAAAAAGAAAAGGAATCAAGATGTTCCATGGTATATAATCTGACTTATAACATGCTTAGCTATCCATGTATTTTGGGAGTAGAGTCCTAATCATGTGATCAAAGGCTGATTTCACTGCTAAATATTATAGTAGAATTGGCATAAATGATACCTATCTTCAGGCATAAAAGTTGGTGGGGAGTAAATGCCCTTCACTGACTCAGAATATATTATGGTGTCGTCCAGCCACTGAGGAACCGTGACTATTAGGCATAGTCATGAGTCAGATCCTAAGAATCAGGCAGCATGTTTCCACAGGCTTCTGTTGTGACAGCTGCAAAGTCCTTGCATCTCCAAGATTGGGTTATTTTTATTCTGATGGAATTGACCTTAATTTTGTTGTGTTCATTCTGTTTGGAGTCAAGAATAAGTGAATGCAAATATACTATAAGATTGATTTTATAATTCACCAAGAACAGAAGTTCAAGAAATTGAATAGAATGTTAAAGGTAGAAGAAACTTCTGAGTACCTTCTGTATTCTAGGCACTGTTTTCTTGTTTTGTTTTACCAGTAACTTAATAGTCTCTTTATCTCCCTAATTTAGTGCATACCTGTCCCCTTTTTTCCTCAAATAGAATATAAGTTGAGCATAGACTTTGTGTACTGATGCATTCCAGGACTTGGAACATGATAGTTGCTCAACAAATTACTGGTTGAATGAGCAAAAGTTCTCTAAGTCTTTCTGAAAATCTTGTGAGATAGGTTGTTATATCAAGTTTTAAAACTTTAGAGAGGCTTAAATGAATTATTTGCGGTCTTGTAGCTACCAAGTGGTATCCATTGCTTTAAAGTCAGGCATTTGTTCCTTGTACTTCATCGTGCTGCAGTGTTTGAGGTTTACGAAATCTTTATAAAATATTTGTTTAAAGAGTAGTGCATCCACCAAGTTTAATTGTGCCATCAAAGTAACATATCCTTTTTTGGTGATTTCATTTTAATTAAGAGCTATGTTTCAATAGGAGAAAACTTTAATGCCAATATAAAGCATTAGTCTTTTTTTTTTTTTTAAGATTTATTTATTTATTCATGAGAGAGAGAGAGAGAGAGAGAGAGAGACAGGCAGAGGGAGAAGCAGGTTCCCTGCGGGGATCCTGAGGTGAAACTGGATCCCAGCACCCTGGGATCATGCCCTGAACCAAAGGCAGATGCTCAACCATTGAGCCACCCAGGCGTCCCATAAAGCATTACTCTGAGATTTGGTGTTTCACTTTAACAGTTGATGATGATTTTTATAACACTCTGGTTACACCAGCTGAAGAAGTGGATAGCTGTTTCATGGGACTTTTACAAAAACAATTAAGAGACACACATTGGGGTACCATTCCATTTCATTACAAAGTGTTAATGACTCTGTGGGATAATAAACATTTAAATAGTATACCGGTATACCTCTCTTGAGGTATTATTCAGCAGGGCTCACTAGCAGGGGCAAATCAGAATGTAGCACTTAGTATAAAATTCCAAATGCCTCTTGGTTGAGTTTTTATTTTTTATTTTATTTTTTTTAATTTTTATGTTTTTAAAAGATTTATTTATTTATTCATTCAGAGAGAGAGAGAGAGGCAGAGACACAGGCAAAGGGAGAAGCAGGCTCTATGCAGGGAGCCCGACGTGGGACTCAATTCCGAGACTCCAGGGCCATGCCCTGGGCCGAAGGCATGCACCAAACCGCTGAGCCATCCAGGGATCCCCTTGGTTGAGTTTTTAAAGGCTACTCTTTATTTGACCAGTAAAGAAAAAGGGGAGCTGCTACTAACTGCATTACCTAATTAAGGTAATCTTAATTGAGTGATCTTTCCAGTTTTGTTTTTGCAGAACCATTGCTCTCAGTGGTCAGATTTCCTATGTCCAGAATAGCTCATTTGTGTTTGCTCCCCCCCACCCCATCCCATATTGGGTAGAGGAACATCATGGCAGGCTAGTTTCCTTTTAGGAGGGAATGAGATAGGTGAAGAGCAATTGAAGTCTTCCTCAGAGACTGGACTATTAATAGGAAGTTTAGAGGAAGTCCTGGGAGATAACGAAGATGAGGTTTTCTTCTAGCACTTCTCTAGCTTGTAGCGAGAACAGACATACGGGGATGGGAGAATTGTCTGGAATTATGAAGTGTGATAAAAAGGATGGTGGGCAAGGCAGTGTGTGGGAAGAACCTGAGCTCCAGGTGATAATCCATCTGCTCTGGAATTTCTAGCCTGACCCAAATGATACTTTGTGTAAATATGTGAAGAGGTTCAAGAGTTTTTCATTCTTGTACAAGTGGGATTTGGAAGCACTGGGCTTCATAGTGTCATGGAATCAAGCAGCGTCCCTGACTTAAGAGAGCTCTTGGAGTACTTTTCAGGCTGTAATCGTTGGAGGGCATAGAAGAAGCCTCACTGGATGTTATGTTCACACCTTCTCTGCATCTAGATGGAGGAGAGCTAGCAGGAAGACCTCTAGGTGCTATAGGAAGGAGGCAGTGGAGGATGGACGACCCAGAGAGGAGTGGAGTGGGCTTTGACTCGGACTGAGCCAAGGTCTCCCGGTGACTGGCTGTGTGTCCTTGCACCAGTTACCTCGTCTCTCCAGGCCACTGAACCTCACCGATCAGGGTGAAAGGATAGCTCCTTTTGTGGAATTGTTTTTGAGATTATAAAACATGACAGCAGGATTGACACATAGTTTAATACTTGGTGGCTTTTATTATTTGCCCAGCGTTTTGGAGTTTTGAACTTGGAGGTAGATAAGTCACATAGAACTAGAATTTATCCTTGGATCCATTGCATTGTTGAAAATACTCTAGGAATTTGGATCTAGGTCTTTTATTGTGCATAACTCCAAAAACTTTAGCTTGTGATTTATAGCCACATGACAGTTCCCAGGAGCTTGAGCTGCAGTGCTTTTTCTTGTGCTTCCTTCTTTGTCCACAGCGTGTGCTCCTCCAGATAACGACTGCCAAAAAGGTTGTGTGGTTCAGATACAAAGGTTTTTAGCAGTTAACGCAGCACCACGGCCTCCCGGTTGCTCTTGGTTGTTTATAGAGTCAGCCTAACACTTCACGAGGAAGATCATTTTAGACCATCTCCTCAAGTTTCGTGGATGTATATTCTTTAAAATTGGCAGTTAGGTGTGGCTTGAGTTAGGGTCAGGGCTTCACTCCCATGGCCTTTAGAAAGGACCTGCAAGGGGATCCCTGGGTGGCGCAGTGGTTTGGCACCTGCCTTTGGCCCAGGGCGCGATCCTGGAGACCCGGGATCAAATCCCATGTCGGGCTCCCGGTGCATGGAGCCTGCTTCTCCCTCTGCCTGTGTCTCTGCCTCTCTCTCTCTCTCTCTCTCTCTCTCTGTGACTATCATAAATAAATAAAAATTTAAAAAAAAAAATTAAAAAAAAAAAAAAAAAAAAGGACCTGCAAGAAACTTAATTGAAATAATGATGCTTCTGTCTCCCTTTCTGAAGGGCCTGGAATAGCTTCCCCTCTCTCCCTGTTTTCTGTTCTGCTTCTAGATCACAGAACTGATCCTCATCCAGTGTGCACTGGTACAGTGATACTAGTTGTTAAAATACTACAGTTCCTCCTATCCATTGAAGGTATTGTATCTAGGATAAAAAAGCTGAAACAAAGTAGATAAAGAAAATATATAACTAAATAGTAGGCAAAATAACCCAAAATAATAGAGGCATAAAAAGGTGAATAAGATGATAGATAGTATCTATATCAGAAAACATTAAGAAAACAGTGAAGATGATGTTAGAAAAAAGTAAAAGAGGTGCAGATGACTAAAGCTGAATGTAAGTTTAAAATGTAACTAAAGGAATATACTGGAAAAAGTTAAACAAAAAAATAAAAGGAGTGTGCCATAAAAGGAGTTCTGGAAGCAGCATAAGGGCCAAGGGTTGACTCCACCCACATACAAGCGGGAGCCTTTGGGTGGAGGCCGCTGTGGATCTCAGCTTCTGGTCCTGGCCAGGTCCTGGGTCTGGAGCTCTGCAGGGGTCACAGAGGCCTCCGCATGGCCACGCTTGGGTCTAAATCATTTCCCTCAGCCTCAACCTCAGTCAGGTATTCTTTGCATCAGGACTCTACCTCACTGTCCACCAGCTTCGTTATTCCATTTAATGTAAAAGTACTGTTTCTTCTTACCAGATGGTGAGTTCTTTGTGAAGGGAGTTGATCTTACTTCTGTGGGGAGCCCCAGAGGTTAGCCCAATGGCAGGAACTTAGGAAGCAGTGAGTAAAAGTTCGTTGGATTTTGGAGTCCTCTCTCCCTTGGTTCCTGTCCTCTGTGTACCAGAGCACGTTTTCACTTGTCCCTGAGAGCTGCTGTCAGTCGCCATATTTAGCCGATTGACTTTTCCTTCAAAACCATCTAGCCCAGTGCTCAGTAGCCAGTGGTTCCTGAGGCAAAACTAACCTTTCACAGTAGCTGCCACATGAAAACAAACCAAACCCCCCTCCCCCCCCAAATCCTCAAATCGTGCAAACAATGTTCTAGGGCATAGGTCAGCAAGCCTTTTCCGTAAAGGGCCCGATAGTAAATATTTTAAGTTTTGTAGGCCTCGATTCTCTGTCACAGCTACTTAGCTCTGACTTCCTAGAGCAAAAGGGGCCCAGATGATACGCAAATGAATGTGCGTGGCTGTGTTCTAGTAAAAGTCCATTTACAGAAATAGGTGATGAACTGGACTTGGCCTGTGGGCCAAAACATTCAGACCCCTAAACTAGAATATGGAAAAGAATATTGCTAACATCAGAGGGCAGGGAACTTACCTGGGAAGCAGAGAATGGAAGGGATCCATTTGAACAAGGGATCTAACGTCATACTCATTTGTATTTTCTATAGCCCTTGGAATAGTGTTTTATCGATAGTATGTGTCCAATAAATATTTGTTGCTTCAATTCCGGATCCAGCTGTGTCACTTGTCCTCTCTGGGCTTCAGTTGTCTCATGTAAAATTTTATGGGTTATGTTATGTGATCTTTAAAGTCTCTCCAGTTTAAAAAAAAAAAAAATCTGTGACTCACCGACTGTTTGTGGAAGGCCAGATGGTTTATTCTTTAAAGATAACAGTTGTTGGCTTATTACATTTCCCGTATGCCCTTCGTATCCTCATGAATTCTGAAATGGTTGCTTTTATCAGTCATTTTGTTTTAGTCTTTCCGCATGGGAGCTCCCTGTTCATTAGGCTATAACTTATACCTTCCACCCATCTCTCTCACTCCATCCTACCATATATGTGAATAGAATACACATTTTGTCTGTTTTAATCATCAAATTTATTAAACCTCGTCATTTTTTATTGTTATTTAAAAGAATAAATTAGCTAGAAAGGTCCATAGATAACCTCAGGTGATTCTTTGTAGCAGATGAAAGATAAGGATCAGTCTTGTTTAGAATTTTTCTAAGTTCTGTATCAGTAACGTGAACATCCATCATTTGATTTATTCATTTAAATTGTTAAAGATAAACTATCAAATGTAAATTATAGTCACCATAACTGAATCCTAAATTCTTCTTTTTCTTAGATTTTTGATAGCTTTTTGTTTCTAAAGAATGATTTAAGACTATGTAAGCTGTGTGATGATCCTCTTACACTGTTCTCAAGAAGTCTAAGCCAGTATATACTTCTAGCCTACTTGATAAAGAAACTTAAAAAAAAAACAAAAAAAAAAACTGAAAAGTTCTTTGTAAGGAATACAGAGAATTTATTTCTTATGCCTCTAAATTTTCCTAATCACCTATTTTTTTTTTTTTTAAAGTAGGCTCCACGCCCAGTGTGGAGCACAATGGGGGCTTGAACTCACGACCCTGGGATCAAGACCTGAGCCTAGATCAAGAGTCA
The DNA here is from genome assembly GCF_048164855.1 of Canis lupus baileyi. Classification (NCBI taxonomy): domain Eukaryota; kingdom Metazoa; phylum Chordata; class Mammalia; order Carnivora; family Canidae; genus Canis; species Canis lupus. The sequence continues at coordinate 46,616,511 of NC_132851.1, read as the reverse complement.
CATGCTTAACCAACTGAGCCACCCAGCCTCCCTTCCAATTTCTATTTTTAAATGAGTATAGATGTGTGCTAAAAATAGCATAAACAAGATAATGATGTTTTTATATTAGTATATTTTAAAGTAACTCTTCTTAAACTTTAATGTGCTTGAGAGTGACCTAGGGAACTTACAAAAATGTGGGTTCTGATTTACTGGGTTTAGAGTGGGGGCTTAAAAGAATGTAAAGATTACGAAGGCAGGTTTTTCCAAATTCCTTTGACACAGTATATGTTAAGGTTACTCGTGCAGAAATGTTTTTTTGTGTTTTGGGCTTGCCCATTTAATTCTCTTGGATGATCTTTTCATCTTTTCTCCCTGCCCTTACTGGCATTCTGCTTGCTAAGTGTGGTTTTTGTCTGTACATTTGGTTCCCCGTGCAGTTGACACCTTTCCTTTTCTGTTTTTGACTCTGCTTCGTGGCAGCCTTGCTGACTCACCCCTTTGTTGTGAAACTAATAATGCTATCAAAGGTGGCTTTAACGATGAAAACTTGTAGTTGATTGAAAACGTTCACGCTACTGGCAGTGCAGGAAAAATCCAGAAAGGTGGGTGTTGGCAGGAAATAGTGAGCCTTTACTTGGTAATGGGTGCTTCATGGGTACGGTGACCATAGGTCTCTGGAGACCCTGGCCAGTTGTGGTGTTTACGCCGCTGTTTTGGCACATCATTAGTGGGGCCTACTTTTGGTCTCAAAGTCTGGTTTGGTTCACCTTATTCATAGCTTATAGAATTTTATCTAGCCTTTGCCAGTAGGATTGACCGATTATAATGCATAGAATACCCTTTTCTTCCCAATACATCTTATATATTGACAGTGACAGCATCTTAGTACTAGCAATTGTAATTTTTTTGGGGGGCAGTGAGTATACATTATGTGTATTGTAATAAAAATACAAATCTATAATTTTTTTTTACTTTATTTATTCATGAGAGACAGAGAGAGAGAGAGAGAGAGAGAGAGAGCGACAGAGACACAGGCTGAGGGAGAAGCAGACTCCAGGCAGGGAGCCTGATGTGGGACTCGATCCCTGGTCTCCAGGATCACACCCTGGGCTGAAGGTGGCGCTAAACCGCTGAGCCACCCAGGCTGCCCAAAAATACAAATCTAATAACGAGTAGCCTTTAGAATGGAAAATTTTATTTTTTAATTATTTTTTAAGGTTTTGTTTATTTCAAGCAATCTCCATACCCAACACGGGACTCAAACTCCTATGACCCAAAGATCAAGAGTTGCATGCTCTTCCAACTGAGCCAGCCAGGCATCCCTATAAAATTCTAAATCTGAGTTTTTACAACAGTATCTTTAAAAATTATTTCAGGCAATTGAAAATAATTTCTCATGTCCAGATAAGGATCTCAGGAATTAATTTTAAATATACTCACAAACTTTTATTTTCATTCAAGAAATAATAATATCTTAGCACTGGACCACGTAATAGCAAATTGGTATGGTTTGTGAAGACAAGAAAGTATGATTACAGGGTCTGGACTGTTTCATTTTAAGCAGAGGAAGCAATTTTTTTTAATGGGTGAAATATATAAAAATAAACCAAAAGCTAAGAACAAGTTGGACTATTAATAAATATCTCATGTTGGGAAGGTAGCAGTAATTGTACCTTACAGCATACACAAGTTATATAATTGCTTCATAAGTAACCACTCCCAAAATGATAGAGTGTAGTTAAAATGCTTCTTTATAGATTTCATGTTGCTAATTTGTGAATATATTGATGCGTTGGTTCAGTCTGTGACATTTGTATAAAACTTACCTTTATTAGAAATCCTTTTATAACTATTAATTCAGAAACTTGATTTACATTCCTAAAATAAGCAGTTAATGTGGACAAAACCTGACACCTTACTACCCAGAAACCTAGATGGAATTCTGGTCTGGTCCGTTTCAGAAGCAGATTCCCTTCATTACTGACTTGCTTATTTTGTTGGCTCTTTCATAGTGCTTTATTTGAATTACTGCCTGTCTGTCTGTGTCTCTCTCTCTGTTTGGTTTGATTTTTCTTTGCTTCAGGTAAATCCATTAATTTATGGTTATTGTTGGCTGGCAGGTACTTGAAAATAATGAATTTGTCCTCCTTCCTCCCCCTCCATCAACGGAGAGGACAGCGAGAGAGCTGGTGGGGTCTGTCTGCTTTCTTTTGTCTTTATCTTCCTCCTATCTATAGTCCTGACGTCACTTTTGTACTTTGGATTGATCTAGACCGAGCTCTTCTTGGTGTGACATATGTCTGGCTATTCCATGTTCAGTGCCACAGTCCACATAGTCACTAGTAAAGCTCAGGTTCACTTTTAAGTATTTCAGCCTTATTCCCCCCACCCCCATCATCCTGTTAGTCACCAACAAGAAGTATCTGGTAGGAAAAATTGGAATCTCTCATTCTTGTCTTTATTGCTTTTTCCCTAACTACTTAAGTGTACTAGGGATTATTTTAGTCACTATCTTTCTCCTCAGGGGAGGTTCTCCTCAAGTCCATTCTCCACCTCACCAGACAACTGGTCTGTCTCCCCTTGTTTCTGCTCAGAGCTCTTCTACGATATCCAGTTAACGATTTCAGTATTTCTTGGAGCCCTCTGGGTATTTCATTGCAAACCTTAAGTGAAAGAAAAAGAGTGGGTATGACGTTGATACCCTAATCCTTGGTCAACCAGAGTTATTTTGATTTTAATCTATTTTCCTTTTTGGGTTTAAGCAAAGATTCATTCTTTAGGAGAGACCCTGCTGAACAGATTTGAGATTCAATATCTTCCCCTTGGAGTGGCCATCCCTGACCACACGAACTCAGCAGGACCTCGTCTGTTTTTCTGTGTCAGGAGACCTACTTTATTGCTTTCACATCCCCAATCACAATTTGTAATTTTTATTTGCATGTTTGTATGTAGGGACTCACTCCCCCCCACACACACTCTTTATCTGCACCATTGTATCCTAACCTTCCCAAGGGCACAAAGATCTGTTTTATTTACTAAATTCTCATTTAGCACTTGGCATGGTGCTTCCAAACAGTGTTTAGACAATTGATATGTAATTAGTGATATGGTTGGGCTTCAAAGTATCTTGTTATTATTTTCTATTTGTCCCATCTATTTTGTTTTTTCTCTCCCTTTTGTTGCCTTCTTTTGAATTAATTGTATTTTTTTAGTATTATAATTCCATTATTGACTTTTAAAAAAAAAATTCTTCTTTTTTAAACTAGTTGGTCCAGAGTTTACAAAATGAAGTTCAGCTTATCCCAGTCTACTTTCAAATTATAGCATAATATTTACTATATAACGTAAGATCCTAAAATGTTATACTTCTGTTTCTCCCCTCTATCCTTTGTGCTATTGTAGTCACATTTTTTATTTTACATATGTTATAGACCTGACAGTATGTTAACCACTTCTGCTTTAAGCAGTTAACTTAAAGAAACTTAAAATGAGAAAGAAAGGGTCTCTTTACCTGCAAATGTACCATTTCTGGCATTCCTCATCAATTATGTGAACTCAGGTTTTCATTTTATATAATCTTATTTCTGCCTGAAGAACTTTCTTTAACATTTTTTGTATGCAAATCTGTTGGTGACAGACTCTTAAATTTTCTCTGTCTTAGAAAAGTTTTGCTTTTATCTTTATAAGATATTTTCACTGGGTATAGAATTATCGATTGGGCTGCCTGGGTAGCTCAGTCAGTTAAGCGACTGCCCTGGGCTCAGGTCATGATCCCTGGGTCCTGGGATGGAGCAGGGCTCCCTGCTCAGTGGGGAGTCAGCTTCTCCCTCTTCCTGTGTTCTTCTCTCCCTCTGCCCCTCTCCCTGCTTGTGCTCTCTCTCTCTCTCTCTCTCTCTCTCTCTCATATGAATAAGTAAGTAAAATTTGTCAAAACTAATTGTAGGTTATTGGTTTTATGATTGAAGCTTTTCAGCAATATCATTATGGGTGAAATGTTATCAACCAGAGAAACTCATTATAGACTTAGTGCCCAGGATAGAGCTTTTCAGCAATATCATTATGGGTGAAATGTTATCAACCAGAGAAACTCATTATAGACTTAGTGCCCAGGATAGAGCCTTGTATAGTTTCAGCTGAAACATCTGTGTTGACTTTTCCTTTTCCTCTGTATGTAATATACTATTTTCTTTGACTGCTTTTAAGATTTTTTTTGTCATTGGTTATTGACAGTTTGATTATGGTGTCTCTTAGCATGGTTTTTTTTTTGTTTTTATTCTTGTATGTATATTTATTCTTGCTTCAGGTTTGATAACAGTTTTAGATTTGTAGGTTTATAGTCTTCCTCAATTTTAGAAAGTTTTTTATTATTTCTTCAAAGAGTATTTTCTGTTCATTCCTCTCAGATTTCAATTACACGTAAGTTGGGCTGTTTGGTGTTGTTCCAAAAGTCACTGAGGCTTTGAGCATTCTTTTTTCTATTGTTTTGTCATCTGCACTTCACTTTGAAGGTACTATTTCCATTTCTTCAAGTTTACTGATTTTTTTTCCTCCCCCAAATCTAATCTTTTGTTGGTCACATCCAGTGAATTTATTGTTATGGATAGATTGTATTTTACCTTTCAAAGTTCTATTTGAGTCTACTTTTTTCTTTCTTTTTTTTTTTTTTTAAGATTTTATTTATTTGTTCATGAGAGACAGAGAGAGAGAGGCAGAGACATAGGCAGAGGGTGAAGTGGGCTCCCTGTGGGGAGTCTGATGCAGAACTTGATACCAGGACTCCAAGACCATGCCATGAGCTGAAGGCAGATGCTCAACCACTGAGCCACTCTGGTGTCCTTTGAGTCTTCTTCTTATGTCTTCTATTTTCTCCTCATTATGTTTATTTTTTCTTAAGTCCTTGAGCCTATTTATAATAACTTTTTTAAAAAATTGTTTATTTATTTGAGAGAAAGAGAATGCACAAACAGGGGGAGTGGCAGGCAGAGTGAGAAGCAGTCTTCCTGCTGAGCAAGGAGCCAGATGTGGGATCATGACCTGAGTTGAAGGCAGACACTTGACCAACTGAGCCAACCAGGCACCCCTATAATAGCTTTTTAAAGAGCACATGTGCTAATTCCATCATTTTTGTTATTTCTAGATCTCTAATGACTGATTTTATGGGTCACATTCTCCTACATCTTGACAAATAATTTAATGGTAATTTTTAATAGTTTTTAAATACAATTTTTTATTGGATACTGGATGTTATAAATGTGACATTGTTGAGAGCTAGATTTTGTTACATTCTTTTAATGAATGTAATTCTTTGTTCTTGAAGGCAGTACTCACAGATAGCTTAATCCTTTGAGGCTTGTTTTGGATCCTTTGAAACCATGTTAAGAAGGATTTAATGTAGTACTTAGCCTATTGCCCTTCTGAAGTATGCCCTAGGTATTCAACTATTATAGTTTCTTAGGCTTTCCTTGTTTTTAATTACCTTGATAATGCTGAAGAGTATTGGTTTGGTAATTTGTAGATTCTTCAGTTTAGATTTATCTAATTTCTTTTTTTTCATAGTTAAACTGGGGTAATGGCTTTTTGGTAGGAAGAGCACAGAGGTAAAGTGCCCTTTTCATCATGATGATATCAAGACTCTGTACTCTCATCACTGATGATATAAACCTTGATCTCAGGTTTCTCTAACAATAAAATTACTCTTTTCTCCCTGCTTTCTATATCGTACCCTTTGGAAGGAAGTCACCAAGTATAGCTCACGCTTTTAAGGGTTGAGACTAATGCTCCTTCTTCTTGAGGGTGAATTATCTGCATAAATTATTTGGAGTTCTTCTGAATATGTCTCAGGTCCATGAGACCATTCTCAGATTTAATGATCTACTAGAAGGACTCACAGGACACAGCATATAGTTGTACTCACAGCTGTGATTTATTACAGCAGAAAGGCACTATGCAAGTTAGCAAGTGAAAAGGCATATGGAGCAAAATTCAGGGGAAATCAGGTGCCAACTTCCAGAATTTCTTCCAGTGGCATTATAGAGAAGGCAACTGATTCCTCAGCAGTGTGCTGCGACATTCCAGGTGAAATGTTACCAATCAGAGAAATTCATCAGAGACTCAGTGCCCAGGGTTTTTATTGGGACTGGTCACATAGGCATCTGCTGCCTGGCACATACCCAAGTTTTAGGCTCCCTGAAAGAAAGCAGATGTTTAGTATAAACTAATATTGTTTGTACTGACAGTTTAGGCATAGTGAACATGCTTTTTAGTTCTGGGAATGGTGGGGCCATTTAAAATCGAAGTTCTTAAATGCTAGCTAAGAGCTGACCTTGTAAGCAAACATGTCAAAGGGTAACAGACCTGCTAGGTTAACTCTTCTGTACAGTGTGAGATTTGTCTCCTGTCTCTTATTTACTTACTTATTTATTTATATCAGTGTAGACTCATGGATATTTATTTTATACTTGGGGTTATGTTCCAAAACTACATTGTTTATTTTGTTATTCAAATTACTACAGCTTTGGCTCTTGGCAGCTCTATCAGTTGGCTCCCATATCCTTTTGATACACCTACTTTAGTTTGTGTTTGGAGGCTTTCCTACTTCCTGGCCCTAGAAAAGATGTTGTAGGCTTATCATGTGTGTTTGTGCTCTAGTTCTAGGCACCAGCCATTTACCGAGGGAACCCTGCTCCCTTTATGTAGTGAGGTTTTAAAATGTTAAATGCGTTGTAGAAAGTTTGGAAAATGTATAAGAAGTAAGTAGAAAGCACTAAGAAGTAAATGTTAATTACTGATATAATTATAGATAATTACTGTTAACATTTTGTTGCGTTACTTAACAAGAATCCAAAGAAAAATAAAAGTAATTTTTAAACCATTTTTTCTTCTTTTTAAGAAAATTATTTATTTTCATTTTATATTCCAGTATAGTGGAATTTACTGGCAGTGTTATATTAGTTTTAAGTGTACAAGATAGTGATCTAGCACTTCCATACATCACCGAGGGCTCTTAACCACAAGTATATTCCATAATCTCCATCACCTATTTCTTCCATTTCCCCACTTTGTTTTCTTCCTTGTATTTCATGTGTAGTATTAATTACCTAATAGCCCTGAGAGCATCTTTCTCTCCAGTCCTAAAGCCTTTCCGTCTCTTTTCTAAACTCCAGGAAAGACAAGGACTTTTTGAAGAGGCCAAAACTTCTAGGGCTGTAAAAGGCTCTAGGAGTGATGGGATGGTTGACATTTTATATAGAAGAACTTGCCAAGTTTCTGGTTTTTGTCATTTTATAATTGTTTTGGATACCAGTGTATTACTTTGAGATATCTTAAAAAGTGTTAATATAAGGGATAAAATGCTTATATTTTCACCCTTTTTAAGGATGTTAATAACTAAAGACTTTTATTTCTTTTTGGATAAATTTCAGTGAATTGTATGATATTTTCCGTTAAATCCAAACTTCATTGTATATTGGGGAACATTTTGTTCTGGTCCTATATCTAAGTGGAGTATTTTTGAAGGATTTATTGAGAATTTCTCCTGGCACACATTCTTTTGGTATATTAGAATGTACCTCTATCTTCCTTCTACTTAGAAATATAAAGCAAGGGACTAATTCCATGAATCCTTAAAATGCCAGTGAAAAGGACATAGACTTAAATGGAAATTGATTAAATGGAAGAGGCAAACCTACTTTCTAACTCCTTGAGGGCAAGAGAACTGCCATGGTCATCTTTTGTATGCAGTGCTTTATATTATCTGGCTTAGGCAAAGGGGATCTCAGTAAAGGCTGGTAATATTGAAATTGTGAAATTCTTAAAAATATTCTAAATCTTACTTTATTTTTTATTTTTATTTTTTAAATCTTATCATTTAAAAGCAGTCTTTTATTATAACCTAAAAGACAGAGAGGCATATAGTTAAAGGAAGTTATACAAAGTAGACTTTTCTGTTTTTCCTAATATATACCATTGAGAAATGATACCCATGGCTATCTTTCTATGGTGAGGATATAAAAAAATGTATATATATATATATAATACAACTTGGAGAATTCTGAATTTATAGAAGGAATAAAATAGAATAAAATAGAAGACTGATATTTTGACTGGTCTTTGGCAAGCTTGCAAGAAGCTCTAGGCTCTGTGTTTCTGTGATTAATCGATAGGTTAAAAATAGAGAAGTCATTTGAAGAATGATGGGAATATTATTATCTGTGTATAAAAATATGATTTGTAATTGAGGGATTAAGAAAACATTCAGAATACTATAGGTCTCTGCTATCTTAGTCTTCTAAAAGGATTGTTGGGCTCATGTAGTTATGGGTGGATATGTAGTTCTGATTAATACTTAAGTGATTTGGGTGATAAAAATTTTGGGAAGGGTTAGAAAAGAAATACTTATTTCATTAAACTTTGGTAAATTTGTGATTCCTATTTGGAATAGTAGTACTACTTATTTTATCCTTTGTATTTCAGAATAAAGTTTAGAGCCCAGGCTTTGCCCATATAGCAGGCTTGTTGAATTATTTCACATATAAATGGAAAGTGCCTTTTTCACCCACCCTCTGCCTATAAGGAAATCCTGATGTACAGTAAAACTTCGAAAAATAAGCCCTGTAAATAATTTTATACATCTGTGTCCCAGAGAAACTATTTTCTGTAGTTGTATATACATAGTAACAGACTGATTAGATATAATAGAAACTTTAGGATCTGATAAATTCTTTTATTTAATTTTGTTTTTAAGATTTTTATTAATTTATTTGAGAGCGAGAGAGCCAGCACAAGCAGGGGAGAAGGAGAAGCAGGCTCCCTGCTGAACAGGGAGCCTGATGCTGGGCTCCATCTGACCCTAGGATCAGACCCAAGCCCAAGGCAGATGCACAACCTGCTGAGCTGCTGCAGTGCCCCTGATATATTCTTTTAGATCCATATAGACAAAACTTAAGCAAAAGAAAATACTTTTTTTTAAAGGATTTTAGAGAAAATCACCTATTATTTAACTTCTACCCCCACTCAAAAAAGTTCTCATACTCTGATGTGTTCTATGACAGTTTTGCTAGTTACACTTTTTAAAGGTTTGCTCGGAATGAACTTTGGCTACTTTGGTGGGCCATTGTGGCCAAATAGTGTTGAGTAGCTTTTAAGATTTATATGAGGCTAAGTAGGCTTAGCTCAATAAGGGTAGAAAAAATATGGCAAAATATCTGGGTATACGCCTCCCAACTTGTCTGCTTGCTGACATGGTTCAGTTCTGAACCTTGACATTTAATAGTATAGTTTGCTTGGGTCTAGATCAGTTTATTCCCTTAATGTGTTAACAACTGTTTGATGAAAAGAGGGTTGTCAAATCACTTTCGAGAATACTTTAATTAAAAATTAAACTGGTCTGTGTACAGCTCGGAACCTTTTGTTAATACATTGTTAATGTACAGGAATGGAATGTAGGAGGTAGTGTTTTTGGACTGTGGAATGCCCTTTATTCATGCAACACTGTGAGTCATTTGTGTTTCCTCTGACCAGGGGAAACCCTGCTCTTAGCTGATTCGGAGAGGTCTCCGATCAAGAAGATGTACCCAAACAATGTGTTTTGGTATTGGGGGTCTGTGTGATTAGCCTTTGCAGCCCTGGCTTGAATTTAGGTTTGGGATCTGTTCAGGAGTAGGAATGGCCCAGACTTATTCCATATTTCTTAAACTACTCAGAAGTAGTACAGACCTTACATGAAACTCCCAACAGTACTATTACCACTGAATTTGTCTTAATGGATAGGATTATCTTTTTCTCTTAGTGTGTGGAAGGATGTTCTTTTAGCTTTTAATACAGTGCCTAGCCATTTGGCTACAAATAAATTTATTCAGTTATGACTTTGATCACTGAATTTACTTATTCCTTGTGATATTTAAAGGATACAGTAGCATAAATGGGTCAATACAAATATATTGCCACATATGGAAAAACATGCTCCATTGACCTTCAGAGTCACAGTAAACTAATTATGAGGTCAAGACCTTTTTCTTCCGACAGTAGCATAAAATATTATTTATTGGGTTTGATGATGAAATTTTCCTACTATTTTGAAGAGCAGATAGGCTCCTAACAGTGCCAGTTTTCAGTTTTTAAAACCATTTCTATAGAATAAAGTTTTGAAAATGTGCATTTTATTTGACCAGAAGATTTCTCACTATTCATTGATATTCCAACTGTAAGCTTTTCTAGGGGAATTATGTGCTATATTAAGAATAGAAGGCCCTATATTTTGAAATAATCCCATTACTATAACAGAATTCCCTCTTTTGAATAAGTTGCATGAAGCAGAGGAAACTTTGTCCTGAGCTGAGCAGTTTTTAGAGGGCCGATGGGGGCTCAGCCACAGTGTTCATTACATCATCTTTTCATCCCATTTAGCCAGCGTTCTCTCTGGTGGGTTCAGTGAGGCCGTGGACTCGGTATCATAACCCTGCTGAGAAAGTCACTGCTTACTGCCTGGGGGTAGTAAGGTAGAAGGGCAAAGAGAAGAGAATGTACTACTGAAATCACCTAGAGAAAACTGATACTGGAGTGGGATAAATACCCCTGAGTCTTTTTTTTTTTCTTTTTCTTTTTGGTCAGCTGTTATAGGAAGAGATTTAAAGCTCTTAGGCCAGACCTGAATTTATTTTTATTCCTTAGGCCCTTAAGTGAGAAAAGTTGGCATCCAAGGGCAGAGCTCTACCCTTGTGTGTTTACTAGCAGTCAGTAGTGACTACAGGGAAGGCAGCCGGAGACACACAGCTCATCAAAACTGATAAGCCCGGGAGCAGAAGCAGAGAAAGATTCTTGCGGCCACGTGTATGCCTACCTAAAGAAAGGTGATGATGTCCTTCAGGGCACTTGTAATAAACTTGTAAGCTTTTATTCAACTGGATAGTTCATCTGCATTCAGCAGCGTTTCCACTATAGTTGTGCGTCACTGCGAGACTGCATGGTAATGAAGCCAAAGCACTGTGGGCCAAAACTCTGCTGCCTGGGAGAGGAGAAGGGACAGCGGCTTGGAGAGATAGATCAACAAACCGGAGGCTGCTGCTGCTGCTGCTGTAGCAGCCCAGTTGAGACACAATGTTGAGCCTACAGGATTCTGTGTTTTTTGAAATTAGCATAAAGTCCTTGTTAAAGTCCTGGAGCAGCAGCTGTAAGTATATATATTCCTAAATGGGAGAAATGCTGATGTATGATCATGGCCATTCCTTGCATGCTAATCCTTTAGACCAATCCAAATAGAATCAGAGCTGTTGAAAATAACACGAGGAGTATTTTCTTGGATGGTAGTCAGTGAGAGGGTTAGAAAATCTGGATGTGTACACACTGGGCAGTCGTACTATTGGCGGTTAAATAGTCTTTGACTGAAATTGACCAGCGTTGGTTTTCTTGTTAATTTTTTGTATGGTTCTGGCAAAGTTTCTCTCCATTGGTCCGACATAGGGGGGGAAATGACAGATAGACTCCGACCTCTGCAGGGTTCTCAGATACCAGTACTATTCCACAGTTCTGTTAGGACAGAATGTTTGTTTGAAGCAGCATCAGCTGTCTGAAAGCATCAGATGATTTAATATAATGCTCATAAGTTTTCCCCTACTCCTGTAATTGAAGTTACTAGGAGGATTTTTCCTGTATGTAGTGAGTTTTCTGATAAGGAACATTCAAAGTTCAGGTAGGTCAGTAAAACTAATGTCGTTGAGTTGTCATGTTGTCCATAACTCCCTTCCCAATATGTGAATTTGACAGAAATCCTGATTTTGTTCAGTATTTCTAGTATTTTCCAGTGGTACTTTTCTCTGAAGACCTGAAAGCACTTCTAGAAATGATTTATTACCACAATCTGTGTTTTTTTTTTTTTGGTCAAAATTATCATAATAATATGATATCAAACTAATGGAGTAATCGAGCAAAGATTCTGTTGTAATGTCTGTTTTGGCCAAAGAAAACTAAAACATAGGGGAAAAAATGTGACTTTACCAAGGTCATACAGTGGCAAAGAACTGGAATTAGAACTGAGTTGTTCTTGCTCCCAACTGTGCTGCTGGTGTCTGAGCAAACTACTGAATAAAATATGAAAGACCTAAATTTAATTTTTTCCAGTTGACTCTTTACCAAAATATTTACTTAGCATAGTTTTGTAAGCAAATAATGTAAAAGGCCAAATGTTGATATAGGGGGAGAAAACCTCTTAAGGGAAAGCCTTACAGAATAGAATTTGAAGAGATTTGTATTTTGCCAAATATACTGCACTTACAATCTCCGTATTTCTTTTATTTTTGATCTGTAAGTAATTCTTCCATATGGAGATGTTGTTCTGCCAGATGGCAGAAAGTTATCTTAGTTCTAGGAAAGTTTCTAAGTGAATTAAAATATTGGGAGAATTATAATTGAATAATTATAATTAAATAAATTAAAAATAATTAAATAAATTATTTAATAAATAAAATAATTAAATTCTAAATAATTAGAATTATAATTGAATTACAATTGAATTGTAATTACTAATTTAAATGAAGTACTTTTACTACTTAAAAGGGTAATACAGAATGCATTTTTACTAAAACCGACTGTAGTTTCTAATCTCTCTTGCCCCTTTGTCCCTCCTTCCTCCATCCTTACCAGGTACTTTTAAAAAATAGTAAGACAGGTTTATAGTGATAATAAAGCTCTAACTAATGGGCTCTTGTATCAGAACAGTGCATTAGATTATATCACAGCCTGAGCTTGTCTTGTAAAAACTTAGTTTGCTTAGATACTTGTGAATTATGTGGTTATTTTGTTTTGTGACCATTTAAACATTTCTACATGTCATTGCCCTAACCCTGTAACCAGCCACAGCCAAATCTCATGTAATCACATTCCCTGAATCCAGAAGTGAACCAAAAACAGATGTTTGTAAAGCCTTTGTCGTTAGCTATTAGTATTCTAATGATTCAGTTTGTGGGCATCCCGTTTCCCTTGGGCAGTCATGGTCCACATCTCGTGAAGGTGTTTTTACTGTTGTAAAGCAATAGGTTAATGTGGAGAGGAGAGACAAAGTCGTTCACCAAGACCCTGACTGACTAGGTCGTTCTAGCCCCAAAAGTGGGAGACTGTTTTTCTTTTACCAGTATCTGTGGAAGTCTTTTTAAAATCTTCCCTTGGCCCTTTATTGTATTTAAAAAGGAGAGAGAGAGAAGATAAAAATATTTTTAAGACCCTAGAGAAGGATGGTAGTTACCTCTCTCTTCCAGGGGTTGTTTTCATAATCCAGCACTTGAATCAGCTCACATTGATTGAGCATATACTGTACTGAAACCACTAAATGTGATCTTGGCTCATAAGGAGCTTCTAGTTTCATCAGAGAGTAAATATGCATGTAAAGTTAACAGTAAGAAGTTAACCGAGTGCTGCTGCATATGCATCATGACTTACCACGTGACTGTTACATGTGACAAGAATGGGGAGTACGGAGACCAAAGGAATCCTATTGAACCACAGGGGACAGAGAAGACTTACAGGGAAAGGAATTTGAGTTCAGTTTTGAATGACAGGATGTTCCCCACCATGGTAGACAGTACTGTACCCACAGTCTCCCTGAGCCAGAAAGTAGGTGTGGATCAACAGCCCTCTCTCACCAATACACCACCTACACTCGCCACCCCTACTCCCCTGCCCCCAGCCACTTATCAAAATGTGTTGTCCTACCTTCTACAGTTTCCTTAGTCTCTCCTGCCTTCTGTTCCCAGAGCCACTTAACTTGGTTCAGGCCTCTCTTCATTATCATCTGGATTATTGCCAGAGCTTCCTTTTTGTCTTCTTAGCCTCTTCCATGTTGCTGCCAAAGGCTCCTTCTAAAAGCCCGCTCTTCCCATCTCTCTCCATCTTTTATCCCCCATGGGATGAAACCTTTTGTCATCCAGCCCCTGCTCATTTTGTGCCTTCCTTTCTTGCTGTGCTTGCCCAGTTCCTGGAGCATGCCGCGCCTTTGTATCTGCTGCTACCTTTGCCTGGAATGTGCTTCCTTTAACCCCCTCAGCCCTCTGTCTGCTTCACAATCAATTCTTCTTGTCTTTGAAGACTCATCCTTTCCGGATGGGATACTTAATGCTTCATCTGTTCTGGTCTTCACCTTAAACATCATGGTATCACCATGGTATCATCATTATGCTTATCACCTCATTCATGACTTTCTCCACTACTTGAGTGGAAGCTCCTGGAGGGCATAGATTGTCTTTTTTGTTCTTTGCATACTTAATACTTTTTTATACACTTAATGCTTGATTAAGTTCTGGTAACTGTGTGGGCAACTAAGATCAAACTTGGAGATGTAGTCATTTTTGTTGGAATGGACTAATAATAGGAAAAAAGGAGGATAGATATATGGCATAAATATGGCACATATCTTCTACTATGTGTTTATTATTATACTAGTGATGTCTCTAAGGAGAGTAGCTCCTAAAGCAGGAGTTTATAAAATGATACCTTAGTAAATTTTTAAAAATTAGCATTAAAATCTATTTAGTGAATTTCTCAGGAAGAATAGAGAAAACCCCAATTTATTAATAGCTTTTGTCTAAAAAAAAATGGAAATGGCAAATTGTTTTCCCATTAAATAAACTATGTATTTCAAATGTTTCCCTACTCTCTTTAAAGAAAAAGGAAAAACGAAAATTAAATTTTTGTCATTGAGCATAATTTAATAGCAGTGCATGTTATAATTCTTTATCATTAAATAATAATGTTTCATGTTTATAAGATGCATTTCCCATGATTTGTATTATTGTTAAACCCTACCTTTTTTTTTTTTTTTTTAATGCTACGTTTTATATTAATCATTAGAGGCCCTCTGGTTTCAAGGCCTGCTTAGCTGGCAGAATGTTGATGCAGTGCTGCTGAAGTTTGATTATAGTTGAGCTTATTTCTTTCAGTAACAACAATGAAGTGACATTCATATGGCCTAAATTCAGGATTTTGTCTTTGTGCCAACAGTTTTAGGCATTACTTCTTTTAAAAACTGAATCAGGAACATTCTGTTAAACCAGCTGTGTAGTGAGGATGTTATCATTAAAAGATTGGCTTAGTTCCCTAAAATTGATAAGACAATGCAAGATTCAGTACTGAGATCTATCCAGTATGTATCTGCAATGTTAATTAAGGTCACATATGCATTATCCATATAATACTCTTGTAAACATATTAATAGAATTTATTTTGCATACATAATTTTATGACAGCTAGTGTTTCAAAAAATTCAGTTGTTATAGACATAGAAGAGATGAATTGACATTTTAACCACCGTTTTTATAAATTAAAATATGAATAAGATACGGTATGTTAAGAAACAATCTGCATAAATTACTTGGGTTTTTGCACAATGAGCAAAGTTCAGAGTTTTTAATGCTCAGAGATGTTTTTCCTAGATTGCAAAAATAGTAAATGTCAGCTCCCAAAAGCACAATTATGCATTTATCTAAATTTCAGTTAAAATTTGTGTGTCGCTTGATTAAAATAATACTACTACCATTTATTGAAGTAATTATGAGTCTGGTGTTGTGGTAAGTACCTATTATGTGTGTGTGCACAGTCAAATTATGTGTATATACATTCATTAAATATCTTGTAAGCATCTTGAAAATCTAATGGGGCAAGCTATTATTGTCATTTTAGAAATAATAGGTTTATGATATAATGTAACGTATATATAATTTACATACCATAGCATCATCCTTTTACAGTGTATCGTTCAGTAGCTTTTAGTATATTAACTAAGTTGTACAACTATCACCACTCTCTAGTTGTAGAACATTTTTATAATCCCAAAAAGAAGCCTCATACTTATTTATCTATTGTTTGTCTCTATGGATTTGCCTCTTCTGGACATTTCATGTAAATGCAATCCTAATAGGTGTTGTTTTGTGACCATCTTCTTTCACTTACCATGTTTCTGAGGCTCATCTATTTGTAGCGTGTATCAGTATCTTATTACTTTGTATGATTGACTAATACTCCATTGTATGGATATACCACATTTTGTTTATCTACTTATTGGTAGATAGTGTTTTTTTTTTTAATAGAAGAGTAAATTGGGGTTCAGATAAATGAAAAAGCAGTAAGAACACCCACCCCATTATACACCCAACACCCTCCCCTGGTTTTATTGAGATATAATTGACATATTACATTGTATAAGTTTAAGGCATATAATATAATGATTATATATATATATAGCAAAATAATTACCATAATGAGATTAACATCCATCACCTCACATGGTAGAATTTTTTTTCCTTGTGATGAAAACTTTTAAGATCTACTCAGCTAGTAACTTTCAAAAATACAACACAGTAATGTTAACCCAGTATTTTCAACAGAGTATAGTTATTGTACATTACATGCCAAATTCGTTAGCCAACAGCCTTTAATTCTTCATATTTCAAAGTCTTCCCTGATCTCTGGTGATACTTCCGTAAAATCTGAAGGAAGACAGAGTTAACAGTTTGGATGCAGAAGGGATATGGCATGTTGGACAGTAGAGGAAATATGACCAATTTGGCTGGAGCAGAGAAGCATGGGAATGAGCTGGAAATGTAGGCAGGGGCGAGAGCACATGGAATCTTGAAGCCTCCTATGGATTTTGTCTTAAGCCTAAAAACAGATGCAGAACCATTGATGGATTTTGTGAAAGTAGTTGGGATAATTTCATCAGACTTCTCTGTTTTTCATGGAATGGGGTGGGGGTGGAGAGAGAGGGACGTACTGTGTGTGTGGGAGGAGAGTTGGGATGTGACTGCAGTAGACGAGACATGAGATAAAGGTTGAACAAAAGAAAGGAAGAAAAGAAAATTCTTTTTTTTTTTTAAGCAAACGTAATATAATGCCTACTTCATAAATAGGTACTCTTCTGAGTGCTTCACAAAATATTAACTCATTTAATCACGGATATGAGAAATACTTAAGAGGCAGGAACAAAGATATGGGGGGGTGAAGGAGATTTTGAACTAGGTTTCTATAAATGAATTTGGTAGGGTAATTTATATTCTCATTGACATTAATTTCAGAGATGTAACCATTGAGAGTTAAAATTGATCACATTGTAAAAGAATCACTTATTGCCTATTGCCAAAATACTCTCTCATCCCTCAGAGAAATCTGTCTGCTTTAGGAAATGAAGCCTAGATAAAGAAGCCAACTCATTGTGCTAAGTGAACAGTATGAACTCTGTGATGGTCCCTGAATTTAGAGTTCCTAGCTGCAGACGTCATTGAATTTAGGAACCATGGGCCTGCTTTATCCATTTAAAAAATATACAGATTTTTAACTCCTGAAGCTAGGTTTACATCATTTGACACATATACTTAATTCTCAAGACTGAACATTTTGTGTTGTGAGAAGTAAGCTGATTCTCTAACTCATTAAATATTTTGTTTTATGGTTTGTTTGAAGATTTGGTAAGTATTAGAATAAAGACATATAATTTAATAATGAGAAAATTCAAGATTGGGAAAATCTAAGATGAATGGTCAAAATATTCATAGGTGTCTAAGATTATTAAAAAAGGACAGTGTAGGGGCACCTGGGTGGCTCAGTCCATTAATTGTCTCCCATTGGCTCAGGTCCTGATCCCACCCTGGAATCGAGCCCCTCTTCAAGTTCCCTGCTCAGCAGGGAGTCTGCTTCTCCCTCTCCCTGCTTTAGTGGCCTAGCAATCGCTTTCTCTCTCAAATAAATAAATTTATTTTTAAAGACAGTGTAATACATGTGGCAAGTTTCAGACTTGCTGTTATATAAATGTGGATGTCATAACCTCCCCGTTTGTACCTTTTGTTGTAGTTGTGTCTAAATTCTGTCTTGGGGTGCCTGGGTGGTGCAGTGGGTTAAGCACCCAACTCTTGGCTTTTAGCTCAGGTCATGATTTCAGGGTCATGAGATCAAACCCCGCATCAGCTCTGCTCTCAGCATGGGGTCTACTTGAGTTTTTCTCTCCATCTCCTTCTGCCCCTCCCCACCACACACTTGCTCTCTTTCTCTCTCAAATAAATCTTCATTAAAAAACCCCAAACCCTGTCTTATTATGAGGCCCTGGGTCCTCTCCAATGCAAAGATAACTGAGTTTTGGAAAGCCCTAGCTCACTAGTCCAGACAACTCAGCATCAGCCCAACTTCACTATAAGCTTTGGCCTGACTTAGTTCTTATGTTCTAGTATCTGGGCTGCTTCTCTTTCTCGTGTCAAGGAATGGAGACCAGAGCCTTCACCTCTACTAATTGGTATTTCTGCCTTCCTGAGCCTTGCCTTCTCAAACTCTTCGGTGACTCTGTTTCCTTCAAATATGAGACTGCTTTGCTCCTCAAGAGAATGAAATTCTCATCCCAAAAGAGCAATTTGGACTCAAAGACCCAAGACACCTTTCTTACTGCATGTACTTGTACTTCCTCTTCTTAGACTTTGCATGTTCGCTAACATAACTGTTGTTCTTTCATGGATCTTCATGGTGCCTTTTACCTGTTGTCAGATTCTTTAGAAACCACATTCTACCTCCATTCCTAGATTTCTCATTACCTCTGGCATTGCTGATGTTAAGCCATTATGCATCCTTATGGCTGTACTGATCTTTACAGCCAGAGTCAATTCTAATTGCCCCTCTATGCTGATTGCTAAATGTTTTATTTATTTTTTTAAGATTTATTTATTTATTTATTTATGAGAGAGAGAGAGAGAGAGAGAGAGAGGCAGAGACACAGGAGGAATGCGCAGCAAGCTCCATGCCAGGAGCCTGACGTGGGACTCGATCCCGGGACTCCAGGATTGCGCCCTGGGCCAAAGGCAGGCGCTAAACCGCTGAGCCACCCAGGGATTCCTGCTAAATGTTTTAAATGTGACACCTGATAGATATCTGGCATACATTAGTAGTTAGGCGCCAAATCATTGGGTTCTGACTTATTCCAGTGTTCCAATACTGGCCATAATACTCTTTTAGGCTTCCTTTCTTGAAGTAACCATGCTTACAATTTCATCACATTGATGAGACACAGTTTGCTGGCCTTTTGCAGGATGGAATGGGTTTTGTTCTCTTGATTATTCCTCCTCGTCTTTTTTTTTTTTTTTTTAAGATTTTATTTATTCATGAGAGTTATATAGGGAGGGGCAGAGACATAGGCAGAGAGAGAAGCAGGCTCCCTTTGGGAAGCCTGATGTGGGACTCAATCCCAGGACCCCAAGATCATGACCTGAGCCAAAGGCAGACACTCAACCACTGAGCCACCCAGGTGCCCCTTCCACCTAATATTTAATGCTTGATGTCCAGGACACTGCTTAAGTGGAATTTCTTACAATTTTCTTCTGAGTCTACTAGTTGGTTTAAGCATGCTATTTCCCAACTTAAAAAATTTGCTAAAATGAGTGAAGTGTTAAGGGTTTTTAGAAAAGAGAATTCAAGAGATATCTGTTTGGGGAAAACTGTAGAAGCCAAATTCCAAACTGTCAGACCTATTCCTTTTAGAAGATAATTAATTGGAAATGTGATGGCAGTTCATAGTAGAAAATCATACGGATAGTTTAGAGACAATACGTGTATTTATTGACACATGTGGTACAGAAAGTAGTGAAAATATTCATAAAAATGAAGGATGAACTAATATCTATTAATAACAGTATAACAAAAATACAGATTTATATTAGGTGCATTAAATGTATGTTTTTTGTTTAAAATAATCTTCAGTGATGTTTAGAGCAGCTTTATTCATATTTGCCAAAACTTGGAAGTGACAGAGACGTCCTTTAGTAGGTGAGTGGGTAGATGAGCTGTGGTCCATCCAGACAATGGAATATTATTAAGTACTAAAATGAAATGAGCTGTCAAGCCGTGAAAAGATTTGTAGGCAACTTAAATGCATTATTACTAAGTGAAAGAAGCCAGTCTGAAAATATTACATACTCTAGGATTCTAACAATAGGACATTCTGGAAAAGGTAAAACTGGAGGCAGTTAGAAAAGTAGTTGCCAGGGGTTAGAGGGGAGGGATGGATAAGTTGGTAGAGCTCAGGGGATTTTTAGGGCAGTGAGACTACTCTGTAGTAGTACTATGTTGATGGATGCATTTGTTCAAACCTATAGAATATAAAACACCAGGAATGAACTGTAAGGTAAACGATCGCCTTTGGGTGATAATGATGTGTCAGTGGAGGTTCATCGACTGTAACAAATGTACCTGCTGGTAGGAGATGTTGGTAATGGGGGAGGCTATGCATGCCTGGGACCAGAAGGTATATGGGAAATCTCTGTTCCTTCTCTCAATTTTGCTGTGAACCTAAAACTGCTCTTTTTTTTTTTTTTTTTTAAGATTTTACTTATTTATCTGAGAGAGAGGATTATATGAGAACAAGAGAGCAAGCATGAGCAGGGAGAGGGGAGAGGGGCAGAGGGGGAGAGAGAGAGAAGCAGACTGTCTGCTGAGCAGGGAGTCTGTCACAGGGCTGGATCCCAGGACCCTGAGATCATGACTTGAGCTGAAGGCAGATGTTTAACCGCCTGAGCTACCCAGGTGCCCCCTAAAACTGCCTTTTTTTTTTTAAGTCTTAAAAAAATGGAAAAACTAAAAGTTTCACATAAAATTTTGGAGCAATATATGAATGAGTCATTCTTATTATAGGGAGACTGTGGAAGAAAAGAAAATGATGATTCCAATAAAATGGCCTTAGTAACACTCCTGAAGGTAAGGCTAGTGGTGCATTTTTATGCAGCGTACAGAGGCATGCATTTCCATGATTTGCTATGTAGGGCCTAGCGAGGTTCCGATAGAGAAGAGTCACTTTGGCTGCTATGTGAAGCTGTTATTTCATTTGCTAAGAAGCAGGGATAACTGTGAAGGAAGATTTTTCGGGATTCTGCATAGATTATTCTTATGCACTCAAAACTTAACCATGCAGAAAAAAGAAGGAGGGATTCCTTTCAGTACCATGGGGTTTGGTGACTAGACCGGTTATAGGGTACAAGTCATGGGGAGGAATTGACGATGGTTCTTGAGTTCTCATCACTGAAACCTCACCCCTTGAGATTGTGGATAATGAAAGGCAGAGGACTGATGGGCACCAGGATATGTGGTCTGGGGCACAGTTCGGCGAAGAAAGCCTAGTGGCAGAAACCACGAGAGAAAAATCAGTTCGTGGAGATTTCTAGTTCAAACTGGGAGAGAACCACGTATGACATCTTAAAATTAGGTTTTCGAATTGTTTTATTGATCCTTCACTTTGCTTCCTAGAGCTTTGCCCCTGACATGTATTTATTGAACACTCTCCAAATTGCTTGATGAATGTTATTTGTGATTTTTCTATAAACAGGTTTCTGTGTTTATGGTATTTTTGAAACTTGTTATTGATCAGAATTAGTTTTAAGTAAAATCATTGTACAGAACTAATTGTTCCACTTAAAATGAATAGGCAAGGATTCTCAACCTTGGCTGCACCTTAGTATCATGTTAGGGAGTTGTCAAATACCACAGATGCCCGGGCCTCACTCCAAAGTTTTTGATTGTGATTTAAGGAATTGCCAGAGAAGGCCAGTGAAGACTGGGATCAGGTCATAAAACTTGACTTTGCCTCAATGCTGAGAAGGGATATGCAATCTTTTTCAGGAGGCGGAATTATACTAAACAGTCCAACAGAATCAAGTTTTTATGTTTGCCAATTGACTAATTTACAATGAGAAATATGCCAAGTGGGTGTTAATGCTGGAGCTGGCTGGCTGTCCCTTCCTCTCCTTGTGGGGTAGGTCATACAAAGCTAAATTATAATCAGAAAGTTGCACGGAATGCTTGTAGATCAAAGAAATTAATATCTGTGGTGCCGTGCCATAGGGGCTGGAATATTCCTCTCATTCGGCTTACTCGGCTGTATGAGGCGGATGTTACATTTCCGCCAGCAATAGGTTAAATGTTCAGTTTCCCTGTACCTTGCAACAGTAGAGCTGATTATTTGTTTTAATATTTGACAGTCTGATGTGTATACAATGAAAGCTTATTGCTACTTTGGTTTGCATTTTCTGGATACTAATATTTTTTTCACATATGGTCTCTTTTAGGTTTGTTCTTACATGAATTGCCTAATTATATTCTTTTGCCAATTTTTCTCTATTATCTTGTCAATTTCTAAGAGGATACTTTTTATGAGCTGCTACCTACATTACAGTCTTTACCAAATTATTTCCTAGCTCATTTATGGCATTGTTTGCTTATAAATATTTAAATTTTAAAATTTTTATTTGAATGCATTTGTCTTTTTAAAAATAAGTTTGGGTTTTCTATCTGGGCCAACAGTTTTCTCTCCTGGATTTTGTGTGTTGACCCCTAATTTTTTTCTTTAAAAAAAAACTTCAAAAATTTAAAAAATTAATTTTCAATATCCTGTTAATCTGGACTTTGGTTTTTGAATATAGTGTATTCTTTTCAGATGAATAGTCGGGTGATATTCTAACATTATTACTACACAAGTCCTTCTCTTCCCTCAGATTTTGCCCATGTTGAATTCTTATTCTGGGATTTTGTGGGAGGTTGTCTAATGTTTCACATTAATCTGATTTATCTGTACTTAGGTTTACTGAATTTATTATACTGTTGTATTATGTTCTGGTATAGTTATTTTATATTTTGATGGAATGTTTCTAATGTATTCTGATTACAGTCATGTTGTCTTCTGATTTAGAAAATATTCTTTATTTTTAAAAATAATTTGTTAAAAAAAAAATAAAAATAAAAAAAAATAAAAATAATTTGTTTAGCCATTTGGGGGATATTTAATCCCCTTTATGTACACTCTAAGATGGTTTTATCCAGTACAACTTGAGAAAGATAGTATTGAAATCTTAATTAAAATTGTCATAATTAATATATTAATTTTGTGATAATTGACCCTTATCATAAAAATGCTCTTACCCATAAATAAGTCTTTCCATTTGTTCAAATCTTCTTTTATTTCCTTTAAGGAGTTCTTGTATGGACACCTGGCTGGCTCAGTGAGTAGAGCATGATGAGACTCTCGATCTCAAGATCATGAGTTCAAGCCCCAGGTTGGGTGTAGAGATTACTTTAAAAAATTAAAAAAAAAAAGGTTCTTACAGTTTCCTCCATGTAAGTCCTAGGTTTTCCTTATTAAATTTATTACAACTAGGGGCACATGGGTGGTTCAGTTGGTTGAGCATCTACCTTTAGCTCAGGTCCTGGGATCAAGCCCTTGTTTGCTCGGGTCCTTTTTCCCTCTCTCCCTCTCTCCCTCTCTCAAATGAATAATTAAAATCTTTAAAAAAAAATCTATCGCAACTGATTTTATATTTGTGAATACGTTAGTATCCATTTTCCTTTCTCGGTGATTATTGCTTTGATTTAGAAAACTTTATTTCTTTTTCAATATTTATAGCAATAATTTAACTTTTGTGTGTGTTTTTTTTATAACTTTTGTGTGTTCTTTTTTTTATTATAATTTTTTTTTTATGATAGTCACAGAAAAAGAGAGAGAGAGAGAGAGAGAGGCAGAGACACAGGCAGAGGGAGAAGCAGGCTCCATGCACCGGGAGCCCGACGTGGGATTCGATCCCAGGTCTCCAGGATTGCGCCCTGGGCCAAAGGCAGGCTCCAAACCGCTGCGCCACCCAGGGATCCCCTTTTGTGTGTTCTTACATTTACTTATATTATCCCTTTACCTCCTGACATTAAATAAGGCAAGAGTCTGCATCCTTGTTTAGTTTCTGTTTTTAATTGAAATAGATTTGGTGTGTTGAAACCTATATTATTTAAGTTGGTAAATATTTTTGTTTCATCTCCGGCTGCTGGATATCTATAGTGTGCAGTTACATCTCTTTGTGTGCCATACAGTTAGTGCTTTAAAGAGTAATCCCAAGAGTGGGAGAAGGGAAAGCAGTCTCAGCCTTTGTGAGCCCCTGTTAGTTAGCTCCCAGTTAAGATATTAGGAGGGGGCCCCTTTGGTCCTTGTCTTCTCCCACCATCTCAGCCTCATGGGTATGGAGGATTCAGCCCCCTTATGAGATTGTGCTCAGCTTCTAGGAAGGCAGGGAAGACGGTTATATACCCATATGTAGTTGTTGACTTCCCTCAGGCCCTGGGCCCACGTATGTAGGGAACTGGCATTCACATTTTCATTTCAGGGCTATCCTATGCTGATCCCCAGATTCACATCTCGCTAGAGAAGAAAAGTTTGCCACAATAGCTTTTGCACTGGCTGCGAATGTTTTTATGGGAGGAAGAGAGGAGAACAAAAATAAAAACAACTTTCTTGTTGCTACTGATACATACCCATGGTTGAGATATAATTCAACCCATTCATTTTCTAGTGGAAAAACAGAAGCTTAGAAAGGTTAAATAATATGACCACGATTATAATGATAACTAAGTAGCCAAGTCAAGTTTGGGGCCCTGGTCTTCTGACTCCTGGGTTCATGCACATTTTAAAAATACATCATTTCTAGATTTTTAGAATAGTTCCTTAGCTGAGTCTCTGAAGGTTCAAAGAGTACAAGAAAATAATAACCTCGGGGAGATTCTAGCTGAGTGAATAATGGATTATTTAGAGATGGGTCATTTTTCTTGAGCCTTATAATAAGTGATATTTCTGTAGTAGACTTCAAGTAAAAAACACTGGAAATGTGCCAAAGATGTCATAGGACTTCTATGTTTAGAAACTGTTTTCAATAGGAATAGTTTAGACTAGGATAAATAAACATTTTAGGAACAGATGTCCAAAGAACAAGCAAAAGTCTTAATTTTTCTATCCATTGAAATTCCACCAGAGCAAAAATGTTGGACTGAATAGTAAGAAAAATGATTACATTCACACAGAATAGAAATTTGAAGTATTTACGAATAGAACTAATAAGAATTACATATTCTGATTTTAAAAATTAGTAACTCAAAGTGAATAAAAATTCCAATCCAAAAAAAGAATTATATAGATCCCTTTTGAAATAAAGTATGCATTTTTTCTTCGGGTACCAAAGGAAGAGAAATTAATGACAGTTTGGCAGGTTCTAGACAAGAAGTCTTAATTAAGGCATCAGTTTGTTTTTTTTTTAATATTTTATTTATTTATTCATGAGAGACACAGAGAGAGAGAGAGAGAGAGAGAGAGGCAGAGACACAGGCAGAGGGAGAAGCAGGCTCCATGCAGGGAGCCCGATGTGGGACTCGATCGTGGGTCTCCAGGGTCACGCCCTGGGCTGAAGGTGGCGCTAAACCTTTGAGCCACTGGGCTGCCCCAAGGAATCAGTTTTTTTTCCAACTAATTTATGAAGTTCTGCATAAGCCTGGAAGAATAAGTGAAAAACAATAGCTGAGAAATCACTGAAGATGATGAGTAAACAGGAGTATTTGTGCCAACAGATAATAAAACCTAGAAAGCTACAGTAATTAAAAGGAGATCCTGGTATAAAAACAGATTTTTAAAAATTTGATTGTGATTATGTTTTACCATCTCACCATGATGTTTTTACATTTGTTATTATGAGACTGTGGTTTCACTCTATCATTGTTAAATTTGTTATCGAGAAAGGCATAGCAGAATATCACTCCTCAAAAAGACCAGTACCCAAGCTACAAGTTAAAGTGACAGTCCAGTACATATAGGCCTAAGAGCTTTCTTCCGCCTACATTGTAGGCCTAATTCACTTCCAATCCCTTTCCTTTTTAAAAGATTTTCTTCTCCTGGCACCTGGGTGGCTCATTTAGTTGAGCACCAGACTCTTGGCCTCCTCTCAGAATGAGGGGGGAAGCAAGCCCCGCGTGGGACTCTGCACTCAGCGGGTAGTCTGCTTGAGATTCTCTCTCCCTCTGCCCCTCCGCCCCTTGCACACATGCATGCTGGCTGTCTCATCAATCAATCCATCCATCCTTAAAAAAAAAAAAAAAGGAATTTCTTTTCCCAGCTTCCCCACTGTATGTATATAACCAAGTGGGGCAGAGCATCCAAAAGCAGAATTTTTGTTGTTGTTGTTGTTTTAAAGATTTATTTACTTAGAGAAAGAGAGAGAGAGAGAGAGAGAGAGAGAGAGCATGTGTGTGTGTGTGCCAGGCAGAGAGGGAAAGAGACTCTCAAGCAGGCTCCCTGCTAAGCATGAAGCCTCACATGGAACTTGATCTCAGGACCCCGAGATCATGACCTAAACCAAAATCAAGAGTTGGGTGCTTAACCCACTGAGCTACCAGTGCACCCTCTCCCAAAACCAGATTCTTCTTCTTTCTTCCTTCTTCCTTCTTCCTTCTTCCTTCTTCCTTCTTCCTTCTTCCTTCTTCCTCCTCCTCCTCTTCCTCCTCCTCCTTCTTCTTCTTTTCTTCTTTTTTAAGATTTTCTTTATTCACGAGAGACACAGGTAGAGGGAGAAGCAGGCTCCCTGAAGGGAGCCCGATGTGAGACTGGATCCCCGGACCCCGGGATCACGTCCTGAGCTGAAGGCAGACCCCTGAGCCACCCATGCATCCCAAAACCAGATTCTGAATGAGCAGAATAGAAAGCACAATTTGAGTATGGATTTAGTTTATGAGTGAATAAAATCAGTGATAGAATTTCAGTAAAGGAACCCAGAAGAATTGATTAAATATTAGGGGAATAAATGTCTTTATTGAATATCACTCCAAATAAACTCCAGTTGGGTGACAGATTTAAATAGGAAAAATATAGCTAAGTAAAAAAGAGTTAAAATATAGGTCAATACCTATCAATGTGGGAAAAGCTTTGTCTTTTTAGTCCTTTTTATGGAAATTGAAGATGCCACCAAAATATTTGATTTGGGAAGTACTTATTCTAAATGAATAGTATGTTAATAATCTGGACCTTTAAGGAAAAAAAAGGGGGGGATTTTCAAAATCTGGTGATTCTGGAGAAAATAAAACCACTGATCTGAAAGTTCTTAGAAGCTCAGGACCTAGGACGCCTGGGTGGCTCAGCGGTTGAATGTCTGCCTTTGGCTCAGTGATCCCGAGGTCCTGGGATCAAGTCCCGTGTCGGGCTCCCTGCATGGAGCCTGCTTCTCCCTCTGCCTGTGTCTCTGCCTCTCTATCTGTGTGTCTCATGAATAAATAAATAAAATCTTAAAAAAAAAAAGAAAAAACTCAGGACCCGGAGTTCGTATTTCACTCCTGTGTGACAAGCGACTTTAATTAGAAGTCAGTTTCCTCATGATAAATGACTGTAACTTGAAATAGTATATTCTATCTAGTTCCTGCTAGGAATTTTACCAGCTGGTTGTTAAACCCTTGATGGCTTAAAATCAGCCAAGATGACTATATTTACACAATGGAATCGGCAAATGCTATAAATCAGGACACTTTTTAAGAGACGTTTACCAGCCTATGACTTGAAATAAGAATAGTTTTGTAAAAACTACAGAGAACAAACTGATGGTCACCTGAGGGGAGCTGGGGGTGAAGGGGGAAATAGGTAAAGGGGATTAAGAGGACAGTTGTCATTGTGATGAGCACTGAGTAGTGTATAGAGGTGTTGGGTCACTGTACTGTACACCTGAAACTAATATAAACCATATGTCAGTGATACTGGAATTAATATAAAAACTTAACAAAAAAATAAAGGAAAAAGCAAAATAGGTTCATTAGGGTAACATGAGACAATATGCAAAATGCCTTGATGTATTAAATAATGTTTCATTTCTGTCAGAAATACAGTGTCTGGTATTGGTTTTCTTCATGTATGAAGAAATTTTGAGGTTACCTCACCCAACAACACACTGTGTGTGCACTGAAGTCGTCAAATAATGCTTTCGTATTGCACCTCTCAGCACCCAGCGGGTGCATATTATTTCTCTCTCTTTATCTCTTCTTCAGATATAGTTGCTTCCAAATGTGCCGCTCTTCTCTGGATAGTTTTTTGAGAGCTTGTACCAACCTAAGTGGCCTCACTGAAAGTTGAAATTTGCTGCTATTCCCTGATACTGATTTTGCTGGCTTTGTTTCTACTTGCAGTCCACCATGTAACCTGATTTGTGTTTTTGACATTTTATTTTTAATTGACTTATAATCCGTTTCCTTTCTCTGAGCTTGATCCAAGCACATTATTGTTTTAAGCTTTAGCTTGAGCTGTTGTTTGTTTTGACTCTTCCCAGGCATCTTTGGTTCTGGCTGACAGGGATAGAATGGGCTTTTCTTTCTGTGTTATAAAAAATAAATAAATAAATAAAAAATAAAAAAATTAACAGACTGTATTTTTTAGAGCAGTTTCACATTTACAGAAAATGTGAACAGAAAGTACAGACAGTTCCCGTGTACCCCTTTATCCTGCTCTCCCCAATTATGAACCTACTTGACATATCATAATCACCCAAAGTCTTTAGTTTACATTAGGGTTCACTCTTTGTCTCGTATATTCTATGGGTTTTGACAAATAGTATGATGTTTCCATCTTTACAGTATACAGAAGAGTTTGGGGTTTGTCAGAATCACCAGTGCTCCCCTCTTCATCCCTTTCTCCCTCCAACCCCTGGCAATCTCGCATCTTGTTACTGCCTCCCTACTTTGCTTTTCCCTTAATGTCGCATACCAGGAATCATTAGCATGCAGTTTTTCAGACTGGCTTCTCTCACTCAATATTACGCATGTAGGTTTCCTCTAAGTTTTCTGGCTTGATCGTTCATTTTGTTTTAGCATTGAACAATGTTCCATTGTCTGGATGTACCATAGTTTGCGTTTCCATTCACCTACTGAAGGACATCCTGGGTGCTTCCAAGTTTTGGCAGTTACAAATAAAGCTGCTATAAACATCCATATGCAGGTTTTTGTGTGGCCGTATTTTTAAACTCATTTGGGTAAATAAACACCAAGGAGCATGGTTGCTGGGTTGTATGGTAAGAGGATGTGTGGTTTTGTAAGAAACCTCTAAACCATGTTCCAAAGTGCCTGTACCATTTCATATTTCCACCAATGAGGAATGAGAGTTCCTCTCGTTCTGTACCCTCACCAGCATTTGGTGTTCAGTGTTCTGGATTTTTGGCTATTTTAATAGGCATGTAGTGGTAAGTATAAGTGTTAAGTTATTTTTTTAAATTTCATTTATTTATTCATGAGAGACACAGAGAGAGAGAGGCAGAGACACAGGCAGAGGGAGAAGCAGGCTCCATGCAGGGAGCCCAATGTGGGACTCCATCTGGGTCTCCAGGATCATGACCTGGCCGAAGCCGGTGCTAAACCGTTGAACCACCCTGGCTGCCCTCATTGTTGTTTTAATTTGCATTTCCCTGAAGACAGATGATCTATCTGGAGCACCATTTCAAATCCTTATCTGTCATCTGTATGCCTTCTTTCTTGAGGGGTCTGTTCAGATATTTGGCCCATTTTTAAAAATTGGGTTATTTTCTTGTTGACTTTGAATAATTCTTTATATATTTTGGATGCCAATTCTTTATCAAATATGTGTTTTGTAAAGATTTTCTCCCCATCTGGTCCTTGTTTTTTCATTCTCTTTACATTGTCATTTGTAAATGACTCTTCTTTCTCTTCTGCCTATGGATGTCCAGTTAGTTATTCCAGCACCATTTGTGGAAAAGTCTCCTTTCCCATTGATTGCCTTGGCTTCTTTGTCAAAGATCAGTTGACTTGATTTGTGTGGGTCTATTCCTGGGCTCTCTGTTCTGTTCCACTGATCTATTTGTTCTTTTACCAATACCACACTGTCTCTTTAACTTTATAAAGTGAGCCTTGATGTTGGATAGTGTAAGTTCTCCAGTTTCTTTGTTCTCTTTCAGGATTGTGTTGTCTATTCTGGGTCATTTGCCTCTCCATATAAACTTTAGAATCAGCTGGTTGCTATCCACAGAAGAACTTGTTGGGACAGGCTTGCTTTTTTTTTTTAAAAAAAAAAGATTTTATTTATTTATTCATGAGAGACACAGGCAGAGGGAGAAGCAGGCTCTACGCAAGGAGCCTGATGTGGGACTCGATCCCAGGACCTTGGGATCATGCCCTGAGCCAAAGGCAGACGCTCAACCAGTGAGCCCCCCAGGCATCCCAGATAGGCTTGCTTTTTAAACTGAGAATTTTGGTTTTGCTTTTTTTAATGCAGAAATAGTTTTTTACATTTGTCCTTGTTCCAAGGCCATTTACCTCATACGTTTTTTTCCCTCTTTGGGTGGCCATCAAAATTTTTATTGTTAGCCAGTTTAAGTAATAATAATAATAATAATAATAATAATTTTAAAAAGATTTATTTATTTGAGAGAGAAAGAGAAAGTATGAGTTGGGGGAGAGGAGGAGAAAGAGAGAATGGAGGTGGGGCTCAATATCACAACCCATAAGATCATGACCTGAGCCAAAACCAAGAGTCAGACCCTTAATAGGCTGAGCCACCCAGATGCCCCACAGAGTAAGTAATACTTATAATAGTAAGCAGTTGTATGGAACTTTGTTATATTTCTGCATTTCTATACATAAACATATGCATGTACATATATGAGGTTGTGACTGACTATAAAGTAACAATCTTTATTCTTAAAGACCTGTTCTTGGGCATAAGGATGCTGTAGACATTTTTCACAGACTCCACTGGGATCTTTTTAAACTATGTCTACCTGCCCCCACCAGTCCCTATCTGAAATATCCCAATTGTTGAGAATCAATTTATATTTTGAGAGACGTTACTGTTGAGAGTGCTTGTATAAGAACAGTGGAGGCAGAAAAAAAAGTCTGAGAATCAATGCTATAAAGTAATAAAACCAAACATGTCTCATTTTAGAGGTTATGTCTCTTCTCACTTGTCTGCTCTCTTTGAACTTAAATTTATTTTATAAAGGTATAGGAGTCTTAAGAGCATGAAAAACATAATTATTTTAGTAAATATGCTAAATATAGTGCTATATAGAATTAACTGTCTAAAAATACAAAAATAAATGATTTTTTACTTGTACTTTATCCCAAAGAAAGAATAGGCATGCTAGTTTATATTCCCATATTTTAATTATTCAGGTCTTACTTTATTCTCATTATTAGCATTTAGGGTTTAGCAGATATATATTCCAAGGGTGTTTAATATGACATTGGGTTTTTACAATTTGTAATTCAATGCCTGAGTTGTGTTCTTAAGAATTATGCTCTAACAGTTTTGTCTTTGTTCTCTCATAAGCTTACATAAAGTTTTCAAAATTTCATGATAATATGTAGGGAAATACTGCTACTTTACATTTATAAAATATTTAATTCAAGTGGTCAGGTGATGTCAAATTAATCTAGTTATGTGGAAACTAGTCTTTTCATCTTAGAGTGATCACCCTGGTTTTTTTAACTATTAGCAGAATATGAGAAAAATTCACACATCTTTATTGAAGCTGAACATTATAGTGAAATACAAAATTAGGGGGAGGGAGACCACTTTGAAAAATGTTATCTAATTTTTACTTGTTTAAAAAACATTAGTGAGGCAAAGTATTTTAACTTGTTCACATCTTTTATCTAGTTTTCAGTTTGAGGGTGAGGGTCTTTTTCTAACTGACTTCATTAGTGCTTTCTGGATGGAAGTAAATTGATTAACTCTTTTTTATGCTGCAGATAATCTTCCGGCCTTTTAATTTTATTTTGGTTTTATATACTTACTGTCTTATGACCTTTTTGCACTTAATTCTATATATTGAACATTTTCCCATGTCATTCAGTATTTTTTGATAATGTCATTTCAACAGTCTATAGACCATTCTGTTTATTAGATTATAAAGATGATTTATTTTGCCAGTCCATAACATCAACATTAGATTGTTTTATGACCTGAAATTTCAATCAGTAGATTTGTTCTGTGTTACTTTTTGGTAGGAGTAGTCAACCAGCATTCATGAAATATTAAGAAATACAATTGAAATAAATTAATTTGTTTGATTTTATTTGATTTAAAAATCCAATAAAGATCGGATCTTTTTCCAAACTTGAAATATTTTTATTTTGGAAGGTAGTGTAGATATTTGGAAGAGAAATCTTTATTTGGAAGACAGGTGCAGGTTTTCCTAAAATTTTTGGCTTTATTGGCAAATTTCAATTGGCAAATGTGCAATTTTGATATGTAGGAATATTTATTTATGCTTAATTTATACTTTTTAGGAAGTATAAGATGGTAAAGGCAAATTATTTGAGAGGTCATTTTAACTAAAGTTTTTTTTTCTTTATTGAAGAAATTATTAAAAATAATGTCATTTAAAAAAGATTATACCTCATCCATATACCTAGAGGTTATACCTCACCTAGAATATAAGTACCAAGTCTATTACAAGGTGACTTCTTTGGTCACTTTTATTGTAAAGTAAACCCAAGGAAACTTTGTAATTGTTATGATCTTATAAATCTTATTTCAGGGCTTACAAATCTTATTTATTTTATTTTATTTTTTTTTAATTTTTATTTATTTATGATAGTCAAACACACACAGAGAGAGAGAGAGAGAGAGAGAGGCAGAGACATAGGCAGAGGGAGAAGCAGGCCCCATGCACCGGGAGCCCGACGTGGGATTCGATCCCGGGTCTCCAGGATCACGCCCTAGGCCAAAGGCAGGCGCCAAACCGCTGTGCTACCCAGGGATCCCTACAAATCTTATTTAAAAGAAAAGATATATTTTGTAACCATGACCTTAGGTCGAAGTCTTGAAAATATTATATCTTCCTTTTTATGTCTCAAATGTAAATTAAACTTCTGAAAATTCTGAGTAGTTGTTGTTTTACTATTTTATGATTCCCTAAAGTTATCCAACATAATATGGATATAAAATATAGAGTTCTCTTAATGATCCAAAATAATTTCTTTTAAGATCTCCATTTTGCACAAAAACAGTTAACAGATTCTCTCTTTTATAATACACAATGTTGGATCATGAAACAGAGTAAACAAATAGGTCATTGTTTAAAATAAATAGTGTGTACTGTGTTCAAAGGACTGTGAATTTTTGTTTTGAATTGTTCTTATATAATTTTAGTTCTAGAATACAATACATACTATATTTTAATTTGTGATACAAAGATATTAAGTTTTAGGTACAATATTAACAATTTGTAATATTCTTTAGATTAGTCACACATGATGCTTAGATATTAAAAAATAATTTTTCATTTTCATTTTGGAGGAAAAATACTCCATTTTGTGGAAAATAAGTAAATAAAGGTAATGACTAGGGCATGAAAGGATGCCAATTATTTGGAAATGCTGTCTTTCAAAAATATTTTTCTTAATTTGCAGTTATTTTTTCTGAAGTAACTGCTGTAATCTGACTTTATTCCTTTCTAAAATTTTTTTTTAAAGTTATCACAGGTCACTTTTATTTATCTTGGCACACTGTGTTTGGTAGAGTACGGTTAGTTGCTTTTTGTTTCCTTGATAGAACAATTTATGATTTTGGAGAGTATATATTTAGAATAAATTTGTTGTACTGCAATTATGTACACACATACAAATAGATATTTCGCATTCGATTGTGTTCTGCTTCCCCCTTCATGGAAGGGTTTGCTTTGAGAACAGCATACGAAAGGGCATTACTTGGAGATCAGGTTGGGGTAGAGAAGTGCAAACTTGCAGGTTTTCAGTGAATAGTCTAGGCCACAGGGGATGACATCAGCTGAAGTAGGAGAATGGAAGGGTCTGTATTAAGCAGCTAGCTGAAAGAGCGAGGTGATCAGATAAACCACAGATGGAAAGCCAGGCAGTCAAGAGAACAAAACCTATGAAGATTAAAAGCGTGTAGCAGTCAGCGTGTGCTCTTTTTGTGCCACAGCTGGTGCAGTGTGTTATTTGCCAGGCACTGTGACATCCCTATCTGAATAAATGGGACCCCTGTCCTTTGTATGATTACAACGAAAGTCCTACAAGTCATTGTTCATTCCTTTCCTTTACCTTGATGCCAAATTCACTAACATGTGACAAATGTCAGGTCCTCTCCTCTCCTGTGCCATTCCATCCTCTTAGCCTGAGGAAGGATCATCTCACCTGCACCTGCATAGTGGCTTCCCTGGTTCTCCCTTTGCCCTCTTCCCATCCATTCTCTTTTGGGAGGAGCCTGAGAGATCTTTGAAGAGAAGCCAGATCCTATCCCTTTCCAAGTTAATACTTTCCACTGAATTTTAATTTCATTTAGAATAAGATCTGATTTTCCTACAAGGTTTTAAATCCCTGACTAATGATCTTGACCTTATCTCAAATTACCCATCACTCCTGCCTGCTTCTTCCCTTGAGCTGCAGCCACACTGGTCCTTTAGTTTATCAGACAGGCACACTCAATTTAGTGCTTTCTGTTCCTGGTGCTTTGCCTTGCTGCCTCTTTTTCATCATCTGGATGAGTTCAAATGTAGCTTCTTCAGCCTTTTCATGCTCATGCTTTCCAAAATAGTATCTATCAATGCCAGTCTCTATTTCTTATTCACATTTGTTTTATTTCCTTCATTACATATAACTTTTAGAATTCATATTCATTCATTCATTATGGATTTATTGTATACCCAGTATACGCTAGACATTGTTTTAGGTACTTGGGATTCATTGATGAACAAAATGCACAGAAGAGAATCCCTTTTCTTAGGAAATTCACATTAGTAGGATCAAGAGAAAAACAGTACATAATAAAAAAACACATAGCTAAATTATAGTTGGGCAATTTGTTAGAAAGTAGCAAGTGTAATAGACAAAAATAGAGTATTGAAATACAGATTGGGAGATCGGGATGGGATTTAGGGACAGGATGCATATTAAATAGGGTGGTTATGGGACACCTGGGTGCCTCAGTTGGTTAAGTGTCTGCTTTTGGGCCTGGGTAATGATCCCAGGGTCCTGGGATTGAGTCCCGCATTGAGCTCCCCACCAAGTTTCTCCTTCACCCGCTCCCCTTGCTTGCGCTCTCTGTCAAATAAATAAATAAAAACTTTCAAAATAAATAAGTAGATAGATAGGGTGGTTATGATGGGTCTCATTATTGTGTTGATAATTAGAGTTCTTTTGTTTCTTTTACTTTTAGCTTCAGCACCAGTCAGCAAAGTGAATAAGTACTGTGCTTCCTCTAACTTTCATTCCACTTTGGGAAAAAAGAATATCATCATGTCAAGCATTACAATTGACCCAGATGTCAAGCCTGGTGAATATGTCATCAAGAGCCTCTTTGCAGAATTTGCTGTTCAGGCTGAAAAGAAAATTGAAGTTGTAATGGCTGAACCCTTGGTGAGTAGAGGTGACCTATAAATCTGAAATATTTTCTTAACTTTTGTATTAACCATTATAATACAAAATGTCCAAAGGGAATAGAGTACTTGGGAAAAAAAAGAAAAAAGGAAACCAATCTGAATAAGCTACATACCGTATAATTCCAACTCTACGATATTTTTAAAAAGGCAAATCTATGAAGACAGTAAAATGACCAGTGGTGCCTGGGGCTGGGGGTGGATGAATGAATAGGCCCAAAAAAGAGGATTTGTAGGGCAATAAAAATCCTCTGTGTGATTCTGCAGTGGTGGACACATGTCATCGTGCATTTGCCCGTACCCACCGAATGTACAACCCCAAGAGTGGACCGTAATGTAAATTATAGAACTTGGATGATGAAGAAGTGTCACTGTCGGTTCATCAGTGGTAACTCATGTACCACTCTGGTGGGGAGGCTATGCAAGTATGGCATGGGGTATATGGGAAATCTGTACCTTCTACTTCATTTTGCTGTGAACCTAAAAGTGCTCTCAAAAAAATTAAGTCTTAAAAACTAAGAGAGAGGTTAGTAACATGGTGATCTAGAAAGCTGTAATGACTTTAGAATCCACCTTGGTAAGTTACTGCAGGTCACCAAAGAACAGAAATGGATTTCACCAGGGGGGAATTGTGGAGACAGATAAAACATAAGAGAACATAAAGGAAAATCTAGAATATTCTGCAAGTTGATGATATGGTAGTCACCAAACTTATAATAAAAGCAATAAACTTATTTTTAGACAGATAGTGCATGAGACATACTTACGTGGTGAGAGAAGTTCCATGTGATTAGAGCTTACGGGTGGGAGGAAGGAAGAAAAAGACTGAAAACAAATGCTTGAGTCAGATTCTAAGGGGTTGGAAAGATGTTGTGAGAGATAACACAGTGGTTGGACCCTCGCAGGGAGAAGAGATTAAAGGCGGAGACTAGAGGGGCGCCTGGCAGGCTCAGTGGGTAACGGCATGTGACTCTCAATCTCTGGGTTGTGAGTTTGAGCTCCATGTTGGGGGTAGAGATTACATTTAAAAAAAAGTCTTTAGGGATCCGTGGGTGGCGCAGCGGTTTAGCGCCTGCCTTTGGCCCAGCGCGTGATCCTGGAGACCCAGGATCGAATCCCACGTTGGGCTCCCGGTGCACGGAGCCTGCTTCTTCCTCTGCCTGTGTCTCTGCCTCTCTCTCTCACTGTGTGCCTATCATAAATAAATTAAAAAAAAAAAAAAGTCTTTAAAGGCAAGAGACTACCATTTTACTATTGTATATAATTCAGGCTGGAATGAAAAGAGTCTTGAATTAGGACATTAACAATGGATGGGCTTGGAGAAGAAAGTAAGGTAGATAAATAATGGAATTAGTAGAACTCAACAAATGGGAGTAGGTGTTTTGAGGGAAAGTGAAGGTTAAACGTTCTTTGCAGTGTTAGAAGAGATGATATTAGATAAAGAACATGAGACTATTAATGGGGTAGGAAAGAAGAATAAGATAATTTTTCTTGTGTGTGTGGTAAACTTGAGATACCGGTAATCTAAACCATGTGGAGTTATGTTATTGGTAGCTGGGAATTTTTTGTCAGGGACCAGAAATGGTGACCAGAAGTAGAGATTTTGGCATCATCTACAAGAGGGTGATAAAGCCGAAAGAGCAAATGATGATCAAGAGAAAGAGAGTCTAGAATAGCATTGTTATTGTCAAATGATATAGAGAGGCAGGGTACGATGAACACTGAGAGAAGTTACTGGACTTGGGAATTAAGCAGCCTGAGAGCAGAATTAGGGTGATACAGCTTTGGGAAATAACTTTGGGAGTTTGGAGGGGCTGCATATCACCGTGTCGGTTAAAAGCAGAACGATCATAATGAAGATGGAAGGTGGAGGATGGAGCAGCTGGGTGAGGGATGGGGGACCCAGGGGCTTACTTGAGTGGCAGCATGAGGAGTTTGGCACAGAAATGGCTTCTGAGCCTGTATGATTACTCACTCTGCTGTACTTCTAGGAAGGAAGGAGTGAAAGGAACAGAAGACAGACTAGGTGATGACCTAAGAAAGGTGGGAAGTTGAAGGAGGTATTGTTCTGTGTTCTGAAGTCCTACTTCACTAAGAAAATTAACATTGCTAAGATTGCGAAGCCCTTTGAGTGGGTACGTGCATGGCTTGCGAGTGAATTTCCTGCTGTCCTTACGTAGAGAAGAAACTACTGTGAAGAAAGCATCTCTGCCAGATGTGCTTGCAGTCTAATAAATAATCATACGTAAGAGATCATTAGCGAAAATGGATGTTTTAAAACTGTGCCACTGACTGTGTTCAATTTAAATCATTCCATAGTTGCTTTCTTTGTAACAAATTAATGATTTTGGTTTTATTAGTGTGTATATATTTACAGCATGTATGTAAAGTTCTGCCTTAGAAATAAGGATTACAAGAACTCGTAGATATGAATTAATGATCATGAAGCTTGATTATAAAATACGCTTGATCTATAAAGTGTTATTTTCTTCATCAGTGGTCTGTGAATTACTTGATGCTGTGCTATGCTAACCTGCTTAACCAGCATATAGTAAGAGAGGGAAACACTTAAAAACAAATACATTAAAAAAAAAAGCGACTAGTTGATAATACTGCGTAAAATTGAAATTTGCTGAGAGTAGAACTTAAATGTTCTCCCAAAAAAGGGTACATATTTACAGTGATGGACGTGTTAACTCAATGTGTATATACATCAAATTATCAACATTGTACTACACTTTATATTATACTTGTGTTTGTCGATTATATATCAATAAAACTGAAAAAAAATGTTTATGAAAAATTTCAAGTTTGTATAAAAGTACATATCATAGGGTAATGAATCCTCCAAGACCCTTCCCCTGGCTTCAACAACTTTTTTTTTTTTTTAAGATTTGATTTTATTTTTAAAGGTTTTATTTCTTTGAGAGAGAGAGAGAGTCAGAGTCAGAGCATGAGTGGGAGCGGGAGGAGCAGAAGGAGAGGGAGAAGCAGACTCCTCACCCCAGGGTGGGACTCGATCCCAGGACTGTGAGATCATGACCTGAGCCAAAGACAGACACTTAACTGACTGAGCCACCCAAGACACCCCTAAAGATTTTGGTTTGTAAGTAATCTGTATTCCCAACATACGGCCCAGACTCCCAGCGCTGAGATCAAAAGTCACACCTTCCACCGACTAAGCCAGCCATGTGCTCCTGCCTTCAGCAACTTTGAACTCACACAGCACTTAAAAAAACAAAAACAAAAACAAAAAACTAACTACCTATTTTATAAAATATTTATTTTATAAAAATAATTTAGTTAATAGCAACACATGGTATCGTCCTGTCAGCTCTCAAATATTATGTATTCTTAAAGGAATTTTATTTTGAAATATAAAGTTCTTGAAGGTAAAGGCATTAAAAGAAAATATGGGTGAAATTATCTAACTTGAGTTTATAAAATGATGATTTTGTATCTTCTTTCTCTTTCTTCCAATGCCATTGTCATTGTCCTAATTCAGAGGCAGCTTCACTCATATTAGATCATTGCAATAACCAGTAAATAAGTGGTTTATCACCTTTCTGTTTGCCTTGCTCTCACCCGACTTTGCTTCATGTAAAACAAATATTGGGACACCTGGGTGGCTCAGAGGTTGAGCATTTGCCTCTGGCTCAGGATGTGATCCTGGTGACTGGGGATCAAGTCCCATGTCGGGCTCCCTGCATGGAGCCTGTTTCTCCCTCTTCCTGTGTCTCTGCTTCTCTCTCTCTCTGTCTCTCTTATAAATGAAATAAAATCTTAAAAAAAAAAAGTCTTTAAAAAAATAAATATTATTACCTTTTTCCTTTAAAAATCTTGCTCGCTTTTTGTTGCTGTGGAATGAATTCAAGGTCCTGTGGGTCATTCCAGCCTCTTCATAGTCTTCTCACAGTTTGTGTAATGTCTCATGATTCTCTTATCCTGATGTGTGATATGACACTTAACGAATTCTCTATATATTCTTTTGTCCTGGTGTGTTTGCCCTCATTTTTCTCTTGATCCAAAATACTTCTAAGTCTTCTGTATTTTACGCCTGTACTCATCCTTCCAGACTTCCCACATGTTGCCTCTCACGGAGCAGGCCTCTTCAAGCTGTACAAATCTTTATCATACTAATTTTTCATACTCGTAGATTCTGACATTGTCCTATTAATTGCTTGCATGTTTATCTCCTCTGATGTGAGCTACTTGATGATACCAGGAGCCAGGTCTCCCTTACCTTTCTGTCTATAGCGCTGCCTATGGTGGTAGATGCTTAGTAAAGATTTGTCCTTTAAGTTGACTTTAGCCTTAAAGAGCATCACTGTGGCCTGTGCCCTTTGTCCTTCCATCAAAACATAATACTGTCAGTGCTCTAGCTGGAGTGTTTAATAGTCCTTTCATAACAGCCTGATGCTGACTATGTTTTTTTTATCCTGTAATTCTGTAGCTCTTTTCAGAGACCTCTGCTGTGTAATCTGAGATGATAAAATTTGGTGAGTAGTGGTGAGGATTCCATCAGAAAATTGGTGTTTTTACCCCACCATTGTACTCAGAGAGGAGCAGCACTCCCTGCTTACTCTTCCTGACATACCAATGGTATATGGACTGTAGCAGCCAAGGACAAA
This sequence comes from Canis lupus baileyi, assembly GCF_048164855.1. Lineage (NCBI taxonomy): Eukaryota > Metazoa > Chordata > Mammalia > Carnivora > Canidae > Canis > Canis lupus. Next base: position 46,576,709 of record NC_132851.1, on the reverse strand, counting down.
TGGTACCCAGGGTCCTGGGATCGAGCTCAATTGCTTTGTAGGAGAACAGTTACTTTAGCTGTTCTCTCATTAGACTTGTAGCCTCATGAGTTCGGGGATTGTCTTACATTTTGCTCATGGTTGTGTCTCTAGAGCCTAGAACTGTGCCCAGCATACTGTACACTCGGTAAATCATTTAGATAAATGAGTGAATGGCTGTGTGGATGAATAGACGCCTGACTTTTCCCCTTGCCTATTTAGGACTAGTTCTTGTTTGGTGAAATGTGTTGGTTGGGCTTTTCCATTGGCTCTTTACCATCTCCCCTTCTCTCTGCCTTCTTGGTGTTAAGTCTTCTAAAAATTCTTTTACTGTTGTCCTGGTCATGGTTTAAGAGAGAATGGAGGCTATGTGTGTGTCCAACCTACTCTCTTTAATTGCAGATTCCTGAGCTATTTCCACATCAGTGTTATGCTACCAAAATCTTTTCAATAAATGCTCTGCTTTCCCTGGAGGCTACATGTTGCTGTTGGTACTCTACACGTATACTTGTTAAAGAATCAAATTAGAACATAGAAGGATTGTAGCCTTTATTTTATTTATTTATTTTTTAAAGATTTTATTTATTCATGAAAGTCACACAGAAAGAGAGGCAGAGACACAGGCAGAGAGAGAAGCAGGCTCCATGCAGGGAACCTGATGTGGGACTCGGTCCCAGGACTCCAGGATCCCACCCTGAGCTGAAAGCAGATGCTCAACCGCTAAGCCACCCAGGTGTCTCGGATTGTAGCCTTTAAATCATTGCTAGTTTTTTTTTTTTTTAAAGATTGATTGATTGATTGATTGATTGATTGATTTGAGGTGGGGGAGAGGCATAAGAGAGGGAGAGAGAGAATCCCAAGCAGACTCTCCGCTGAGCACAGAGAGCAATGCAGGGCTCTATCTCATGACCTGGAGATCATGACCTGAGCCGTAATCAAGATTAAGATGCTCAGCCAACTGAGCCACCCAGGCGCCCCTCATTATTAGTTTTTTATATTATTATGGAATAATGATGTTATAAAAAGTGGAAATAGTTCTGCATTTTATATAACAAAAGTAATGACTCTTGCTTCCATTTTGGCTCAAAATAAACACTGTCCACAGTTTTTCAGTTGATTATTTCTCATGTCTGTTACCCAAGTCTGTAGTACCTGCCACCTTTTTTTAAGGCATAAATGGGAGGTTTTATGTGTGGTGTGTGTGTGTGTGTGTGTGTCTTTCTGTACCTAGATATTTTTAGCAATGTAAATTGGAGATTGTTCTATATTACCCTGTATAAATTTGTCTCATTCTTAAGAGTTGAATATTATTTTAATAAAAGAATGTAACATGTTTTTACTAGTTCCTATTGATAGGCCCTTTGGGAGCTACTTTAATTTGGAGCTACTGTGAAAATAAATGCTGTGGTAAATGTTCTTGCACAGGAGTCTTTGCATACATGTATATGTAAATACAGAGAATAATTTCTATTCTATTCAAGCATTTTTAAATCGTGTACCTTTTCAAAATGTCATATTGGAAGATACCACAACTGCTTGAGCAATGATGAGGGCGTCCTCAATCACACTTTAATTAAATTGAGAGGTTAGTACAGAGTTCTTGATTAGTAATCTATATTTAGTGCAGTACACTTCTGTTTTTGTACTTAAGATAACTTGAGCATCCTTTTGCATTTTATTATGGAAAAAATATTACCACCACTTCCAGGTTTAGGGAAAGCTCAGTGAGGATTCCAGATCTTTAGAAATCTTTGAGGAAGCATGAGTTTGTTGAGAAATAAAATATGTAAAGATAAAACAGTATGTAGGTGTTTTTGAAAAGTTTATTGCTCTTGATTCTGCTTGGCCATTACTCTAATGCATAAACATGCTTTCCAAGTCATAAGTTTCACTTAGATCAGCAGTCCTCAAAATATCACTGAAGACTTTTATTTTATTTTTTAAGATTTTATTTATTCATTCATGAGAGACCAAGAGAGAGAGGCAGAAATACAGGCAGAGGGAGAAGCAGACTCTATGCAGGGAGCCTGATGTGGGACTCGATCCTGGGACTCCAGGATCATACCTTGGACCAAAGGCAGGTGCTCAACTGCTGAGCCACCCAGGTGCCTCTCACTGAAGACTTTTAGACTTACAGTGTAAAAGGGGCTGACATGAGTGAGACACGAAGCTGCTTATTGTCTCCTCCAACTTCTCATTTTTTAGATTTGATTTATTTATTCATGATAAACATAGTGAGAGAGGCAGAGACCTAGGCAGAGGGAGAAGCAGGCTCTCTGCAGGGAGCCTGTTGCGGGACTCCATCCCAGGACCCTGGGATAACGCCCTGAGCCAAAGACAGACGCCCAACCACTGAGCCACCCAGGTGCCCCCCAACCTCTCATCTTAAATCTATAGTTCACATTAGGATAATAAAGTTTCTTTATTTAGCTTCCTATTTTTCAAACTTTTAGAAATAGTGTTCTGTGGAACTTGCTACAGGACTTTGTGCTTTACTTAAATTTTAGAGCTAATTGGACATGTATATTGTGTAGAATCATCATTTTGCATTGTAAATGATGTGTATCTTGGTTTTAGAAATACAAAACTTGTTCTGCAAGATAATCACCTAAGTATGCTTAGCCTGTGAGGGCCCAGGTGCCACAGACATGCCAAAAACCTATCCTTGTTAAGAAAATAAAGTGCCACAGGTGCTTTCCTGATCCCACTTAAATTAGTTGGAGACAAGTTTCACTGGACAGTTTTTACGTTTCAGTGGCAAATACGTTTGTGGGTTTGTTTTCGTAGAGATGAGTAATGAATGACAGAAGGAGATGGGACTCTACCGGAAAAAGAAGCTTGAAAATATATGTATTTCTAAATTCTCGTTTCTTTCATAGAAAGGTGATATTCCTTTTTCTTTGATACATATTTAATATTAAAGTTTAATTAAAAAGCATAACAGTTTAGGAAATCATCCTAAAAATCTCAACAAATAGTCATTGTATGAACATAATTCCAGCCATCTCTTATATTCAATAGGTAAGCTAGGTGAGTATATTTGGGGTCTCGAGCAGGGCAAGGCAGTAGGAAGACTAACGAAAGGGATCATGCTGTGTATGCTATTTTAAGTTAAACTAATTATGTTAAATTGTGTTTGCATTAAACAGAACAAAAACTGAAACTAGAATGATTTAATTTCTGAATTCAGGTAATGCCTTCTGTTATAGAGAGAATAGTTCTTAAATCTTTAAAGTTAAGTGTAAAGAAGCAAATATGCTGTCATGCATGCATGGAGGTTTGGTGACAACTAGATTTGAAAATGAGGAAATTAAACCACTTCTTCACAATTCATGATTTTGTTTAGTTACATTGTTCTTTCTCATATTTTAAAACATGTCTGTTCTGTAGCCATAATCTTCATGGTTGTACCATCCATTGTTCTAAGCTTAAGTGGATTTGCTGGATGCCACCAAGCACAGGAAACTCAAGAATAACCCTCAAGTTTAAGAATGAGAGGAAGTAATCTGCATTCTTTGTAGAAAACTCAGAAAATAAAAGTAAGCTGATGGTACAACCACAAAACAACCTCTTATTCTGTTTCTTATTACTAGTGTGTGGTAAATATATTTCTAGAGCTGTAAATGTATCGATGTGTATATACTACCATATATACATTTTATCCTTTTATAAGAGTATTATATCAGTCATTCTCTAATTTGATTAATACATTGAAAATGTTTTCTCAGTCTACAAATTTAGTTCTACCTATCACTTTACTGGCTACACAATACTCTAATGTGTAGCTGTACGATGATTTTCTGACCCAAATTCCCCATTGTTGGGGGATGTTGATGTTGCTTCTTTTTTAAAATTGCTTATTTAATGCCCTTCTATAATGTCTTTTGTGAATGTGGGACTCCCCCCTCCCTGCCCCAGACATATTCTTTCTTTGGATCAAAGAGGAAATAAAATCTGAAGTGATGTTTTTATTAGTTGTTAGGATTCTCCAGAGAACCAATAGTGTATGTGTGTATAAAAAGAGATTTATTAGAAGGAATTGGCTCACATGATCCCCAAGGCTGAGAAGTCCCACGATCAGCAGTGGGCAAGTTGTAGACCCAGGAGAGCTAATGGTGTTAAGTTCCATTATGCAAGCCAGTTCGAGAAGAGCCCATGTTTCAGTTTGACGTGGAAAGAGAGGTAGGGCTAGACTGATGCCCCAGTATAGTCAGGGAGGAGTTCCTTCTTACTCTGGGAAGGGTCAGCCTTTTGGTTCTCCTCAGGCTTTCAACTGATTAGATGAAGCCCACCCACATTAGGGAGTTTCATCTACCTGCTTTACTCAGTCTACCAATTCAAATGTTAATGTCATCCCAAAACATCCTCACCCGGAAAATGTTTGACCAAATATCTGGGTAGCCTGTGATATAAAATTAACCATCACAGTAGCCAGTGCCCATCAAAACTTCTTTCTGACTAGGATTTTCTTTGTTCCCCCACCCCTCAGCCCATTGCAGCATAGTATCACAACCCATTCCTTCACCCCTTTGTTTTCTACTGAGTGGAGACCCCTTTATGGCCCAATGACTGACTGACTCCTCCCTCCCTCCCTCTTCTTTCCTTCCTTCCTCCCTTCCTTCCAAAGAGAGAGAGAGAGCTGGGGGAGCCCAACGTGAGGCTCAGTCTTCTCACCTTCAGATCATGACCTGAGCTGAAATCAAGAGTGGGATGTTTAACTGACTAAGCCACTCAGGTGCCCCTCACCCCCACCCCATGACAACTTTTCTGTATAACTTTAGACAGTGATCTGGGCTGACCTCTTTCTGGGTCATTTCTTCATATAGCAAGGAGTGCACATGCAGGTGAGAGAGGGTGGAGAGAATTTACTATCAGTGATGTTCCCCAGACCCATTGGTTGAAGGGTAAAGGACCTGTACTTTCCATAACAAGTCCTTTGAGCCCTCGTTGGTTCACAATTTTTGCTTGCTCATAGTAGGAACTCAGTATGTGTTTTTTCATCAAACAAATTAACAGAACAAATGGAAAGTTAAAAAATAAAATATTCCACTACTGTTGTGTGCTGAAGGAAGATGCAACACTAAATTGGAAGCTCTTCCTGATGCCATTTAAATTAATAGGAAGCACACACTGAAAGGTCACCTCATGAAAGTATTGTGTTTCACTGTCAATACACTGTTTCTTTCAGTAGTGCTCTTTTCCCTTGGCTTCTGTGATGTGCAAGTTGAAATGGCACAAAAATCTATGTAGTAAAAACTTTCCACTCTCAGCCCCCAACCCTCTCCTCTTCCTAAATAGTTTCTTTTCCCACTTGCAAACACATATTTTTTTTAAAGAGGTATTTTATATGTAGTCAAAAGTGCGTGCTTGTGTGTGTGTGTGTGTGTGTGCTATGCACTCATTATAGCCGATTTTTCCATGTTAATACGTACAGAACTGTACCATTCTTTTAAAAGTCTTTATGGTATTCTATAGATGTATATTAATACAGACAGGGTTTTATTTATTTCTAATTTTGCTTTTGCAAATGAAGCTGTAGCATATATTCTTTTTTTTTTTTTTTTTTTTATGATAGTCACACAGAGAGAGAGAGAGAGAGAGAGAGGCGGAGACACAGGCAGAGGGAGAAGCAGGCTCCATGCACCCGGGAGCCCGACGTGGGATTCGATCCCGGGTCTCCAGGATCGCGCCCTGGGCCAAAGGCAGGCGCTAAACTGCTGCGCCACCCAGGGATCCCTGTAGCATATATTCTTTTATGAACATCATTTTGTAGATTTGTGACTATATAAGACAAATACTTATAAGTGAAATTTTTCCTGGGTCAAAGGATGTATACATTTCAACATTTTGGCAAATATTGCCAAATAGTTTTTTAAGGACATTGTTACCTATTGACTTTTCATTGGCATCATTCGAGAGTTCTGTTTAGTAGGTAACCTCACCGACACATTGTGCTATCAGACTTTTTGAACTTTATAGGGCTGATAGGTAGTATTTCTTTGTGTTTTTAACTTGTCTTTCTCTTGTGGGTGAGGTTAAGTATATGAACAGACATTTATGAGTTCTAAACATTTTCTTTTTGTGAACTGTCCATTGATTCTTTGTATAGTTTTCCTGTTGGATTGTTGGTTTTTGCCCCAGTGATCTGTGGGAACTCTTTGTATATTATGGAAACTATGCCCTTAGTCTAAATTGCATGTCCAAAATAGCCAAACCATGGAAGGAGCTGAAATGTCCTTTGATAGATGAATGATAAAGAAAACTGAGATACACAATGGAACATTACTCAGCCATCAGAAAGAATGAATACTGACCATTTTTATTGACATGGTTGGAACTGGAGGATATTATGCTGAGTGAAATAAGTCAGTCAGAGAAAGACAATCATCATATGGTTTCACTCATACGTGGATTATAAGAAATAGTGAAAGAGGTTATAAGGGAAAGGAGGGAAACAGGAAAAATTAGAGAGGGAGACAAACCATGAGAGACTCCTAAATCTGGGAAACAAAGAGTTGCAGAAAGGGAGGTAGTGGGGAGGATGGGGTAATTGGGTAATAGGTATTAATGAGAGCATGTGATATGATGAGCATTGGGTGTTGTACTATATGTTGGCAAATTGAGTTTCAATTTTTAAAAATCTGGGTTTTTTTCCTATTTTGTCATTTGACTTCCTTTTTTCGTGTTATTTTAACTATGCATATACTTTTTCTTTATGTGGTTGAATTTAATATTTTTGTTTTGCTCTTGCATTTGGTGTCATATTTAAAAAGATCTGAGCTTGTTAAAAAAAAAACTACCATCTTTTAGGACTTCTTTTTCTTCTAGTGTTTTAGTGTTTTTATTTCTCATGTTTAAGTCTTTAAAACATTTAGGATTCACTGCGGTAATGAGCCCATTTAATTTATCCTTAAGAAAATCTAATTGTCCCACACAGTTTGTTAAAACTTTGCCTCAGTGTTTGAATTTCTACCCTTACTATTTTCCCATGTGTATTTGTGTGTGTTTTCTTTTCTGCTATAGTGATCTATAGTGTTGTAAGTTCTTATTATTCCTGATCATTTCTCCATATGAACATTCTATTTTAAGAAATGGATCATATTAAATTGATAGAGTTTAGGGAACATTGATATCTCATGTGGTTGAGTGCATAAAAGTTAACTGAGTTTTTCAAAACTCACTTCTAGGGCCTCTTCTTATATCTTTTTAGTTAATTGACTTTGTTTTATGAACTTGATTACTTTCTGTACACCGAATGACTTCCAAATGTATATCTGCAGGCTAATCCGTCCCATGTTCTTCAAGCCCCTATTAGTCAACATCTTCTCTTTTGTGGCTTACAGGGACTTCAAATTCAACATGACCAAAATACATCCTTCCACCCAAACTTTGTCTTCCCATTGTGTTCCCACTTTCAAAGGATGGTACCACTATCCATCCATCCATGCACAAACTGGAAACCTAGGAATCATCCACCAACATTTGTTTTCGGTCCCCTGTGGGCACCTCCTGCCTTGACCCCCAATCATGTGATTACTCTTTGGGAGGTTATCATGGAGAGAGAGCTGTGGCTCTGGAGCCACACTGCTGGGGCTTGAATCCTAGTTGTGTGACCCTGGGGAAGAGGGAGTCTTACCCATGTTTAAAACAAACCTAATTACAGATGAAAACAAAAACAATTAATGAATCTACTTATCATATATAAGATTTCTAATATTTTGTATATGTGCCTTTTTTTTTTTTTTTTTTTAAACCACAGGAGAAGCCATTGTCTAGATCTCTTCAAAGAGGTGAAGATCTTCAGTTTGACCAGGTAATGCCAATTTTGGAGGGATATTTTTTCCTGAAAAGAAAATGTTTATCCTAAATCTGGTCCAAATACATCCAATATTAAGAAATTATTTTGTTTGTGATTCTTTTTGTCATTACACATTAGATTCTGTCTGAAATTGGTTGTTTTTTAACAGAGTAAATTGAAGGAGCTATTAACTGTGAGCTTTATAGTTCATGGAATGATCTGTGAACTTGATTGGTTTCTCTTCATTTAGCATCTTAAAACTTTTTTTCATTGGTAATCTATGTGCCCTTTGAAATTTTCTTAAAATGTTTCCAATTACATGCCTCAATCTTTCCTTGTGTACCAATCATATAAATTTAACAGAATAATAATTTACCTTTTTTTTTTTAAGTGAGAGAAGAGGGTGGGTGAGGGGCAGAGGAGGAGGAAGAGAGATTTTTTTTTTAAAGATTTATTTATTTATTCATGAGAGACACAGACAGAGAAGCAGAGACATTGGCAGAGGGAGAAGCAGGCCCCATGCAGGGAGCCTGAAATGGGACTCAATCCCAGGACCCCAGGATCATGCCCTGAGCTGAAGGCAGATGCTCAACCACTGAGCCACCCAGGTACCCCGAAGAGAATCTTAAGCAGGCTCCATGCCCAATGTGGAGCCTGACATGGAACTTGGTCTCACAACCCTGAGATCGTGACCTGAGCTGAAATCAAGAGTCAGATGCTTAATCGACTGAGCCACCCAGGCGCCCCATAATATTTTACCTTTTAACATTTTGTTTTTTCTTGTGGGGGCTATCAGAACCTTAAAATAGAATATTAATATCTAAAATTGAGTGTGATATTCCTATAGCGTTAATTCTTTCCTCTTGCTGAGATTAAATGTTTGATCAAGTTTATTTTTATCATAATTCATTTCATTCAAGAATTATTTTTAAAAAAAAGAATTTTTTTATTATGTATTGATGGTTTGCAAAAACCAATAACCCAGATTAGCTCTCTATTGGTATCTAGTTTTCCTGTACTGCTTTTCTCATAATTATGTATAGGAAACAAATTAATGTTCATATTAGTCTAATTGACTAGATAAAGGTGACTGGCTAGAATTACCTGGTAGAGACTTAACAAAATATTGTGTTTTTGGATTCTAGCCCAATTCTGAATCAGAATTACTAAGAGCAGTGCTCTGGCATCTGTTTTTTACAATAACTCCCGAGGTGATTCTGACGCATACACTTACTGAGTAGCCACTGGCCTAAGAAGAAACCATAGATAGAAAGGCTAGTTCTCTGTTAGCAATATTAAGATACTTTATATAAGGCTCTTCAAATCTCAGTGTTACTGTAAAAGATATTATTACTAATTATTAATCTTTACTTGTTAATATATTGTTTTAAAGATATTCAAGTCTTTTTTTTTTTTAAGAAAGATATTCAGGTCTTAAATCCACTAATGATGAATAAATGTATAATCAGAATTTGAAATTCTATTAAACAGTGATTTTAAGGAATATTTCCATTTTTTATGTAAACGATTAATAAAACTTTAAATGGTCATGCCCCATAGTTCAATTTTTTTTCCAGAGTAAAGAGCCAAATATGGTAGAAACTGTTTTAGTATATATCTACAACAGAAGATGGTATATTATTTTTTTCTTCTTTAGATATTAAAAGGATTTCCTTTGAGTAATACTGTTCATTGTTAATATAAGTTTGAAAAATTGGTTAAATAAAATTAGAATCTTGTTTTTACTTTAATTTCCTATATTAAAAACTATTTACCTGTCAAATTATGGTAATTATAAATAAAAGCATGATTAAAGGAAGGCAGAGATAATGAAAAAGGGAAAAAGCTTATGCAATCAAATAAACTGTTTTATTCTTTTCTGTTTCCCTGGATGAAGTACATTTTGAAGTTTACATGAAGAATGTAAAATATGAGGAAAATTAAATGTTTAATTCCTGGAAGTATCAAATTATCTTCATCAACTGACGCTTTCTATAATCCAGGACCCGAACAAGACCTTGAGTATTCCTGCAACCCATCACTTTTTAGTTAAGAAAAACAAAGTGAAGCATGTTTGACTGTATACTTTAAGATATTAATTTTATGAGCAGTGAGTTGCATCAGATACAGAAATTCCTTTGGAGAGTTTTGTTTTTGGGGGGTTTTATTTTGGTTTGGTTTTTTTTTTTTTTTTTTTTTCTCGAGATCCTCCAGATGAAGAGTGAGTGATCTTAGAGACTGCTTGCTAATGATAGCTGGTGGGCCTCTTACTGCCACTATAGGAACACTGATTTCCTTCATGAAATGAGTCTGATATTCACCTAGAATTCAGATAGTTTGAGTAATGCCTTAAATTGAATAGCAGTTGCTCATCCTGCCATGTTTATCCTAGAAATAGTAATCATTTCCAAATGATGGCTAGTAGAATTAGGAGTGTGATACTTCGACCATGTATTTTATCTTCTGGTAATATCTTGTGTTTTCAGTTGATAAGCTCTATGAGCTCAGTAGCAGAGCACTGTCTCCCTTCCTTACTTCGCACCTTGTTTGACTGGTACAGACGCCAGAATGGAACTGAAGATGAATCCTACGAGTACAGGCCTCGATCTAGCACAAAGTCTAAGGGGTAAGTAGCTCATTGTCCACTCTTCTACCCAGAATGGAAACACTTTCATTGAAGGAGGTGATACTGTTCTCAACCGAAGACAGTTATTGTTTGGTTTCTAAGCAAAAATATTGATTACTTTTGTTATGAAACTGATGATAAAGGGAAAGCATAGTCCATACTTACCTGTAAATCAAGGGAGGGTACCAGTTAAGGTAGATGGAACTCCACGGTATTCATCAAGCGCATAGTCATCATGCAAAAATGAATTTCAGGAGTGCCGTGTCGGTAGTTCAGTGAGGACCTTTAATAATTCTAGAAGTTAAGAAAAATATTTAAAGAAGGTTCCATTCATATGGTTTGTGAAGAGAAACAATTGGTATACAGGAGGACTGCCAAACCCTATATTGTTACCATGAGACAGACTATCCTTGGTGCTCAAATCCCAGAACTTGTCTTCCCCTCCTTTAAATTTTCCAGGAAGGTATTGGCTTTGCATAAAACCTCTATCTGTGTTTGGGAGATGGTCCATAGTTTGGAATTGGACTTTCATTGATGCCACTTTGTGATATTTCAATTTAGATAAATGAAGAAAGTTACCCAGCACTGTATTTTCATCAGAAATGTTATTACTTTTGTGGTTCTTAATTAAAAAAATACTAATCAAATATGGAGCAATGTTAGATTTTCTAAATAAAATCTAAAACATTTTTCTTAACCGATTCCTTTAGAATGGGTTTAATTTCTGTCAGAATAGTGACATGTTTATAAAGACTGTATAAAATATACAACAAGAGAAAGAAATGAGAGTGTACATATATTGGATAATTTAAAAACAACTTGTATTAACAGTTGCTATAGGACACCATACAGTTGAGGAACTCCGTAAGTAACCGAACTGTTAACCAAAAGCTATTTTAAAATTCATGGTCTTTTTTTTTTTTTTTTTTTAAATTCATGGTCTTAAATGCAATCCTAACTTGGGGTTCTTGTTTCAGGGATGAACAGCAACGTGAAAGAGATTATCTTCTTGAAAGGAGAGACTTAGCAGTAGATTTCATTTTTTGTTTAGTTTTAGTTGAAGTCCTAAAGCAGGTAAGAAGCTCTTTTGTCTGTAGTGTTTGTGTTTCTTATTCTTATTTTGCCTTCACATTTCATTTACCTTATTTAGGATGTTATGTCTTAAATTCTAGCCCACATTAGCTAGATTTCTGCAATATAACTGCACTTCTTTCAGTTGCCTGGGGCTTTCATGGCCTTTACCTATCATTTCCTATTCTTTTTACCTTTGCATGCCATCTAAGATAGGAGATCTTGTTAGCAAAAGTAAGCTGAACAGAATTTGGGTTACATCTGGGCTTTTAGCTGTGAATGTAGTCCGCCTGTCATTCATCTACTTCAGTCTACTTTCAAAGAATTTCTCTTCTGAAGCCATCAAGCCTACATTCCGACATGTAATAATTGCACAGTTACAATTAAGGAAGAGGGGCAGTTTGACCTGGGTAGCACCAAATTGTCAAGTGTAAATGGGAAAACACCTCAGGATAATACATTTTTTTATGTTTATTGAATGACCTTTAGGATAATGGCATTGTGCTCATACTGCACTCATGAGTTTAACATCTGAATAACATAAGCAGTAAAGCTATAAACATATAATGTCTGGTATTATGTATATTTTTACTATTCAAAATTAGTATAGGTATACATATAAATACCTGAACTCATTTTGAAAGTTTTTTTTTGGGGGGGGAGGGAGTGTGTCAATTTTTGTTTTTTTTATTTACTAAAATCAACTACTTTGTTCAAATTCATGAAAGTGTTTCTTTATAGTTTGTAGTCTTTAAAAAGTTACCTATCATTCAAAGATGAGCCACATATTTCCAACCATGTACATTGTAACGCTTTGAAAAAGGTAGGAAACCTAAAAGAACAAAAAAAAATCATATTCTGCATATATAACATGTTTGGACAGGGGTTTTGTTTTTGTTACACAAAATGGAATAGAATATATAATATGAAAACAAATGTAAGATGTAAAAGTTAATTGATAGTCTATTTTTATTGACAGAGGCTAAATTATTTGAATTATGTATTTATACTTTGCATGTTTTTATAATATATGTGAAAAATCATTAAAATCCACAAAAATTTGAAAAATGAAAAACAGATGAATGAGTTAATCAAAGGTGAAAATCATTTAAATTAATTGGTACCTTTCATAAAGGTCTTTCTTTAGGTGTATGAAAGAAAATTCCTCTGAGAGTTGTGCTAACAAGCCAGGTTTGCTTTCTGTGACATCAGTTTTGCTGGTATCCAGAGACCCTGAGGCCAGAGTAGTTAGGGATAGAAGAATTTAGGACCAGAGCCGCCGTTGACCATGACTGGACTTTGCCTAGGACTCCTTGTGGTTGACCTCTTGCATCTCCTGTCTGCTGATGTAGATTATGTGAGTGGTTTGGTAACCACCATCTGCACTTCTTTGCTTAATTAAATACAGGGTTTCTTTTTTTAGCAGGAGAGATTATAAATTGCCTTAGACATCCAGGTCTCTCTCCCTCTCTGATCTGGTTCCATGGTGCCGCCCCACCCCCCACATTCTTTCACTTGCCAATCAGTGTTTCCTTTGAAAGTTGCTCCTCATTGCAATTTCAGAGCTTCTGTGCACAGACAACCCTATATAAGTTTTTCTCTCTCCTCTTCCCCTTCCTCTTCCCTGTCCTTTACCTTTCCCCATCCTCTTTATCCTCCTTCCTTCCTCCTCCTCTCAAAAATAATCCAGATAGCTCTTCTGGTGGAGAAAACCATAAGATCTATAAATTTCCATTGGACTCGTTTTTCAAGTCCATTCCACAAAATCCCTTCAGATCCACTTTCACCTGGACTCTTAAAGTGTGGGGGGGAAAAAAAAGAAATAAAACAGCTTTAATAGCTAATTTTTGTTTTTGGTTCTGTCACCGTATTGTTCCAGCCTACAGTGGCCTTTCCACTTCCTGTTTTCTCTCTTTACCATTATCCTCATACTTTCACTCAAATGCACCTATGAAAGAATAAAATCTATCCCAAAGAACACAGAGATGCTTTATTTATTAAAGATCTTACATAAGGTTTTTTTCCCCCTCCAGTAAAAGGGAAGTCTTTTTAGCTTCTTCAAAACTAATAAAACCAGAGAAAATGAAGTAAAAATCAATAGAACTTTCTAAAATATCATGACCAATTTTCTACCATGACAAAGTGATGTAGAGTTTAATAGATCCAGAGACTAATCAATGTAATATATCTTGAATTTAATAGGACTTTTACTTTTGCCCCACATAAAAGACACATATTAAAACATGACTCAGTTTTATTTTGATGAGATGGACAGTCCCAGGAGTACTAAAGTATTGATACATGATTGGGTCAGTCTTAGGGAGGAGTAAATATTCCTTATGGTTTAGTCCTTGACCTCATATACTACAATTTTTTTGTCTTGAATAATTTTTCATGTCTTTCATCCATGTTTAGAACTCTTCATGATGCATAAAGTCTCTATATCCTTTGTATCAGCTGGTCATTGTAATAAAACTAAGAGACAGCCAGGGCAAGTGTTTTCATCCTAGCTCTGCCATTGTCTTGCTGTGTAACTTGGGTGAGTTATTATCCATCACTTCTTTCCTCCTCTGTAAGAGAGGGATGATAATAGTATCTATTTTTGTAGAATCGTGAGCATTAAATACAGTAATGCTTGGGACATGGAAAGTGCTCCATAAATGTTATCTGTTATTTTCATTTTGCAGATGAAGAAATGTACTTAATTTAGTAATTTGCTGATGATCATAAAGCAAGTTCACTCTTTTACTCCAAGTTTCTCCTGTTAATAAAAATATTGGTAAAATCAGTGACACAAAATTAGGTGACCAGCATCTTGGAAAACTAAAGTTTCACTCTTTACTCCAAGTTTCTCCTGTTAATAAAAATATTGGTAAAATCAGTGACACAAAATTAGGTGACCAGCATCTTGGAAAACTAAAGTTTTGATCATAACAAATTGGACAAAGAATTGAGTTTGTATAAATGTGATGAAATTAGTGTGATTCACTGTAGGAACAAAATTAATTCAAGATGATGGAGGACTTTTTTTTTTTCCCCCCAAGAAAGTCCAACATAATTTGAGGGTCATGGCCAACACAGATTTTAGCATGTTAATACCAAAGGCTTTCAAATTCATGTAAAAGCATGTTTAAACAGTAACATAAACATTTAGAAAGTTTGAAACCATTTTCTTTTCAAGTAAATTTTAGTCAAACATTTACTCATTGAAACAAATAAGATTGGGAAACTTGGTTTTGTGAGCCACTTCCAGCTCTTGGCTTAGTTTTACTACTGCTATTGTGAAGTATGAGAAGGTGGAGTAAGTACATCCTTAGTATTTTCAGATTTAACATTTGTGTAGTAGATGTAGATGAGTTGCCTGAAGGTTTATGCAAATACTTGTTATTTTTCTGAGGCTAAATGTATTCATTCCCCTTTCCATTGAAAGCTGATCTGTGTGGTAATGAATGAGCCTCACTGACTCCACAATATCCATATCTTAACCTGATTTTGTTGTTTTTCACTTTCATGATGTGATAAAAGCATTAAAGTTTGGGAGGTGAGGGGGCTCATTGGTTGAGCATCTGCCTTTGGCTCAGATGCTCATTGGTTGAGCATCTGCCTTTGGCTCAGATCGTGATCCTGGGGTCCTAGGATTGAGCCCACAGGGAGCCTTCTTCTCCCTTTGCCTGTGTCTCTGCCTCTCTCTCTGTGTCTCTCATGAATAAATAAAATCTTAAAAAAAAATAAAGTTTGGGAGACGATGCTGGGAATGGCCTTGAAATAAAACTTGAGTATTCTTTTTTTTTTTTTTTTAAGTTTTTAAAGTAATCTCTATATGCAAGGTGTGGGGCTTGAATGCACGACCCTGAGGTCGAGATCCTCTGAGCCAGCTGGGCACCCCTGGGTATTCTTTAGAGTCTACTAGGTATATAGCCTTTTGGAATGTTGAAGTAGAATTAGAGCTGCTTCTAAAATCACAGATGACAAGACTAGAAAAAGTCTTGATACTGTAGGTGGGGATATTACTCCCTGAAAGTAGAACTTTTTATCTATAAGCCGAAATGGGATTCTGCTCCACGTCCATTTCCTGAGATTCAATTCGGGAGTGTTCTCAGTTTTATTACTATTATTGAAAATAAAGGGGAAAATAGGGATATTAAGAATGTGCATCCTGATAACGTTCATTCTTAAAATGTTTGGAAGTTTTACTTTTACCTTCCAAAAATTAAGGATAAGACATATTTCTTCTTTTACTTCTATTTGTGTCTCTCTTCTGGCTACCATATGATAAAATTGAAAGCTTTCTTATTTGTTTCCTTTATTAAATGCATTTTTATATGTCAGAAACTGGGCATACAGTATGTTCTAGAGAAGGACACATCAGCTTCTGAACTTCAGTTCCCTCATCTGTAAAATAGGGAACAAGTATCTACCTTGTAAGATGAAGTGTTACAAAAATACCTACCTAATGCCTGACACATAAACACATAAAAAGCGTTGACAGTGACAACAGTAGGGTAGTAATAAAGAGTATACAGCATGGCGTAGTGCCCTACCTGTCATTGTTAGACTTCAGACATAGCTGGACCTAATAAGACAGTTTAGGAGTTTAGGTTTAAGTTAGCTTGCATTTCATCTCTCTAGCCTAGAGCACATTAAACATCCCTGTGAAGAAATCAATATGGTAAAACCACAACACAGCACAGTAAGTGGAATATAAACAATTAAATCACATAAAATGCAGTGTTGCATTATTATTGCAAGGTCAGTGAAATGTGTGGGGCCAGCCTGTATGATTAGCGCCATGAATTCTGGAATAGATTCTTGAAGTCAGGCTGCAGGCTGCAGGCTCCGGGTACAGCCTATTCCTGACCAGTTTGTCATCCCCTGGTGGTAGATGTAGGCTCCGTTTTAACCATCAGTGGGTAGCCACAGGGCTGAGTGGGATATAGAGGACAGAAGCATTGATGATAGTAATTGTTGTTGTTGTTGTTACCTTAGGGCCTATTTATGGGCTCAGTGGAGGGGAGATCAGGCTGGGGGATGTATCTCCCTCCTTGCTTCTCAATGGGCCCTTGTTTCCTGCCATTTTTCCTACCAAGCTTTCTCCTCAGTATCTCCATCCATATTTTCTAGTCCTTTCATGTTCTCTACATTCTCAGGAGATAAGAACTTTGGTGTCCCCTTTAGAAAAAGAAAAGGTGAGAGAACAAAAGAATCCATCTCCAATTGTAATATACTCGATTTTTCATTCTCTTGGGGCTAGTGATTATAGGGTTTCGGTGTGTCGTCTGTGTTTTATAGGTGGGAAGTGGGAACTTCCTCAAGGTTATATAACTAGTAAAAAGAGAAACTGTGGCTTGATTGAAATAAACCAAAATCTGTGGTCTTTCTACACTTTTTCATTGTAGTGAAGAAAACATTTTTATTTATTGTATAAAGGTTTGAATATAGTTCACTTATAATAAACTCATCATCTTGATGTATATACAAGGAGCGCTTTGGGGGATACTGTTTTGAGTTCCTTATTAATATGGAATAACATTATTGTCCCAAAAAGGTGTTCAGGGTACCAAGTAAAAGATGGTCATGCCTCTGCTTAATTGATCAGCCAATATTCTGAAATTCCTATATGAATAAAACATGATGTTATACTTTTATGAGGATGTGTCTGCCTATAAAAGATTGAGAAGCTTTCTGTAATTATACAGTCAAGCATAAAATTCATAGTTAAGTATTTCTAATTGCTAAAGAAATTTTGGGTTTAAAATTCAGTCTTCCAGTGTGTGGGACAAAGGTTAAGATTATTCTTGTGGGGTCTGAATTCTCGAACCTTACTAAGCAGAGTAAATTCCGTTTCTGTGCAGTTTATTAACGTGGGCTCTTCAAATCGCTGCTTCTCTGAACAGATGAATAAACTTCTTTCCTATATCATCAGGCTACTACTAGTACCAGGTTCACTGAGAACTAAGAAAAGTAGCATTTGGATTACAGTTGTTTCCTCACCTAATCCCTATTTGATTTTGTGATGGAGCACATTTTCTTCAAATTGGATTCCGGGTGCAGGCCTTGAGGATGGTCTCGGTTTCCAGGAAATCTGAGATGAATGCTCTCTCTCATCCTCCTCTGGTCAACAGCAAATATCAATATGCCTAGCCAAGATAAAGCTCTAGCCTTCCATCCTGGAGTAGAAGTTCACCATGAGCCTTTCGAAGCTGTGTTAGCTGCCTGCCTCCCTCTGCTCGGACAGCATTTTAAAAATGGTCCTAGGATTCTCCTCTGTGTTGTGCAAGTTTAGTCACTTTCTCATTGAGCTGAGTACCAGTCCAATGAGTAGTTACTTACTGGATTTCTCGTATGTCTTGTCCCTCATTACAATGTAATTGTAGTTACTGTTTCTAATGGCTCTCTCCTATTTACTAGGTTTGAACCAGCTCCTGATCATTATGCAGAACTAAATTCAGCTCCCCACTGATAGATTCCTGATTTACCTTTGTAAAAAATATCTTTATTTTAAATAAAAATCTCTCCTTTATGAAACCCTCAAGAAACATTCTCTGACCATCTCTAAATAGTTTCCTGTTATTCTTTTCCCTAGTTGAGTTTGTCACTTTCTTGATAAATCTCTATTACAATTTTATCCTATTGATAAGATGTTCTCTACTGTATATTGTTACAAATTTTAAGGAAGTGTGGAATTCCTGTGTGTTTTGTTTTAATTGGACTTCAGGGCCACAGAATGGGATAAATCATGATCCTGGTTCAAGATACACTGTTATCACTGGTGTCTATGTGGCTACCTGTGTTTTTGTTTACAATATAATGGTTACCTGTGAGGCCCCAAAATACCTATAGCTTACGCCTAATTATGTAAATCTCTCCTAGTTTACTCCCTTTCTATCCTCTTACCATTATACTGATTTTTATGTTATTCTCTTTTAAAAATGTTTTCATATATGTTTGAATAGTAAGTTTTTCTCATCTTTGAATTTCCTAAAAAAAAAAATTGTATCCTACTGTATATTTTTCCTCTGGGACTTACTTTTTCACTCAACAGTATGTTGCAGGGATTAATCCATGAAATGTATAGCTATACGTTATTATTTTCTTAACGCATATAATTGCTAGTGTATCGGAGCTCCACCCTCTTAAATTCATTCCTGGAGCCCTGCAAATTAAGCTGCTGGAGCTCACATTAACAGGAGAAAAGGTTTATTGCAAAGGCACATGGAGGCCTTCTTGGAAAAGAAGTCGAAGACACAAAAGAATGGTTAGACCCTGAAATTTAACAAAGAGCAATACATTGTGAAGTGACAAGACAAAGAAAAGGAAAAGTGGCAAAGGGTAGTAAACTGGGGGGAGGAAAATATATGGGGGAAACTAATGGGAGATAAGGGCTGTTTAGTAAGCTTTGTGCAGACCTACCTTATTGTCAACTTTCTGATGATAACAGTTGCCCTTTTCTTGGTATGGGAAAGAGGAGAAAAGACTGCTTTTAGAGGCAGAAAGGGGGAGGGTGAAGAGCTTTGCCTGCACCTGCTATTTCTCAGCTGCCTTCAGCTCAAAATAATTCTCATGCCAAAGTGCCATATTTTGTGGCGGCATACTTTGATCTGCTTCATTAGGTTGTGGGCTTTATAAAAAATTGAACTCACACCAGCAATGTCTCTGAAACATCATTCACTTACATTTTTTCTACTATTTGGTATTATCAGACTTGACTTTTCCCCATTGAATAGGTATATTTTCATTCTCCTTATAACGAATTAAATCAAGCATCTCTTCATGTTTATTAAGAATAAGCACAACAAAGGACAAAAACAGAAAATTATAAAGCCTAGCCAAAAGCCTTCAAAGAAGTGAAAAGATACTCCATGTAAATGTGAAAGAGCACAGTTATCCCCAAATTGATCTATTGATTGATTGCTACTCCAATAAAAATCCTGATGGTTTTTGTGTACCTTCAAAGTTGAATATGGAGGAACAGTGAGCCAGAAATGGCTATGCTCTCTCTGAAGGAAAATAAGGGGGACTTTCAGGGCCAGACATCAGAACTTATTCAGAAAGTGTAATAATGAAGACTGTATGATTTCAGTACCAACATATAAAAGTTGATAGAATAGTGAGCTCAGAAACAGACCCACACATATATAGAACTTGATTACTTATCAGTGGTGACTTGTATAATCTCTGATCCATCAGTTCCTCCTTTTGGACTCTTTCCCATTGTCCTTTTGGACTATGCAAGTATATGACATTAAGTATACAAGGTATTTATTGTATAACATTATATTGGTCATTGAAAATCTGGAATGAAATGTTTGTCAATAGGAAGCTCATTAAATACATTTTAATACACTGAGTATTATACAGCCGTTGAAAAGAAAGGAGGAGCTCTAAGTACTGACATGGAAAGATGAATCAGGGACCCTTGGTTGGCTCAGTGGTTTAGCGCCTGCCTTAGACTCAGGGTGTGATCCTGGAGTCCTGGGATCGAGTCCCACATCGGGCCTGCTTGGAGCCTGCTTCTCCCTCTGCCTGTGTCTCTGCCTCTCTTTCTCTTTGTCTCTCTCTCATGAATAAATAAAATCCTAAAAAAAAAAAAAAAAAAGAAAAGAAAACGAAAGAAATATGAATCATCCTGTTAAGAAAAATAAGGTATGTGTGGGTGCATGTAGGAAAAAATCTGGAAGGATATATACCAAGCTATTAATAGTGATTATAAAAGGGGGAAGGGGCAAGGATTTTACTTTCTGGCTTAAAAATTTTGATTTGTTTCCCATATTAGTAGGTAGCTTATAATTTTTGAAGAACTCAACAAAACAAAAATATTTAAATGACAAATTTCTAACATGAATAAGGCCACAAATAGTTTTACTCTTTTATTTTTTCACAAATAGTTTTAAATTGTTGGAAAAGTTGGTGTCGTTTTGGCCTACTATTTAGGATAGAAAATCAGACTAATGGAATGTGTGGCTGGCTCAGCCTATCAAGTGCTACAGAGAAGTACATGTGGGCATTGTCTTAATTTCCCGACGGTAACAATGACAGTCACATCAGCAACAACTGCTACTTTTTCCCCTTTCTGGGCCATAGTTCAAGGATTTGTGACTATGAAGCTTAACGTTCTTAAATTTAGAGCTTATTAAATTAGATGGGTAACTGAATTCTCAGGGAAAATATAACATCCTTATAAAAAGGGAAGGTTGACTAAATGGTAATAGATCACATAATGGAAATGAAAACTGCTTATTGATTTAATTAGTTGAAATGTGGAGAATACTCAGAAAAGATTTGTAACCTACTTAGCTCTTGCTGACTTGATTTTTTTGTTGTTGTTGTTCTAGATTCCCGTTCATCCTGTGCCCGATCCCTTAGTCCACGAAGTTCTAAACTTAGCTTTTAAGCACTTTAAACATAAGGAAGGGTAAGTAAAATACTAGTTGGGGATTATTGATTTTCTCTACAGGTTTAGACTGTTTAAATATAATTCAAACCCTCATTGATCATTTGTTTTTAAAAGAGTCAGAGCACTTATCTTTTTTTTTTTTTTTTTTTCTTAATCCACACAGAATGCTTGTAGGAAAGGTGTTATGTTTTGTTTTTTAGGCTCCGTGCCCAATTTGGGGCTTGAAGTCATGACCCTGAGATCAAGAGCCCCATGCTGTACTGACTGAGGTGGCCAGGTGCCCCCATAGGAAAGATTTTATTGAAATAATTCTTAAAACTATTGATTGGATTTATAAGAATTAGAAGGTTAAATCTCATGACAAAGTAAAATCCAGAGATAGAAGAAAATTCATATGGATTTTATTGTCCTATCAATGAATCATCAGAGGAAAAAAAAAAGCTGTGTAACATCCTAATAAGAAATTTTCAGATTTATTAGGGAGAGTTTATAGAAAAAAAATTGATAATACATTTGTTCTCTTGTTGTTTTAGATATTCAGGAACCAACACTGGGAATGTGCATATTATTGCAGATTTATATGCGGAGGTGATAGGGGTTCTTGCCCAATCAAAGTAAGTGTTATAAATCACTGACCTCAGTTTGT
This sequence comes from Canis lupus baileyi, assembly GCF_048164855.1. Classification (NCBI taxonomy): domain Eukaryota; kingdom Metazoa; phylum Chordata; class Mammalia; order Carnivora; family Canidae; genus Canis; species Canis lupus. The sequence goes on along the minus strand of NC_132851.1, from coordinate 46,555,156 downwards.
ATTTTAGAATGCTTCATTGCTAATATCGTAGACACCATTTTAGATCTATTTCTTTTTCATAGTTATTTTGAAGTCTACTCCACCTTTTATTACTTAGCTGCTTTATTCCTTAGGGGATTTTAAAGTTACATCCATACATTAATTTCACAACTTTTCATTTATTTGGGGTTTTCCATAAATATCTGAATTGAGGAAGTTGGAAATGACCAGGAATAGCCAAAGACATTACCTTATGCTTATTTTTAACTCTTCTATAAGAAGTGCCTTTTTATTTTAAGTCATTTTTTTCTTTCTTTAGAACTCTACAGAGCTAATAATGACTTTTAATACTTTCTAGTTGAGTACTTTCATTTCTGGGGTAGCAACTCAGTGTCTTCCTCCTAATTATCTTATTTGTTTTAGCACCAAACAGAGTTTTGGGTAGGTAGAAGAGATCCCAAAAAAGAAAAAGGAGATAATAGATTACTTCATAAGGGTGTTGTTCATTAGGAGCTAAACTCATTGAATTGTCTCGAACCATCATTCTAAGAAGCAAAGTACAATTCTTGTGAATGTTTAGTTCCTATGATTATAGTGACTAATAATTATTATGAGGAATTTAATAAAGGAGAAAAACCCTTGGAGTCTAGTGTTATTGCAATGGGAAGATTTTTTAATCTAATATATTTTCTTTATCAAATGCAAAAGAATACATTCATGAAAAATGGTATTATACTCTCCAAGACTCAAATAGAAGTGGATAAGTAGTATTTCCTGTCATGTATCCGTATTTCATGAATATGTACTATTTTTTTTTCCCTTCTATAGTCAGTGATAATTGGAAAATATGCTTCATTTGTCATTTTAACTTTTAGGAACTGGTTTTGCCAAGTAACATTAATAGTAAAATACTTTAGCTATTTCATATTATATAGACAGAGGAAATTAAGTATTATTGGTTATTAACCTGTTAGGTTTGCAACATAAGCAGAGAAAAAAACCTAGTCACCTTATCAGTTGTGGTCATTTGAATCCAGGATGGTGCTTACATTTGAAAGCATTTCAGTTCTTTAGCTTATTCACATTATATGAAACCATGTCCTCAAATTCCTTTCCTTCAGGTTTTTCTCCAGTGTAAGGAGAAATTAATTTGAAGTGACAGTAGTCTAAAATTGATTGGTTCATGTCTTTTAACAAATTTGTAGTCCCTAATGTGTTCTCCATATAACTCAAATTACGGATTATATAAAAAGCAGCCTTAAAAATTAGAGACACTATCTGATTTACAGGGGGATGTTTTATAGGTGGTTTATTTGGTTGTATTATGATCTTTATTAAATGATAATGGAGCTGCATTGATGCTATTATAGGAATAAAGAAATCTTATTTTCTCTCCTTATGGAGCTTCCCATTTTAAAATAAATGAACAGCAGATTTAGAATAACAAATAACTTTGTTTTTCTCTCTGCTTTTCTGGCAATTTTAATGAGGCCAGATAAAAGAGATGATGTTTAGGTAAAATATCTTTAGATTTCCACCTTGAATATCATACGGGAAATTAGTGTTTATTTTTTATTTTTATTTTTCGAAATTAGTGTTTTGAATTCATATATTATGTACTCACATATATTAAAGGTTTCAGGCTGTGAGGAAGAAGTTTGTGACAGAGTTGAAAGAACTACGGCAAAAGGAGCAAAGTCCACATGTCGTACAAAGCATCATCAGCTTAATAATGGGAATGAAATTTTTTCGAGTAAAAATGTATCCTGTAGAAGATTTTGAAGCATCGTTTCAGTTCATGCAGGTGATCTATCTTCTCTATCGCAGGGTTTAGAATTAGCCTAACAGTAGTTATTCTTGCTCTTCGTGACTTTTTAAAAGAAACAAAATGTGTATAAATTAATGACATCATTATCAATTCCTTTCTCTGAGTGTTAGTTAAGTCATAACAAGCGTGAATTAACTTTCTTTTTTAATTTGAGCATGTTTTTACCTTAGCTTTTTGGTAAAAGGACAGTATTTACAAAATCATCATGATCTTCAAATTTCTTTAAATCTTCCTCTCTTGTTAACCTAATGTATACCTCTTTCTCCTTCAAGGAATGTGCTCAGTATTTCTTGGAAGTAAAAGATAAAGACATAAAACATGCACTTGCTGGTTTATTTGTGGAGATCCTTATCCCTGTCGCTGCTGTAAGTATATTTTAATTTTTGTATTAATGTGTTAAAAGTACTTTTTTGCTGAAGAAGTTGCCACGTGAAATATTCTTACTTTCTGGTAATTTCATAGACTCCTAAGTGGAAAACTTTGAATGTAACATGGATTCAGGGAAAATGGTTATTAGCCAAATGCCAGTAGAGCATTGATTAGTTTTGTCATTAAAAGAGTAGGCCCAGGCCCTTAAAATCCGGAGTCTGTTAGGAGGGCAGAGAATTTGCAACCTTGAGTCTAGGTTATGCCTCTAGGTAATGGCTTCCCGAAGTAGCTCAGGGCAACATGCCACGTTTACTCAGGACTTTAGCTTCCTGCAATGTGGTAGCCATTTTAATAGCCTCTGATGAAAAGTACTGTAACAAGTACCTTGGAATTTACAGAACTGTTTCGATTTTAAATGTTCATTTCTGTAGTTGCTGTTGATGTTCATCATCATATTTGTCCAAACATCTATTCTAAATTATTTAAAAATAGGGTTACTATAAATACGATTGCACTAACTTCTAGGGAAGCCAATTTATAAAAGCCTCTCCTGGTATAAAAGCAGTGTGTTATCTGAAAATAATTTTGCAGTTACTAGTAACAGCCTGCTATAAATAGGATTAAGAGATCTTATAATACTTAGATGCCAGGTTTTTTCCCCACTTTTTTTTTGTCTTAAATCCAACTCAGTCATTCTGTATATGTGATCTGCTACTCAACTTTCAGTATGCTACACTCTGCTGCATAAATATTCTTTTCATATATATCATTATTTCATTTTTTTAAAGTTGAGGTAAAATTGACATGTAGTGACTATGCATCAAGTATACAGTGTTGACATATGTATGCATCAGGGAAACCATCACCACAGTCAAGATGATGTGCATATCTGGAGCACCTGACTGGGTTAGTTGGTTAAGCATCTGACTCTTGATTTTGACTCAGGTAAGGCAAGATTTAATCTCAGGGTTGTGAGATTGAGCCCTATGCTTGGCTCTGCGCTGGGCATGGAGCCTGTTTAACATTTTCTCTTCCCCTCTCCCCACTCCCTCTCTTTAAAAAAAAAAAAAAAAAGATGATGTATGATGTATATATCTGTCACACCCTAAAAGTTTCCTTTTATTTTTTTAATCCGCCCCCCCCTTCCATTCACCCCATCTTTGGATAGTGCAACTGTCAATCTTCTGTCACCCTACCTTAGTTTTGGTTTTCCTAGAATTTTATATCAATGGAATTTTACAGTACAAAACCATCTTTTGTCTTCTTTTACTCTACTTAATTATCTTGAGTTCCAAGTATGTTGTGGAATATATCAGTGGGTTTTTCCTTTTTTCAGTAATATTTCATTATATAGATACCCTACATGTTCACCTGTTTTTGGACATTGGGTTGTTTCCAGTTTTTGGCTGTTAGAAATAAAGCTGCTCTGAAGATTTATGAGCAACTCTGTGTATGGGGCATATGCTTTTATTTCCTTTGGGCAAATGTGTAGCACTGGAATTGGTGGACTGAATGGTAGGTATGTGTTTATTAAAGAAATTGTCAAACTATGTTCCAAAGTTGTTGTACCATCTTGCATTCCAAGGAGCTATATATGAGAGTTCTGGTTTGTCCACAACCTCACCACCTCCTGCTTTAGCCAGTTGTCTTAGCCATTGTACTAACTGTGGTGTGGTGTCTGACTGTGGTTTTTTAATTTGCATTCCCATAATGACTAATGATTTTGAGCATCTTTTCATGTCTTTTATTTGCTGTCCATATATTTTCTTTGGCAGTATGTCTTTTGAAATCTTTTTCTCTCATTTTTTATATGGGGTTGTGTTCTTTATTGGGGGGGTGGGGAGGAGGGAGGTTGTGTTCTGATTGAGTTTTAAAGGTATATATTTTTTTGAGATATATTTATATATATATATATTTTAAAGATCTTATTTATTTGAGAGAGAGAGAGAGAAAGAAAGGGAGGTGGGGTAGAGAAGGGCAGAGAGATGAGAGAGAGAGAGAGAGAGAGAGAGAGTCTTAAGCAGATTCTGTGCTGAGCACAGAGCCCAAACTGGGGCTCCATCCCACAACCCATGAGATCATGACCTCACCCAAAACCAAGAGTTGTCAACTTAACCAACTGTGCTGCCAGGTGCCCTAATGTATTTTAAAAATATGTTTTGGTTGCAGATATTTTATCAGATATATGCTCTGTGAATATTATCTCTTAGTCGATGATTTGCCTTTTCATTCTCTTAACTGTCTTTAAAAACTTTTTAATTTTGATGAAGTCTGATTTATCAATTTGTTCTTTCATAAATTGTGCTTTTCTTATATTAAGCCTTGCCTAACCCAGGACCACAAAGGTTTTCTCCCATATTGCAGTTTTAGGGTTTAATTTTAGGTCCGAGGTCCATTTTGAGTTAATTTTGTATATGGTTGAAGTATGAGTTGATTTTGTTTTGTTTAATTTTTTGTTTTGTTTTTACATATTGACATCCAATTGTTCTAGCACCATTTATCCATTTTATGACAAGATAATTCTTTCCAAGTAGCTTAGCTTTTTGCTTAAAAAATCAGTTGGCTGTATGTGTGGGGGTCTATGTATCTGATTCTGTTATGTTCCATAATGGTTTTATAAATGATAGGTTTATTTTATCAAAAAGAAAACAGACTATTCACATGGCTAAAAACTGAAGTGGGAATCTATCTGCCTGCAAATCTGTAATTCATGACTTTTGTTCATAGCCATTATTTAAAAAATTTCAAATAAGTAATATTCAATAAGTAAATATTCAAGACAGGTGTAAAAAAATCCTGCCAATCACTGTCATTAATGTTTGAACTTCTTCACTTCCCTGTCCATCTTTCCTACACACGCTCTAGTCAGGACCTGAACACCACAAACCATTCATATGATTACATAGATCACCAGGCATTTAGTTCAGTACTATACAATGAAAATCTAAACTACAATTTGATTCTCACCATGGAAATAAATTTCTTCTCCTTTAAAATTTTCAACTAAAATAAAGCCTGGATAAATGGAAAGTTATTAGCTTCCTTTCCTAGCCAAGATGGTATAATTTATAAAATCATTTATAAAACCATCAGTTTTAGGCTATTATCATTAGTACATGTACTTCCAACTTATTTTTCTAGAAGTGGTTAGAATTATTGCTTATCCGGGGATCCCCGGGTGGCTCAGCGGTTTCGCGCCTGCCTTTGGCCCAGGGCGCGATCCTGGAGTCCCGGGATCGAGTCCCACGTCGGGCTCCCAGCATGGAGCCTGCTTCTCCCTCTGCCTGTCTCTCTCTCTCTCTCTCTCTCTCTCTATGTTTATCATAAATAAATAAAAATAAATCTTAAAAAAAAAAAAAGAATTATTGCTTAATCCATCCCAGACTGTCATTTGTTCTTCCCCCTAGTCTGAAAATCAGTTCCTGCCAGGTACCTAACTGGGATTAGGTTGTATTTTTAAAATAATTAAAAGGAGCAGATTTCAGGAAGAAAGACCCTTGACTGTGGTCTATTAATGCTTTGTTGCCTTATTTTTCTTTTATGTCATGTTTGCTTTTGCAGTGTGTTTGCAAAGGCAGCCCTAACAAAGTATCCCAAACTAGATGGCTGAAACAACAAAAATTATTGCCACACAGTTATGGTGGCTAGATGTCTGAGACCAGGGTGGTGGCAGGTGGATTCCTTCAGAGAGCTGGGAGGAAGAACCTGTTCCGTGCCTCTCACCTCCTTTCTTGACATCTTTGACATTACTTGGCGTATAGAACCATCACCTGAGCTCTGCCTTCATTTTTACATGGTGTTCTTCTATGTACGTCTTTGTCCAAAAAAAATTTTTAAGCATATCCGCCACGTTGGAGTAGAGCCCTCCTACCCCAATATGACTTCTCCTGACTTAACTAATTACATCTGCAGTGACCAGATTACATCAAATAAGGTCATGTTATGAGGTACATGGAGCTAGGACTTCAACATCTGAATTTGGGTTGTGGGAGAGGTGACGTTTGAATCTGTAGCATCTACTCTGCACATAGAGCCCCTTCTGTCTGGAACATTCTTGCCTCTTTAATGGCCTCCTTCCCCCCTTTGCCTGGTTGGACTCTACTTATTTGTTCATGACGCGTATGGAGTACTTTCTTTGTATCAGACCCTCTTCTATGCAAAGGGAGTGCAAGAATGATCAATCTAGGAAAGACTCCCTGCTCTTACGGAGCTACTTTTAGTGCAGAAAAGAGACCGTAATCTAGGATGTAAAACACATAGTATGTAGATGGTGATAAGTACTATGGAGAGATGTCAAGTAGGATGGGGGATAAGAATTGCTGAAGGGATGAGGAAGTGGGAATTTTAGATAAAGTGATCAGCTGAGGTCTCCACTGAACAAAAAATGAAGGAACGAGGGAGTAAGGCGTGTGCTGAATCTTGGGGAAGGGTTTCTGGGGCAGAAGAAACCAGTGCAGCACATGCCCTGAAGCAAGACCATGTACGAAAATGTCCTAGGACCTGCAAGGACGCTAGCTGATGTGGCTGGATCCAGTGAAGGACAAAGCCAGAGGTTACATGGGGAACTATTGCAGAGTTTCAGGGAAGAGGGGCTGGATTCAGCTTAGGTGTTACTTCCTTGTAGGGTTTTTTCTATAGGGGCCCCTTGTGTGTGCCCAGAGCACAGAGAATTTCCTCTTTACAGCATCTGTTTGTTGTAGCACATGCTTATTGCCTCTTCCTTTACCTGTGTTCTCAGGGCAGAGACTGAGTTTATCGTATTAACTTAGCATCTGGTTATTTGGCAGTTTATAGCATTTCGCTGAGTTAAATGGTTGTGAATTATTAACTGATTTCAAACCTTACAGAAACTTCTTGTAATTCTTGTATAGTCTCATCTAGTGTGTGTAACCATTCTCTTTCTTTTTGTATTATCTTTTGACCTAGGCTGTTAAAAATGAAGTGAATGTTCCCTGTTTGAAAAATTTTGTGGAGATGCTTTATCAGACTACTTTTGAACTGAGCTCCAGAAAGAAGCATTCATTGGTATTGAAAAACACTTCCAACCTTTACATATTTAATTAGGAGTTATAGTAATTGATTTATGAATTCAGGAGAGATTTAAAAGAATTATCAAAACTGAAGTTATAAAATATCCAAAATGCAACATAAGGGCAAGTTTTATATCTTTTTCCTGCTCTTTTTTTAAAACTTCCTATTCCTAATTTGACTAGCTCTACATTTGATAGGTTATTCAGACTTCATCCTAAGTGTTCACCTGTTTGACAGATGCTTTACATTATGTATTATACCATGTGAAATGTTGAGGATGCTCATAGGAAACCATAAATTATTTTACATTACAATAAATTGTACCCAGAAGTATTAGATTATTTAGGAACCATTGTCCCATCTAATTACATCATTTCTACTCAGAGATTTAAGGCTTTTATTTTTTCCACTTAACCACCCACTTCATACAACTTTGAAGGAGTTTCTGTAAATTTTTATGCAGCTTGAAGAGAGTGTGGAGAATTACACAAATACTTGACCACTTAAGGTAGAGTTCTAATAGTGACTAAACAGTGATTGTGCCAGGCGTTGAACCTAAGTGCTTTGCATTCTTTGTTTTGCTTTAATCCTTACAACCCTGTAGGAAATACATAGAAAAATAGCTGAAATGTTAATGCCAATCTGTCCTTGATCCCAGGGCCTGCGTTCCTAACCATTGTGCTTGGCGTAGGAGCCATGGGTCTGAGGAAGAATAAAAGCACATGATGAGATAGATTCAGCAATTATTCTTGCAGAAAATTTGCCCTTTATCATTTTTTTGTTACTCTGAGATCGTATTTCTCATGACAAATGGGAACACTGCCTCAAAAATTTACTTCTCTTTGTTTATGAGAATAAATGTAATTTACAAATCAAGTGCTTTTTCATGAAAAAATGTTAATTCCCCTTTTCCCTGTCTCCTATAGGCTCTATATCCACTAATTACCTGCCTTTTATGTGTCAGTCAGAAACAATTTTTTTTAAATAACTGGCATATTTTCCTACAGAACTGTTTGTCACATTTAAAGGTAAGATGTAATCACATTTCTGACCTGTAAATATTTTAACCATAGCATATCCATTTATGCATATGTATTAAACAATATGTAATAAAACTTTCATTATTATTGGTATCTTTGAATAGTGATACTTGACCATATTGCTTTTCTTATACATTATTCTTTCTGAGGGGAATCATGTCTTGACACGAATAAACTTTTGATTGAAAATTTAGTTTGTCTTAACGCAAAATTGTACATTTTAAACAACTGTTGTTTACATTATCTTAGATCTAGCAATATTTGTTAATAAATAAATTCCTTTAGAATTGCGGAGTGTTAATCTTACAGTCTTACAGAACCCTTCAGATACTTATTTTGTGTTTCATTTTGAGAAAATTAAGTAATGTTGGCCCAAGCCTGAAAATGAAAAAACCTTGATAATAAAATGTCCCTAAAAGCACATTTAATGTAAGTATGCCCAGCCAAATCTAAAAGCCTGGTGTTGGATCCACATGGATACAAAAGTTCCTGAAATGATTCTGCCTTGAATCAAGGGATAGTTGTTACTAACACTATTTGGCACATCCATGTCTAGTCTCTCTTAATGTTGTAAACCAACCTGTGCGATGGTAGGGTCTTTATCTTCCCAGGATATTCTTTTCTTCTGTGGATAGGGGCTCCATTCATGAATGTGGGACTATTCGTCACCTGCATGTCGTGTAAATGCTTGATTTGAATACTATTTTGATGCATAGTTGAATATATTTGAATATTTGTTTCCAAGTTCTAGAAACATAACAGACATGACATTTCATTTCCTGTTATTCTTCCAAGTTAGGGATAACGTTGAAAAATCTTATACTTGGAAGCTTTCCTTGTCACTGTCAAGGCACAGATAGATTAAATGACTTTTCCCAGGCCCTATAGGTCATTGTGGTATTTGAGAAATAGGACCAGCTCTTCTTTCCCACTTTGAAAATGGTCCACTGAACAGCATTATCCTATGTATTTTTTCCATGACTTTATGTATCATTTTCAGAAGTGCCTTGATTAGTTAAAGAAGTATACAGAAAATAAGAGTCTTCAAGAAACATTTTTTGGTTATTTTTCTCCTAGATACACATTGATATTATTCACACTTGGACAAGAATTGATATACTCTCTTTGCTTTATTTATGAAAATTCCCAGGACCAAATCAAGTTCATTAAATTTTTTATGTCATGCAACCAGAATGTTTTAATTAATCACATTAAACTGTTTTCTGTCCTCATTTTGAAAAATTCATACAGATATAGGTACTGAAAGGGAATTGATCATTTTCTGGATGGTATGATTTTCCATACTTTTAATAAAATATTTTAAGACATGCACTTAAGTGTTTTCTGAAAGGTTGCTTTGTTTCATGACAATTCATACTTTTCTGTTGCTTGTTGGAATTTTTTTATATATATACGTTTTCACCTAACATATTTGCAATTCTTTCGCAGTACCTTAACTTTTATTTTTTGTCTTAAGGCTTTCATTTAAAATGCTATTTTCTTTGAACCCTTACCTCCTGTTAAATATTTCTGGCATATTGTCCATTTTCATTAATGGCAATGTCAGTCTGCCAGGCTAAAGGAGATAAGAGCCACCTTAGCATGAATATTTGGAATATAGTTGTCTTGGCCATTAACCCTTAACTTACATTAAGGCTCTATTCAGCAGAAATTTTATGAATTGACTCCTGTTTATTAAGTTTTAGATACTGTGGCTACACTGCAGTTGAGGTAAGACATTGAGTATTCAGGAAAAAAAACTATACTAGTTACCTGTTGTAACAGATGTAATTTATTTGTTTTATATATAGGTAAAATAATTACCATATATTAGATGCTCTAGTATCTCATTTAATTCTTAACTGTAACTGAGGCTGAAAGAAGATAAATAAGTAACCCATGTTCAGGGAGCCAAAAAGTGATAGAGATGGGATCTGCATCTAGATGCAGTCAGTTCGTAACTTTGGCCTTCGAGGTCTACCTGTTGTTACCTTTTAATGGACTGTAAGGAATTTTGCTGTACTGAATATCCTCAGAAAATATTTGGCTATAATTCTGTGATATTAAAAAAGGCATCATTCTCTAGAGTCCTAAAAATAAGAATAAATAAGACACATTTTCAAAACACTTTAAAATTGTCCGATTTTTTTTTTTAATTACCATACCAGTTTTTGAAGTTGGTGACCATGAGAAGTGGGCTTTAGTCCTGTAGGCCCATAAACAGCATGAGAAAGCATACACTTGTATTCACAGAAAATGTTAAATTTGTTATTTTTGTCCTAAACAGAAGTTGATAGTTTCCTATTTCCCTATCTTTATATCAGCTAAAGTCATTGCGTGAAAAATTATTGAAAAATTATTATTCTAAAGAATAATTAAAAAGGGGTGGAGGGAATAATAAGAATAGATCTCCTGTAGTGATAATTTGAAGACTTTTTTTTTCTACAGTGCATAATGATTTTCTTTTAAAAATTTAAACTTGCTCAAACTTTAATGCAGTGCTTTGAGAGGAATATAATAGGTAGTTAAAATTTTGACTATTTTCTCTTAGTTTGAGTATTGTAGATGTATCCTATGATGTCCGAATTATAGGATTTTTTTTTTCTTTAGTGTTTCTGGCCACTGTCTTGGAAATTTCAAATTTCTTCTAAATAGAGACCTTGGTGAAGAGCTGTCTTGTTTTGTGCTTATTTTCATCTAACATGCATGTGCTGCATCTCATGTTTATGTTTGCTGTCTCACATTGCTTTATTTAGATGCCATCTAACAACAGTATCAGAAAACAAATAGAAACACTCCAGGTGAGTTGTGTTGATGTTACAAAGTAAAATACTGCTTTATCTCCTTTAAGTGTGGCTTTTTTTTTTCCTTTACCCATTGTTGCATTGCATGTCTAATGTATTTATTCCAACCTGCTTTTCCTCCTGTAAAAGACTAGCACACAAAAGGGACACTCTACAGGGTTAATATTATGGCCCCAAGAAGATGAATTTATGGGCTGGAAGTAATAATGAATGTTGATTCTTAACCCAAATCCTCAATTTTAAAATAGTCTATTTAATTTATTGTCTAATCAACTTTACATTAATTACATTGTTACAAATGCAACTTTAAAAGACATTTTCCAGTGAAAGCAAGGAGGTATACTAGCTTAGATTTTGAGTATGATTTATGATGCATGACTTTTTAAAACTTTCATCCCGTTGGTTTGGGTTTTAAACAAAATATTTTGGTTTTGGTTCACAGTAGGGAAAAGGGAAAGAAACAGTAACATGGTTGCTGCCAGACATATTGGACATATCAAAACTTTATTGGATTTTAATTTATGTAACAATCTGATTATTCATATTATACCAAAATTATGACTAGGGAATTATATATATATCTTTGTTTAAGGCTCAGATCAATTTAGGGTATTTTTTTTTTTTTGGTATTTTTATTGTTCAGACATGTATAGCAGCATTTTAGGGATTGAATAAGTGATCATTGATTGATTTGTCATTTTTCATCTGATTTTGGGTTTGTTCAATATAGAGTAAGTCTGCTTTGTAAAAATAGTAGTCCATTTTAGAAAAATTGAAAATCAAGTTTTTCATTCCAGATACCTCAACTTTTAACATAAAATAACCCAAATACTTTATTAGCCGTTTATATAAGAACATTTTTATGTGGAGTTGGACTTAAATATTTTTTAACATATAACATATATTAATTTGTATTAGTCGTATTTTGAAAACATAATTTAATACTGTGAAAATACTATTTGAAATGTACATATTTTGATATCTTGTATTTAAATAACAAAAAAATTACGTGACAGAAAAGTACTACAAAAAGCTTGGTTGTTATTAGTAACATGCATGTATTACATAATACATTATATGTTACTTTAGTTACATTAGTTACAGATTAGTAAGTACTGGGGAGTGTATCTGAAATTTGGTATCATTATGGATTTGGCAATGGAAGGAGGAATTTTTTTTAAAGATTTTATTTATTTACTCATGAGTATGTGTACACAGAGAGAAAGAGGCAGAGACACAGGCAGAAAGGAGAAGCAGGCTCCTCGCAGGGAGCTGGACGTGGGACTCAATCCTGGGTCTCCAGGGTCACGCCCTGGGCTGAAGGCGGCGCCAAACTGCTGAGCCACCCAGGCTGCCCGGAAGGAGGAATTAATGTTGAGACACTGACCCAGTAGAATAGAATAATGGATACTCCATTCTTTTCTTTCTTTCTTTCTTTTTTTAAGAGTGGGGGCAGAGAGAGAGAATCCTAGCAGGCTCTACGCCCAGTACCCAGCCCTACTTGGCGCTTGATCTCAGGACCCTGAGGTCATGATCTGAGCTAAAATCAAGAATCAGTTGCTTAACCAACTGAGCTTCCCAGGCACTCAATATTTCATTCTCAGTTATATCAATTCTTCATAGATGTGCAAAATTATATTTTCTAGTGGCTTTTTAAAAAAATCCTCAATTGTTACCGTTTTGCATTGCTTTTAAACATGTAGTTTTCCATTTTTATGTATCTTAAGAAAACATAAAATAGACTGGCTAAATTACTTAGTATTTTTAAACTACCTTTTGTTGGTTGCTTATTGTTTAACAATAACAAGTCCCTCAGACCAAATTAAATGAATGCTAATTTATAACAATCAGTGCATCCTCAACCAATGAGCATGCATAAATACTCTTAGGGTTGCGTGGGTGGTATAGTCAGTTAATCATTCAACTCTTGATTTTGGCTTGGGTCATGATGTAGGAGTCATGATATCAAGCCCTATGTCTGGCTCTGCCCTGGCCATGGAGGATTCTCTGTTTAGGATTTCTCTCTCCTCTCCCTCTGCTGCCCCCCCTTTAAAAAATGTTCCTAATGAAGGTGATCATTAGCTACATTTTCAAAATTCACAATTAAATCTCATTACATGACTGATGATCATGTAAATGATCTCTGATCATTTGAGAACTTTAGTTTTTAATAATAGGTAGTATGAAAAAAAAGTTTACAGATCAAATTATGATTGAAATGGAATAATTTTCTCATTCTAAATGCTAATTTAAATAATTTCTTATTCTAAATAAAATTAACGATATAAGAGCTAACATTCATTGAGCATTTAACATGTGCCAGGTAGTGTTCCAAGTGCTTTTCACATAATAACGTCCTTAGACTGTGAGGTAGATACCTTTTTATCTCTGTTTTAGAGATGACAAACCACTTGTGGCACCAAGTGATATAACAGTGCCCAAAGATGGGGTTTAGCCAGTCATTCCTGATTTCAGAGTCCATGCTCTTCACCTTCTATTCGATATTCCCTCTTAAAAGGATAATCACTCAGTAATATTTTTCATTAATTCATAAATGCAAATATCTGTAATAACTTTTGATGTTCTAAATTTTAACTATACATGGGCTGCAGTGAATTACTCCAAAGATAAGTAATCCTTCCATCATGATGTCAGTACTGTGTGAACATTTACTCTCAAGTAAGTTGATGCATATATAATTTAGGAGTTCTTTAAAATATTACTGTAATACTAATATTTCACTATTTTGTTCGAGAGTATAAGGAATGGCTCAGAATTTCCTAACTTATGGTTACCTTTCAACCTTCTGTACTTCCTGTATACCGAACAGGTATTTACATATTTAAACCTGCTTTAGATTGAAGACAGAAAGGAACGGGGTGAGGGCAGTTAGTTGATAGACTGTCTTTGATCTTAAATGATTACAAGTAGCTTAATAAATTTATTTTTATTCTCTTTTGTTTTTAAACAGAATAAAGATCCTAAAATGTCTCGAGTTGCACTGGAATCTTTGTATAGATTGTTGTGGGTTTATGTAATTAGAATAAAATGTGAAAGCAACACTGTAACTCAAAGGTAAGTGCCTTTGTATTAAAGTGTATTTAAAAAAAATCATGGTAAAAAAATATCACACTGATGGAATTTTAGTTAATATTATAAGGACCTTAAGAAGGGATATGAATTCTCTTGAGGTCTTATGAAGAATAAGAAGAATATTTGTTGTTAATGTCATTATCTCTTTGTGACTCAGTCTTTTTTTTTTTTCCCCGTATAGTCGTCTTATGAGCATAGTGTCAGCACTTTTTCCAAAAGGTTCACGTAGTGTGGTTCCTCGTGATACGCCTCTCAATATATTTGTGAAGATTATTCAGTTCATTGCTCAGGTGAGTTGCTTTCCCTCATAGTATACATAGATGTGTAATTTATGGGTAATCTGTTATTCTAATTTGGAGTTTTTAAGCTTTGTTGCACCTTTAAAAGCATGATATCAAAACATTTATTTATTTATTTTTGTATCAAAACATTTATTAATATTGAATAGTGAACAATGAAAGTACGCTATTTTTTGGTGACAAAGTCTGTTTAAGTCTTTGATTCACACCCTTGCAGAAGGCAGTGAGACCCACAGGTGGAAGGAGCACGTAGTTTATGAAGGCTCAGGGAGGTCTCTCTCAATCCTTCTGTTAAGCCATTGACTACCTCTTGAGTATCTCGAAAGATTTTTGATGAAGTGTTTTCTTGTGCATTCGTCTAGTTTCTTAGGTACAGGTACTAGAATCCACTGTAGCTAGTTGACCCCAAAGGGATCTTTGAAGGAATCTGGATGGTTTCCAGCATCAACTAAGAGGAAATTGCAGAATTCGGCTATCAAGATAGCTGCATCTGCCACAAACAGAAAGCTGCCAAATTAGAAAGTCACCACAGTTGCTTCAGAATCCTGCTGCTGGGGATCCCTGGGTGGCTCAGTGGTTTAGTGCCTGCCTTCGGTCCAGGGTATGATCCTGGAGTCCCGGGATCAAGTCCCACATCGGGCTCCCTGCATGGAGCCTGCTTCTCCCTCTGCCTGTGTCTCTGCCTCTCTCTCTCAGTCTGTGTCTCTCATGAATAAATAAATAAAATATTAAAAAAAAAAAAAAAAACCTGCTGCTGCCATGGTCTCCATCAGTAGAAGTTTCCTTCTGTCCTGTCCTCCTCTTCCTCATGTATGCCAGTTCCCACAGACCCACATGAGTATTCCACTTGGAATCACAGGGTCTGAATCACACCCCGAAGCCCACTGTTCTGGGGAACCCTGGGAAATATGATTTGAGCTCTCCAGTCTCTGCAATAAAGGAAGGTGATTAGAAGGGGAGTTCAGCAGGTGCTGAGTAAGCTAATCCCAGGTTTTGGTCACATTCCCTATGGGGACATCAGCCTTGGAGAAGCATAGGGTTACCTCCTCGACTAAGGAAAATACTGTGATTTCAGAATATCCATTGTGTGCTCTTTGAACTAAAACTGATGATTTGACAGCTTAGATCATCTATAATGCAATTATTTCTGTGAAGAAATAAGGAGTATTTCAATAAAATGAACACATTTCTATTTACTGGAGCACAGAACTAATGATGATTAGATGGGTATAAATGTGTCCATAAGGTGAATGAAAGCAAATTGTGCTTTAGATCTTGTATTCAGAACTTTTTGTCATTGGTGCACATCTTTCTTTTTTCTTTCCCCTCGTGTCTTATCAACTGCCTTGGATTCATCACCTCACATCAACACTCCATGAGAACTGTGTGACTCCTCTCAAACCTCAGTTAATCTTGTTAATCTTTTTTCCCGCCTGGAGGGTTCCTTCCTGGAGACCAATTTGCATGTCTCAATATGAACTCACTGCTCTCTAGGCCTGCTGCATAGCCATTGCTTTGGGAGTCCCTTTTGTCAGCATTCTGGGAATTCCTTCACTTAGATTTTTGGATGTGATTTTGGTAAATGAGTTTAAAATGTATATCCTATTTGTTGGGATATGAAACAAATCATTTAATAGTTAAGTAATGTATTTATAGTCGTATTTTTTAACCTTAATTCATAGGTATTTTTCTTTTGTCCAGCTAGATTTATGAAATTCTTAGGGGCATAGACCTGTGTTGTTGACATTATGTGTATACTTCTGAACATGATACCAAGCACATAGAAGTAGAAAGTTACAAGGGTTTCTTTATTGTTGTTTTTTCCTAGGAACGTTTGGATTTTGCAATGAAAGAAATAATATTTGATCTTCTCAGTGTTGGAAAATCTACTAAAACTTTCACCATTAATCCAGAGGTAAAAAACAAACAAACAAACAAACAAAAAAATATATATATAATGTAGTAATACCCTATCCTATGTAATCTTTTTCGTTTCTTTTTTTTTCTAAGACCAGTTAATGGAATCAGAGCTCTTAGGTTTACTGAAATTGCTAGTTAGAAGCTTTACTCTTAATTACCAGTAAGATCTGGGACCAGTTACTTCACCCTTCTGATGGCCAGCTGAATGGTTTAGTAGCTTGAAGCATGGTTGAAAAACAAGAGAGGAAGTTTTCCAGACTGGTCAGCTCAGCTGACTTCTACAGTTGGTGATATGAGCTCAGGTTTCTTTATCAACATCAATATCAGATTTTTTAATAGATATCATTCATTCAACATTTCCTGAGCACCAAAAATGTGCCAGGCACTATTTTAGGTGTTAGAGACAAAACAGGCAAAAATCCTTTTCCCTAGATGGAGTTTATAAATAAATAAATAAATAAATAAATAAATAAATAAATAAATAAATAAATAAATAAATAAATAAATAAATAAATAAATAAATAAATAAATAAATAAATAAATAAATAAATAAATAAATAAATAAATAAATAAGCAAAAGAATTAAATATTAAACATTTCCCACTTCTGTGGCCGTGTTATTCATGTGGTAAACTCTCACTCACTCTTTAGACATTACACTTTCAGATTGTTCAAAAGTATTTTACAAACTAAGTACTTACTAGAATCAAATTATACTGGAGAATATAAAAAGGTGATTGCTTATTTCTTTGTTGTGCTGCTCCTTTTCATAATTCAATCCTAAAATATATATTCATGTAGTTAACAAAGGAGTTGGAAAGTTACTAAAGCTTCTCATTCATAGGATTTTTAAGATAAATTAATAATTATTTCTAGGTTTATAAAGTGAGCAGAAATGAGTGTTTTTATAGATGACATACTTAATACAGTTTCCAGTGTCAAAAATCGCATAATGACAGAGACTTTCTTGAACACCATTTTCAATGCTCTCTCCATTGAACAAGTTTATTTCTGAATATGTTTTTTCCTCACTGAAGCTCTCATAAGAGTAGTAGGAAAAGGATGAGTTCTGCTGTTTTGTTTTCTCATTCCAAAGGCGTACTCTATTAGGATTATCTTCAATCCCCATTTTCAGAATCTTTTTAAGCTTGTGAGAACGAGTTTAGTTAAAGCCAGAAAAAATTACCTATTTAATCAAATACATGCAAATTGCAATACACTAGAAGAATGAGTAAGTGGGGATACTTTTGTGAACCCAAGTATATTATGGAGCTTTTCCTCTTGGTCATGATATTTTCTATGACTGTGGGACATGACCATGTGATATTTAGACTAAGGGAGGACACTGTTGTTATGTTGTATCGTATGTGAAGACGAGTAAAGCTTAAAACTTTAATCTTGTTTAGATTAAAAATATATAAATACAAGTTTTATTTTCTTCCTGTATTCCAGTGAGCTATCTTGCACGCCCGTTGGGCCACTTTAGAGACCATTCTTCGGGCAGAGAAATGGCAGCGTAGGCTGAGAACAGTGGAGAGGAGAGGAGATTGTTGACTGTGGAAAAGAGCCTTGAGAGGGGATCAGCCTTAGGGGGGAAAGTGCATTTGGCTTGAACAAGTCAAACCTGAGGCATCTTTGTGACATCCAAGTACAGCCGTCAAGTGGGTCTGAGGGTCCGAGTTCAGAGAAGTGAGGCTTCACATTGGCAAGTGATACGTGGTGTGGGTGGTCACTGAAGCCACATAAGATAAACAGAGTCACTTCAGGAGAGAAAACCTAATGACCAGAGAAGGCAGTCCAGGGCCTCGCCCTGCAGCAGTCTGTCATTGACTGTGTGGAGGAGGCTGAACCTGAAGTGCCAGCAGAGATGACTCAGCCAGCCAGCCGTGGCACAGATGAGTCAGAGGAAGGGAGTGCTTCAGGAAACAAGGAATAGTCCACGGTGTCCTAGGCTGCTGAAATGTCACTGATGAGTGAGAGTTGCTTCAGGGAAGTATTATGGGGAGGACTTCCTCCATTAAGATAATTGAGCATAGTTAATGGAAATGAAGGGACTATATCTAGTTGAAAGGAAAATGTTGAAGATGAAAGCAAGAGAAGGGATAATTGGTGGTGTACCATTCCGGGGAAAGCAAGAGTAGACAGGATCCTAAGAACTAGGAAGCCTGGCGCCCCCCTTGACTGTCATAAGAGCAAAGGAGAGGGAGAAGGAGGTGTTACCTAGTGAGAGACTGAGGACATTTGATGGTTTTTCCTTCTGTGGAGTAGGAGACAGATCATCTGCTTAGAGAAGAGCGAGGATGGGAGGAGGGTAGGGTTCTGAGGAAAGGGGTTTGAAATAGGCTTTATCAAGAATAGGAGAGCCAGTTGGCCTCAGAAGTGAAGGGGCCATATTTGAAAATAATAATAATGCCAGAATAGCTTGAAAACATTGGACAGAAAGGTTAGTTTTCCTCCTGTCATCCTCCCTCCCACCCTACCCCCCAGTGTTAATTGATGAGATGTTTTTAACATGAAAAAAGGATAATTTCTGACACTCAGATTTCATTCTGTAACTTGTTTTTCTTCCTGAAGAGAATGAACATAGGCCTCAGAGTCTTCCTTGTAATAGCAGACAGCTTGCAGCAGAAAGATGGGGAGCCACCCATGCCCACAACGGGGGTTATTCTTCCCTCAGGAAACACTCTACGTGTAAAGAAAATTTTTCTCAACAAAACCTTGACAGATGAAGAAGCAAAAGTCATAGGTTAGTGCTAACTAAGCCAAATAAATTGCTTTGTGATACAGTTTAATATACCTTTGAAAAAGTTTATGATCAAGGGGCATCTGGGTAGCTCAGTGGTTGTTAAGTGTCTGCCTTTGGCTTAGGTCGAGATCCCAGGGTCCTGGTATTGAGCCCCACATCGGGCTCCCCGCAGGGAGCCTGCTTCTCCCTCTGCCTGCGTCTCTTGCCTCTCCGTGTGTCTCATGAATAAATAAACAAAATCTTTAAAAAAAAATAATTTTAAGAAAAAAAAGTTTATGATCAAATCTAAAATGAATATGTTTGTTTAATACGGTTATTATTCCCATATAGAGTGATACAAAAATCAATACAATTTTGGTAATACCAAAATCATATTAAGAGTCTTCCAATTCAGTCTTTATTTCCTTACATGATACTAGTCACTGCATTCACAGTTGAAATTTCTTCCTTTGCGACAATAACAGCTGACATCATTGAAAGATGGGCTTTTATTTTTTATGGAAAGTCAGCACGGTTATTCCTTATCTAACTTCTGACATCTGATAACTGTGGGTTTTTTTCCCTAGGAATGTCAGTGTACTATCCTCAAGTGCGAAAAGCATTAGATAGCATTCTCAGACATTTGGACAAAGAAGTCGGGAGACCAATGTGTATGACTAGTGTGCAGATGTCCAATAAGGAGCCCGAAGACATGATTACGTATGTAGTAAACTATTTCTCTTCCTTGCTGTTTCAGTTTTCATAAAAAAAGTGTATGTGGTTGATTCCCACTTGCTTCCTTCCTTTCTCCTCTGGAGCGTTCCCATGTTGCCATCTGCTGCAGTTTTTAATACAGTGATTCCTACCATGTGCTCAGTTTTATTCTTTAAAAAGTGCTACCAAACTAAATAGAGAGCAAAAGTCATCCTGGATCTAAGTCTAGTTGTCAATGACAAGGCCCTTTACTTGTTCCATGACCAACAGATAAATCCTGGTTACCCCATATGTGTGGATGTGGTTGGTTTAGTACGTCAAACACATACTCTAATTCCCAGGACCCCAATATAAAAGAAAACAAAACAAAACAAAAAATCCTCTCCCTGTAACAAGAAGTACAGAGGGAAATATGAGTAGCTTTTTGAAATAGTGCCTCAAACCCCTCTACCCCCCTAGGCTTTTCTCTGTGTGTCATCCCAGCATCTTTTTCCCTTTTTGTTAGAGATTTTCTCCTCCAGAGGGTGAATTGTATGGCAATAACTTGTTTTATTTGCTGGTAAAGTATCTATATATCCTGTAATAAGGGAGGACATTTTTTGTTAGACATTAATATCTGGATTCTAGATTTTAGAACACTAAATTGGATATTTGATCTCTTAATTTAATTAACATACAGTATTATATACCAGCATATACTAACATCTCTGAGAACTTCTCCAGTGTTGACATTTTTTCCCCTTTGCTTTCATTTCCCTGGAAAGTCTCTGTCCTCTTCGTCACAACTACCTTCCTTACTGTGTGAATGAATTTGCCCTCAGTTCCTCTGGCTGTACATGTGGGGTGTGCAAACACTGCAGTGGCAGCATTCCTGCAGCTCTTTCCTCTGTAACTCCATCAATGTTTGATTTTGAGTTTCACTTCCAGTGACCTCACTTTCTTTCTCTGCTGCACTTGAGTCTTTGTCGACCAGTTTCCTCTTCTGATTATCTGTGTTTGTAAAATGTCATCTGCGTTTATCCCTGGAGACAAGGAAGCAACATGGTTCCACACTTTGCTGTCTGTGTGAATGAGTAACAAGCGTACAGTGACCAATCACAACAGACTTTGAAAAAGTGACATGTTTGGGGGCCCCGGCTGGCTTAGTCAGAAGAGGGTGTGACTCTTGATCTCAAGGTCATGAGTTCCAGTCCCATGTTGGATGTAGAGATTACTTAAATAAATAAAACTTAAAAAGGAAAAAGTGACATGATTAGTCAGGGATTATGATGTACATCTGTTATTTAGGTAGTGATTTGTGGGCTAAAGAGCAAGGAGGGAAACTGATATTATTTAACTAAATTATTGTAACTGAAATTCATGCATATTGGAACCATTTAAAGAGGAGACTGACTATATAAAATCTCTAACAGTTGGTAGCAAGTCTTTTGCCACTATAATGAATACTGACCCAAGATACTTAAAACATCTAAATTATTTTCTACATGAGAATTCTTTAGGCCACCTTAAGAACAAGTTGGATAAAATAAACTAAAATCCTCACTTTGAAACACAGACCAAAATAAAAACAAAAACTGGTGCATTAAGAAGATTAGGTAAAGTAAAAATTTAAAAAATCACTGAATAACTAGAAGAAAATACAGTAGAAATAAATTGTATCGAGTCATTGAAGGAGCCAAGATTTTCAAAATTGATGTTTAATTATATAAAAACTTAAATATGTATATTTGCATATGTCTGTGTTTGTATATTCTGAAGTAAAATAAAAAGAACAGGCAATACCAACAGTGGAATATGAGAATGTGTTTTCTAAGACTCTTGGTAATGTATAATATTAAATGAAAAGCATTTTTTTGTTAATTTTTTAGGCTCCTAAAATAACCAGTGTTTGGTTACTTAATATCAATATTATTTATTATGATTTAATAATTAAATATTCTTTATTAAAGGTTAGGTGTTGATTGAATTATATTTAATTTTTAATTTGTGTTCTAAATAATTAAATACTATTTATTATTTAAACATAGTAATTCCTGTGGTTTCCTAATTACTGAAAATCTTTTTTTTGCTTTGTAGCAGTGTTTTCTTTCCTGAATTTTCTCTTTATTCTTTTGTCTACTTAAACTGATAATTATTTACTGAATTTTCTCTTTATTCTTTTGTCTACTTATAAACTGATTTATATGAATTCTTTTTATATTAAATACAGTAAACTTTTTGAGGGGGAAGAGACGCCTATTTTCTACAATTATTTTTCCAACTTTGCTTTCATGGTCTAGCATATGTAATGAACTTATTAAATCCTGTTAATGTGTTTTTCAGGGGGGAAAGAAAACCCAAAATTGATTTGTTTAGGACTTGTATTGCTGCTATTCCAAGGTTGATTCCTGATGGTATGAGCAGAACTGACCTCATTGAACTGTTAGCAAGGTAAATGAGAATTACTCTTTGCTATGTTATTTTTTATCTCTTTCAATCCCTTGAAATTTTGAATACACCCCTGTTACTGTTCTCAGGAACAGAATAATAATGACATGTTCAATTCTTTACTTGATATACTTTCTAAACTTCCATTTTGTCTTTTATGTTTTGTTAAACACATTCTTCCCATTCATTTTTAACTTTTTAAAGTTCTTTTGGATTCCTCTACAAATCTTTCTCTTTTCGAGCTTTCCATCTGGTATATTTCTTAGAATTTAGATAACACGCTATTCCTTAACAGATATGTACTGCTGCCCATTGGGCAGTTAACTTGTTGGCTGAACTCTTGTAGTCATTTCTGTAGCACCGGAGGTGGTGACTAGATCTCACTGTCACTTATTTCTCCTATGGTAGAGACTATTGGGTTCAAGTTTTTGCTTCTCTTTCCTCTGTTGGGCATGTCATAGCTTTATAAAATAAGAAAGAACATGGCAACCAAATTTAAATACTTGCTCCCAAAGCTAATTCGAAGTTGAGGTGAAGGCTTGTTGAAAGCTACTTTTTGGGGGGCATTTGGGTGGCTGTAGTCATTAGGCACCTGCCTTTGACTCAGGTCATGATCCCAGAGTCCTGGGATTGAGCTCCACATTGGGCTCCCTGCTCCTCGGGGGGCCTGCTTATCCTGCTCCCTCTGTTTCCCCCGCCGTTCCCCCCGCCCCACTTGTGCTCTCTAGTTCTCTCTGTCAAATAAATAAATAAGTAAAATCTTTTTTTTTTTTTTTTAAGGAAGAAAGAGCTACTTTTTTGTTGTTGGACTTAGGGATTCTGTAGAGAAGGGGTCAGCAAACATTTTTATGTGAAGGACGGGATGAGGGAATATTTTAAGATTTGCAGCTCATATGGTCTCCATCACAACTGCTCTTCTGTGCCAGTGGAGCCCCAAAGCGGCCATGCACAACATGTAAAGGAGGGAGCATGGCTGTGTTCCCATGGTGCCCTTTGCAGTTTGGCCCTTGAGCTATGGTTTGCTGACTTCTGCTGTAAATGAAAAACCCAAGTATCATGATTGTCACAGAGGAGGGACACTTGACTTGTATTGAAAGACGTTTACTGGTTGCCAAGCACTTATCACTAAGACTTAAGTTAAAATTCACCGTGAACAGTTAATGGACCTTCAGCAACCTTTTCTACCTCCTCCTGGAAAACACCTAGCATTTCCCATACCCTTCGCTCCCCTATCCTCGGCCGTTGCAGGTTGCCATCAAGATACAGGATGGCATTTGTCTCCATTCAGGATCATGAGGGGAGAAAAGGAGTTACTTTGAGACTTTGCACCAGGAGATAAATTCATCCCTTTCCAGTCTCTTAATTTTTGCTGTGAATCGGATTAAAGGGTTACAAAGTTCATGTCAGCGTTCGGGAAGGAAAAGGAGTTTAATGATTTGTAATGTTATTCCTTGGAGAAAGAATCAGCAGCTCTCATTTGGGTGAACTCTTATTTCTCCCCTTAATTTATCTCACCTACACCTTTGCGGATGGTGATCCCATATCCCCCACCAAAGTGAAACTGTATGTGTAGGGGGCACGGATGGGGGAGCCCAGTGAAGGAAGGGAGCAAACATCTGAACTGTGAACAAACGCCTTGTGACTTCCTTTGCTTCTTTCCCCTGTGAGATTTGTTTACCAATTAATTTACTTCAGGAAAGAAGATTCTAGGGTCTGTTCTCTTTTGTCCCCCTCTCCTATCATTTGGAATTAATGATCTCTAAATCTTTGTTTTGTTTTTGTTTTTGTTTTTTTAATTAAAGCAAGTAAAACAAAGATGCATTTGTAGACCTGTATGCTAGGTAGTAGACAAGGAAAGTTAATTCCTCTGCCTTAAATTAGCCAGGTTACGTTGTTGCTGTCTACACAGTGCATAGTTAACTCCTATGGGTATCTGCCAAGTTACATAGATAGGTCTAAGATGGACATGTGTACATTTGGATTTAAGGGCTGTTGAAGTCTTTAAAGTCAGCATCATGGGGACAGTCACTCTTCTTCCACAGCTCCTCTCCTGGTGCCACTATCGGAGACAGAATGCTGGGCTAGAGATCCTTAATCTGGCCCCATATGATATTTCTGATGTGCTGCTGTCGCTGCTGCTGCTGCTGCTGTGTGGGTTCGTGGCTTGCTTCCAGGACTTTCTAGCTGTAATATATTTTCTGTTCGGTGTCATTGTCAGTGGAAGGCTGGCTTCATGAAGACCAGAGCTGAGTTCAGCAGGGTGGAGATAGCGAGATCTCCTTCCACCTAAACCACACAGCTTTCTTCCTCTGTCATTCCCACCCTCCCAACTTCTGAGCAACAGTCATTGTGACATGTGGTTAATATTACCTGCTTCCCTTATTCTTTCAGGCTGTTCCTAACTCTGATGCGTGTGTCTTGAATGGTCAGTCACTAAAAGAATCCTCTTCAGCCCCGAATCAGAAACTCTTGCTCATAGAGTATTATATATTGGTAGTGTCCTACTGTGACCATCTTTTATGGTTTTCTTGTTTACCAGTCCCATTTTATGTTTTGGTAAAATCCTTTAGCTAATATTACTTTCATGTCCTTCTATTGTTTTGATATCTTTAAAAGATAATTTTACATAGCTTCTCCTTTAAGTCTTTTTAGGGACTTCTTTGTTAAATCAACACTTTTTTCCCCATTCTTTATTAAGTACACCCTATTTATGATGTTGTTCCAAAATTTACTCTCATACTTTGGAGTTATTTCTGTTAAATTGGTTTCATCTTGGTTTATTCTCTTTTCTTGTTTATAATCAGCTGTCTTATATCTAACTGTAACCTCAGCAGCATGAAAAAAATGACAGATAAATCATGTTCTTTCTAGTGATAGTAAAGGACTAAATAAATGTGAGATAGGGCTAGGATATGATTGGATGTAATTTTTGACTGATTACAATATAACATACAGCATCTTAAGGATTAAAGAATTTTTTAAATGGAATTCTGATATGTCAATCTGTATTTTTAAAGATACACCAAATTAATTATGATCAAACTTATTATCTTAATTATAGTAAAAGTACAACTAATATTCATAGATTCATATATGAATTTAAACAAGTGAATATAGAATAACATAGGGGTGAATATAAACATAAAGTGAACATTGGTTCTTATTTTCATAGTTCTTACAAACCAGAGAAGAGGACATATATATATATATATATTTTTGAGTTCTTAGTTTTAAGGTGTAGATGATAAACTACTTAGAAGGTTTTGAGGTTTGCTAATGGAATTTTGTTCTTGGTAGGCTCACAATTCATATGGATGAAGAACTGCGTGCTCTGGCTTTCAATACCCTGCAGGCACTAATGCTTGATTTTCCAGATTGGCGGGAGGATGTTCTTTCAGGATTTGTTTATTTTATTGTTCGTGAGGTGACTGATGTCCATCCCACGCTTCTTGATAATGCTGTAAAGATGTTGGTACAGTTAATAAACCAGTGGAAACAAGCAACCCAAGTGCATAACAAAAACCAGGACTCCCAGGTACCAAATTCTTTTGTATTGTCCCTTTGTATGTGGTTGGTGGTGAATGACCAACAGTGATTTTAATATATATTGATTTCTTGAAAACTAAACATTTGATTAGTTTTGTTTGCTTTGGAAGTATTCATAATCCCTTAAACTGAATCTTCGTGCAGTTCAGATATTAAACATAGTGTTTGTGTGTCCAACCTTTCCAACCTTCCTTTGGTAACAATTAGTTTATTTTTTTTTAAAGATTTTATTTATTTATTCATGAGAGAGACAGAGAGAGACAGAGACATAGGCAGAGAGAGAAGCAGGCTCCATGCAGGGAGCCCGATGTGGGACTCGGTCCCGGGACTCCAGGATCACAACCTGAGCTGAAGGCAGATGCTCAACCGCTGAACCACCCAGTCATCCCCCACCCCCTTTTTTTTAGTAACAATTAGTTTTGAATGAACACAGAGAGTAGTGGCAATGCTAGCTTACATTTAGGCTGTTTCCAATATATTTAAAGCTGATATAATAATTTTTGGTAGAATTCCATTTGAGTTATTTGATTGTTTTATCCATGGCACTAGTTCCTACCTCGCATATACAGTTGGTATGGCTCTTTACTATGAAAGGTGCTCAAATTATTGATTAAGATAATATATTGTCCTAGAACCTTGGAATTTTAGAACTGGATCATCTAAGTTGTCCAGCTTCTCAACCTTCAGTGAGCATAGAAATCAGCATGGGCCTTGGTGTCTGGGTGGCTTAGCTGGTTAAGTGTCTGACTTTGGCTCAAATCATGATCTCAGGGTCCTGGCATTGAGTCCCAAGTCGGGCTCCTTGCCGGGCAGGGAGTCTGCTTGTCCTTCCCTGGCCACCCACCCCCTGCCCACATCCCCCCTGCCAACAAATAAATAAAATCTTAAGAAAGAAAGAAATCACCAGGGGCCTGAAAAATCTCTGTTTTCTACAAGCACCTAGGTGATGCCATACTGCTGGTCTACACTTTGAGTTCAGATGGTCCAATTCAATCCCCTCATTTTCCACAAAGAAAAGTTAGACCAAGAGTGATTAACAGTGTCAGCTCCAAGGTTACAAAGTAGCCAGAGGATGGTAGAAGTTCGGTACAGAATTCATATTTAGACTACTAACTAAATGCTTGTTTTCTCTGTGTATACTTTTTAAAATTTTTATAAATTAAATATGATTTAAATTGCTTAAGCTGAGGCAGACCTGTAGCTATAATTTATATGATTTGCTGTACTCTTTGTTGATGGTTGTACTGGAATGTCTACACATATTATTTTATTTTTAACTTCTGTTTATTTTTCAAGCATGGTGTGGCTAATGGAGCTTCTCACCCCCCTCCTCTGGAAAGGAGCCCGTATTCCAATGTATTCCATGTGGTTGAAGGGTTTGCACTTGTCATTCTCTGTAGCAGTCGACCTGCCACTAGGAGATTAGCCGTCAGTGTCCTTAGAGAAATACGAGCTTTGTTTGCACTTTTGGAAATACCTAAGGTAAGATTTAGATCTATCATTTAATTATCTAATGAAAGTAGTTAAAAACTATCTTGTTGTTCACTCTTATCCCATTTCTCTTGTTACCATGCAGATAGAACTTACCTTTATAACAAAGTAACAGAGTCTTTTCCACTGGGTCTAAACTAACCCACCTGCCCTCAATTCTATTTGTAACAAATAGTACTAATGTGAACTTTGTTATGTTTTCTTAGGTTTGGCTACTGTTCTTAGTCATTCCTAAGTGTTTTTAGACATATAATAACTTTTTTATAGGGTGATGATGAATTAGCCATAGATGTGATGGACAGGCTGAGCCCATCCATTCTTGAGAGCTTCATACATCTCACTGGGGCCGATCAGGTAACTGTAACGATTTCATGCTATTTAGTCTTGTTTTTGAAATTCAGACAGACATACGTGTATGAATTTCTTTATAAATTTGATGCATCGGAAAGTATTTTATGCCCAGGTCATAAGTAATTAACTCCTTAAGATGAAGAAAAACACTTTATCAGCAAACACTTAGCCTTCTTAGTTGGGTTTGATTTTTTTAGAAAGGTCATGCATCAAGATTTCCGTAGGGGAGAACCCTGGGTGGCTCAGCGGTTTACCGCCTGCCTTTGGCCCAGGGCACGATCCTGGGGTCCCGGGATTGAGTCCCACATCAGGCTCCTGGCATGGAGCCTGCTTCTCTCTCCTCCTGTGTCTCTGCCTCTCTCTCTCTCTGTCTATCATAAATGAATAAATCTTAAAAAAAAAATTTCAGTATGGACATAAATGTAACTATCAAACTTGACTATTTGAAGTTTTTTCTCCCTATTTGGAATACATGGACAAGGTGTCTGGGCTCTCTGTAACACCTGACTCTTGTAACTCACAACTTAATGTATAACCAAGGGAGATAATAAAAAGATTCTATAAACATAAGTGATGATTATAAATCTGTACAACTTAAAGAATTCTGGTTTAGAATATTAACTATGATTTCAATGAGAAAAAAGAATAACGAATAATTCTCTTCTAGTGCCTAAAATCATGCCTGCTGAGTAGCAGGTGCTTTGTAAATATCTGTTGACTGGGAGAGTGAATTGAGCCTCTGTTCAGTTTAAGACTCCATTTGTTTTTGTTGTTGTTGTTCAAATGACATATAATTTGCTCTGAAGGTAAATCTTTATCTCTTCAGTACAAGAGCTTAGAATATTGTTGAACAAATATTAAGAATATGTACCTCTGTGGAGGAGATCATTTTCCTGTCTGTTTTCTGCCTATGCGTATTCTGAGCACGTCAGCATGAAGTTAATGGTCCATTTTTCACTTCCTTGGCAGCTCTAGTACACCCACGAAAGTTACATATTCCTACATGAATTCTCCACCTTTTTGGTTTATAGATCCTTTTGAGACTAGTGAAAGCTATGCAGTCTCTCTCCAGAAAAAACATGTGCACATATATACAAAAAAAGAAAAAAAAAAGTTCTATGCAATTTCAAGAACGTTCGTGTGTATACACACATACACACACACACACACACACACACACTCCCTGAAACCCATCTTGGGTTCTAAAACAGAGGGGTTTGTTTTTTTGTTTTTTTTGTTTGTTTGTTTGTTTTCTTTTTTTTTTTGGTCCTAGAAACTACCAATAGGCCACTTACAGTTTAATGCAATTCAGATGGTGGAACTTTGAAAGTTACTGAAATGTGTGATAATCCATTGTTTTTTTTCTCTACATAGACTACTTTGCTGTATTGCCCTAGTTCAATAGATTTACAGACATTAGCAGAATGGAACTCATCTCCCATCAGCCACCAGTTTGATGTGATTAGTCCATCACACATATGGATATTTGCACATGTGACCCAAGGCCAAGACCCATGGATTATAAGTCTCTCCAGTTTTTTAAAGCAGGAAAACCTTCCCAAACACTGCTGTACAGCTGTGAGCTATGCTTGGATGTTTGCATACACGAGGCTCCAGTCGTTATCCCCACAGGTTGATATAAAGTAAGTTATTTTCTTAGTATAAATCTTAAAATGTGGGGCACCTGGGTGGCTCAGCGATTGAGCATCTGCCTTTGGCTCAGGACATTATCCCCAGGTCCTGGGATCAAGTCCCACATCGGGCTCCCCGCAGGGAGCCTGCTTCTCCCTCTGCCTATGTCTCTGCCTCTCTCTCTCTGTCTCTCATGAATAAGTAAATAATAAAAATGTGTAGACTGTCAGTTTTTACAAGTACATATTTGAAAAAGTCATACAGGTTGGAAGTATTAAAGAGGGAGATGAAAGATGTAAAGGATGTAGTTTTATAATTCCTTCATCTTTTTCATGTAATTCAGTCTCACCGAATTGTTAGTTTATGTCATAGCAAAGTGCTTTGTGCATAGTATGTGTCTGGGGAATCTATTGAAAGAGGAAAGAATTAATGAAGAGGATATGAATTCATATGGATATGAATATAGGCGGGTTTGTAGAAGTATGCAAAGGGAAGAGATGCCAAGCTCAGTGACCTGACTTTTTGGGATGACATTATAAGGAAGGCCACCTGTCGATAGGGATTAGTGAAAACGGCATTGGGTTTTCATTTGGGGGATAATGGTAAAGATTTGGAGTAACTGATGATGTGATAGAGTGTGGGATAACGTCCTCATGAAGTACAGTTAATTTCTTCTTGCTCTTAAATATAATTAGAGAGTTTTTGAACCTGAATTGAAGTTCCTGACTTCACTTGATCTTTAGCTTTAGATAAAAGAAACCTTCAAAACACATTGATTTATTTACATCTGCCTATTTCTCTTCTTTTCCCCCTAGTAGCCCCATCAATGCTAAGAAAGTAAATACTACCACAAGCAGTGACTCCTACATTGGCCTGTGGAGAAACTATCTGCTCCTTTGCTGCAGTGCGGCGACATCCACCTCATCTTCAACATCTACAGGTTCTGTGAGGTGTTCTCCTCCTGAGACGTTGGCATCTACCCCTGATAGTGGCTATAGCATTGATTCTAAAGTAAGTTTAGAATTCCCGGTCTACCACTGAATCTTAATGGCACCATAAAATAATGTTTTAAAATTTCTTTTCTAGGACAATGAAGGAATTTGGTTGAAAAGTGTATTACTTGTATTAGTGATAAAAATAGTTCGAGGAGTTCTATTACTATGGATTCCTGATTGGAATCAATTATTTATATATATGTGTGTATACACACACACACACACACACACACACACACACACATTATATATAGAGAGAGTTTGGTGAAAAGAGAGTCATGCTCATTAAATACATCATAATATTTTTAGAGGCATTTTCATCCCCATTTTTCCTTAGTTGGTTTCCTATAGTTCTCACACTTCTCAGTATCTGAAAGAAGTCATTTAAATAATTAAATACTGAGATCCCTGGATGGCGCAGCGGTTTAGCGCCTGCCTTTGGCCCAGGGCGCGATCCTGGAGACCCGGGATCGAATCCCACGTCGGGCTCCCTGCATGGAGCCTGCTTCTCCCTCTGCCTATGTCTCTGCCTCTCTCTCTCTCTGTGTGTGTGACTATCATGGAATAAATAAATAAAATCTTTAAAATAATTAATTAATTAATTAATACCTTTGTAGAATTTCCCTAAATCATGTAGTGATGCAATCTGATACTTGATAAGAACCATTCTATAGTCTTCAGGCTCTGACACAAAATATTATGAGGTGGTTGAAGAAAATTTAGAAAACTGAGTAACACCTGAGTGTCTTACTTTAACACCAATGACTTAGAAATAATTTTGTTTAATTCCTTTTTATGGATCAAAAGACATAGAGTATCAAATGAGGGAAGTCAGCCTGTTATGTAATGGTAAATATCTGTAAGAAATTCAGAGAGCCACAGAGCCCAAATTCTTTTAACAAACTTTCAGTGAACCATTGGACAGATCCCTTAATGTTTTTAGATTATGTTCTCACAGGTGAATTTTGAAGTCCTATTCACAGTAAAATTTCATCTATCTGTTGCCCTTGATGAAATATTCATGAGTGCCAAATTATTTAGTTGCATGTGCTATGATTACTGGCTGCTATAAGTGTATTTTTTTTTCCAGATTATTGGCATCCCATCCCCTTCATCCTTGTTTAAGCACATAGTTCCAATGATGCGCTCTGAGAGCATGGAAATCACAGAATCCCTTGTTCTAGGTCTTGGCAGGACCAACCCCGGAGCTTTTAGGTAATTATCTTCATATGTTTTCTCTATGCACAAAAATAGTAAATGTACTACTGGAGAGAAATTGTGATAGAGTACTTAGAATCTGGATAGTTCATATCAGTCCTGACATTTACCAGTTAGTCAGCCATGTAACATTTAACGGGTCATTTAATTTATTTAATCATTTATTTATTTTTTTTGATTGCGCAAATAAGATTTCCCCAGTGTTCTTCACAGGATTACTATAAAAATCACTTATGCTATGTATAAATGCATTCTAAAAATAATAAAATGCCGGGTACATTTTTAATATTTTTCTACTTATTTATACAGTGATGGAATTATTTTACAGTGTTGTCTTTTTGGTTAAAACTGTAGTTTTTTGGACCCCTGGGTGGCTCAGTCGGTTAAGTGTCTGCCTTCCACTCAGGTCATGATCCCAGAGTCCTAGGATCCAGCCCCGCCTCAGGCTCCCTGCTCCAGTGGGGAGTCTGCTTCTCCCTCTGCCCCTCCCTCTGCTTGTTCTCTCTTTCTCTCTCTCTTACGCTCATTCTGTCTCACCCACTGTCTCAAATACATAAATAAAATCTTAAAAAAAAGAGAGAACAAAACAAAAACTATAGTTCTTCCCCTCCTTGTTCAAGAGAATTAGATTTTAAAAAAATAATAATTAACGTACATATTTTATATCATCCTTGAAGTTTTGGGGTTTTTTAAAAGATTTTTATTTTTATTTATTCATGAGAGACAGAGAGAGAGGCAGAGACACAGGCAGAGGGAGAAGCAGGCTCCATGCAGAGAGCCTGACGTGGGACTCGATCCAGGGTCTCCAGGATCACGCCCTGGGCTGAAGGCAGACACTCAACCACTGAGCCACCCAGGCATCCCTCAAAAACATCCCGATGTTTTTTTTGATATTAACAAAGCAAATCCTTCATTTTTACCTGAGATTCTGTTTGTTATTCCCTGCTGAGCCTGTTATTTGTTCTTCTGACATTGTCCTCTATTGAACTAAGGTGATGTTTGATGTTTTATCTCTGAGATAACACATACAACAGAGACTAGGTTAGCAAATTGTAATAGGTCTATATTTGTGGGATGGCATCATCGTAAGTGAAGTTTTAGAAGATTCTTTTATGACAAGTAAATATATTATTCTGATAGAAAAAAAATGGATTACAAAAATGATCTGGGCCTCTTAAAAAACAAATTATTGTAAATAGAAACAATCCGGAGGCAAATACTTTGATTATCTGCAGTAGTTTTATAGATGATGAAATTGTAGATTCATTTTCTTATTATCCTTTTTTTATTTTCCCAATCATCTACAATGAGCACGTTTTCTATTTAAAATCAGAATATAAGCAAAGATAAAATTATCATTTTCATGAAGTTGATGCCCTTTGATTCATTAATTCCATTAAAAAAAATTAATCCTAAGGAGATAATCAGAAATGAAGATGCTCACTGAGGCAGTATTTATAATAACAAAAATGAGATAAAATTGGGGCACCTGGCTCAGTTAGTTGGTGAAGCATGTGACTCTTGATCTTGAGATTGTGAACTAGAGCCCCACATTAGGTGTAGAGATTATACTTAAAATCTTTTTAAAAAAATAGATAAAATTTAATTAACCAGTAATAAATGTTTAGAAGAATTATGGTATCCTACCCTATAATAGAGTATTATGAGTTAATTAAAGACATGTGGAAGTTATTCTAATGTTAAAGGGAAATAGGTACCATCTCATATATGGTAGGATTTCAACTATATAAGATGTATGTGGGTTGCCAAATGATGGAATAACAATCCTTTTTTTTTTTTTTTTTTGGAATAACAATCTTGATGGTATTTGCCTCTGCAAATTAGAATAGGTGGCCTATACCATTTTTTCTGCTTTCCCAATGTTCTACAGTGTGCACATGTTACTTAAAACCAAAATAGGGAATCCCTGGGTGGCTCAGCAGTTTAGCGCCTGCCTTCGGCCCAGGGCTGATCCTGGAGTTCCAGGATTGAGTCCCACATCGGGCTCCCCACATGGAGCCTGCTTCTCCCTTTGTGTGTGTCTCTGCCTCTCTCTCTCTCTCTCTCTCTCTCTCTCTGTGTGTCTTTCATGAATAAATAAATAGAATCTTTAAAAAAAAAAAAAAATAAATCCAAAATAATAAAGATTGTGTTTAAAACAGTAAAATTAGTGTTAACACTCATCATTTCACATCATTATATTAGTTTTACATATTTGCATATCAGATTATATCTGTTCAGCTATTAGTTTAAAAATGTGTATAATTTTTCTTCTAGGGAACTAATAGAGGAATTGCACCCCATAATAAAAGAAGCACTCGAAAGAAGGCCAGAGGTAAGCTGTGTAGTTTTCAATCATTAAATATTTATATGGCAGGTACTTATTTGCCTTCTGTATCAATACATTATACCAAATGTTAGAAGTTAAGAAGTAAATATGCAAAAGATCGTCTGAAGCAGTTTTCAACATTTTTTTTTTTTAAGAGAGCGCACACAAGGGTGGGAAAGGGGAAAGGGAGAGAGACAATCTTAAGGAGGCTCCGCACCCAGCATAGAGCCCATCCTGTGGCTCAATCTCATGGCCCTGAGATCATGACCTGAGCCAAAATCAGGAGTCAGAAACTCAACCGACTCAGCCACCCAGGTGCTCCTCAATAATTTTTTAATATTTTCTTTTCCTCCTCAGAGAAGATCTTAGGCAGAAATTCATTGTATATAACATTAACTTGCTCTAATTGGAGGAGCCTGAGTGATTCAGTTGGTTAAGCGTCTGCCTTTTGCTCACGTCGTAAACCTGGGGTCCTGGGATCAAGTCCTGCATCAGGCTTCCTGCTCAGTGGGGAGTCTGCTTCTCCCACTCCCTCTGTTGCTCCCATGCTTGTTCTCTCTCTCTCTCTCTCTCTCTCTCAAATAAAATCTTTTTAAAAACCAAACTACTCTAACTAAAGTGGGGACAGTCAGGGTCTAGATCTGGGTCAGCAAACCTTTTCTGTAAGTGGCCAGATAGTAAATATTTTCACCTTTGCAAGTCCTACTGTCTCTGTTGCAACTACTTAATCTGCATAGACTACTAAACAAAGAGGTGTAGCTATATTCCAAAAAATTTTTTAGGCAACCATGTGCCAGGGTTGGCTTGAGGGCCGTATTTTGCCAACCCTGGGTCTGTGTCCCCAAATCCATAGATCTGTGTCAGGTTCTGAGCCATTTTCAGAAACCACAGGTCTAGTGGTACAGGCAGATATGCAAACCATAATTACAACAATGTATTACTCACCGGAATAAAATCATAGGTGAGAGGTTGCAAACTGCAGAGAAGAAAGCCGCTGGCTCTGCCCGTGGAGAAAAAGTAGACACGAAGCACCAATATTTGCGGTGAAATTTGAAAAGTGTTGCCCAGTGGACAAGCAAGAGAAAGACATTCTAGGAAGAGAAACAGCATTTGCAAACTTCGTAAAAGAATTTGGACATTGCAGATTCTTGTGCAAGATTATATTATGGAGAAAGTGATTGATTGGGCTGCAAAGCAAGATAGGAACTATCTCATGGGAGACTGTCCTGGTCTTGGCTTTACCCAGTAGACCAGTGGTGATTAGATCGCGTGGGCATCTGAGAACTACCTGGAGGAGCTTCTTAAAAAATTAAAGATTCTGGGGCCTATTGAATGAGAATCCCTGAAATGGAAAAAAAAAAAAAAAAAAAAAAGAAAGAGAGAGAGATAATCCCTGAAATGGAGCCCAAAAGTCTTTTAAAAACC
Organism: Canis lupus baileyi; assembly: GCF_048164855.1. NCBI lineage: Eukaryota > Metazoa > Chordata > Mammalia > Carnivora > Canidae > Canis > Canis lupus. The sequence continues at coordinate 46,519,940 of NC_132851.1, read as the reverse complement.
ATCTTAGATGAGCCTGGTGTAGTAGACTGAGAATCACTGCTGTTAGTGTCACAGAGGAGTTAAAGCAGAAGGACATGGTGACAATAGCTGCTCTTTTAGAAACTTGAAGACAGCATCTGTCATTCTTCACTTCCTTTCTTTAATTCAGCCCTGTCGAGTAGTGATAGTATCCCCACTTAGTAATTGATTAGACTTTTGTTTCAGAATGAGTATGTTGATTACAGTACAGGATGATTCATTAGAGGGACGTGGAACTGGAAAGAAAATTAAGTAGCAATATTTATACTTCAGAATTTCAGGGGAAAGAAGTCATCGTAGCAAGTGAATAGAGAAGTACAGTGATGTGCCTTGAATGTAAGATTTATTTTTAGTGCTTTAACTCAAAATCCTTCTGTAGAGACAAAATGGAAACAAGTCATCTAAAACTTTGCAGAAATCCTCAAACCTTGCTTAGAAAACCATCCTGTTCAGTACAAATTGCCATAAACTTTATAAAGAGCTAAAAAGAAACATAATGAAATGTAATGAGTTAGTCATTAGCAAATTGGCCTCCTTGCAGAAGGCAGGAAATTGGATTATGGACTTGAAAGTGAAAGACCAGTAAGGAAGTTTCCAGTTGCTCTGTACTGTGACAATTACATCATAGTGACATAATGACCATAGAAGAAAGTGATACAGCAGATCTGTCACTTCCTACAATGAGAAAAACATTTTTTTTCCTTCCAATGGGAATTGGAAGCCGAATCCGAATCCGGTAGAGATATTACGGCTCCCATGCTAGCCATTAGTATTTTGGCTCTAGTAAGACAGATTTATTCATATTGTAATGATCAGAGAATTTTTTTCTTTTGTATTTAGTTTTTATGTCAAAATTATTGAGTGGAAAATGTTGGCAGAGCAAAATCTTTGGGATTTCTTCATTCCCCCTTTAGTTATTTGTCCTTTGTGTTATATTTGGGGGGATATTTTAGGGATTCTTAATGATACAGTGAGAACAATTTACTTAGCTGCTTCAGTTCTAAGTTGTCAGGTTAGCAAATCACTAAAGTAACTGTAAAGTAACTATAGGATTCTGTTTTCCCCCCACACAAGGAGTATTGCCACATAAAACATCATGTGATTTTATTTGGCTCATTAATTTCAAACAATTCCACACATATCTCTTTGATTCAGCAGCCACTAAAATGCTCGAAGTCTACATTGCACAAGCAAAATAATTGTGATGAACCCTAAAAGCCCAGAGATATGCACTTTTATTCTTTCCAAGTTATGCCAGAAAGTTTTCTATCAACTACTCTGAAGGACTTTTACTTACTACCTTTTTATCTTTGAAATAGAATATGAAACGGCGCAGGCGTCGAGATATTTTACGAGTACAACTGGTACGAATATTTGAACTGCTGGCAGATGCTGGTGTCATTAGTCACAGGTCAGTAATGGATTTTGGTTTTTAAAACTTTGGAATGAATTAGGGAATAATAATATTTTTTTCTCTTATGAAATATATAAAAACAGAAAAGCACCTTTGCAACAATGACAAAAAAATGCTACGCTCTGAGCATTATTTACCAAAGATGCATCTGTATTGAAGAAAATCTACCTCCAGTACTAGACTGGTTCAGGCAAAAATTAGCTATACTGTTCCTGGGATTTTGATATTTGTAGGAATCTAGTAACTAAAGCAAGTGGACAGTAGCCTTTTTTGTGTGACTGACTCAACAATTTCTTACCTCATCTTAAAGATCTATTTCCTTTGGATTGTAAAATCATATACACAAAGGCTAAATGCTAGAAGGTTTGCAGATTTATTCCAATCAACTGTTAATCTCTCCTGTTGGGGAAAATCGTGAAATCTGTGAACATAATTCATAGTCCGTAACTTTCCACCCTTCACCAATGAGAACATAAAACCTGGAGTTATTGCTAGAATAAAGGCATGTTTACACTATGACCAGCTCCTTGAGGAAAACCCCATCAGCTTTGAATTGAGAAAATAACTCTTTCCCTCAGAGGGGTAACTGTATTGCCTGACTATTGAAGGAGTGTGTGTGTGTGGGGGGGGAGGAGGTATATCTGATCACCTCCAAAAAAAGGTAACTGAACAGAGATCTTAGGAAAAAAGAGTGTTAATAAACAAATGCAGTATTGTGACTCTGGCACCTGTCTTGATTATTTCTTAATGTACCTCATACCTTCCACAGTGAGCATCAAATGCTCTTGACGAGTGCTTTCAAAACAGAGCTTTAATTAAAGAGAATTTAGACCGCTGACTTACCTTTTCTTTTATAGTAGCTGAAAAGCAAACGAAAAGAAAGAAAAAGAAACATTTTTTTTCTTGGTCCTACATGGTAATAAAACAGTGGAAGTTAGGAAAAGAGAATTTGAAACATGCTGGGCTTAATGCAAAAAATCAACAACCTAATACGTATCTGTATCTTTTTTTCTTCTGTTGTGTTGCTTTTAATGTTGTGTTCGTGAATGAAGAATCTTTGAATGGTACTATTTGGAGGAACTGCAGAATGTTGATATATTGAAAATTTAACTACAAAAGCTGTAGTCACTATTGAGCAGTAATGGTTTTGAACACATTTATGTGTTTTGTTTTTGGTTTTGTTTTTTTTTAAGAGAAAGTAATATTGTAAGGCTGTTAGTATTATGGACTTTTCATTTCCTCGATTAAGGGGGAAAAATAAATTCCAAAGGCCAAGATGCAGGGAATCTTTGCTTTGTTCACCCAGCTACTCCAGTATGCATAAGAGGTATTCAACGAGTAGTTTTTAAATGAATGAATGTTTTATTCTAAGCCAGGTTGCAGTCTATTAAATTGGTTTCCCATCCAGTAATAAATCATTAGTCAGAAATTAAAAACATTCCTTTAAAGAATGAAGGAGAACATTTCATTATGGATTCGTTCAACATATTTTTACTGTTGTAGACTGAGATTTTTAATATACTGTAGTACCACTGTACTTTTGTTTTCATGGCCTCAACTACTAAAAATTATTTTTGCTTATAAAAGTCATATATTTTAGAAGTACTTTTCAAATATAACAAGGAAAAACTGATCAAAATAAATGTAAATAATAGCTAACCATTTAAATAGCACTTACAGTTTACTAATCCTTTTTTATATAGTAACTAACTTATATTCTTACTAAAATCCTCTGAAGTAGCTGCTAGTCAAGTGAGGGAACAAAACTGGAATCTAAGACTTCTGACTAACCAAATAACCTCCTTCCTTCTAGGTCATTGTTTCCAGGCACAGAACCCTTGCCTCAAAAAATTACTGCAGATATTTTTAAGGCAACTCCATAGGTATAGATAGAAGACTTGAAAACCAGAACTCTTACTTGAATGCTCTTAAATTTTTGTATCCAAAGTACTACCTATCTAGAATCTTGCTGAGAATAAGTATCTAATGGATATTTGATTAGTTGTGCTAAAGGCGTAATGTGAATTTGCATGGCATCTCTGAGAATATATACAACTAGTCTTTCCTCTTTCTACCTATCTTTTTTTTTAAGTAGGTTCCATACCTAGTGTGGAGCCCAACATGGGGGTTAAACTCACAACCGTGAGATCAAGACCTGAGCTGAGATCAAGAGTCGGCTGCTTTTAACCGATTGAGGCACCCAGGCGCCCCTCCTCTTTCTACCTGATTCTAAACTGATTCTCCCTATCAGGCCTCTTGCTGAGGCCTCCTTTTTTCCTTATTTTAAGAAGCTATATATTTTGCCAGGGAGGGAATAACATTTAACACTCAGAGTAGTTGATTAGAGGTATGCATGGAATTTGAATAGTACATATTACAGTAGCAGTTTCTTAAGCACCATCTATTTTATATTTGTAAGCCAAAATCATGTTCATTTGATTTTTGTATATTAAGTTGCACACTACTATAACTGTGCCACGTTTAATATACAATTGCCCCTGAACATGGATTTGAACTTCATAGGTCCATTGGTATGTGGGTTTTTAATGGTAGAGTACTGTAAATGTATTTTCTCTTCTGATTTTCTTAATAACATTTTCTTTTCTTTAGCTTATTTTATTCTAAGAATGTAGTATATAATACGTGTGACATACAAAATATATGTTAATCGACAGTTTAAGTTATCAGTAGCTTTCCAGCAAACAGCAGGCTCTTTATTGGTAGCTAAGTTTTGCAGTCAAAAGTTATATGCTGGGGTAGCAGAGGTAGGTGTCCCTAACCCTCACATTGTTCAAGGGTCTGTATATTATTCTGATTTTGATTAGTAGGAATTTATTTTTATTTAAATTATAATTTAAAATCGCCTTTTCTTTCTTATTTTCAGTGCAAGTGGTGGCCTTGATAATGAAACACATTTCCTCAACAACACTTTATTGGAATATGTAGATTTAACTAGACAACTCCTGGAAGCAGAAAATGAAAAAGACTCTGACACACTGAAGGATATACGATGCCATTTTAGTGCCTTAGTGGCGAATATCATTCAGAATGTTCCAGGTAATTTCAGTTTTGTAAAACATTATTGAATATTAAGGGACCATCATATATTTCTTTCCCCTGAGGGTTTTAAGTCTAAGGTGATAAAAAGCAGCTTATGTACATAGTGGAAACGTATGTCAGCATAACATGGATGGCAAGAGTTTGTTTTACCTTTAGTTAGCGTTGTGAGTAGAAATCAGAAAGCAACCCCACATAGATTTTTTTTTAATGATAATCAAGACACTAACACCAAAAAAAAGTAAGAAATCAATAGAAGCTACTTTAGACAAACTCCTTCCAGAGGCAGTAAGCAAAACACAATTCTGTTCCAAATGGTAATTGAAAGTAGAATTAACCAGGTGGTTCTGAATAATGAAAGAAGGGTCTAGACCACAGTACAAAGTATAGCGGGTATACAGTGTTATTGATTGATTCCTTTAAGGTGTATGTACCTATGATTCCAGTACATGCTATATGCCAGGTACTGGGTTAGGCTCCAGAAATATTGGTCTATGCAGTTACATTTTAAAAAGACATAAATTGTTTGCAAGTATAGACATAAAAATGTGACTGTGGTCTTGGGTATACAATGTAAATGCAAATGTTTCTTTCTCTTTTCTGCAAAGGAATCATTTTGTTACCTTTAAAAGAACATGCAAACAGGTGACTCCTTAAAGTGAGAGCATGGATTGTGTTTTATAAGAGAAACCTGTAAGCATTTTTTTAGGCCCATTAATTTCAAATACAGGAGCCCTGTTTTGAACTTACAGAGGGAAATGATGCTATTTAGAGAAGAAGAGTATTCTTTCCCTCCATATTTTCTCATCTGAAGCTCATTAACACAAAGATATAATTTAGTCCATCACTAAACATTCTTCCATAGCTTCCGCCTTGGTTCATTAGGATACTGTTGAGTTTCTTCAACAAGGATTAAATGCAGAGAACTTGTAGATGGAATTTTTCAAGGGGAAAGAATTAATCTCAACCAGGGGTCTTCAAAGTATGTTATTTCTCTTCCGGTCACAGCAGCAAGAGGCAGCAGGATGGATTTAACTCTAGGCCTCACCTCTTACCTCAAGTAGACTGGTCACTCCTTTGTTCTGTATATCAAGATTTCACATAAGGATTCTTTTATAAAGACAGCTGTGTAGCTGAACACAGACAAAGCTCAGAGATGCCCTACCTAGTCCAAAGCATTGTGTTGGCAATGAACCAAGATCGAGTTGTGTTTATGTTGAGGTGTTGGCCAAGCTTACCATGTAGCCAGCAACATCTGGGGAGGAGCGGGGTCCTGGCTCCCAGTACCGTGCCTGCCTTGAAATTCTGCTTGCAGAGAACCCGTGTCTCTCATGATGCTGCGCTAGGTGGTGTCATAGACCGCAAACCTCTTTCTGGGTCTTTCATGTGTGTGTCAGTGATTGCTGTCACTGAGGAGGTTTTCAGTAGGTTCAAAGGAAAACTTTTGCTTTCTTTTTTGTAATATTACATTTCAATACCGAGTAAGTGGATGTGCATGTTAAAATGAAAAGAAATGGAAGTAATTTTTTTCCCTTCTATTCTTTTTTTTTTTTCAGTGCACCAGAGAAGAAGTATCTTCCCTCAACAGAGCCTTCGTCACAGTTTGTTTATGCTGTTCAGTCACTGGGCAGGTCCTTTTAGCATCATGTTTACACCCTTGGACAGATACAGTGACAGAAATATGCAAATTAACAGACATCAGTACTGTGCACTAAAGGTACTACTTAGAAATCTGAGTTTTTTTCTTATGTGAAGAGTGCAGTTAACTTTGTCTCTCGGTGCCTATTATTATAAAAAGGATCGACTTCTTCTGAGTACCGGAAAATATTAGAATATATGTTTGCCTGCTATATTCAAATATTTATACTCTACGTTTATTTAACTACATAAAACACAATGCAAAAAAGTTAGAGAATCTACCCAAAATTTAAATGCCATTTTCTTCTTAAAGAACTGAGAAATGCCTCTTCTTTTTCCCCACTTAAGTACTTTCTCTGGGTCCTTTTTTTCCTCTTCTCTTCCAGTACCATTCAAACTCCATGCCTTACCCAGTATCATGTATTTACTTATTACTCCTAACAAATGACTTAGTTTCAAAAATTGCTATTATACTCTTCTTTATAAAGGAAAGAGTTAAAGATATTGTGGCTACCTGAGCATGAATAAAAATATCCTGCCTCTTCTCATTAAGCAGCCAACCTATAACCTCTTAAATGTTTTAAATGTAATTCTAATATTATTGTTTGAAGGCTATGTCTGCTGTCCTATGTTGTGGCCCTGTTGCAGATAATGTAGGACTTTCATCAGATGGCTATTTGTACAAATGGTTGGATAACATTTTGGACTCTCTGGACAAAAAGGTGATTATGACAGTTCCTTTAAAATTTCACATGAATCACTCTGCATTATCTGGAATTACAGTATGACCCACTGAAAACAAGTATTTATATATTTATATATATAACATATATATTATATGTATGATAGGTTAGAATTATGTGCAAAAAGCATGTTATGTGAAATTAAATAGGATGCAGTAATTTAAGAAATTTCTAATTTTTATTTATTATTTAAATGTTAATTTCCTCTTTTTTTATAAGATTAATACAGTGTGTGTGTATATGTGTATATATATATACATACACACACATATGTATATTATATATATAATATATATATATATATCTCATGATAGGGTTCTTGATCTATAAAGAAAATATTAAGATGGAATGCATTGAGCTCCAAGGAAGAAATCTGTTATTTTTTATGTTTAATATCATTTTTCTTTTTTTGACCCCTCTCCAATGACTCTTGCCTTCCCTTTTTCTTGTTCTCATACCGTACATGCACAGACTTCACAATTTAGAACAGGACTTACATTTTTTTCCCCTCAGAATAATTTTTCTATTGGGTTATCAAAAACAAGAATGAAGCTTGATAAAAATAACTGGAGAGGTTAATAACTCACTTTTCTGAAAGCACTTAATCACCGTTCATATTCATCAACCGCCTTCAGGGCTCTGCTGGAGGACAGAATTGTACTACTTAGAGTGTTGTGTAAAAAGCAGGAGACCAAGTATAATTTATCCATGCCATCTTTTTTTTTTTCTTTTGGCTGAATAAAATGAGAAGAAGTTGAACAAAAGGAGACAGGGTTTTGTGCTTAAATACATTAAATATGTATATACCATGTTTGTTAATGAAAATGTAGAAAAGTAGTTTTATATATATATCATATATATATATGAGTTAATGTATATATATATAGTAGTTTATTTTATATGTAAAATGTATAAATTTCTTTATCCTGGGCAATGTTGTGACCTTTACTTAGGTTCATCAGTTGGGCTGTGAAGCAGTTACATTACTGCTGGAGCTGAACCCGGATCAGAGCAACCTCATGTACTGGGCTGTGGATCGATGTTACACTGGTTCCACCAGAGTGGCAGCTGGCTGCTTTAAAGCCATAGCTAATGTATTCCAGAACAGGTACTCTAGCTACTGTCTTCCATATTTTATTTAGCTTTTCTTTTTTTGTTTTTAAGAAAATGTGTCCTTTTGAATTCAGAAATAGTAAGAAACCAGTATTTTATTTCCTTGACCTCTAATGAAATTGGGCCAGAATAAAAATAATGAGTACCATGCATCTGTTGTTGGACCTTTTGCCTTTAAAAAACAAAAACAAAAACAAAAACCCAACAATAAAAAACACCTAGTCATAGGCTTAAAAGCTTGGTTTGCAGCCTTGCCCTTTGTATGTCATATTTATTAATGGTATGAAAGCCTCTAAAATTTATCTAACATGTAAAATTTGTCCCTAGGGATTATCAGTGTGACACAGTGATGCTCCTGAATCTGATACTGTTTAAAGCAGCTGATTCTTCTCGAAGTATCTATGAAGTTGCCATGCAACTGTTACAGGTTTGTAAGCAAATGTTAGTTAAAGTATCTCTTGTTGACAATTTAATAAAGCATGTAAATATTTAGCCTTTTTTTAAAAGATCTATTTATTTTAGAGTACAAGGTGGGGAGGGGCAGAGGGGGAGAGAGAGAGAGAGAGAGAGGAGCAAAAACCTATAGCAGATTCTGCTCTCAGTGCAAAGCCTGACGGGCTCGATCTCATGACTCTGAGATTGTGACCTGAGCAGAAACCAAGAGTCAGGTGCTCAACCAACTGTGCCACCCAGGAGCCCCTCAGCTTTATTTTTAATAGGGAGGCATGGTATCAATTCCTAATTATAACTACAAATAGAAAACAAAGATAATATAGATCACTTGAGTCTACAAATAATACAGAGTATTCAGAAGTGTGTTACAGAGGAGTTATGTATATATGCCCACATATGTGTATGTACCAATGAATATCTAGCAGTCGGGACCTACGTTGTGCATGTAACTATTTCTGTTCAGCAGGTAAGAATAATGTGAGCCAATTTTTTTTTTTTTGAGAACCAAGTAAAAAGTAATAGCCCCTTTATGATGAGCTTGTATAATTTTTCTTTATTAGACCAAGAAAAAGAACCAAGAAAGTTAACTTACCAAGCCTGGAGATAGCATTATTATCCAATACCTAACTAGTTGATGATAGGATAAGGTTCTTCACTCTTAACCAAGTTAAGAGCAAGATTCCAGTAGATGCAGATTTTTCCAGAGGTTTGAAGTGGTACTGATGGTGGTTTGTGGTCATCTTAGGAATTATACCCTCATGTCTTTATCAACTGAGAAGAAAGTTCAGTGCTGTCTCTTTACATAGTATAATATTAAAATAATTTTTAGCTCATATTACATATTTAATCTGTATTTCACCAAGATCTGCTTGAAGATTTTTTGTTTCACTTACACATGTTTTTCATATAATCCTGTTTTTGAACTGGAAAGTGGTCAATCTTCTGCAAGTAATTGTATAGTAAGTTGCTAAAGTCATTTTCAGACGGTCACTAACCCGGACCATTGGCATTAAGCCCAAGGAGTGTAAACCTTGTAAACAGTTAGAGATCTTTTGCAAACATTCCTGGGAATTAGAAACTAACATCTGAGATACTTTACAAGATACATAACTATATAGCTTTTAAATTGGAGTAATTCTCAGGAGATTTTATTTTTGAATTATAGCTGAAATGTAGAGGACTCATAAAATCTTGAATCTCCCTTCCTGCAGATCCTGGAACCGAAGATGTTTCGCTATGCTCACAAATTGGAAGTTCAGAGAACAGACGGAGTGCTCAGCCAGCTGTCTCCTCTCCCGCATCTGTATTCTGTTTCGTATTATCAGCTGTCTGAGGAATTAGCAAGGGCCTATCCTGAGCTCACTCTCGCCATATTCTCAGGTATGAGCGTTGAACCGGTTATTGGGTTTTCTTTAGCAATCATTTCTAAAAAAAACTAGTTTTAGGAAATCTTAAATTTCTTATTGCTTAAATAAGAAATTTGAGGCTGATTCAAAACAGAACGTGTCTCTATGAAAGAGAATTTTTTCCTTTAATAAGATTTAATACTAATCTATCTTGATACATACATTTCTTATTACTGTAAGGCTTCTCACTTTGCCTTCTCTTCTCCACCCCAGGGGGGAAAAAGGGGAGGGGACTTCACATGCAACTTAAAAACGTTTCTTCAGGATGCCTGGTTCAGTGGTTGAGCATATGCCTTTAGCTCAGGTCATGATCCCCGGATTCTGGGATCAAGTCCCCAGGGAACCTGCTTCTCCCTCTGCCTGTGTCTCTCATGAATAAATAATAATCTTTAAAAAAATAAAGGAAAAAAAAAAGGTTTCTTCAGTAGACACAGAACTTCCTATATCTTGACATACACTTTATCTTGCATATTGGTCTATCGTTAGTAATAAAAATGAGCAGGGATAAAGATACAGGTTTCTTTCTGTAAGTGAAACCTCTCATGATAGGGAAAGGTCCTGTACTGCCTTGAGCAAAACTCCTGCCAGGATCCCACATTGCTTTCCGTTCCAGTTTCCTTCTCTTGTGCCGACAACAGTTCCTTCCAGGGGTTTCTAAAACAGCAGGACTATGGGTCAGGCAAGGTGTCCTTTCTCTCTGGATCTCCCAGGACCCAGATTTAGGAGTTTTTGTTTAAAATCTAGTTTAACCTTCTGCCCAGTGAACACACTATGGCAAGTGCTCCTAATGTGCTTTATCCTTTTCCTGAAAACTTAATTTTAACCCTTAGGTCATTTTTCTGCCTTTCACTTGTGACAATATCTTATTTTAGTATGAAACTTGGACACGCACCAAAACAGGCATCCAGGAGATGACAGGATCCTGCTGTGGCTCCTTTCTTTCATTTGGCCTAGAGACTTAGTCACCTGAACCTTCCTTGAGCATCTTTCCACATTGAAAAATGGTACCCATTTCCACAGTAGAAACAGTTTCCCGTCCCTCAGTGACCCGAATGGGGGAAAGCCATACAGCAGTGCAAAGCCGTGGCTGCCATGATCACTGATGCTGCAGTTGGGCTGCTTCTCGAGGCTCCCACGCAGAAGGCAAAGCCATCCAACTGAGGCTCAACGCTCAAGAAATTGGTGGGGGTGGCCCATGCCCACAGCTCAGATGCTGTGTCCTTTGCTTCTGTCTACAGACACTTGTCATTAGGATCTGCCAGTTATAACTCCTCTGCTTAAAATGGTTTATTCTAAACCAAAATATAGCCTGTAAGCCTGCTCAGGGCAGTTTTCTGTTTTATTGTTTCCAAGGCAAGATGAGCAGAGTATTTGTTGGGGATCGTACGGGATCGCTGTCGATATAAGCTTTGCCCCACTTTGAAATTTGAGGGTCCTGCTCCTTCCTTTCTCTGGAACCAGTTGTTAATCTTTAAATGTCTTCAGCTCTCTGGCTTCCTCCTGTCCTTTTCCTCCTTTACACCCACCCCAGGCCCATCCGCCACCCCCTTTACCTGCCTGACTATCCACATTCACTTTTTCCTTGTTCTCAGCCTTTGTACGTCTTCATAAATGGCCTTTAGACTCCATTCGTGTGAGCTTCCTCTATGAACTTACTAAAGACATTCTAACAGCTAAGTCTAATCATCAACATTTGGTCTTCAGTCTGTTGGCTACTTTTCCAGGCAGTTAATGTTTGTCACCTTACATTTCTTTAAATACCAACCTCTCTTGATTTCTAGAAACTTAATATTTCCTGGTTGTCCTTCTGCTGTGAGCTATTCCTTTTCTGTCACTTTTGGTGGATTCTTTCCTTCTATCTTAAGTATTCGTGTTCCCAGGCCTCCTTCTCAGGAGACCCTGTCTCCCAGAGAGAGGTCACTGCCATTGCTGTGGCCCCAGCTCCCACAAATGACCACCTCTCCCCTGGACAGAACCTCTTCAGCCAACTACTCATAGAGCTTCAGGTCTTTCCTTTCATACCGGAGGCAGTAACATTAATGTCTTAATAGAAGGGATTCTTATAAAAAGTGAGAATTGAATATAACCAGAAAGCATTGGACTGAGCACTTCATCAGCACTATTTCCAATGTGCCATGATAATCCCATGAGGCAACTGCTTTTGTTACCCTCTTCTCACCGATAATAAATTGAGGATCAGAGGTTGACAGGTTGGCCCTCAGTCAAGCAGCTTATACCGGGTAGAGCTGGGATTCAGACCCATGTGTGTGCAGTTCCAGAATGACCTTTCAAATCACTACACTTCTATATTTACTCCTTTTAATGAGTAAATAACTACAAAGCCTAGCGGGCAAGAGGGGGCCAAGGAGAAAAAAGATTTTTATTAAAAGTGACTTACAGAAATTTAACAGGGTATAAACTATAAAAGCACAAAGCACATGGGCCTTGGAATCAACCTAGTGTTTGGATCCTCTGCCACTCGGTACTTTTCTGACTTAGGCAGGTTACTTTGCCTCTGGCCACCTCACACGTTTATCATGAGCACTAAATGAGATGAGTGTAAAAATAACAAGCATTTCCTAGGAGTCTCCCCTATAGAGAACCAACATAGGTGACGTTTTTGATGGGTCAGTTTAAATTAATCTATGTATAAGGACTGTCTCATGTACTTATGTGTTATTGAGATAAAATACACATATCATGAAATTTACCACCGTAATCATTTTAAGTAAATAGTTCAGTAGCGTTAGGTATGTTTATATCGTTGTGAAACAGGTCTCCAGAAGTTTTTCATCCTATCGAACTGGAACCATCTACTAAACAACTCCTTTTTTGCCCCTACCCCCTTGCCTCCTGCTAAACCCCCACTGTAGTTGTATTTACATGAATTTGACTATTTTAGATACCTCTTATATAGTATCTGTGTTTTTGTTTCATTTAGCATAATGTCCCCAAGGTTAATCCATGTTGTAACATGACAGGATGTCCTTTTTAAAGGCTGTATAGTATTCTGTTGCAAACCTGTCTCTATGTGTGCACCACATTGCTTATCCATCCATCTGTCCATGGATGTTTGGGTTGCTTTCTACCTGTTAGCTATTGTGAATGGTGCTGCCATGAACAGGAGTATGCAAATATCTCTGAGACCCTGCTTTCAGTTCTTTTGGATATATATATAGAAGTGGGATTGCTGGATCATATGGTATAGTTCTATTTTTAATTTTTGGAGGAGCTGCCATGCTGTTTACTGTAGTGGTTGTGCCACTTTCCAACCCCAGCAACAATGCATAAGCATTTATATGCCTGTACCACCAAGAGTATTGTTATATAAAAGCATGTGATTTTTGTTAGTTGTTAATTTTCTTTATGATGTCATCGAGATGAAATTTATTAAAAGGGGAAACAGCACTTGTAATTTTTTAAAGCAGTGAGTCAAGGGGCACCTGGACGGCTCAGTTGGTTATGGAGTCGAGCCCTCCGTGGGGCTCCCCATGCTCACACTCGCTGCCTCTCTCTCAAATAAATGGGTAAAATCTTTTTAAAGTAATGAGTAAAATCTTGACTCCTTATTCTTTAAGAACGAGATGTTGAAATACTAATTACAAATCAAAGGAAACCAAAGTGATACTGGTTGTTCCCTCTTTTGGCTTGTTTTTGATCGCAGAGATAAGCCAGAGAATTCAGACTGCCCACCCCGCCGGGAGGCAAGTAATGCTGCACTATCTCCTGCCGTGGATGAACAACATTGAGTTGGTGGACTTAAAACCTCTGCCCACGGCGAGGCGGCATGATGATGAAGACGACTCCTTAAAGGACCGGGAACTGATGGTGACTAGCAGGCGCTGGTTGCGAGGAGAGGGCTGGGGGTCCCCACAAGCCACTGCGATGGTTTTGAACAACCTGATGTATATGACAGCAAAGGTAAAGTGGAGCTTGTGTTCACCCCTGCTGCACAGAATTAAGGGGAGGAGAAAAGGTTGGAAATAGTGGATGAAGAGATCAGATAATCCTGGGCTCACCAAACAGATACTGGTTTGAAAAAAACCAAATTCCTTTCTTTTAGATACTTCTCATTAAATAGAAAATATGTCTTATGGAGGACAAGATAAAAATCATATATGATTAATGATATTTATGTTTAGAGTTGAAAGAAATGACTATTCCTCTAGAGTATGGAAGAGATTGAAGTTGTCTATAAAAACATGACTTTCTAGTATTTCATGGTGTGACAAGTTGGGGGATTCAATAAGCAACCATCACTGAAGTGTGCGTTGTGTGTACCGTGTCTAGTATGGTGATGAGCTGGCCTGGTCGGAGGTGGAGAATGTGTGGACCACGCTCGCAGATGGCTGGCCGAAAAACCTGAAAATAATTTTGCACTTTCTGATCAGCATTTGTGGAGTGAATAGTGAACCAAGCCTCTTGCCTTATGTACGTATTCAGGTTCATTTAATTTTTTCTTTCTTTCTTTCTTTCTTTCTTTCTTTCTTTCTTTCTTTCTTTCTTTCTTTCTTTCTTTCTTTTCTTTCTTTTCTTTCTTTTCTTTCTTTTCTTTCTTTTCTTTTCTTTCCTTTCTTTCTTTTTTTTTTTTTTTAATAGTATTTACTTGGTTTGTTGTGGTACCCAGAGTATGGGCAGCAGGAAAGCAGCAGAGGCAAAGCAAGGGCTACAGTGAGGACCCTGCCAGGAAATCACACATGCCTTTATTCATTGCTTTATGTCTACCGATATCATCTGGCTGTTATTACAGGGCAGGTGCTCTTCTAGGTTCTGGACATTTCAGTCCTGGGGGAGATGGAGATTTTATTCTTTGAACCTTCACCTAATCTATTTAATGAATAAATCAGCAAGTTAATAAAGCCCCAGCTTGATAAGGGCTACAAAGGAAAATTGCAGAGTACGGAGGGCAAATAATTGAGGAACCACAGCTCTCTGGGAGGACTAGAGATGAACCTCAAGGAAGTGACAGAGAAGTGAGACCACAAAATGAGAATGTTTATAATTTCTTCAAGGCAGGAGCTGGATATTAGAGCAGAATGGTGAGGGAGGATGCTCAGCGCCTGCAGAATTGTACCTCCAGAAACAAGGGAAAGCAGAGGAAGAGGTAACGCAGTGAGGAATGTCACAGTCTTTACCCTCTAGAGGGGAAAGCAATACTTAGTCTCATGTTCTCAACGAGGGTAGATTTATGAGACAGGAGGGTCAAACAGGATCCACACAGGCATGCAGGTGCACATGTGTGTGTCCAGACATGGACGTCAGGCCCACAGCAGTGTCCTGACTGTTCCACAGGAGACTAGCTCTGCAGAATGTTACAGGTCCTACTTTAAACAAGCCATTGAATGGCTTTGCCTAGCCTAACATCCCCCCACTTACCTCGGTTACTGGCAGCCTTGTTCTGAAGGCCTTCCACAGGATTAATACTCTGTTAGCAGTTAGGGAGAGGAAGGTGTGGTGGGAAACAAGAAGCCCCCCCCCCTTACCTCTCTGAGCTCCGCTCCTCCTATTTTCCCCCAAGGGCCCCCTACCCGAAGCCTCACTGCCCTGCCCTAGGGCCTTGCCACCTTGCTCCCTCCCCTGCCTCCTTCACATCTTTCCTCAAGTGCCCCTTCTCATTGAGACCTGTGCTGGTCCCCCTGTGAGGACTGCAGATGCTCTGTCCCGACACGTACTCTCTTTTCCCCTTTCCCTGCCCTGTTGGTTTTCCCAGCACTTGCCATCATCCAACATGTATTTTACCTCTTTGCCTCACTGCTTTGGCCTCGGTCAGCGTGGTCGATGCTGCTCCTCAGGGGCAGGAATTTTTCTGTCTGGGTCATCACCCTCTTCCCGGAATCCGAAATAGTGCCCAGCACAGAGAAGGTACCAAATAATTGGATGGATAAACGCGATTTGGGCTAAAAGAAGAAGACAGGCGTGAAGTAAGAAATCCAAGAAGCCAAGATGAAATTCAGAGAATAACCGTTTGCCAGGAACTTAAAAGGAGCTATTTTGAATGCCAGGCATAATTTCTTCATTATCATTTCTTGATCACTTACTGTCAGCCAGGCATGGTGTAAGCACCTCACCTACACCATCTCGTTGAATTCTCAGGTCTGAGCATGTGAAGACGCCGGCAGTTTTACGGGTGAATGAAACAGGGCAGAGAGAAGAGGGACTTCTTCAGTGTTGCACAGCCACTGGCTCTGTCACTTAGAGTGGAATTCCCAGTCTGTGGAGAAGGCAGTGCAGCTGGGGCGGGGCTGGGGCTTGAAGACACAACAGGA
The DNA here is from genome assembly GCF_048164855.1 of Canis lupus baileyi. NCBI lineage: Eukaryota > Metazoa > Chordata > Mammalia > Carnivora > Canidae > Canis > Canis lupus. Next base: position 46,503,832 of record NC_132851.1, on the reverse strand, counting down.
TTAGAGAGCGATTGGTCCTCATAGTCAGACACATTAAAGGCACAGAGGCAGAACTGTACCCTGGATCTGAGAACAGAACTAGCAGGTTGGGTAGATGCAGTGCTGTGGGTAGGTCAGTTATCAATGGGTAGTCATTATAAGATTTCTGATATGATATAATAAAGCAGGTTTTAAGATTTGCCCAGGGATGGGGCACCAGGATGGCTCAGTCGGCTAAGCATGCAACTCTTGATTTTTGGCTCAGGTCATGATCTCAGGGTCATAAGATATAGGACTCGGCACTCAGTGGGAGTCTGCTTGAAATTTTCTCTTTCTCTCCCTCTTCCTCTGCCCCCCCCCCTCCCGCCCAATACAAGTCCATCAATCAATCTTTAAAAAAAAAAAAAAAAGATTTTCCCAGGGGTCATGTAAAGCAGAGTTGCTCAGTTGTCTATATACAGGTGAATCACCAGGCTATCTGGTTCTGGCTCTGGGGGGAGGGGGTGGTCAGGGGTTGGGACAGGGCCTGAGATTCTAGATTTCTGGCCACTCCTGGTGATGATGTCTAATGCTGGCAGGACCACATTTTTTTTTTTCATTAAGGATTGAAGTACAAAAAAAAAAAAAAAAAGGATTGAAGTACAAAGAAAAAAGTGAGATAGGCTGATTAGTTAGTAAGCAGTTCATTAATATGTATTATTAACACACAGGCATACTACTGAAATGTTTTTTTCACATATTTAATTCATACTACGTGCTATCCGTGTTTAAAGAGCTAATATTAAGTCTTATTTAATCCTAACAACTGTATGGAGTATGTGCTCTTGTCCCCATTTTGCAGAAGAGAAAACAGAGAGTAACTGTCCAATTGCATAGCTACTAAGCATCTACACTCCGATCCAGGTTGTGTGATTTGGGTTTCAGTTTAGTTCTGGTTCCTTGCTTTTAATCACTGCTCTGTACCTGCTGGGTTGAGTATAGAGTATTAATAGGGAAAGCAGAATTAAAACTAAATCCTGTGTTTGAAGTCTAAGAGAAAATTTGGGATGACATTATTTTATTTTATTTTTATTTTATTTTTGGGGGATGACATTATTAATTGAAACGTCTCCATTTTTTTTAAAATTTTTTATTTATTTATGATAGTCACAGAGAGAGAGAGAGAGAGGGGCAGAGACATAGGCAGAGGGAGAAGCAGGCTCCATGCACCGGGAGCCTGATGTGGGATTCGATCCAGGGTCTCCAGGATCGCGCCCTGGGCCAAAGGCAGGCACCAAACCGCTGTGCCACCCAGGGATCCCTGAAATGTCTCCATTAAAGAGAAAGTGATTTATAGGAAAGCAATTATCTTTTGCTTTTCTTAAAAAAAAAAAAGCAAAATATTAAAGAAGTCAATAATGTGGAAACTGCTGAACAGTTAAGTCATCCCAATTAAAGATAATGCCAAGGGAAAAAAAAAAAAAGATAATGCCAAGGGCTGTAGGAAGGACCATATTTATAAAGCCAACTAATGTCGTGCTGCTGACCCGAGATTCAAATTGAAGTTGTGCTTATTCATCTCCCATTTCAGATTGATCTTACCTGATAAAATCTGTCAAGACAAATTCATGAAGAAGTAAAAATTTTGCTTTTTCTTTTCTAAACAATTTCTTTTGTGACAGGTGAAGAAAGTCATTGTCTATTTAGGTAGAGACAAAACAATGCAGTTGCTGGAAGAGCTGGTGAGTGAACTGCAGCTGACCGATCCTGTCAGTTCCGGGGTCACTCACATGGATAACCCCCCATATTACCGCATCACCTCCAGCTGCAAAATCCCTTCTGTCACCTCAGGTGAGAAGTTACTGAAAACCGATAACTTTGTCTCAAAAGAGAAGTTTTGGATAACTGTTTATCTCCGCAAGCATTTGCTTTAAACAGCATCAAGAAACACAAAAGCCAACATGAGTCCTGTGTGGTAATCACCCCGACAGGACTTTGTAAATCCTCATATGAGTGAAGAAGTTTGACAATGTCAGATTTCTGAGTATTACAGAGGGAAAATTTTATGTGTCTGGAACCAGAATATAGATTTAGATATCCTTATACAAGCATTTTTAAAATAAATAGAGTTGGTGGCTTAAATCTAGAAAAAACTTACTGACTTAGTCTGTAATTTCTTATTATTATAATTAGTTGGGTATATATTATACATGATATCCAGACATGTGAGTGTTAGATGTCTATACAGATAGACTTATTGTAATATTTTGCATTGAAGAAACTATGTCCCTGAGGGAATAACTGCCATTGAAAATCAGTATAATATTGGGACTATTTTAGATTACATTTCCATGAGAATGTCACTCAGTTTATACTGAATGTTTCTGACACGTTAATAACATCTGTATAATTAGAAATCTTCTATAGTTTATTTTTTGTCATCGGTTTTCATCTCTTAGCTCTTTTTGTTCTACTTTCTAAGGGATTTCTAATAACACTTCCATTGGGTTTTTCATATCTGCCAGAACGTTTTAAATTCCAAAGAGTCGGTTTTTTGATTATTTTTTTTTTCTTAGGAGCACCTTATTTCTATTTCATGGTTGGACTGTCTTCTATATCTGACTCGCTTCTCCTGGCAGATGTTCCTATTTTCTCTATATTGCTCTGTTTTGATTTGTCTTAGTAAAAGCTTTCCTCAAAAGCCTACCAATTCTAGATCTGTTTTTTTGATAAAAGAGTGGAATATTGATGGGATGTTTTGTAGGTATAGATGGAGCTTGTTGACTTTGTCATTTGTCACACCATGATTTCATCGATGAAAATGTCTATGGGTCTCTTCTCTTGGACTGATCAGATTCCCCAAAATTCTATGAGTAATCTACCCAAAGTAGAGGGCGCAGAGCTGTGTGTGTGTACAAATACATACCTAGAATGTACAAATACATGTAATCTATAGATACACATACACACACAACATGGTCTTCTGGTAGCCTTATGGGGTGAGAAGCTTTCAAGGGGATACAATCTCCAATTTTAGTATGTGTATTTTCACACAATCCCACTATTCTCAATGAAGTTCTTCCTCCTTCAGCTGTACATAATGTAACCTAGTCTAGAAATCTTTGATTTACACTTATAAGAAAAGATTCCCAAGGCCACCTGGCTGGCTCAGTTGGAAGAACATGCAACTCTTGATCTCTGGGGTCATGAGTTCAAGGCCCACATTGGGTATAGGAATTACTTAAATGAATAAACTTGAAAAAAGATTTCTGGAAGTAGAGAGACACAGCCACCCAGTTACAAGAGGGAGGGGCACAGATCTTGGGGACCATTTACCTCTGAAATAGATTTTCAACCATGCCTGCCATTTTAGCAAGTTTCAACCCCTACTATCCCTACTCCCAGGGGGTACTCAGAGCTGCTGATTCCTGAGTCTTTTGGGGGTTCAGCAATATAGATATGGATGCCTCTTGGTTTCCCCTACTACCAGCTTAAGATTCAGCCTTCTTATAGCTGAATTGCTTCCTGTCCATTTGTTTCTAAGCATCTAAAATTTTGTTGCTATTCTCTCCTTTCCCTCTGGGTCATTATATGAGTACATTCCTTTTTAAAAATCACCTTGCTCTCATTTTAGTGGAGTAGTAGCATCTATCATTTTGAAAGCTTTTGTTGTTACCGAGTTATTTCAGGTTTTAAGTTCACAGATCTGTTTTATTTCTGATTGCAGGAACTACTTCCAGTAGCAATACAATGGTAGCTCCCATAGATGGCAATCCCGATAATAAGCCCATAAAAGAGAATATTGAAGAGAGGTAAGTACCTCTCTGTTCTTCATCAGCCTTTCAGTTTGACAGATACTTATTATCATCAGAATAAATGATCTTTCTGCACTGGAATTATATGTTTCATTGAATGTGCATCTCAAAATTCTAGTGAAAAAATACATTTCCATTTTGGAAATTTTCCACAATTAACTGTTTCATCATCACCATGCTGATGTGCTAGATTCTTTCCTGTACTCTAATGGATGAATAAATGGAATATGTTCAGCCCCTCTTTGTGTTATTGACATTTTTAGACTTTTCTGAACGGCTATTTACTCTGCCCGTTTTTTTTATAAACTGGGTTTCACCAGAACATGATTACTAGAATAATTTAAGAAAAGTCTTCCAGTAGAAATGATTGACTTAAAAGCTTAAGCTTTTGAACCGTGAGGTGGCAATAAATATGTATAGTAGGGAGTTTTGTTAATATGTAACGTGTTCTTTTTTAAATGTAGAAAGTGAAACCAAAAGTACAAATACTGTTTGACCGTGACCTGTGACTAACCACCATGATCATTCCCATAGCTATGCGCACCTAGACATCTACAGTGGACTAAGCAGTCATTTAAATCGTCAACATCACAGACTAGAATCTCGATACAGTAGCAGCTCTGGAGGATCTTATGAAGAAGAAAAAAGTAATAAATTCCAAATGTTTTTTTTTTATAACTACAATGGCGAGGTGTATTATTAATTATATTAATGTTAGTGAATGTATTTTTCTGATAAGTTGTTTTTGAGAAGAGTATTTTAACTGCCACTAGTGGTGTTCCAACGTAATCTGAAATGTCCTGATTTTAAGCAGCAGCAGGAATGGGGGAAATTGGTTTTTAAAAGCACAGGTTCCCTATAGAGAAATCAAAAGGAACATAAGAATTGGCTCTCAAGAAGCACTGTAGACACCGGCTACAGCCTGCTTTTTTTTTTTTTTTTTTTTTTTTTTAAGGAAAAAAAAAAAAAACGAGTTTGGTCTTTTTCTGTGGATTCACATTTTACTGTAAAGTTCTCCCTTAAAATCGCAAAGTGATTATTTCTCCAGGTCTCACTCTAACGCTGGGGTAGAGTGGAATCAGAGGCGCAAACCTTCAGGCTGAGAAGGGACCCTGAGGATGACCTGGTCCAATCTCCTCATTTTGCACATGATGGAACTGAGGTCCAGAGAGGTTAAGTGACTTACCCATGTCACACAGAATTCACATTTCCTGATGTCATTTTTTACTGCACCCTGCAGCCCCACTGCGGTAGAGCAGATTTCCTTTTAACATGGGTTTATGGTGGCCCTATCGCAGGAAATTTAGAATTGAGTAACTTACCAGAAGGCCCTTGTTACAAGGCAGCTTTACCTGTGATGTGGTTTCGTGGCTTGGACATCCATTATGGAAGCTAATGGAGCGCGACTGTAGTGTTGCTTTGATATAAAGACTGGAGCCTGAATTGATAAGCTCTTTCTTTCTCTGATTTGTGTAGCTTGACAATATTTGTACCCAGGTCTTCCTAGCAAACCTATGTCAAAAGAGTGGGAAGTTATTATTTTTTTTTATCACTTTCCAATGGTATGAATAGTTGGTGTCTTAACTAGAGTTTGCTTATGTCGGCAGAAAATAGATGGTGTAGAAAATGAGATGATTTTATTTTGATAGGTGATTCAATGCCACTTTATTCTAATTGGCGACTGAAAGTGATGGAGCATAATCAAGGAGAGCCACTACCCTTCCCACCAGCTGGAGGCTGCTGGTCACCACTGGTGGATTACTTGCCTGAAACGTCATCACCTGGATTACCTCTTCACAGGTGGACTACAGTGTCATTCCTATTTCATATGAGCCAAATTGCTGCTTAACACTTTCAGCTTTCTTTATGCTATCTGACAACACAGAATAAAAGCAATTTCTTTCTTTAGATACTGTAGTAAATGAGATCCATGTATTTAGATTTCAAGAAATCTACAAACTCAGAATTATATTTACAATTAATATCATTAAATCTACTTCTGCTGCTGCTTTTCTGGGTGTCTGGCATAGTTACTTGACCTTTCTGGGACCCAGTTACTACATCTGAAAAATATTTTCTGGTACTAGGCACTATTACTTTGAATTATGTTAAACTGAATTCTACTTAGCAAAATCACAATAGAACAGTTACCGCATTCTTTCAAAATTGATTAATGTTATCAAACACATACTGAACACCTACTATGTGGCAAGCAGTGTGCTAGGTGAAAGAAATTATGGCCCTTGACTTTGGGGAGCCTTAGCAGGTAACGTTTTTTTCCTAAAACTATCACTTAATGGTTTCTTCAGCTATATTTCTTCTCTTCTTTTTTTCTTGAAGTTGTATTTTTCCACAAAATACAATATTAAAGTCTTCAAGTAACTGGCATAAGAGTTTCTCCACATTTACTCTGATAGAACATTAATAGCACTCTCATTTGTCACAGGTGTAACATAGCCGTGATCCTTTTGACTGATCTGATCATTGATCACAGTGTGAAGGTGGAATGGGGAAGCTACCTCCATCTTCTTCTTCATGCAATTTTTATAGGTAATAAATATTGCTTCTAACTCAATGTTGCAATATGTTTCTGTGATAATTTAAAGACAGTCTAGTTTTTCGGTGTTTCTGTTACCATTTTTTTGTGTGTTATTTCCGTGACACTTTTTACAGTGATTCTCATGGTCTAGAAGGGAGCTAGTCCTCACTCGTTCTTAACCACAAATAGGTCTTCTGTCCTCGTTCCCATTCTTGTCCTGCAGCCCCTCCACTGCTCATAAACACACTTACTCTCTAGCGGGAAAAATTTGGTAGCTATAGGAAAAGTAAAGTTAATTTATCTCTGGAACTGGAAACTTTCAGAGTAAATGGAAAATTAGAATGGATTCTAAGTGTTTCCCAAAAGAATGGGATTTTGGACAGTCTGATTATTACAGCTGAAACTCCACTGGGCCCTCGGTAACAGACACGTGGGATCCATCACATCGCCAGTACTTTCCATGCTCATAGAATTGACTTCCTGAAGCAAGTCAAGGTAGTCCTCATCTCCAAAGTTTTCCTGATATCCACGTTTATTACATATATTACTTCATTTCTTCGGTAATCAAATATCCCCTGACTTTCCATTATGCACTAGACACAAAAAAATGCTTGCCTTTATGAAATTAATTGATAGCAAATAACACAGTAATAACCTTTTTATGTAACACAGTAATATAACACAGTAATAACCTTTTTTTTTTTTTTCCTTTTAAGAGAAGGAAGAAAAGGGGGCACCTGGGTGGCTCAGTGGTTGAGCGTCTGCCTTTGGCTCAGGTCATGATCCCTGGGTCCTGGGATTGAGTCCCTGCATGGAGCCTGCTTCTCTCCCTCTGCCTATGTCTCTGCCTTTCTCTGTGTTTCTCATGAATAAATAAAATCTTAAAAAAAAAAAAAAAAAAGAGGGAGGGAGGAAGGGAAAGAGAGGGAGAGAGAGAGAATCCCAAGCAGACCACACCCAGCACAGAGGTCCATGTGGGGTTCTGTCTCACAACCCTGAGACCTTGACCTGAGCTGAAACCAAGATGAGACACTCAACCAACTGAGCCACCCAGGCATCCCCAGAGTAATCATTTCTAGTAAATTACTAAATTTCACACATAAAACACATTGAAAACTTGTCTTGATTCTCCCTGTGACTCTGACAATAGGCTATTGTTAAAAGGGTATGAGAATTCTGGGCCAATAAGTATATTCACGTGGTACATCATCTACAAAGTATTTTTCTGTAATCTCTGCTTTTCTTTAAAATATGTATTTGGGAGCAAGAGTACTCATTATTTCTCTTTATTGATGATTGTTTTCTACTGTCCTTTTTAGGGTTTGACCACTGCCACCCTGAGGTGTATGAGCATTGTAAACGCCTGCTTCTGCACTTACTAATAGTGATGGGATCCAACAGTAACATCCGCACTGTTGCTTCTGTCCTTCTCAGGAACAAGGAGTTTAATGAGCCCAGGGTTCTTACAGTCAAACAGATTGCACACTTAGATTACACCTTCACAGGTACTGGCTTCAAATGTCGAATTTGATTGACAGTGGAATTGTGCTTCATTAGTTTGAAATCTGCAATGGGGAAAACCGCCTACATAGAAGTTAAAATCCTTTTTTCTTAAGTATAGTTTTACTGTATCAGTTTACCATTTACATTATTTGTTCACTAGTAAAAGAAGGAATTAAGCTGGGAGTATTTGAGTCTATATTGCCTTTAAGGGTCTTTGTCATAAAAATTTTAAGTTCTCAACAAATAAGTTGAAGACCAGTGAATGAGTGCTTAGCTTATTGAGCACAGTTAATGGAAAAGATGATGAACGTGTATTAGATTCCTCATACTCTCAAGATCTGAAAAATGGACGAAGGAAGACATTAAAAATTTTTCATCACTGGATTTTTATTCATATATTTATTTATTTAAGTTTTATTTATTTGAGAGAGAGAGTATGCACATGTGGGCAGGGGCAGAGGGAGAGGGAGAGGGAATCTCAAGCAGATTCCATGCTGAGTGCAGAGCCCAACACAGAGCTCGATCTCAGGAGCTTGAGGTCATGACCTGAGCTTAAACCAAGAGTTAGACCCTTAACCAGCTGAGCCAGCCCAGTGCCCCTATATTTGCTGTATTTAGGATGTTATGCATTTTTAAGTGTAGTAAGTTCCAAATTACACATTTTTGAAGTAATGAGGTCCAACTTACTGAGACTTTATTTTTTTTTATTTATTTTATTTTATTTTATTTTATTTTATTTTATTTTATTTTATTTTTGGTGTGAAACTTTAATATAAGAGTTATTTCACCATTGGTGTGAAATTTTTTTTGTTTGCAAGTTATATTTTCATCTTTCATAATAGCCCTCACTACATTTGTACCATCAGGTTAATAATAGACGATCTAGGTAATAATTGTTTATTAAAAAAGAAATAAAATTACATCTTTTGCTGGTCATATAATGTCAGACACAGGGTTCAAATCACTTAGTTAAAACTTTGTTATTTACTTAAAACCATGCAGTTAGCAAGAAAACAATTATTAGGAAACACTGCACTTTTTAAAATGTGATTAAAAGATCAATAGAATAAAATTCGTGCCTCTTACGTTAAAGCATCTTCATTTAAAATTCCATAGTCTGTTTCTGTTTGTTCTCAAGGCTCCCTTTGCCGTTTCGTGAAGGTAGGCGTTAGTTAATAACCTGTAAAAGAGTTTAATAGTCAGAATCATATAAATATTACAAAGATTTGAACACTTTCTGTCTTCGAGTAAAATGAGACTCCTTTCTGTAAGAAAAAAATCTGGGGCAGCCCCAGTGGCACAGCGGTTTAGCGCCACCTGCAGCCCAGGGTGTGATCCTGGAGACCCTGGATCGAGTCCCACGTCAGGCTCTCTGTATGATGCCTGCTTCTCCCTCTGCCTGTGTCTCTGCCTCGCTCTCTGTCTCTATGAATAAATAAATAAAATCTTTAAAAAAAAAAAAAAATCCGTTCAGGCTGTGGAAACGCCAGACTCCCCACCAGTTGAGGCCCTGGGCCCGCAAGTTGGGGAAGAGTCACTGTGGAATCTCCTCAGCAGATGGCAGCAGGAGGCTCCGCAGTGATCAGACAGTGAGGTCCTAAAACTAGACCACGGGGAACCGGCCTTGGCCCACCCCCACGGCGCTAGCAGCTGCGAGGAGGGCGAGTTTTACCCCGAGTAGTGAGCGAGGGGGTGCCTGGGGGGCTCCCTGGGCTCAGCGGCCGCCCTGGGACGAGCCCTGCCCTGTGAGGCCAGTCTGCGTCTCCCTCCCATCAGCCCCTGCCCCTGCTCTCTCTCTCTCAAATAAATAAATAGAATCCTTAAAAAAAAAAAAAAAGAAAGAAAGAAAAAAGAAAGATCAAAAACATATAGCGTGTGCGGTGGGCTCTGCGGGAACCAACGGCCGTCCTTGTCTTCCAGCGGGCCTGAGTGACTTCGTCCCTGACTACCAGCCCTCCCCGATGACCGACTCAGGGCTCAGCTCAAGTTCTACCTCTTCCAGCATCAGCCTGGGAAACAACAGCGCCGCCGTGTCCCATCTGCACACCACTATCCTCAACGAGGTCGACATCGCAGTAGAGCAGGACGGAAAAGTCAAGACCCTCATGGAGTTCATCACCTCGAGGTAAGTGGCGGCGCTCGCCGTCCCGGCGGCCGAGCCGTGCTGAGGGGTCTTCCCGGGGCAGCTGCGGTGGTGAAGCCCGCCTTCCACTCGGGGGTGCCATCCATTCGGAACACGGTCCGGGTCGGGTGTCTGAGAAATCTGACGCCTCCAAAGACTTTTTTTGTGCTCACACAGTTATCCCTGAGGAGGGCCTTCAACGCGTCTCTAGGGCCCAGAGAGAACACCGATTAGCCAAATACATTCCTCTTCCCTGCCTTCCTTTCCCTTCCCTTCCTTCTTTTTCCTTCCTTTCCTTCCTTTCCTTCCTTCCCTTCCCTTCCCTTCCCTTCCCTTCCCTTCCCTTCCCTTCCCTTCCCTTCCCTTCCCTTCCCTTCCTTTCCCTTCCCTTCTCTTTCCTTCCCTCTCTTCCCTCCCTTCCTTTCCCTTCCTTTTCTTCCTTGCCTTCCCTTTCTTCCCTTTCTTCCCTTCCCTTTCTTCCCTTCCTTCCCTTCCTTCCCTCCCTTCCCTTCCCTTTCTCCCCTCCCTTCCCTTCCTTTCCTCCTTTCCCTTCCCTTTATTCCCTTCCTTCACTTCCTTCCTTTCCCTTCCTTTCCTTCCTTTCCTTTCCTTCTATCTACTCATTCAGTCATTTAACATTTTTAAAATTTAAATTCCATTTGCCAACATATAGTATAACCCCCAGTGCTCATCCCATCAAGCCCCCCGCTCAATGCCCGTCACCCAGTCACCCCAACTCCCCCCCGCCTCCCCTTCCTTTGTTTCCCAGAGTCAGGAGTGTCTCATGGTTTGTCTCCCTCTCTCATTTTTCCCACTCTGTTCCCCTCCTTTCCCTTATAATCCCTCTCACTATTTCTTCTATTCCATGACATACTACACCCTCATTAGCTATATTGTCATTCAGTCATCAAATGTCTATTTATGGCCTACTCTTCACAAGGCGCCATAAGTAAAGAAGAACCTGGGCAGGGATGAGGGGGCTGGTGTTCCACAGTAAGAACAGAATCATCAGGGGCATGAGAAGTAAAATGTGCTTGGAAAGGGTGAGTAATCCAGTCTGACTGTAATGCTGAGGGAGATGTTTCTTGACAAGAAAACTTTGTTAGGCAAGGGAGAATTCAAACTGGAGGGCCACAAAGCCTAGGCCATGGGCTACAGATCTCTCATCTTTCCAGAAAACAGACATCATTGAAAATCCTTGAGCCGGATGGGAGGAGTGGGAGGCACATTTAAATATTTCGAGAACAATCAGTCTCATGACAGTGAACGGAATGAATTAAAGGTGTTGGAGACTGGTGGCTGGGTGACCACCTAGGAGGTTTTCAGGCCACTTTGGGAGTTTACCCCTTGCTAACCAAGGTCGCAGCCTTGAGAACGCAAAGGTATTTTAAAGAATCAACAGGAAACTGTTCTGTCTTAAACTTGCCCTATATTTTTAGCTAGTAAACTATTTTCTTTGCATTACAGTCTGAATAACGGTCTAGCCTCCAAATCATAATGTTGTGACCTGTAACACAGAAGCAGTAACCAGTACTCTCCTCACTTGGGCAAAAATTGTCATCTTTTCCTACCATCTCTGAGAGAATTTAACTGTAATAACATGTAATCTGGATCTTCCTCTACTTGACACAGACCATCATATATTCAAGTACATAAAGAGTAGTAGGCTGTAGGGCATGCTATTTGATTTATTTGCTATTTGATTTATTCTGCTATGGCCCTTTTACGTGACTATGAGTAAAACTGCTAATGTAAGTTTAAAACCAAAGTAATTATGTCTGTTCTCTGTTTTCAGAAAAAGAGGGCCTCTTTGGAACCATGAGGATGTCTCTGCCAAGAATCCTAGCATAAAGAGTGCTGAGCAGTTAACTACATTTTTGAAACATGTGGTTTCTGTTTTTAAGCAGTCAAGCTCAGGTATCTTTTATTAAATATTTCAGATAATACTTTTAATGAGTTATATATTTTTTAAAAGATTTTATTTATTTATTCATGAGAGAGAGAGAGAGAGAGAGACGCAGAGACACAGGCAGAGGGAAAAGCAGGCTCTAAGCAGGGAGCCCGATGTGGGTCTCCAGGATCACGCCCTAGGCTGTAGGCGGCACTAAACCGCTGAGCCACCGGGGTTGCCCTTAATGAGATATTTTAATATGATTCGAAAATTTCTGATAATGCTTAGCAAAGAATTGACAGTTGACATGTCCATGTTAAAAAGTTTAAGACAGGGTTTTTTTTTTCTTTTTTTTTTTTTAAGATTTTATTTATTTGAGAGAGAGAGAGAGAGAGAAAGCAAGCACAAGCAGGGGGAGGGTCAGAGGGGAGGCGGAGGCAGGATGGTGTTCAAGGCTGGATCCCAGGACCCTGACTGAGATAATGACCTGAGCAGAAGGCAGACGCTTAACCGATGTAGCCACACATAGGTGCCCTGAGACAGGTTTTCTTTTTTAACTTAGTTGTGATAACAGATTTGTTTTGGCTCAAGAAAAATTAGGTTACTCCTTATAAAAGTAGGAAGTCACTTGTGACATTTTGGGGTTCTTTGTTTCATATACTACAGCATAAAGTTAAAACGCAGTTACGTATTAGGAAAAAGTTACATTAAAGGAACATGGGTGGAGATGACAAACTTGAATTCTTTTTTTATACTGTAACAGGCTTCTATGATCTAAAATTAACACATTCTGTAAATTATAGTAAAAACGTACATTCTGTAAATTGTAGTAAAAACGTATGTGTCTAAAGCACTGATTCTCAACTAGGGATGATTTTGCCCCCTTGGGCAATGTCCACAGACATTTTTGTCACAACCTGGGGGGCAAGGGATTATCCGCATCCAGCTGGGCAGAGGCCAGGACAAGTACGCTGCATGGGCACCTTCACAACCCACAGCAGAGAATAGCCAATATGACAGCAGTGCTGAAGTTGAGAAACTCTGCTCTCAAAGATGACTCCCCTGGAGATTAGAGTGAGAAGCCATCTAAAAAGCAAATGGGGGCGCTTGGGTGGCTCAGGCTGCTAGGCGGTCTGCAATGGGCTCAGGTGGTGATCCCCCCCAGGGTCCTGGGATGGAGCCCTACATCAGGCTGGGCTCCCTGCTCAGCAGGGAGCCTGCTTCTCCCTCTCCCTCTGCCTGCCACTCCCCCTGCTTCTCTCTCTCTCTCTCTGTCAAATAAATAAATGAAATCTTAAGAGAGAGAGATAGCAAGCAAATGGAGTTTAATGAAAAGAAAAAGCACTCACTTATAAAATACCAGTTTGCCAGGTAGTGTGCTGGGAACTGGGTTAACTTCTGACATTAACCCTGCATTCCAAGCCACAAGAAGCACTCACTGTATCCTTTGTTTTCGCAGAAGGAATGCATTTGGAACATCATCTCAGTGAAGTTGCTCTGCAAACAGCACTTTCTTGTTCTTCTCGACACTATGCTGGGAGATCCTTCCAGATTTTCAGGGCCCTAAAGCAGCCTCTTTCTGCAACTACACTTTCTGATGTTCTCTCCAGACTTGTAGAAACCGTAGGGGATCCAGGGGAAGATGCACAGGTACTGCATTAAATTCTTTTCAGCAGCCATTGAGCAGTTACTGATTGTCAAGGACTCATTTGCCAAGTACAGAGCACAGCAGGTCTAATGGTTACAGAGAATTCGTGTCAAATGCTAACAAGCAGGCAAAGATTTATGAAATAAAGTGTTGTAAATATTTAATAACATACTAACTGAATCAAATATTCAGTGCCTATCCGAGAAAGCTTTACATTGACATAAACACACACACAGGGATATTATCCTGGGATGACCACAAGGTAAAAGAGATAGGAAGTTAAATTTAAATGTAGAGTGTTGAATTTTTAAGATGGATTAAGTGAAATAATGCAATTGAGAACTTAACTCTATACAGACTCGTGATTTTATTAACGCTGTTCTAGACCCTGGGGAGAGAGTAGTGAACAAGAGAAGGTTCCTGGCATTCTAGAACTCACATTCTATTGGAGAAATAAGCTTCTAATCAAGCAATAATATGTAACACGATTTTATTTAGTGATTAATGCTGTGAAAGTTATAACGTAGAGTAACAAGTTAAAGAGTGGCAGGGGAGAGGGGTGGTTTTATATATGATCATCTGAGAAGGTGAGTTGTAAACATATAGGTAAATGAAGTGAGCCCTGTGATAATCTGCAAGAACACCTGAGGCAGAGAAGTCGGACTAACAAGTGCAAAGGCACTGGGGCAGAAGCAACAGGCCTCTCTGCGAGGAGCATGACACAGACCAGTATGGCTGGTGTATTGGATGGGGGCGTCTAGCATCAGGAAACCTACCTGGGCAGGTCCAGATTATGTGAGGTCTAGTGGACCCTGATGCGAGGTCTACTTCATGGCAAATGATACCCATATAGTCTTTGAGAGGAAAGTGATGGATATAATTTGCTACTTAGAAAATTCACTCCACAGGCTGGGTGAAGTCCTCAGGAGGGCAGTAGGGGTCAGGTAAGAGGCTGTTGTGAAAGTCCACGCTGAAAAAGTTTGATTCAGGGATGCTGTGGAGGTATAGAGAGGGGGTCAGATTTCAGGTATATTTTAAAAGTAATATTTCCAAGACTTGCTGATGAGTTTAATTTAGATGTGAGAGAAACAAAAATGACTCTCAGATTTTTGGCCTAAGCAATTTTGGGTGAATTGCGGTGCCATTATAGCCATTAATTTGATGAGTTTTCATCAATCAGCAAGATCATGTTGCTTGAGAGTTTAATCATTTTGTAATATTAATGTCGAGTTGGTTCTAATTTTAAATCTCGTCGGGAAGTCCATTGCAATTTCTTTTTTTCAGAGCATAATTAAAATCTGCCCTTTTTTCTAGGGATTTGTGATTGAGCTTCTTCTCACATTGGAATCTGCAATTGATACTTTGGCTGAAACCATGAAGCATTATGATCTTCTTTCTGCCCTTTCTCAGTAAGAATTTGAACTAAACTGTAGATTTGCATATAGAATTCCCGCAGCTAAATACACATAACTATGACGTGGTATTGTTCTAATATTGGTAGTGGGAGTAATACCAAACAATTCAGATGGATTTCCAGTGGGGAAAAGGAGCCTCAGACAGTGAGGGTGTGTGAAGAGGTTTTCAAAGGTTGTTCCCCTGAGGTCCTGGTCAGAGATCCTGCTTCTGCTCCACTGGGCTTCGGCTTCAGCTCCGTTCCTGCTGTGCTCACTATGGTTCCATTGCCCCCCAGCAGGCCAGCCCCCTCCCGCATCCACGTCTTCTGCAAATTGTTCCTCCCCTCCCACTTTCTCTTCCTTGTGACTCCCAGATTGACTTATCCTTCAGGACCCATCTCAGATATCACCACCTCACTAAGCATTTCTAATTCCCAAAGGCGGTGCAAATTATTCCATTGGAGAGGGGGGGATTCTTAGCAGTGTCTTCTCCATATTTTAATAACAGTAGTTAACAAGCTGTCCATTTTTACATCTGTATCTCCCCCAGCAGAGTTCATATTCCTAGTACTTTGCATTTTGCTGGCACATGCGGGCAGCATTCTGTCCTTATTTTTAAATCAACAATAATTGGGGAAAAAAAAACAATAATTGGAAGTGAGGGAGAAGGAGAAATGGAACAAATTTTTTAGCTTGACTTTTAGGGGGAGGGGGAGTAGAGAAAGTGTGTGCGTTGACCAAAATAAGGACATGGGACCATCAAGTTTGGGAATAAGACCCATGAGGTCTGCTTTGGAAATACTGTTTACTAAATCCCAGAGCTGAAAGTTGTCAGGGATAACTGTGGCAGAGTTTTCACTTCCAATCAATGTCCTCCAACTCACGGGAAGCGGGTTGGCCACCGTAGGAAAGACACTGTTGTGTGTTTGGCTTGAATATGGAGGAAAGAACTGAAATTTGAGGAAGTGAAGTCAGATATACTCAAACATAATTTTTCCTGGTGACTGTTTTTTTCAGTGTTTTCAAGAGTAAAATTAATGTAGCAGAGGAAGTGATTGTACATGCATTTATCTTTCCTTCTTTTTTTTTTTTTTTCTTTTGTAAAGAACCTCATACCATGATCCTATAATGGGAAACAAGTATGCAGCTAACAGGAAAAGCACTGGACAACTCAATCTAAGCACAAGTCCCATTAATAGTAGCAGTTACTTGGGCTATAACAGTAATGCAAGAAGTAACTCTCTAAGATTAAGTTTAATTGGTGACCGAAGAGGTGACCGGCGGCGGAGTAACACACTGGATATCATGGATGGACGGATAAACCATAGCAATAGTTTAGCAAGGACTAGAAGCCTTTCCTCCCTTAGGGAGAAGGGAATGTATGATGTGCAGTCCACTACTGAGCCTACCAACTTGATGGCCACCATTTTTTGGATAGCAGCATCTTTATTAGAATCAGATTACGAATATGAATACCTCCTGGCTCTCAGGCTTCTCAACAAACTGCTTATCCATTTGCCTTTGGATAAATCAGAGAGTCGAGAGAAGATTGAAAATGTGCAGAGCAAATTGAAATGGAGTAACTTTCCAGGCCTTCAGCAGCTCTTCCTTAAGGGTTTTACCTCAGTATCTACACAAGAGATGACCGTGCACCTCCTCAGTAAGCTCATCGCTGTCTCCAAACACACACTGGTGGATCCTTCCCAGCTGTCAGGTGATGCTAATAGAATTGCACCAACTCTCTGCTTTTTAATGTAGTGAAATGTAAACCGATTTGTTTTGAAGTCTACTAATTTCTGCTTTTCCCCAATTAGTCATGGGGTGGTTGGTTGGTTGGTTTTAATATGTTGAGATAGCTTGAGTTCTTTGGTAAAAGCAACAATAGAATTTAGAAGACCAGGTACTCCGAGAAAGAAAAAGAAAATGGTTTCTGTGAACCATTTAGAAAAAAAAAAAAAAACTTTAATTTTAAAAATAATGTGCAATAAAGTTGGTTATTGTTTGCTTTTTTTTTTTTGATAGGCTTTCCTCTTAACATCCTTTGCTTATTGCCTCACTTAATCCAGCATTTTGACAGCCCAACTCAGTTTTGCAAAGACACAGCTAGTCGAATAGCAAAGGTAAGCAAATGTTATGCTGACAGATAACGCCAGAGGGAAATTTTTCTGGAGTTTATCCTAAAGGGGGGGAATCTTTTAAATCTTTTTACTCTCACTTCCTCTATGCATTTCACATCTACATTTTTATTCTTCTCATGCATATGGAGGAGTTTTACAGTAATGATGTAAGCTACCACTGTTCACATCACAGAGAATAAAATTATTTCTTTAGAGTAATGCTCCTCTGAGTCTGAGTCTTTTTCTGCTCCGTTTCCCCACTTATCTCCTACCTTTCTGTGAGTCTCCAATTCATTCATTCGTTTACTACCAAATATCGTGGAGCACTGGGTTACATACCAGAAATGCAGTGATTATCACTGCATTGCCTAGTGGGCCTTGGAGTAGGGGTGCAAGCAAGTCAGTAAACAGTGGCCACTGAGTCTGGTAAGTAAGTGCAAAGAAAGGACAGGACCCTAAGGGCACAGAGAGCAAACGTCGCCCTGGGCACTGAAGGCTGAATAGGATGAGAAACCAAGAGCAGGGTGAGGGTAGGTTTCCAGGCAGGAGAAACTGCATGTGTAAAGGCCCTGAAAAGAAGAGGGCATAATACATTTTGTTACTCCAAAAGTTGTCTCTCCTTTTACTTTGCCTTTTTCCTTTTAACGTTCTCTTCATCCCTCTTTGCTGGCTTCATTCTTTTCTCTTCCTTCCTTGTTTGGCTCTTTCCCTCTGATCATTTCTGAAACAGGAATGTACCTATTTTTAGATCATCTGTTGACATTTGTTTGAACATGTTAGAGCTCTTAATCATAATTTTTAAAAAGTATGATTTTTTAAATAAAATCTTTGTTGTCAAGAACAAAGAACCCAGATGCCTCTGCTTAAACTTAATTCCTAATTTTCTTTTTTCTTCTTTCTTTTTTGTCAGTCATTGATTCTTAGAAAAAAGTCTCTACAGACTGAAAATAGAAACAGTTATAAGGAGGAATTATATAAATTTACAAGTCCTGTACATACAATAGGAAATTAGGTGAACTGGGGGAGACGAGTGAGTTAGTATGAATAAGAGGACCTAGCCAAAGCAGAGGGAGAAAAATCAGAGAAATTTGCAACAAAAGGGAATAAGTGAAATTCTCTGGAAGAGCTTCTTATATAAGCAAACTTTTAAAAGCTGATGGTCATTTAACATGTAGCACAACAGTATATGCAAAGAGCAAGCATGCAGAAAGCCAAATATAACACCCACTTCACCAGTACCCAAATCCCAAGGCTGGAAAGTGCAGATTTATCTCTGAGTTATCCCAGCCCAACTAATCAATCACATTAATAGTCACAGAGTAGAAACCTTTCTGTTATCTTGATAGGTAATATTTAATAAATGACAATATTTAATAAAGCATGTTGTTGAATCCATCCATGGTTAAACTTCTAAATAAATTAGATATGGAGGGATTTTTTAACGTAATCATTTTTTTTTAACGTAATCGTTTTAAAATACATTTTTAAAAAGAAGAACCATTATTACAGTTAGTGGAAAACATATCTTAATCTTGAAAATGACTGCCTAAAAAAAAATACCCAACAACATGTATTTGCATTAGTGAGGTCTAAAACTGGTGTAAAATAACTTGTTAAAATACCTTTCATTTTAATATTTTAATGACCCATCATTTGAAAAATTTGGTAAATATATTTTTTTTCCATATGGAAGGGGATAAAAGTATATTGGCTTACTTTGGTATTTCAAGACCTAAAAAGCCTGAGTCCTTTAGTATAGAAGTAGGAACATTCAGGATGGCAAGAGAAGCGTGTTAGAGAACTTCCTGCTGAATGCAGGTGTGAGACAGGAGCCTGGCCCAGTCCAGGGCATGAGGCCCCGCAGATGGTCAAACCTCTGCAGTCTTGACCAAGGCAATGCACAGGACACTCCCAGATATCTTTCTGTTTTTAAGAAATCAAATATGGCTTTCTATGAGTCATAAATTGTTTTTAAGTCTGTTTTCTTCCTGTTGAGTGGCACACAAAGGTTCCCTCAGTCTGCTTTCAGAAACCTGCAGGATGTGAATTAAATTGATTCCTTAATTATCCTCTCACTTAAACTGTTGAGAGTAATTTTATGCCATTATGTGCTTCCTCATTATGCAAATATCCCTGGTTCTGTTTGTGCCCTTGGAGAGCACAGAATTTCAAAGTGAGGCAACACTTAGGACAAATATTGTCTTTTTAAGCTATTCATTATAACAAAAATAGTATGCTGAAAATGTTTGCTTTATAAGATATACTCTTTTGGGGTCATACTTTAACCTGGTAATTCAGAAATTCCAAAATTAAACCTTAGCCATTGTCCTTACTATAAAATTATACCGCATCTATCCCTACGGATTTTCTTCCTCTTCAACAACAGGTTTTTTAAAAAAAATCATGCTTTAAAAAAATATATTTTTGAAGGAAATAAGAGTTTTATAGGAATATTTTATTTTTCAGGAAAAAAATACTTTAAAATTGAAAAGAACTTACTTTAAAATATTAAAGTGATTGCTAGAAAATAACAAGTTGTGAATGATAAAGTTATGTGATTTTTTAAACAAAATAATATGATTATTATATTTTGAAATACAAATAAGAAACATCAACAAAAATTTTTTTTCTTCCTGCCGTCTATTGTGTGGGTAAAAGGGGAATGCATGAAATCAGCTGCATTTAACAATTTTATAAAATGACTTCCAAGGTACTGCTAAATGGTCTGCAGAGTCCTGCATTGCCTTCCTACTTCAGGCCTATCCAGTGATAATGTCCACACAATGAATCAAAGTAACAGTTCTGTTCCTCTGAAAGTTGAAACATACATATATTTGAAAAGGTAACAATTCTGCAGTTGACCTTGAACAACACCTTGTTAGGAGCGCCAGCCCCTGCACTGTTGAAAATTACCTGTGACTTTTTACTCCCCCAAAACATCATTACCAATACCCTACCGTTGACTGTAAGCCCTCCCGATAACATAAACAGGCCAATGAACATGGATTTTGTGTACAGTATGTATCATATTACTGTATTCTTAACAATAAAGTAAGCCAGAGCAAAGAAAATGTTCCTAAGAAAATCCCAAGGAAGAGAAAAGACGCTTACAGTACTGCCCTGCATTTATGGGATCTGCATGTAAGTGGACCAGCACAGCTGAATCCCATGGTGTCCTAGGGTCTGCGGTACTTTCTTTACCAAATGCTGCAGGAACTTTGTTGAAAATACATACAAAACATCAATAAGATGGTAGGATAAATGAGGAAAAGAAAAACTAGGTGAGATTCCTGCCACAGCTCTGACATGTAGGGGGAAATGAGGAGTGTGGCCCTGTTCAGGCTCCCCAGAGCAGGCCAGAGACCTTCCTCACCAGGAACTGGGTGGACCAACAAGGTGTGCGCGTGGTCAGTAAGATCCTCCCAGAACATTTATTGATTCAGGTTCCATAATGCCGTAGCAAACAGACTCCCGAAGTCAGTACATGTGGAAGTGGCCATGACTTGCTGGCCAAGGACCCGGGGAGCTTGGGGCGATCTCCTGAAGAGCGGTCTGGGGTCCTTCCTGCAGGTTGTCCCTCCCCCAAGATGCGGGACTCAAGGGTTTGAGCTCCCCACATGTGTCCCACATGGCAGCATCTGTGCTGCTGACCCCTCCTCAGAACCAGGGGAGCCTGAGACTAGAGCATGTGGCCTCTGGCCCAGCGTCCCTGGCCCTCTCTTGGCCGGCAGAGCCTGCCCCCTAGTTACTGCGCACTGAGCCCCATAGGGACTTTACTGCACACAACTCTTTACAAAGCAGTTACAAGATGACACATAGCGTCTATGGGTAAAAACCATGTAGGGTTTTACCGGAGGCAACCTTACAAAGCATTGGACTGACAAAAGCCCTAACACCTGTGGAAGCGCTCGACCTACTGATCATCCTTCCATGTTACCTGTTGAACTCCTCTCTTCAGGATGCCCTGGGCTTTTCTTCTCTTATTTAACTTTCCTACTGTATTGAAACAAAATGCATTAAAGCTTCTACCACTACATTACTAAATAAATACGTTCAAGTGTAAAATCAGGTTTAAACTTTAAACCGTCTTTGTTTTTTTCAGGTGTGTGCAGAAGAAAAATGCCCTGCGCTCGTCAATCTGGCTCACATGATGAGTTTGTACAGTACACACACGTATTCCAGAGACTGTGCTAACTGGATCAATGTAGTATGTAGATACCTACATGACTCCTTCTCAGATACTACATTTAATCTTGTGACTTATCTTGCAGAGGTAAATTTACCAAAAGAAAACAAAAATACTTTTTAACGGTTTTGTGGCAAAATTTTCCGATAGACTTATTTCTAGAAGCAGTCCTGATACTAATCTTCAAGTTGTCTTTGAAAGTAAATATAGATCTCATCTTTTTTTTAAAGAAAAAATGGTTAATTCCTTTCAAGTATAAAGTATACTTTCTTTTTTAAAGATTTTATATTTTTAAAGATTTTATTTATTCATGAGAGACACACACAGAGAGAGAGCAGAGACATTGGCAGAGGGAGAAGCAGGCTCCATGCAGGGAGCCCGACGTGGGACTCGATCCCGGGTCTCCAGGATCATGCCCTGGGCCGAAGGCAGGGGCTAAACCGCTGAGCCACCCAGGGATCCCCTAAAGTATACTTTCAAGCATGAAGTTGCTTTTCTTTTTAAATTTTCATTTTCATGTTTATTTTCTCATTCACTATCCCTAAGTGATAGAAATTCAAAATAAGGTAAACTTCAACTTTTATTTAAAATGGAAAATGCATTTGGGGGCACCTGGATTGAGTGTCAGTGACAGTCAGTTGAGTGTCGGACTCTTGGTTTTGGCTTAAGTTGTGATCTCAGAGTCCTGGGCGTGAGCCCCGTGTCAGTCTTCCCACTCAGCACAGGGTCTGCTTCTCCATCTCTCTCTCCCTCACTCCTCCGAGCCACTCACATGTTGTCTCTCAAATAAATAAATGAAATATTTTTTTAAAAGTGAAAAATGGGTTTTTATATAGATTTTTCTCATTCACTGTTAGTGACCTGAAACTCAAAATAATATAAATTTCACCTTTATTTCAAATATTAAAAAAAAATGAGTTTTCAGGGATCTTGATCCTAGACAATAGTCATAATTTTTGCTTCCAAAACATTGGTTATTGACTTTAAAATCAATTCTAGAATAATACAGCGTGTAAAGGCATTTCTGCTGAGTAAGTTCTTATTTTGATCATACATTTGCTTCCTGATCTAAAATATGATTTGAGTGGCTAAAGATGGAATTATATAAAAAAAGCAGCCCTACAACAGCATAGAAAGTTAATATTTATTTGTTGAGGAAGTAACTTCATGCCTAAAAAGTACTAAGTAGATATCCACAAAGAATCTCAATGGAGGGACGCCTGGGTGGCTCAGTGGTTGAGCATCTGCCTTCAGCTCAGGTCGTGATCCTAGGGTCCTGGGATCGAGTCCCACATTGGGCTCCCCACAGGGAGCCTGCTTCTCCCTCTGCCTGTGTCTCTGCCTCTCTCTGTGTCTCTCATGAATAAATAAAATCTTAAAAAGAATCTCAAAAGGAAGAAGTCCTAGTCACTAAAAACTAAAAATGTTTGTCAGCCTACAATCAAATGACACCTTCCTTTTTAAAAATTGACTCTAAAAATTAAACCTAAAAGACTGTATAAGCTTAAAAGAAATTATTTTTAACTCAATAAACTTTTTTTTTAAGATTATTATTTTTTTTTTCATGAGAGACACAGAAGGAGAGAGAGGCAGACACAGGCAGAGGGAGAAGCAGGCTCCATGGAGGGAGCCTGATGTGGGACTCAATCCCGGGTCTCCAGGATCACGCCTCCGGCCAAAGGTGGCGCTAAACCTCTGAGCCACTGGGACTACCCTCAATAAACATTTTAAATATTGCTCCTAACACTGTTTAACCTAGCTATGTCACTGATGTTGACTATCATAATATGCTTTAGTACTGGTGTGCATTTTTAAGGTGTTGGCTTTTGATTGGTTTGCTCCCATCAGCCCTACATTTAGGAGAATGGCTCAGTTGGTAGAGCATGCGACTCCTGATCTCAGGGTTGTGAGTTCGAGCCCCATTATGGGTATAGAGAGTACTTTTAAAAAATAAAAAATTATAAAAAAACAAAAAAAGAGTTGATGATGGGAACTATCTGCATAGCAGCTTCTTAACCTGAATAAATGCAAGCCTCTAGGCTTATCTCATACCTATACTTTTAGGACAGAAGCCAACATAAAACCAAGGCTAACTTCCTAAGCCTGTTCTTTAATTGGTTTTGAATTCCAGCTCCTTAGACCAGCTTCACATTGGTGCCACCATCAAGCTCACCGCTAAGGTAGCACTAATTCTCTCGTCGAGGTGATCGAGTTGGAAGTGGCATAGGACAGCCTGTGGGTACCACAATGAGTGACATTTTTTTCACTCTGTAGGGAGAATGCTTTGTCCCAAATGTTCTTAGTATGTAAATGTTCCTTGTTTTATTATTATTGTTAATTCTGAAATGATGAACCACAGTACTGAAACTAGTTACATGTATTTAGAACTACATATATTTAACTTAATTGTCCTGTGAACAATATGAAGTAGATAGTATGATTACTGTATTATTTAAAAAAAAAAAAAAAGGTTCACAGGTTAAGAAAACTTATCCAAGATCTTGTAGCTAATAGGGTGGCGGTATGAATGGTTTGGAGACAGTTATAATTTGGTGATGGTTGGTATATTAACCTAGAATAAACGGTGGTCAACTTAAATTAGTTAAGGAAATGAAAGAAAACAACTAAGATTAAAATGAAAAATAATTATTGATCGTTTCTGAACCAAGGACAAGTAATAGAAATAATTATCTTTTATGTTTATTATTTATTAGCCTCTGGATTTCTAATCATCTGATCATAAAATCATGGATTAAATCTATTATGTTTTTCAACATCGTAAATATAAATAATTGAATTTTCCTTAACCTAATGAAAGTTTACTTTTTAATATTACTTTAGCTGTTAGAGAAAGGATTGTCCAGCATGCAACAATCATTACTACAGATCATCTATAGTCTTTTGAGTCACATTGATCTCTCTGCTGCCCCAGTCAAGCAGTTTAATCTGGAAATCATAAAGATTATTGGCAAATATGTACAGGTGAGTGACCATAAATGTATAGAATTTGGCCATTTATGTATAGAATTATTCACTGCAAACAATTTATAATCATAAAAAAAAAACTTTAAAGTTCAAGAGTAGGGAAGAGTTATTAGTCCATACATCATGTTTCCAGGAATATTTACGACATGGAAAGAATGTTCTTAATTTAAGTGACAAAAAGCAAAATCTCAATGGTAGGTTGGCATGATTCTTAATTTTGATTAATCATTACATCTATGAATATGCATTTCAGTAATGACTGGAAAGAATGTATATGAATGTCAGCTGTTATCACCTCTGAACAGTACACTTGTGACTCTTTTGTATCTTTCTGCTACTAACCAGATTCTACATAATAAATAGCTACTACTTTTAGAAACAGAAGAGCTCTTTGTAGAGTCTGTATTTTAGAGTTGCTCTCTGTGTCTGATAAAATGAGCCCAGATATTTAGAAAATAGAAAATCAGACTTGGCTTCATGTAAATGATGACAAGTCAGTCTGGTCTGTACTGAATTTCACCTTTGATTTATCTGCTAAGAAAGTCCTTGCTGAGCAGATCAGTATTGTGGATACAATTTATCAAAGAGAGCAAACTCTGAGAACCTTAACAGATGAAAAAAATTGTTTCTACTCCACTTATATTTGCATTCACTAAAGCAGAACTTACAAGTGGAAATACTTGGCTAGCAATGAGTTTGTCTTAGCCCATATCTGAAAGTAATAAAGCTGAGTTGGTTTCCATTATTCTATTTGGTAATCTAGGTTCTTTTTTATATTCCCTTGAAAATCAGTGGATGCAAATATTAAAACAAAACAAAACAAAACTAAGATTCTTTAGTGACCCTCTTCATCTTCTCTATCTCTCTCTCAATAAGCAAGGCTTCACCAAATAACATGTTTTTCTTTTTCTAAAGCACATTTCTTTTTCTTCTTAAGATATAAAGAAGCAAACTAATCAGGGGCACCTGGGTGGTTCAGTGGTTGAGCATCTACCTTCAGCTCAGGTCATGATCTCAGGCTTCTGGGATCAAGTCCTACATCAGGCTCCCCACAGAGGGCCTGCTTCTCCCTCTGCCTGTATCTCTGCCTTTCTCTTTCTCTCTCTCTCTCTCTCTCTCTCTCTCTCTGTTCTCTCATGAATAAATAAGTGTTTTTTTTTTTTTTAAAGTTAACTAATCAGATATTTGCTGGATTATAAGATGTAGATGCCTTTTTTTTTTTAATGTTCAGAACCACAAGCTCACATGTCTACTGGGAAGCAACTAACCATAAGAGGGCATAGATTTCTGACTAGTGAATGGCACATTTCCCATCTAAAAGGAACAGCACAGGGATGCCTAGGTGGCTCAGTTGGTTAGGCACCTGCCTTCCGCCCAGCTCATGATCCCAGAGTCCCAGGGTCAAGCCCTGTGTTGGGCTCCTTGCTCAGCGGAGAGCTTGCTTCTCCCCCTGCCCTCTGTCCCTCTTTCTCACTCTTGCTCACCCTCCTTCTCTCAAATAAATAAAATCTTTTTAAAAATAAATAAAATATAAGGAACAGCACAACTTAGCTTCCCCTAGTGGCTGCCAGTGTGCCAGGACAGATCCAGTGTGGCAAGAACTTCTAAGTTTTGAAGAGAAGCTAGAAATGTGGGTTTTTCTCTAAAATCTCCTAATTTCAAAATGTTGACTCAAGTTTCTTTTTAAATATTGTATGAACTGAAGTTCATATTTAGCTAATGGGCCATCACAGTTTGTGACTTCTGCTTTATTCAGACATTAACCATTTCACAGAATTGTACTCTTGATGGGACGCCTGGGTGGCTAAGTAGTTTAGCGCCTGCCTTTGGCCCAGGGCATGATCCTGGAGTCCTGGGATCGAGCCCTACATCGGGCTCTCTGCATGGAGCCTGCTTCTCCCACTGCCTGTGTCTCTGCCTCTTTCTCTCTCTCTGTCTCTCATGAATAAATAAATAAAATCTTAAAAAAAAAAAAAAAAGAATTGCACTCTTGATAATCTTTTATATCTCATGCACAATTACCAGTATATTTTATAGAAATGTATTTGAGAGGGATCCCTGGGTGGCTCAGTGGTTTAGCGCCTGCCTTTGGCCCAGGGTGCAATCCTGGAGTCCTGGGATCGAGTCCCACGTCAGGCTCCCAGCATGGAGCCTGCTTCTCCCTCCTCCTGTGTCTCTGCCTCTCTCTCTCTCTCTCTCTCATGAATAAATAAATAAATCTTAAAAAAAAAAAAGAAATGTATTTGAATACGTTTTAACTTTTTACAATGCCCACAGCTTCTAATTATATCTGTCAGAAAATGTAACTTTTTAAACTATTTTTTTATTATTATTATTTTTATTTATTTATGATAGTCACAGAGAGAGAGAGGGGCAGAGTCACAGGCAGAGGAAGAAGCAGGCCCCATGCACCGGGAGTCCGATGTGGGATTCGATCCCAGGTCTCCAGGATCGCGCCCTGGGCCAAAGGCAGGCGCCAAACCGCTGCGCCACCCAGGGATCCCAACTATTTTTTTTATAATGGTGTGCTTAAAATGTCACAACATCTATGTGGACATTTTTATAATTATTAAATATTTTGTGCTTTAAGTATCCTCCTATCAGGATGTTATTAAATAAATTGGATAACTCAGTTCTACCAAAGATTTTACTTGCTTTTTGTTCTTGTTTTAGTGGCATTTTCCCCCTCAGACTGGTCAGCTGTGACACAGTATATAGAACACAAGGTTAACATGTGATTTTGTTAACCATAAGTCAGGAAAAAAAAGTTTTTTAAAATGTATCTGCTTTGTAATAGATGGTTAAAAAAAAAAACTGTACGTTCTTTATTAGAAATTGATTCTTCTTGGGGTGCTCAGTGGCTCAGTCTGTTAAGCATCCAACTCTTGATTTTGGCTCAGGTCACCATCTCGGGGTCATGAGATTGAGCCCGGTGTGGGGCTTCATGCTGGGTGTGGAGCCTGCTTAAGATTCCCTCTCTCTCTCTCTCTCTCTCTCTCTCTCCCCCCCTCTCTTTTCACCCCTTGCCCCCAACTTGCACATGCTCTCAAGAAAGAAAGAAAGAAAGAAAGAAAGAAAGAAAGAAAGAAAGAAAGAAAGAAAGAAAGAAAGAAAGAAGCAAACAACTTCTCTACAAGTATCTGTCATGGTCATGTAAATCATTTTTAAATGATGTTGATAGAAATACACAAAACTAAAAGAAAAATAACTCAAAGACCTCAATAACTCAAACAACCTGGCCTCTTTGTAGTCCACTGGGCAAATCAGAGGGCAATATAGCTACATATGCAGGGGAAAAACCTCACCCTATGCAACTCAGTAA
Organism: Canis lupus baileyi; assembly: GCF_048164855.1. Classification (NCBI taxonomy): domain Eukaryota; kingdom Metazoa; phylum Chordata; class Mammalia; order Carnivora; family Canidae; genus Canis; species Canis lupus. The sequence goes on along the minus strand of NC_132851.1, from coordinate 46,476,352 downwards.
CCCCTGAGAACATCACTTTAGTTGATATGATTAATCAAAATGAGGAATCATACCAATCCTACCATTCAGATTTAAGATTGGGTCATCAAAAAAACATCTAAAATTATTTTAGTTTTTTAAATATTTTTATGGGATCCCTGGGTGGCACAGCGGTTTGGCGCCTGCCTTTGGCCCAGGGCGCGATCCTGGAGACCTGGGATCGAATCCCACATCGGGCTCCCGGTGCATGGAGCCTGCTTCTCCTTCTGCCTATGTCTCTGCCTCTCTCTCTCTCTCTCTCTCTGTGTGACTATCATAAATAAATAAAAATTAAAAAAAAATAATAAAATAAATAAATAAATATTTTTATGTCTGAAAAAGAAAGTATGCATTAAAAATTGTCTTGTCTCCATTCATCCAAAAAGTTCACATATATACAACCCCTTTGTTTACCACAACTGCCAGATTACTATATTAGGCTTTCTAAGTTAATATTTACAAAGCACTTATTAGGAGAAATGCAAGATATCCTGAGTTGGTAGCATTTTGGTATATATGATATTTTATAAATCTAACAGAAAATTAATTTTCTTACCTGTTTTAACTCAGACCTTCTGTTAAGGATCTTAAAGTAAAAATGACTTACAGAAGTTTTTATAGAAACAATATTTTCATTGTTTAGAGTGTTTACTAAATATATATTTATAACTTCTTAATGTCTGCTATTTTTTTAAACCAGAGTCCTTATTGGAAGGAAGCCCTTAACATATTAAAACTGGTGGTGTCTCGCTCTGCAAGTCTTGTTGTACCCAATGATATCCCCAAGACCTATGGAGGAGATATAGGTTCTCCTGAAATATCCTTCACCAAGATTTTCAATAATGTCTCAAAGGAGTTGCCTGGGAAGACTTTAGATTTTCATTTTGATATATCTGAGGTAATTTCTATTAGAAATTTTCATTTGTTCATCTATTCTCTGATTCAGCAAGTGTCAATTAAGTTCATAACTCACTAGGACACGTGACAGGTGCTATGAAAATGGGGTGGGGTGGGGGAAAGCCCTGTCCTTAGGGAAGACCTAAGACTTGGGCAAATGGGTAAATAAACATTGTGATAAGTGCCTTGGTTGGAAGTCAAGTTAGAAGTACTATAAGGAAGATACAATACGGCATGTACATCTACCCTGATCTGAGTGTTGAAAGATAAAATAACCCTAGACAGGCATATATGAATGTTTGGGGAGGAAAGCTTAATGCAGGGAAAAGCAGCATGTATGAATGAAGCCTTGTAAGTGTGAGAAAGCCTGGTGTTCTGGAAATTTCCAATTTATAATATACCTTGAGCACTGACTATAGAAAATGGAGGTATAGAGTATGATGGGAGATGAAATGAAGGCACAGGAAGGAGCAAGATCATGAGGATCTTGCATGCATTTTAATAAGATGGTTTTATCTGGAAGCAGTAGAAGCTCTTAAAGAATTTTTAACTGAAAAAAAAAATTTTTTTTTTTAAATTTTTAACTGGAGTGGAAATTGTAGGATTTGCATTTTGAAAAGTTTACTCTGGTAACAGGATGGAAGAGTACCAGGGTGGAGGAGAGGGAAGTCAATAAGGAATCTATTAGAATAATGAAAAGATAATGTTGGTTGTCTCTGGGCAATTGCATGGGAAATGAAGAGGGTCGGGATGGTTTTCAGAAAGACTAAGAAGTCATAAATGGGATTTCATGGGAAGGAGAGGAGGTACTAAGGAAGAGGCATTGAGGACAGCTGCTTTGACAACTAGATGAATGTTGGGAACTTTCAGAGAGACTGAGAAGAGAAGGCAAGGAGAACAGATCTTAGCAGGAAGGGGAGGGTAGAGGGTGATGAGGTCAGTCTTGGGTACACTGACTAACTCTGACACTAAGACAACAATGGAGCTGCCTAGTAGGCAGTTAGATTTTAAGATCTGAAGTTTTAGAGGAAGACGGGTGGAAGTAACAATTTAAGGTCTTTAGTGTTTTATAAATGGACAGTTAAAATTGTGAAAGGAAAAATAAAACTAGCATAAACTAAGACCTGAGAAACCCAAAACTTTAAAGAGAGACACAAGGCCCCAGTGAAAACAGAACCTGGACCCTTTATTATGTCACATATTTAACATAAATCTCACATAAAAATTGTTGCCCTTGTTGGGAACCCCCAATTTTTGTTCCAGTACCTGAAACCATTCTTATTGGCCTTGAAACCATTAAAATCATCTTTTAGAAGCCAAAGAAGGAATTTTTCAAGAAGGAACTTACTGAATAAGGATTGTAAGGAAGTTGAGAAAAATAAAAATGGAAGATCTGATCACTCTGGTGTCGAGTAGGATCACATAGATTAAAAAAATTTTTTTTACCGTTTGGCCTTGGTATTAGAATTTATCCAAAGCTTTATGGGCTCTGTTTTTTAAGATGGAAAGAAAACTGTTTATTGCTAACTTTTTAGTTAATACCAGAATTCTGTCGTGGAGCACATAGCATAGGAATATGATGAGGAAATCAGGCTTTTCTTTTCCTAATGATCTTGTCTAGAGCAGTGATAAGAATTCTCAAAATACTTGATATGCTTTATTTCTATTTGTTTCATCAAAAATGAGTGAGTACCTGCTATGTACAGGCAGTGGAGATATAGTAGAAGAGCAGAGATAAATACACAAAGTCCAGGGGGCTCACATGTAATAGGGAAGACGGCCACATAAACAAATCAACACGTGCCAAATGTCAACATATAATTACCCGGATGTGTGATATCAGGGAAAGCCTCCTTGGAAGTCTGGAGTCCCCATTAAAAGATGATCATGGGCTTGGTCAGTTGGTGAATATTCCACGCAAAGGGGGGCAGCATGTGCCAAAACATAGGTCCATAAGAACATGGTGTGTTTGGAAAATAATAGCAAGCTCAGTTTTGCTGGAGTGTGAAGTTCAGGCAGGTGTGATAGAAGTTGAGGTTTAGGGAGGTAAGCAGGAACCACATCATAAAGGGACTCGTATGGCATGCAAATGAGCTTCAATATTATTTTCAAATGCAAATTCAAGACACTTCACAAAGCCAAAATAAATATAAATGAGTTTTGGATAATCATAGAATTTTTTACTGATATAAATTTGGAACTATTATACACCAGATTTGTAGTAAGAAGCTACACAGATATCTTCCTCTTTGGAGTTGTTACTTAGCTTGAATATTTGCAAAAGCACATTACTGAAGCACATATAACAATACGCATTGAAAAAAACACCAAAATGTTAATAGACGTTCAATCTGAGTGATAAGACTACAAGTGATTCTTTAAAAATCATTTTCATATTTTCTGAGCTTTCAAAGAGGATATATTTTATAATCATTGGGGGAGATGTGGAGGTGTTGATTTTAAAGAAAGCAGTCCCTATTTAAAATAGGAATAAGGTCTCAGAGAGTCATTTTCAATAAAGTCAAGTCTCCTGATTAAAAAAAAAAAAAAAGACCTCACAGGCAATGCTTGGCTGGCTCAGAGAAGCATGCAGCTCTTCATCTTGGGGCTGTGATTTTGAGCCCCATGTTGGGTATAGAGAGGACTTAAATATATAAATAAACTTTAAAAAATACATTTAAGAAAAGGACATCATTATCTTTGCTTTTTGTAACATCTACTTCATGCTTAGTGTCTTTCACCTTTTTTTTTTTTGGTTGTTTATTTTTAAAAATGTCCTTATAGGTAGATACACTGCTAATCCTTTTATGTTGAAATATCTGAGTCAGACACTACCATTTTTGTTTCTCTGCAGACACCAATTATTGGAAATAAATATGGTGATCAGCATAGCGCAGCTGGAAGAAATGGGAAGCCAAAAGTTATCGCCGTTACTCGGAGTACCTCCTCCACTTCCTCTGGTTCTAATTCTAATGCCTTGGTTCCTGTTAGTTGGAAAAGGCCACAGTTATCACAGGTACATGGAAACAGCATCAAAACTGAACATTTATAGAAGAATCCATTTTGTTGTATGACAGTTTGAGAATTTGTCTTATTTACTGGTAATCCTAACATTTGAATTATTTTTCTTTTCCTTAGCGAAGAACAAGAGAAAAGCTAATGAATGTGCTATCTCTCTGTGGTCCAGAATCTGGCCTTCCAAAGAACCCATCAGTGAGTAATCATGACAGCATGTGGAAAGGTGTTAAAAATCCTGTTAGCCCATGAAGAAATGGAAATTCTTCTGTTTCCTTGTTTGCCTTTCTAACTCCCCTTACTTTATAGCATTAACTAAGAATGAAAAAGATGCTACTTGTCTGTGTGGCACTTGGCAGTTATGTTAGCTAAGTATTTAGCCAGTTAGACTTCAGCCTGAAAACCAGATGAAAGCTCTGAGTTCACTAACAGATGAGACCTGCGGTGGCTTTTAGGGCACCAATGTCTCCTACACAGTGACAAAGCTGATGGATGGCCCTTTTTTTTTTTTTTCTTTTTCTTTTTTTCGGCTGGCGGTCAGGTTGTATTTTCTTCTAATGAGGATTTGGAAGTCGGTGACCAACAGACCAGCCTAATTTCTACAACAGAAGACATGATTCAAGAGGAAGAAGTAGCTGTGGAGGATAATAGCAGTGAACAACAGTTTGGCGTTTTTAAGGACTTTGACTTTTTAGATGTTGAATTGGAAGATGCAGAGGTAAGGATGTGGGCTCTCCGTTATCATATTTATAGTTTACAGTTGCAAGTGTATGAGAATTAAGGATTTGACCATAGGATCTTACTTATTAAGGTCAGTGTAAGGTCAAGAAGGTAAAAATCAGGTTAAATGGGTCATGGGAATTAAGGAGGGCACTTGTGATGAGCACCGGGTGTTGTATGGAAATCATGTATCACTAAATTCTACTCCTGAAACCACTATTACACTATATGTTAACTAACTAGAGTTTAAATAAAAACTTGAAACTATATACGTATATGTACATACATAAGTATTAAAAAAAAAAGTAAAAATCTAAATTGGCAACTAAATGTGACCAGTACCATTAGTCATAGAAGTAGTCTGAAACAAAAGAGGAAAGAGGAAATCTTAATTTTTAATTTTTTCCCCAAAAAATAAAAAGTGAAAAGTGATTTCTTCCAAAGTAGGTCTTTAATTTAGGGTGTGCTCAGACTTAAATGTGTTGCATGAGCCAAACAAATGAATATGCAGCAAAGTGGTAAAAAATTATATTAAAATTTATCAAACACCATTTAAAAATATATGTGCAAACACACTAAATTAAGTTAAATGAACTTACGTGATTACAAAAGCTTCAGCTCTCTAGAACTCTCTCCTGTGGCAAATGACCAAGATTGTACCTGCGACATCCTCACCATTTTCTTCGTCATGATGTAGCCAGCTCCCTCAAGTGACTCATTTTCATTTAGCCGGAGTCACCGGAGGGCTTTCTCCTCTAAATTGATTCCATCTAGATTAAGTTGATAGTTGTGTGTCACTTTAGATGATTTTGAAATGGAAAATCTAACTCAAAAGGTGGATTTATCAGCTTACAGAGCTGAGATAGCCCAGAGTTAGATATGGCTCAGCGAGGTCTCTGATCTATCTCTGCAGTTGGCGAGGTTCTGCCCTTCTCTGCGAGTCTCTGGCAGATGGTTCTGTCCACATGCAGCAGTGTTCAAAGCAAGTGAACACTGCCATCGTACATTAGTTGCTGAGAGGAGACCAGTTAGGGAGGTCCTCCTATATGCTTCAGCCTCCCTTACACATGGGAACATATGCACATGGTGGCTTGGGGTCGGACCAAATGCCTTTGTGCTAGTTTGGGAGCTGTGGAGGCTTCTGTGGTTCACTGTGTACATGTTCCCAAAGACCCAGTTTGCAGGAGCCCCAAAACCAGAATTATTCAGCACCTCATAGGGAAGTGGCTTTTAAACTTTTTTTTTTAAAACTGTGATCCATAGTTAATATATTTTCTATCATGTCCAAGTATCTAAATCCAAACAGCATTAAAACGAAAGTTCCTGGGCATTCTGCTGGCTCAGTCGGTTAAGCCTCCAGGTGTTGGTTTTTAGCTCAGGTCGTGGTCTCAGGGTCATGGGATGGAATCCTGTATGGGGCTCTGTGCTCAGTGGGGAGTCTGCTTGAAGATTGCCCCCCCCTTCCCCCCTGCTCGTGTGCACTCTCTCTCTCTGTTAAATAAAATAAATAAATCTATTTTTAAAAATTAAATTAAAATTTCAAGACTATGCAGCTGTGAGGCACCTGGATGGCTCAGTCAGTGGAGTGTGTAACTCTTGACCTTGGGGTTGTGAGTCTGGGCACACTGGGCACAGAGATTATATTAAAAAAAAAAAAAAGCTGCCTTGCTTTATCTGTTGTGCACACTGATATTTCCTATTCTCTTTCATTTTTTTCCAATATGACAGGTCATCACCCTCTAAAATTGATTTCACATCCCCAGTTTGAAAAACACGTTGTAGGTAATAGGACTGACTTGAATAACGAGGCAGAAAGTATGATGGACTGAAGAGGCTTGTTGTCCTACCTCAAGGGCATGAGCAGTTTCTAAATTCTGTTGGCAATTATTTGCTTTTTTCATTTGAGAGTTTAAAATTTCTAAAAGCAGATAGGCTCTTGACTTGTGTATAATGGTAAGGTTATTTATTTCATTTGCTTTTTTTTTTTAAAGAACTCTATAAACGCTTCTAAGTTTATCCTACACCCTAATATGTCAGTAGTAATAAATATGATTGAGTTTTGTTTTGTTTTGAAAGGGAGAGTTGGGGGAGAAGGAAAGAGAGAGAGAATCCTAAGCAGGCTCCACACCCAGCACGGAGCCCAGTGCAGGGCGTGATCTCAACGACCCTAAAACCATCGCCTGAGCTGAAATCAGGAGTCTGATGCTTAACCATTAGAGCCACCCAGGCGCCCCAATAAATATGGCTTTTGAGTAGAACCTTAGTCAAATTAAGTTTAAGACGCTTAATGTAGTTTTGTCTTTAATTCAAGTCAGAGTGAGTTGGGGAGGGTAGTGTTAATTGATGCCTCAGAATTAGGCAAATCAAATAATAGAGGTTTTTAAAAACCTAAATACCGTCTTGCTTAAAACATGGTCTCAGGAAATAACTTTGCTACAAAACAAATGGAACCGCTAATTAAACTTCTAAAATACCCCCCAATCTTGAAAGCTCCTAGTGTGTATTCATTCATTCACCAAATAAATATGGAGGGCTATTGCCATTACCATTGCTATGCTACATAATAATATTTGAGATATCTTGTAGGAAGGTGACTTTTCAAACTTTGACCTGCAGGGCTTCTAATACCCTGAGAAACAGGGAAAGATCCAAGAGACAAATGGGCAGAGCTCCTGGCTACCTTTTTTCAGCGAGAGCAGATTGGGTTTTGTTCATCACTTTTGCACGGTTGATTTCCATTTTAAATTTCACTTGAAATAAGTATTCCTTTGCTTTATTTAAAAATAAAAAAAGCTTTGAGAGTCTCTATTCTGGACAGTCCCTCTTGAGAAAAGGAACACAAATCCTATTTTGCTGCCCAACTCCCTAAAATTTGTCATAACAGGGATTAAGAGACCATATAAGAACTATATCCTTGTAAAAGGAGGATCAGTTTAGAGTAATAGAAACATCACTTCTATAAATCCCCTAAGTTGAAATCTGCCCTATTTCCTCTTGGTTATGTCTCGGTAACTTTGAGCTTTAACTATTTTGTAGTAAAAAAAAATGGGTTTAGCCAGAACCATCCTCCAGACTAAAATAATTGTGACCCTGTATGTTGTCAACTGAATGTGGGTATTTTAAGTCAGTTTTGCATCGTATCAAGTACTAAATCCATGTAAATTTTGAAGATTTTCTTAAAGTTCGTGTTGCCAGAGTGTATCATAGAAATGTTGTTCTAAGTGTCTGTCTCTGACTTCTTCATAATATATCTTGCATAAAAAAGTAATCTGAATCACATGTTGGCTTCCTACTCAGAGCTTAATCCAGAGCTTGAATCAGTCTTTGGGTTTGAGAAATCACAGAGTTTTCCCCCAAAGTGTAGTGTATATTTAAATGTTTGTCTTCGTTCTTTCTAATTCTGTGTGTTTTCCTTTTTGCTAACCAGGAACTGCAGGTAAGTTGCAGCCTGGTGTTGTGGATGTTTATGTGTTGTCATCTGTGACGTATTTGTCTTCTTCGTGGTCTCATTTGTGTTTGTGTCTTAGAATAGAAATGGCCTAGGTAGTAGGTTCAGTTGGTCCCCAGTCATACAAGATAGAAAGTCGAGAAAATTATTTAGCTACAGCAGGATCGACCACATATTTTGATCTTCTTTAAGTATAAATATTTAACAATGTTTTAAAAGTTTTGAGAAATTGAAGGGCTGATTGAAACTCTGCTTATGATGATGCATTAAGTATTTTTCATCTCGGTTTATGTTTTCCTGGTGTATTATGTTCGCCATATGCACATGTATCTGAGGTCTTAGAAATCACGTCTTTCCTTTCCAGGGTGAAAGCATGGACAATTTCAACTGGGGAGTCCGCAGGCGCTCGCTGGACAGTATTGACAAAGGGGACACCCCCTCCCTCCAGGAGTACCAGTGCTCCAGCAGCACCCCCAGCCTGAACCTGACCAACCAGGAGGATACAGACGAGTCCTCGGAAGAGGAGGCGGCGCTCACAGCAAGCCAGATACTCTCCCGGACGCAGATGGTATACGGCTCCCTACCTTCTTATACAGCGACAGTTGGTCTCACTTTCCTCTTAAACTTCCAACTTAGTAATTAGCGTTTCTCGATTTTCTGATTTTCCTTTCACTTTGGGTAAAAAGCACACGCTGAAAGGAAAAATACAGAAGTGCCCCGCTAACGGAGCGTTCTGTTAGTAACAGAACTCCACATTTACATTGAGGTTGCGCACCCCTTCGCAGCTAAGACGGTTTCCTCCTCTAGTGATGGTGAGTCCTTCTGGACACTTCTGGAGGCCCTCGTCTTGAATGACACATGCTTTTGCCATCAGTGTGGACACCAGCACTGCTTCCTTGACCTCCCGCTTTTCTTTCCTAGTTAGCGCGGAAAGATGGAGCACAGCTTCGGTGCCTTTCCAGATCAAGTCAGTTATGTGGGGGTTCCGACTGGGAGCCCCCCGGCGAGGTGGGGGAGACCATAGAGGGAGTGCCCAAGGCTGCAGGAGTAGGGTGTCTGCTCAGAAACGCAGAGGGGGAGGGGGAGGATGCCCGTGAGCAGGAATCGGGCGGGCCACCCTGACACAGCCCAAAGGCCGTACCCTCTTCGCACGGAGCCCACCTGCACCACTCCGGTCACTGGAACCCCGCGGCTCCGTGCGGGGTGTGCTCAGTCTGCCGGTGGATGGTGGGGGCTTTCAACGAAATGGAAAGTTGTCTGTTTGGTGCCCGTTCGGGCTTACGTGGCTGCTTGCTGGTGAACGCTGCTTCTTGAGAATCTGCTAGGTGCTGAATGCTGCTGAGTGCTGTGGTGCTGCTGGGTGCTGCTCAGTGCTGCTGGGCACTGCTGGGTGCTGTTGGGCGCTGCATGGTGCTGCTTGGTGCTGGCCACTGCTTGGTGCTACTGGGCGCTGCTGGGTGCTGCTCAGTGCTGCTGGGCTCTGCTGAGTACTGCTTGGTGCTTCTTGGAGCTGCTGGGCGTTGCTTGTGCTGCTGGGTACTGCTTGGTTCTGCTGGGCACTGCTGGGTGCTGCTCCGTGCTGCTGGACACCGCTGGGTGCTGCTCAGTGCTTCTTGGCACTCCTCAGTGCTGTTTGATGCTGCTCGTGCTGCTGGGTGCTGCTTGGTGCTGCTCATGCTGTTCTGGGCGCTGTTCGGTGCTCCTTGGTGCTGCTCGGCACTGCTGGGTGCTGCTTGGTTTTGCTGGGCGCTGCTCAGTGCTGCTTGGCACTGCTGGGCACTGCTCGGTCCTTCTTGGTGCTTCTCGGTGCTGCTTGGTGCTGCTCATGCTGCTGGGCGCTGCACAGTTCTGCTGGGCACTGCTTGGCGCTTCTTGGTGCTGCTTGGCACTGCTGGGTGCTGCTTGGTTTTGCTGGGCGCTGCTGGGTCCTGATGGGCATTGCTCAGTGCTGCTGGGCACTGGTCATGCTGTTGGGAGCTGGGTCCTGCCGGACACTGCTCAGTGCTGCTGGGCACTGCTCCTGCTGCTCAGTGCTGCTGGGTGCTGCTGGGTGTGCTCATGCTGCTCGGTGCTGCTGGGCACTGCTCATGCTGCTCGGTACTGCTGGGCATTGCTGGGAGCTGCTCATGCTGCTTGGTACTGCTGGGCGCTGCTGGGTGCTGCTGGGCACTGCTCATGCTGCTCAGTGCTGCTGGGCGCTGCTGGGTGCTGCTCATGCTGCTCGGTGCTGCTGGGTGCTGCTCATGCTGCTCGGTGCTGCTGGGCGCTGCTGGGTGCTGCTCATGCTGCTCGGTACTGCTGGGCGCTGCTGGGTGCTGCTCATGCTGCTGGGTGCTGCTGGGCGCTGCTCATGCTGCTCGGTGCTGCTGGGTTCTGCCGGGCGCTGCTCATGCTGCTCGGCGCTGCTGGGTGCTGCAGCCACAGACGAGCCCCGCGCCCACAACCTCGCAGCACCCGAAGCCGCCAGGGTGACTGCAGAGAGGCGCCTGTGGCCTGCCGAGGAGGCCGGGCGCCGTGGAGCTCCTCCGCTGGGTGGTTTCTGCTGGGGGAGCGTGAGGTGCGCGGCCGTGGCCAGGTGAGCAGCTCGGCCGCAGCGCCGTGTCCCCGCCTCACCTCCCCTTCCCCTTGCAGGTAACCAGCGACGGCGCCGCGGACGAGGCCTCGCCCGAGCTGCCCGATTTGCTGCTTCAGTCGCAGGATTCCACGGGCAGTGTCTCGGCAGAGGACGCGCTTCTCCTCAGAGCTGGGACCCCGAGTTTGGAGGCTTCTCTAGATACTGCTAACAGCCAGCTGCCTGAGGTGGGGCGAGGCGCGGGCGGGGGCACGGCCAATCCGGGCTCGCTCTAGCGCTGCTGCCTTCCTCGCTTTTCTGCCAGAGGAGTTTTCACCTCATACACTAATTATTTGATTCGTTTCCAGTATTTCTAACCTGTGGGGTTGTTTTACATGAAATTGTCAAATCTGATCATTTAAAAAAAAAAAGTTGAGGGATCAGGGCAATGACCTACAGGTTAAAAATAATCTGGAGTGTTTTTAATGAGCATTTTGTGTTGCAGAGTGTGATTTAGGTCAATGTGCAGACGCTTCCTTGGGGACGGTGAGCATCTTCCTTGGTGCTGTATCTTCTTCGAAGGATCACTTTTGTTTTCCTTTCACTTTTTGCTTTGTGTTTGGGTTTATGTGATTGGTGCTATGATTGGGATTAAAACCTCAGGCCAGCTGTGTTAGCAGTGGGTTAAGTGAAACCTTTCAAAACTACTAGTTTATGATTTTTGGAAAGGCCTGTGAGAAGTGAGCCAGATTCCAAGCTAATGACTGACCAAAAATAAGTAAGTATTAGTTTTCTTAGTATTTTTGTTGTTGTTGTTGTTGTTAAGATTATTAGATATACTTTTTTTTTCTTTTTCTTCTTTTTTTTTTTTTTTTTTTACTATAATTGTTATAGTTGTCATGTGCTTTAATGCTTTGGTAAATATTAGGAAAATATTCATTTTTTTTATGGTTAACCAAATTAATATTATTAGATCTCATTACTTTAGTTAGTTGAATTATCATATTATTGAGTTTACAGTGGATTTTACATTTTTTAACAGCAATCAGAGTTTGAGATGAAAGCATTTTTAAATGTATGGCTAGTATGGCTTACGTTTATATAACTCGGCAAATACTGAGATTTTCCTACATGCCAGGCATTGAGTTAGGTGCTTGAAAGATGACTAAGGCATGGTGACCCCTACTCTCAGGGGGTGCATTGGCTATCAAGGAAGACTGACGAGGTTAAAAAAAGAAAAGACACATCCATCCGAACAACTTAGTAACAGCCATGTCTGGCTCTGTGAAAACTCAGGAGAGACTGATCATCTGTACCTTCAGGTGAAGGTGGTAAAGGACAGGCTTCATGGCGACCGGGACACCCTGTGGAAAGACACGGCAACGTGAAATAACTTGGTTTGTTCAGGCAACAGCAGGAAATTGAGTATTTCTAGAGAACGAAATGGGAGAAAGAGGAGGAGGGAAAGGAGAGTTGGGCAGGTCTAAGATGCGAAGGGTCCTCCTACCTGTCACACTGAAGACTTAGACTTTACCTCAAGATGCTCAAAAGTCATGACTTCTCACTGTTTCAAGAGATAGCTGTTCCACGACAAGCACCGTACCAGGCACCTAAGATGAGACTACAGGGCACGCAAGTACGCAAGTAGTCAGTACTTCCCGAGCCCCTGCTGCCTCTGGTCACTATTCTAGGCACTGGGCACCTGACGCTATGTGGAACATAGGCTCCTGGCTTTATGGAGCTTAATTCTAGTAAAAGAAATGATAAACCGGTAAAACAAATAAAACAGAAATAATACATCAGAAAGTGATCATCCTCTTAGTCATACCAAGAAACTCTGACAGTAATGTGAAATTGGCGAGGGAGAGAGGGGCGTTTGAGGTGAAACCTAAGGGAAGGAAGATGTGCAGGGAAGATGATCGGGGCTTAGGAAGCAGCAGTGACAGAGGGCCCCCCGCTCCCCCACCCCAACTCCCCATGCAGCTGAAGAACAAGCTGGCCCTTGAGCTGGAGCATAGCGAGCAGGAGGGGCTGGATCAAGACGTTCGAGGGGTGGGCCGATCCTAGAGCCACACTGCCCGTAACCATCGGAGGATTTTAGGCAGAAGAGGGACACGATTGGATTTTGTTTTTTTTTTTTTTAATCTCTCTTTTGCATGTGTGTGGAAAAAGGATAGTAGGTTCTAGTATCTAGTATCTAGTACCTGTCACATGAAGCCTGCAGGCCAGGCACCTGTGGTCAGGGGAAGGGATGGTCTGCTTTGTGTTTCAGTGAGGTCAGAGGTGTGGAGGGTGGACGGGGGCGGGGGGGTGTGGCTGAGATGGGGAGACGGACCAGAAGAGTGTTGGCAAGAGATGAGGGGGCCTGGAGGAAGAGTGCACAACATGAGAAGTGTTTCTGGGAGAGAGCCGGCTGACTTAGAGATGCACCTTAAATAGACTGTTCCTTTTGGTTGGTGGAAGACTTGTCCTTGGAGTGTTAATTCCTAATCTGTCATCTGTGTCTGGTCTGGATCGTGACCTGTGAAAAGGTCTCATTAGAAACAACGGAAAACAGGTTGATACTAAAAATACCTTCATAACAAAAGCAGTAAGGTTAATGGTTACCTGTTGTCGTTCTGCTTACTTGACAAACAGGAAGTCTTTTATTTTTGGTTATTAAAATAACTATAATCACAGCAAACTACTGATAAGAAATCATATTTATTGGAGATAAATTGGAAATGCACATATATTTCCATATATATTGGAAACTGTGTTATTTCAGTTGGGACAACCATTTATCCAACAGAACTGTATTTTATGGCTTGTTTCCAAGGCACTCTACAGATCCTGATGATATTTTTTATATATATAAAGGAAAAACACTTCACTTTACTGGGTTTATTTCCTTTTCCAGTCGTGGTTTCATTTTCAGTATAAGCTTTGTGGCATGGTGAATGAGAAGGAAGGAGATATTCATAAACCATAGTATTTCATGTAGAAACAGTTCTATTGACTTTAAAATTATCACCAAAAGAATGGCTGTCCACAGGAATATATTAGGAATTTTAGCCTAGTTTGTTTTACCCTGGCATGCCCTCAAACAGCCCTTTAAAAAAAAAAAAAAAAAAAAAAAAGCATGAAAACACCAAGATAATGAAATAAAATCATAATTCTGTTTTTTAAACCAATTTCTTAAGAGGAAGAGTTAATTTTAATAGGTGAAATACTTCATGAATTAAAGGGAGAATCCATTCCTAGAATTGAGAGGGGTTTTTTCCCCCTTAAATTATGTTAATACCAAGAAGATAAAACAGAATAGGCTAAAGCATGTCATGTCATGACAGAAACTTTAGACCCATTTGTTCCTTTCTTCTTTATTAATATATACAAATTATACCCTGAGCTGTTAAGGATTAAGTTCTTCACTTGCATTTATTACAGAAACCTTCACAGAGGAATTTCTTTTAGTATTTTTTTTTCCAACAACTTTTAGTATTTATAATAGTTACCACTTCATAGATGGCAGAAATTATTCCTTATAGGATATGGGTCTTTGAATGTAATTGTATGTGTGGTCTGTATGCACACATACGCAGCAGTGTGTAATAAGAAAGTTCAAGAAAATTCAATTCTCATAATGTACATAAAGCACCCTCTTCATGAAATCTAGGTGGCCTAGAAAATTCCAGCATATAGTATATGTTAATAATTATAGATTAAACATCTATTTTCTAAGTATTATTCAATAACAGATGTCAACCTAATACTGGTAGAAACTAAAGAAAAGTGAGAACATTAAACTAAGAAGTTTGGTGGGTTAAATCAACATGATATATTCAAAGTGATGTAGAAGGAAAAATTAATGCTAATAAAATTTCTAGGTGTAGAAATCTCTCTAGCACTATTACAAACTGTTTCCAATAACTAATGCATACCACTTTAATGGCCAAATCTTTTTAAAAAAATTTCAGATGCAAATACAGTATATTGAATATGTTTTTGAAATGACTAAGGAATTAATTGTACTATATTATTTAAAGAGTGCTGTTCTGTGCCAAGTCAGAATTTGCTACTTTCCGTGCTTAACTAACTCCAGACCAGTGTTCCCTTAATATACTTTGTTTTCCCCCCATATTTCTATGCCATTCCTCTTTTCTTTTTTTTAAGGTTTTATTTATTTATTCATGAGAAACAGAAAGAGAGAGAGGCAGAGACACAGGCAGATGGAGAATCAGGCTCTTCACAGGGAGCCCAATGTGGGACTCGTTTCCAGGACTCTGGGATCATGACCTGAGCCAAAGGCAGATGCTCAACCGCTGAGCCACCTAGGTGTCCCCCATTCCTATCTTCGAAGTCCTTTTCCCTGAATTGTTGTCTTGGTCAGCTTGAGCAGCTGTTACAAAATACCAGAAACCAGGTAGCTTATCAACAGTAGAGATTTACTTCTCACAGTTCTAGAGGCCAAGGAGTCCAAGATCAGGGGGTACCAGCTGGTTCACTGTGTTGTGATGCCTGCCTTCCTGGTAGCTCTTCTTGCTATGTCCTTACATGGTAGAAAAAAGAACTAGCTAGCTCTCTGGCCTCTTCCTGCAAGAGCACTCATCCCATTCATGGGAACCTAATCACTGCCCAAAGGTTCCATCTCCTGATACACCACATCGGTGGTTAGGGTATCAATATAGGCATTTTGAGAGGATAAAAACATTCAGTCCATGACACTATCACTAACCCATCTTTGTCAAAACCCATCATAGTGTTGTTTCCTCCAAAGAGACCCGTCTCCATGCCTCAACCAGATGTGATCTTTCCCTTCTTTGAGTACCAGTAGTCCTTTATGTATTGCTCATAATATTTACCATACACTTAATGTACTCTAGACTATTGTCATTTGCATATTAGGCTAACCCCACCATTAGATCGTAAATTAATTGTAGATATTGATTTATTCCAGAGCATGCAGCCCAGAATCTGGTCAAAATCCTTCATTTATGTTTTAGTTGAATTTTACAAATGTATAAACTGAGGCCCAGACTGATCTGAGGTGAGGTTCTGTTTCACTACTTTCCATGTTTTGGAAGAAAAATTCTATTTTGACCCAAGAAGAAAAGAAACTACTATACAACTAAGTAGTAACTTAGGACTAAGCACCTTTTAAAAGGAGCTGATCTTCACTCTTAAAACTGAGACCATTAGTGCTTATTTTCAAACTGATTCATATCCATTCACATTAAAATTAGTGTTGACTACAGAATGGGAGAAAATCTTTGCAAATGACAAATCTGATAAAGAGTTGATATCCAAAATCTATAAAGAACTTACACCCCAAAAATAATCCAGCTAAATGGGCAGAAGACATCCAGAGAGCTTACAGACACATAAGATGTTTTTTGTTTTTTTTTTTTAATTTATTTTTTATTGGTGTTCAATTTACTAACATACAGAATAACCCCCAGTGCCCGTCACCCATTCACTCCCACCCCCCGCCCTCCTCCCCTTCTACCACCCCTAGTTCGTTTCCCAGAGTTAGCAGTCTTTACGTTCTGTCTCCCTTTCTGATATTTCCCACACATTTCTTCCCCCTTCCCTTATATTCCCTTTCACTATTATTTATATTCCCCAAATGAATGAGAACATATAATGTTTGTCCTTCTCCAACTGGCTTACTTCACTCAGCCAGACACATAAGATGTTAAACATCACTCATCATCAGGGAAATACAAATCCAAACCATGATGAGATACCACCTCACAATGTCTGATTGGCTAAAATTAACACAAGAAACAACAGATGTTGTCAAGGATGCAGAGAAAGGGGAACCCTCTTACGCTGTTGTGGGAATGCAAACTGGTGCAGCCACTCTGGAGAACAGGATGGAGATTCCTCAAAAATAAAACTACCCAATGGCCCAGTAATTGCACTACTAGGTATTTACCCAAAGGATGCAGAAATACAGATTCAAAGGGGCACATGCACACTGATGTTTATAGCAGCATTATCAACAACAGCCAAACTATGGAGAGAGCCCAAATGTCCATCAAGTGATGAATGGATAAAGAAGGTTGTGTGTGTGTGTGTGTGTGTGTGTGTGTGTGTGTGTAATGGTATTTTACCTGACCATCAAAAAGAATGAAATCTTGCCATTCGCGATGATGTGGATGGAGCCAGAGGGTATAATGCTAAATAAAGTAAGAGAGACAAATACCATATGATTTCATTCATATGTGGAATTTAAGAAACAAAACAGAGAGGGGCGCCTGGATGGTTCAGTTGGTTAAGTGTCTGCTTTTGGCTCCGGTCATGATCTTGGGGTCCTGGGATCGAGGCCCACATCGGGCTCCCTGCTCCCCCTGCTTGTGCTGTCAAATAAATAAAATAGTTTTCAAAAAGAGAGAAAACAGAGGAACATAAATGAAGGGGGGGGAAGAGGGAAGGAAACCGTAAGAGACTTGACTACAGAAAACAAACTGAAGGTTGATGGAGGGAGGTGAGTGGGGGATGTGACTAAATGGATGGAGGGTATTAATGCTGTTATGATGAGCATTGGTTGTTAAATGTAAGTGATGAATCACTAAATTCTACACCTGAAACCAATTTTACCATATATGTTAACTAACTGGAAAAACACTTGAAGTAAAAAATAAATAAATAAATAATTGTTAGTATTTTTTAAACTTGATAAAAAATGTGATTGTTTTACAGGATACAAGTTCAGTATTAAAGGAAGAACAAGTTATTACAGCCTTTGAAGATGAAGGTTCATATATAATTCAAGAACAGCAGGATTCTCTTGTGTGTCGGGGGATTCTTGACTTAGAAGACACCGACATACCAGAGCCTCTCGCTCCTGAAAGCTACCCCGAGTCCATCTGTGAGGACGACGTTACCTTAGCTTTGAAAGAATTGGATGAACGATGTGAAGAAGAAGAAGCGGATTTCTCCGGACTATCTAGGTGAGAATATGGTTTCACAAACACTAGAGTAAGATGACCTCTTCTCTCCCAGCCCTTCCCAAATAGGACTCTCTATTCCAGTTTACTTACTTTCATTTCTGTGTTTTAGCCTATAATCCTACCACCTTCATTTTAAAAGAGAAAATGACTAAGATGGGTTTATTCTCTGTTACTGACCTTCAGTTTGCCTAAAGAAAAAGCATAATGAGGAACATTCTACATTTAGAAGCACACACACCAAATACCTATTTCAGCAAAATGCCAAATGGCCAGTTGTTAAAACCAATCATGAATCATGGGATGAACTTCTGTGATAGTAAAATAAATCTGAAATGTATCCAAAAAATCGTTTTATAGTTTCCTCATCAGCAGAGGTTGTAAAGTGTGACTTATACAATGGGCAGAAGTGATCACTTCTTGGTACCGTCAGATGTTAGCTGACTCCTTTTAAAATGTTCCAGCTCCATACATTCAAAATGACCACAGAGTATCAAGAATTCCCAAAGAGGGCCTTTTCTTGACGCATGAGCTAACAAAATTGAATCATCGATTATTGCATATAGTCCTTAGAAGAAATCTTGGTAGCTATTATGAAATGTGTCCAGCAAACAGTTCTGTGATGATTAGAATTATCATCTAATATCTATCATCTATTATTATTAGATTACTAATGCCTAGTATTTTTCCTTTACGTAAGTTCTATAAATATTTGTTGTTCAAAGTTGTGTTTTTTATAAAGGTATGTAGCTTAATACACTGTGTATCTGTGCCCCATTCAGTAATTTCAAGCCCCCTGGTAATTATTTTTATATAAAAATTAGTATTTAGTAATCGTCAAATATTTCAGAGTTTCAGTCTTACAAGAAAAATCATTTGTATTTCAAGTGATAATAGAGTGTGTGTGTGTGTGTGTGTGTGTGTTTAAAGTAAGCTCTGTACCCAACGTGGGGCTTGAATCCACAACCCTGAGATCAAGAGCTGTGTGTTCCTCCAGCTGAGCCAGCCAGGCACCCCCTCAAGTGATGATAGAGTTTTAACATACACACAGGAGACTTTCACTCTTCAGGATATCTAGAATATTTTCCTGTATTCGAAAGTGTGTATTCAGACATTAACCTTGGTGATACGCCTTGTTCATGTTACCAGTTGGGACGGCAGTAGCCTGTGCAGTCACTCATTCATTCATCACACGCGAAGTCAGGGTGCCAGAGATGATGTGGAGGTAGATCCTCAACTACTGGGACTTCTAAAAGGTTGAAGCCAAATAATTGCCTTCGGTCAAGTATTAAAGATGAAATATAGTGCATTTCTACTAAATACAGAGGAATAGCTAGCTGCCCAAGCTTCCAAGAAACACGTTTTTTAAAAATCAGTCACCACAGTGACATTATAAAAATATACATTTTTGAGGTATATCTTAAGTTTTCACTTCAAATGTTGGTTTTATTTTTATCTTTTCCCCCATCTTTACTTAGATCCCTCTCTTCCACATGAATTGCTTGCTCCACAATTTCTGTAAAGCCTTATAAAGCTACGTGGTCATGGAAACACACAATCTTAAGACCTTGAGTAATGCATTTCTTTATGGAGTGTCTGACTCAGACACGACCTCATCTTTAAGATCCACAATTACCCTTTCTTTATAGAATGACCAACCCAAACATATCTTCATCTCTTTTCACTGTCCCATTTTTTTTTGTATTATCTGATGTGTTGGGATTATAAATTGCTCAAAAAAAAAATGGCCAGGTCTTTTTTTCTTTTTGAGTCCACAATCCATTACTGACACACCGCAAGGCACATAGTATATACTCATGAAATAGCTGAGCTGCCAGTATGTGTCAAGGCTGATAATAGTGGGTTAGGACCCACAGTTCTGGGTTCAAATTCTGACTCTGTCATTTCCTATTCAATAACCTGTAGGCACAGTACTTAATTTCACTGACCTTTTTGTTTCCTCGTGGTAAAACTGAGCTAATATTAGCCTAACCTACAGAGTTGCTGTAAAGATGGGCTGCAACAGTCCTAAGAAAGAACACAGAAATCTTGCTATTTGTACTTTTTTATGAAGTTTAGGTTGTTGTACATTTTCTAAATTAGTGCGTAAACTTGAATAAAAATAATCTATGTTGGGTGACTTAAACTATTTTAAGATAGTATTATGTGATATTGTGTATTAACAGTCAAGATGAAGAAGAGCAAGATGGCTTTCCAGAAGTCCAGACATCACCTCTACCATCACCGTTTCTTTCTGCCATAATAGCTGCTTTTCAGCCAGTAGCATGTGATGATGAGGAAGAGGCCTGGCGCTGCCATGTCAACCAGATGCTGTCTGACACTGATGGGTCCTGTGCAGTGTTTACTTTTCATGTGTTTTCTAGGCTGTTTCAGGTCTGTGGTTTTAAAGCTTTCTGAATTTATATTAACAATTACCTGATAAGGTTATGGGTTTTTTTTTTTTTTAATCTAAAATGAGTATCTCAAATTCTATTTTCCCTTTTTTTTTCCAATTCTATTTTCTACTTTTATTTTTCTTAGTGTCTCAAAATTTAATCTTCCCATTGATTTTCTTAAAAAAAAAATATATATATATATATATGTATTTTTTATGGGCTGGCATAATCACCTGGCAACCCATATATATAATTTTTTTTTCTTTTCCCCCCAGGGCGTCTGCATGGCACAGTCCACTAAACGTCCAACTCTTGGTCTTGACTCAGATCTCAGGGTCATGAGATCAAGCCCCACGTTGGGCTCCACCCTCAGAGCAGTCTGTTTGGGTTTCTCTCTCACTCTCCCCTCCCCACTCTAAAATAAATAAATCTTTAAAAGAAAATTTCCCAAAGATAGTGATACTACTTAATTTTATGACACTATAGTACTGCTGATAATTTATACAATAACTAGTAGAGATATCTCCCTTCAGACCATTAAAATAAAACTTGAAAGCAACATCTGCTAAATTTTCTGCAGTAGAGTAGGCACCATCCAGGATGCCAAGGGGAAAAAAAAAAAAAAGAACCATGGTCCCTGCCTTCAAAAAGTTTACAGTCAATATCATAAAACAGTTTATAATTAAGTACTAAATTAATTGGCTTTGTTGGGATCTCTGGGTGGCGCAGCGGTTTGGTGCCTGCCTTTGGCCCAGGGCGCGATCCTGGAGACCCGGGATCGAATCCCACATCGGGCTCCCGGTGCATGGAGCCTGCTTCTCCCTCTGCCTGTGTCTCTGCCTCTCTCTCTCTCTCTCTCTGTATGACTATCATAAATTTAAAAAAAAAAATAAATAAATAATTGGCTTTGTCTCCACACACCTTAAAAAGTTTAGCGAAGGTTGCTTCCAACTGTAGAAATAATAATATGAGGTAACATTTATTGAGTGCTCACTACATGCTAGGTATTGGCATTGTGGCTTAAATGCTTTTACATTATTTAATTCTTAGAACAAACCTATGAAATATAGAGTATTTTTAGCATTCTGTAGCCAGGGAAACTAAGGCACAGAGAAATGCCATTTTAGTCCTTATGCTCTGAACTAGCTACCACTTTTAGGTAGGTCACCACCCTTGACCCAAGCAAATGTTGCCCATCTTGGAAGACCCGGCTAAGTGCATATTCTCAGTGGAGCTTTCCCAGCCACTCCACCCTCTAGTCTCTCCCTCCTGAAAGTTCTTTAGGCTCATCAACGGGAGCATTTATTTATTTTATTCTGTACTTTTGCACTGCTCCTTGGTTTCCCATTCATATTTTTTTTTATTTCCAAAGGTACTCTGTTTCCTGATGCCTAAGATTGTAGCTTGTGCTTTTATTATTATTAAATCATAATGATACCTAACAGTGCTACATATACACAGGCAGGTACACATTAACTAGTCATATAGTTATACCATCAATGAACTAGTCTAATTCACTGAGTGCTCACCATGGGTAAGGCACTATCTATTTTATGTTAATGAGTATTCTTGAGTTTTGAGAAGATACTGCTCTTAATGCATTTTTATGACTTTAATTAAATCACCTGGCAGCCCTTAGCCAAGCATAGTAAACTACATTTCCTGAAAGTTTCTTTCAGGTACAACTCTTGAAGAGCTAATTCTTCAGACATATAAGGACTTTAATTCTAATTATGTGCAGCATATATTCCTTCTATCTCTCCTAATTTAAAAAAAAAAAAAACACTCAGGAATGGGAAGATGAATGGCACGTATCTTTAGTTGCTTTTTTCAGTAGTACTATTTTGTAAATTTTTGATCATTTTTGGAAATTAACATTTCCTAAAGAAGAGCCTAAAAACATGGATTTACAGACCAGCCATTAGAATTCTGTATATCACTACAACAGTTTTATAATAAAGTTTGCCCTACTTATAAATCATGCGATGAAAAAAAGGCCTTCTTATGAAACACTAAAATTTTTTAATGCTTTTCTCCATAGACAATTCAAAGAAAGTTTGGAGATATAACTAATGAGGCAGTCAGCTTTCTTGGTGAAAGTCTGCAACGCATCGGTACCAAATTTAAAAGTTCACTAGAAGTGATGATGATGTGTTCAGAATGCCCAACAGTCTTTGTGGATGCTGAAACAGTAAGTTTTTATACGAAGGCTTTTTATGAAGACTAAATTTGAATGGCACCAGTCAGTAAATTTTTTTAAGGCAATTCAGAATTTTGAAGTGTTTAAAGGTTTATATTTTCAATTTGGCTAGAAATATCTAGCAAAATATAATTCCAGTGTACTATATGCAGTGACTTGTGTCTGTTTCTGATTCTGAGCCCTCCCTGTCCTCACCCTTCCCAGAGTCCTAGATGGGGAAGCCAGAGTCCTATTCTAGAGATGAGTACTCTCTGATTTTCCCTGATTCTTGAATAAAAGGTAGGAGAGGGCTAGACCTACTCCCATGAAGAACCCAGAGCTCAATCTTCCCATTTTGTTTCCAAACACACAGATTATGTATTAAGATATTTAGAGAGAAGCTCCTGGGTGGCTCAGTCAGTTAAGCATCTGACTCTTGATTTCAGCTCAGGTCATGATCTCAGGGTGGTGAAATCAAGCCCTGAATTGGGCTCCGTGCTGGGCATAGAGCCTGCTTAAGATTCTCTCTCTCCCTCTTTTTCTCTCTTAAAAAAAGTTTTTAGAGAATTAAGGTTTAAGAAGCTTCAAGGGTGTTACCTTTAAGATGTATACTGGTGTGCCATTTCTCACCTCAGACAGTTCTTGAAAGCATCTGAAGGCACACTTGTCCTTGCTGGCATCCCTGAAATCCCACTGCGTTCCTACTCAGTTTCCATGAAAGGTCAGCCCTCAGTATGGGACAGAGCGCAGGAAAGGGACGCTGGCAATAAGCACTAAGTCGGGCCAAAAACCAACTAACAGAAATTCCATGACCTAAAAGTTGTCAGTCTTAGGACTGATGAGAAATGATAACCTGGATCAATGTTTCTGACTTGACAGCTGATGTCATGTGGTTTGCTGGAAACACTCAAGTTCAGTGTTTTGGAGTTGCAAGAACACCTGGATACATACAATGCCAAAAGAGAAGCAGCTGAGCAGGTCAGTCTCTCTCTCTCTCTTTTTTTTTTTTTTTTTTTACCATGTGAAAAATGTAGCTTGCTTTTGACGCTAGGAATGTTAACTTGGCAGCTAAACAGCCAAGATAGAAAAGAGGACCCTCTTAGCACTTGCCTCAGGGTTTTACTGAGAAACGTGGGGCCTCCCTCTGAACTCTCTGTCCAGTGAATTCCTATCTCTGGCTTTTAGAAATCAGCCCTCTAAGAGCCTCAGAACACAATGGAACACGATAGCTTTATAAAAAGCTTCAATGTGGAGACTACATCGCTGCTGTCAACATTGCAAATGGTGAAATAAAAGCATTATTTCTGAGAGTGCCCTGTCCTATTGTGATCTAGAAAATCTGTAACCTGCGACAGAGCCAGGATCTTTTTCCTGTGATGTGTATGTAGGCAAACAAAGGGACAAATAAGCACACAGTAGATTATAGATATTACTTGCGAAGAAATGTTTCTTCAGTTCCCATCTGGCACTGCACAACAACACTAGTTCTGTTTCCTGAGAGTAAATGTTTTCAATTAGCAGGGGCAGGAAAAGAAATTTTTCTCCTTTTCACATAAACTGTATATAGTAGACATTTTTTTCCTAGAATAGATGGATCTTTCATTAATTAGCATTAAATATACATCAAATGTAGTGCTTGCTTCGGCAGCACATGTACTAAAATTGGAACAATACAGAGAAGATTAGCTTGGTCCCTGTGCAAGGATGACACACAAATATATTTCTTCGGAATATGAATCATAAAAAAAGAATGGAACCTTGCCATTTGCAACAACATGGATATAGCAAGAGAGTATAATGCTAAGTGAAATAAGTCAGTGAAAGACAAATACCATATGATTTTACCCATGTTGAATTTAAGAAGCAAAACAAATGAAAATGGGAAAAAAGAGAGCAAAACCAAGAAACAGACTCTTAATTATAGAGAATAAACTGAGGGTTGCTGGAGGAGAGGTATTTGTATATATTGTGGAAGGATCACAAAAAGTCTAATTAATGTCCATCACTGCTACATAATTCAAATTATTTTTGACAAACACAAGTTTGACAATTTAGATGAAATAGACCAGTCGTTAAAAAGTACAAATTATGGGACACCTAAGAGGCTCAGTGGTTGAACATCTGCCTTTGGCTCGGGGCGTGATCCCGGGGTCCTGGGATCGAGTCCTGCATCAGGCTCCCCACAGGGAGTGTGGGGACCCCTCTGCCTGTGTGTCTGCCTCTTTGTGTGTCTCTCATGAATAAATAAATCTTTTAAAAAATAAAAATAATACAAGAAATAAATAGGTAATGGGGATTAAGAAGGGCACATGTGATGAGCAGTAGGTATTATGAGCAAGTGATGAATCACTAAATTCTTCACCTGAAACTAATTCTTTAAAAAATTATTTAATCAAAAAACTATGTATCGATCACATGCAAAGGGCTATGAAAAGTATAAGACCTGGCTCTTATTCCCTTAATATACTAGTTAAGAATATAAAGCACAAACACTGTGTACAAATAGTAGCAAAAGTAAAGTGTCAGGGATCCCTGGGTGGCTCAGTGGTTTAGCTCCTGCCTCTGGCCCAGGGCGTGATCCTGGAGACCCAGGATCGAGTCCCACATCAGCCTCCTTGCATGGAACCTGCCTCTCCCTCTATCTCTGTGTCTCTCATGAATAAATAAAATCTTTAAAAAAAAAAAAAAAAAGTAAAGTATCCATTTATAGCTATAACTAGAGACTTCACAAAATTGAAAGGGTCTAACAGACCTGATGCTATCTACTGTGATTTCCAAAGAGAGGTCACTGTCAGCTATTAGGAAAAATCCATGGAATAGAGATCAGACCTCAGCCCTTAACAGATGGTAATTTTAATCTGGGGGATTCTTTCAGGGAAAGAATATAATATGAGAAAATACCTACATTAAGGCTCTCTCTCCTTATAAAGAAGGAGGGAATCTCACATTTGGGCTGAAAGAATAATGACAAATTGATAAGGAGGGAAGAGTTTTCAACATCGGGAAGGTATTGGGCAAGATCTGGTCATCTTACAAATATAGCAGTCCCCCCTTATCCACGGGGGACACATTCCAAGACCCCCCAGTGGATGCCAACAACTGTAGAAAGTACCAGAACCCTATAGATACTATGTTTTTTTTCCTGTACATGGTGAAGTTTATAAAATAGGCTCAGTAAAAGATTTAACACCAATAATTAATAAAATGGAACAATTATAACAATTAGACTGTAATAGAAGTTGTGTGAAGGTGGTCTCTCGTTCTATCAAAATATGTTATTGTACTGGACTCGCCCTCTGGGGATGATGTGAGATGACCCTGTGCCTTCAGGATGAGCTGGAGAGATGAATGATACAGGCCTTGTGACGGAGCATCAGGCTCAGGTGACCTCCTGATAATAGGTCAGAGGAGGATCACTGCTTCCGGGTTACCACTGACTTTGGGTGACTGAAACTCCAGATGGGGGTGGAAGATTTGACCCTGCCATGCATGTTCTTATAAGCGTGTCTTTTGTGTACTAATGTTCACAAATCTTTCAAGTAGGAGGAGAATTGCCCCAGCAGTTCTGAAGTCTTACCTATGTTCAACTTTAGTAGATTCTGTGGTTTTCTAAAAGATGCTCTATCAGTTTAGGATCCCTGCAGAAGGATATACAAGAATTACCGTTCGCTTCCTATCTTTGCCACCACTCGTATTTACAACTTTAAAAATTTTGGTCATTCTGGTGGGTGTGTGGTATTTTATGATAGTATTTTGCATTTCCCTGATGACTTGTTTGAGCACCTGCTCAAATAGATATTTTCATTTAGATATTTTTTGAATTGTGCCTTCAAGTATCTTGTCCATTTTTGCAAATGGGTTTATGGCTTTCTTATTGATTTGTAGGAGTTATTCTAAACACAAGCCTTTTATTGGATACGTTTATAAGTTTTTTCCCTTCTCTGTGGCTAGCATTTTCACTATCTTAATAGCATCCTTTGATGAACACAAGTTTTTAATCTTGACTAAGTAAGTTATCCATCCCTTTTCCATTATGGTTAGTGCCTTTCGTGTCTTCATAAATATTTGCCTACCCTAGAAGCTGTGATAGAGTTACAGTTAAGGACCTTGATACATATCTTGCTCTCTGTGTCCATACCCTTTCATAACTTGGCTTTGCTGTTCCATCAAGAGGTGGAGAGCTGGACTCCCATCTCTTAAGTCTGTGACATCCTTGCCTTTTTCTGACCAAATTCAGAAACGATGCTGTGCAACTTCTCAGTCTAGCACTTGGGCCTTTTGCAGCTTCTGCTTTTGCCATTGTGCCAGTCCCAGCGTAAATTGGGATAAACTCTAGAAAACTAATAAAACCCTTAATTTACTGGAGAATTAGATGCCACATGGAGCAGAATGGAGGCATCCCAACTGACAGCATGCCAGGCATTTAAGTGATGCCAGTTTAGAGCTTCCAGCCCCTGTCAAGTCATCCAATGACTGCAGACTTGGGAATGACCCTAGGCAAGGCCAGAAGGAACTCCCAACCAGATTAGTCTTATTTTAAGCCATTTAAGTTTTAGAGAGGTTAGTGATGATACAGCAATAAGTACCATTTACAATAGGAAAAATCAAACACCTACAAATAAATCTAAAGATGTGCTATACCTCCATACAGAAAACTTGAAATTTAATGAGGGACATTAAAGGCTATCTCAGTGGCAGCTTGGATGGCTCGGCGGTTTAGCATCGCCTTTGGCCCAGGGCATGATCCTGGAGACCCGGGATCGAGTCCCACGTCGGTCTCCCTGCATGGAGCCTGCTTCTCCTCTGCCTGTGTCTCTGCTTCTCTATCTCTCTGTCTCTCATGAATAAAATAAAATCTTCTAAAACAAATAAAAATAAAAGCTATCTCAGTAAGACTGTATACCATGTTCATGAATCAGAAGGTTCAAAATCTCAGATTCTCTATTGATGGAAATTGATAGGCTAACTCTACAGTTTATATGGAAGTACAAAGAGCTAAGTATAAGACAAACAACCTTCTTGAACACAGGTCAGCAAACTATAGCCCATAGGTCATATCTGGCCCACTCCCTGTTTTTGTCAATAAAGGGTTTTTTTGGAACATAGTCATCATATTTGTTTATGCATATTATGCATATTTATGCATATTTTTGTACTGCGACATAGTTAAAATGGTTGCAACAGAGAATAGTTTGCAAATCTTTACTCCTTGCCCTTCACAGAAATAGCCTTCCAAGTTTGTACATGAAGAACAATAACAAAGTCTAAACAACAGAGTTAGACTTCCAGCCAGTAAGACTTGTTAAAAAATTCAAGAGTATATGGCTTAAGAATAGAAAAACAGACCACTGGAATATAATAGAGAATCTGATAACAGACCCATATATACATGGGTACATACGTGTATGTATGATCATCATACAGTTTATAGCAAAGGTGCTATTATAACGCAGTGGGAAAAGAATGTTTTCAATAAATTGTGTTGAATCAAATATTTGTATAGGGTAGAAAAAGGATTCCTTCTAAGCTGTCATCTCTTTCTTGTCCCGTATTGTTACTTTTCTTACTCTCCTTTCTTGTGTTCATCTATCAACCAAGTGTTTTTTGTTCTTCGGGTTTTCCCTCTAATGGTTTTTACCATTATAGTATCATAGTTAACACATTCTTCCATTATGCCTTGAAAGTCACGAGTGATAGCCTGGGTTCTTCATCAGGACCCCTGCCATCCTGGCAGGAAATGAACAGTTCAACACCAGGAGACCAGAAATCTGTTTACATTTTTATCCTCCCAGGTGCTGCTGCTTGGTTGTCTAGCCTCTCCTCCTGCACGTGTTAAACGCTAGAGTGGCAGTGTCCCGAGGGAAGCTGCACACAGATCATTGGGTGCCCTTCTCTACAGTCCCCTTCCCTCCAGCATACCTTTGGTGACCCTGTTTTCCCAGCTCAGTGATGCTGTGGGGCCCACCCTAGGCCACTGCTGTCTGCCTACCTGAGCAGCTAGCAAAGCTTTGAGTAAGCAAGGCCCCGGAGCTAAGCCTGGGATCTGTGCAGGGCTCCCTGTCTGCTGGCGGACCGCATTCTGCTTCTGTGGGTGTCCTTGGAGGGCTGGCGCTCTATGGGCTGCTCCCTCATGCCCAGAAGCCGAACCTCTCCAGTTCCCTTTTAACCTTTACTTGAGCCTTGACTAAAGAAACAATGATGACCAATTGGATGTGAACGGGGGGACATTCTGTACACCAAGTACTGTGTCTTGTACACACTGGCTGCAATCGTGTGGACCTGTGCTGTTCAGGCCAGTATGCAGCCATGAGACTATTGGCTTGGGGCTTGTTTTTTTTAACAGAGTAAAAACATAAAAAACAATTTGTTGAATAAGGCTCCCAAAATGTTCTATCACTGGGCATAGACTAGAAAAAATTTTATTTAGTAACAATAGGCCTTTAGATATTCAATTATTTTCTTCTAATTTATTAGTACACGTGGACAAATTGGGCTGGATTAGTGAGGAGGATTAGGTGTATAAACGTTTTAACATTCTGTGTGAATAAATACGAACACATGCGTCCTACAATAGATTTCAGCCGAATGCTGCTGATATAAAGAAATCCGCTGGATAGCTTTTGACAGTGGCTGCCAGCGGCTCATCTCACTAGGGAAAGCTTAACGTGTTTCTTCAGAGATGCTGTCAAGCAAAAGCCTAAGGGCCTGTACAGTCTAAGGGACTGGAATAAAAGCAACATAAGGTCAAAGAGTTGTTTTGAAATAACGGAGACGTCTAATTCGCATTCTTTGCATGTACAACGTTAAGCTACAGTTGAGTGTTTTAAATGCCTAGTTGTACTGAGATATTTTCAGTGAATATGCTTAATGGAGCTAGTAGTTTTTCTTAAAGTCTTAATGATTTCATATATATCTTTTATGTTTATCACACACATAAAGAACTAGGAAGTAAAAAGAATACATAATATCAAACTGTCAAAACCTAATTCCTTCACCTGGAGACCCTTAACTTTTCTTCGTTCTGCTAGGACATTCCATGACTCCAACATTTTTTTCCCCAACTAAACTACAATGCTCTCATTTCTTATTTGACTAAAGAAAAAAATACCTTAAGTAAATACCCAATATTAGGAATAGCCCCTGGATAAGGGAAAAAAACACGCATGGCATCTATATCCAATATTCTTTGGAGATAACATGTTTGTCATTCATTACTTTCCAAAAAGAAAAGAAGTAAAAACAAGATTTAAAATGGATTTTGGTTTCTGTTTCACTAATTAAAATTGACACCAGTCTCCTGAGAATTACACTTCTGATAAGCAAACAGACCTGGTTAATTTTAAGTTGCCTTTATTAAATTGCACTTCCAGAGGGAAAGCACATCTTTCATTTCCCCATCTTACATTAGACAAAGGTCAGGTATACGCTGTGAAGATTTCCAATAAAACCTGCAGAATGAAGAGTTCTCCTTACTGAAATGGAGCACAAGTCCCTAGAAGAGCAGACTATTGTGTTTTTGTGAGCACACCACCACACTGTGCACATGTCATCCTGCTCTGGTTTGTTGCCTACAAATAATTAGGCTCGAGTGGAGATTGAAGGCTCTGCCTAGAACCAATCCCAGAACTTCAAGTTAACTTTTAAAGTGACCTTATACACACAGGCCGTTACGTTACCAATTTCACTGTGCGTTATATAAATGTTATGTTAAAATTTATGGTTACTTCTTTCCTTAGTGGTTAGACAACTGTAAGAGGACATTTGGTGCCAAAGGAGACCTGTATAGGATAAACACGGATGCACAGGTAAGTCTCCTCTTCTTAGTTCTGCTCTGTTTCTGTGACAGGTAAAACCATGCATGTGTTCCAGTGCCCCTATTTGATAATCCTAGGAATGAAATTTATAACACTTTTCATTTTTGTTATCAGAACAATCTTCGTCAAAGGTTCAGTGAAATATTGGCTTAGTAATGAAAAATTCACTTTAATAAAAATGAACGACCAGCTTGTGACTGAAGCTTAATAACATTCAGGAGATAAGCTTGATGGCTATCTGGACAGGCCAAGTTAGACTTTACTTGCATCTGCCTCTTCAAAAAATTAGACTGGTCGGGAAAGCAAACTTCACAGTAATGTCATATCCATTCATGGTAGCCTTTCTAAAGGCGAAATGCTGATTGGATAAACTAACTTTTTTATAGTATAAAAAGTCAATGAAAATAAGGGCAATGTTTTCTTAGGGAAAAGTACATGTGTATAAGACACTATATGAGGGTAAATCAAGCCCTACAAATTATTCTAATAGGAATACAGCTTCATATGCAGAAGACGCAGTCATCAATTAACTTCTGCATTGACATCAGAATTCCAACCTTTTCCAACATTGGTTGCACTGTTCTGGATTTCTAGTCACTGTAAAAGTTATAGCATGATAATAAAAATGTGAAGTTTTTTAAACCGAAATGTTGAGAAAATAATAGTATGCATTTCACATTCCTTATCTCTGTCCTTACAGCTGTGTCTAATAGATGCTTAGTATCCCCATTTTGCAGATGAGGAAGCTGAGGCTCAGAGAAGCCAATGTATCTAAAACCAGTAAGAAAAGAGAATTAAGATTCAAACCAGGCAGGCTGACTCCAAATCCTCCACTGTGTAACAAGGAAATGGTCAAATCACCTGTGTAAAGAAAGAAACAAGGGAAAATAAGGAATAAGAATCGGAGCCTGTGGGTTTTATCTTTGCCACCATTTAACTGCATGGCTTGAGTATATAATATAAACTCCCTTTTTTCTTACATAAATTAGGTGATTAGACTAAGTGATTTCTTATAGCCCTCTGCCTTGAAGAAGATGAGTTCCATCTCCAAGAGTCTAGGTCAGTTAATACAGCTCA
The DNA here is from genome assembly GCF_048164855.1 of Canis lupus baileyi. Taxonomy (NCBI): domain Eukaryota; kingdom Metazoa; phylum Chordata; class Mammalia; order Carnivora; family Canidae; genus Canis; species Canis lupus. Next base: position 46,445,305 of record NC_132851.1, on the reverse strand, counting down.
ACGCTTTCTCCTAAGTGAAAACTGAAAACGGTACATTTAAGAATTTCATTTATATCTTCTCTCTCCTTTTATATTCAGCTCCTTGAGATCGGGGACACTGGTTACACAACCTTACTAGTTCTGTCCCTGTGTACCAGAATTCTTTTGCATAATTATTTTTAAATAAGTGAAAAAATATATATACCTGCTAATTTCAATATACTTAAAAATCAAGAATTTTAAGCCTGCAAAGTTGGCACATATTCCTGGTAATTTAGAGCTACACAATTACTTACCTCCTATAATTGTGATCATAAACTTTAAAAAAGGATCCCTGGGTGGCGCAGCGGTTTGGCGCCTGCCTTTGGCCCAGGGCGCGATCCTGGAGACCCAGGATCGAATCCCAGTGCATGGAGCCTGCTTCTCCCTCTGCCTATGTCTCCGCCTCTCTCTCTCTCTCTCTCTGTGACTATCATAAATAAATAAATAAATAAATAAATAAATAAACCTTAAAAAATAGTATGATAAAGATTTATTTATTTGAGGGAGAGAGCGAGAGAGCAAGGGAGGGGCAGAGGGAGGAGGAGACTCTTAAGCAGAGTCCCCACAGAGCTTGGAGCCTAACGCCAGGCTTGATCTCACAACCCTGAGATTATGACCTGAGCCAAAATCAGGAGTCAGTCACCCGCCTAAGCCACCCAGATGCCCCTATCATGATTTCTTTTCCATTACATCCCAAAGTAGAAGCTGTAAGTGTATGCATATAGAGCCAGTTCCATTATTCATGCTAATAGAAGTAAGAAAATGTATTTGAAACTCAAATGGTTGTTCATTTCCATATAAAACTGAAGTAGAACCTCAAATGTAGATATGCTAATATGTTTAACATTGGATTATGCTCAACTGATATTCACTGAATGACTATCCATGTAATTTATGGGAAGCGGTATGGAGCTAAAGTTCACCTTTGCTTAGCAAATCCCTTCTAAATTGATAGGAATAAATGTTATATAAACAGTCCTTCAGAGGACACTATTTAGAGAAGCAGACTTCAGAGGGACTTTTAGAAGCAATATTTACATTACAGCGATTGCTATTCTAATTAGAAATTATTCTTTCTCTAGAATGGACTAGAGACTAGGGCCAAGTTGCTATAAATATTTTAATGTAACAATTTTTAAATAGCAAAACATTTAGTTTATGGACTATGTATTTTACATACACACATCATCTCATTTGACTCAAACCTAGCTGGGTAACTTCTGAAGTTCACTAGTTGCATTTTGGAATGCATTTTAAAACCCACATCTGCTTTTGATAGCTTATGTTCTGACACTGCACCAATTATGGCAACATAGGACCTAATTAGTAAGGGTGGGAAGCCTAGACCACACCAAATATAATCCTCTGTTAAGTATAAGCTTATAAGCCAATTCTTTTCTAAAAACAGTAATTTATTTTTTATTTCTAATCAGAAATTTTCCACTTGTGGAAATTTTATGACATTTGCTTTAGTTTTGTCCTGTGTAGCTTTCGCACAAAAAATAAATTACAGCCTAAATGTAATTTAGTTATTTGGCAAAGAGTTAAAAACACCCCGGAGTGTTACTCTCAATGTATAAAAAGTTTTATTCTAGAAATATTAGATTTTTTAGATGCAATTAAGTGTTCTTCAGTTTGCCTGGGACATCTGTGACCCTAGTTAAAATGATTTCTTACACTAATTCTTGGTCTTTTTCTTCCTTTGTATTTTTTTGTGACCCGATCACCTTCTTGCTTAGCAAATGGAAATTCTAGCAGTAAGTGACCTGTCTTAATTTATAGACTTATCCATGTCAGACAAACTGATTTTCATTTGCCATTTGTGAGCTAGCAGTGTTTTGTCATGGACTATTGTAAAAGTGTGCTTCAGTTTTGCATAAGCCCTAATCCGTGAAATGTTGGTCCTCTAAAGAGGAGATTTTATGATATGTACGACTAGCAGTCACCTTTTTTATACATCTATAAACTAACCTCTTTTAAACTTAATTTTAAAAATCAAAGTGCATATGTTAATTTCATTGTTAATTTCAATGAGATTACAAGGTTTTGTTTTTTTTTTTTTTTTGTTTTTTTTAGAAAAATGAATTCATTTTTAGGTTGTAAGAGGTAATCCAGTTTGACTGCTTTATCAAACATTTGTTGATAAATGCAGTGAGATATACATCTCAATGGGGTGAAAGTATATGCATTTGTACATTTTTTTCATATGAATTTTGAGTTCAAGTGAATCCTTTTTAAAGCATTCTATATATTGCCTGCCGAAAAATTCTAATGTGAAAATGTGCTTCTCACTAAATGAATTATGTAACCAACAGTCTTTAAATTTGTATTTTAATCCCAGTCTTCAAAAGCATCTTTCATCAGCTTCACACTATATTAACTTGCTTACTGGCGGAGAAATAAATGCCAAGACAATTTTAACATAATTACTTATAAATTTGTATTGGAAATGTACTGTCTAATCAAACACCATGGACAGTGGCACCTGAATGTAATGCAGTGTTTACTTACTTCTAGGAACTGGAGCTCTGCCGAAGGTTATACAAACTGCATTTTCAGTTGCTGCTTCTCTTCCAAGCTTACTGCAAACTGATCAGCCAAGTAAATACAATAAAAAATGAAGCAGAGGTAAATACTCGGTTCTAATAGGAATCTGATTCTAGAATACTAAAATATCATAAATGTGTTCTTGTAGGAGAGCTGATGTCAAAAGTCACTTAATAGGGAATCTTGGGATCCCTGGGTGGCGCAGCGGTTTGGCGCCTGCCTTTGGCCCAGGGCGTGATCCTGGAGACCCGGGATCGAATCCCATATCGGGCTCCCGATGCATGGAGCCTGCTTCTCCCTCTGCCTGTGTCTCTGCCTCTCTCTCTCTCTCTCTCTCTGACTATCATAAGTAAATAAATAAAAATTAAAAAAAAGAAAAAAAAAAAAAAAAAAAAAAAAAAAATAGGGAATCTTGTTGTTCAGGATTGTCTTTTTAGAAACACTGCGCTATTTCAAGACCTGTCAGTAAATAAAACAGCACATAGCCAGCGGTCTTGACAGGCTCAAGACCTTACAGGTCACAGCAGCAACAACAGACCATCTGTAACCGGAAGTCAAGGAAAGCACATCAGCTGAATAAAGACACAGTTAAATTATGAAACTCCCCCCGAACATCTCGTCCATATATTTTTGTAGTTCTACTGATGTACATAAGAATCAACAGGTCAAAAACTCTTTGAATGTTGGAAATCATGTAATGAATAGGTTCAAAGGCAGGGACTTTAGTCTTTTATCCCTCCCCTTGTCAGAGCTGGTCCTGAAACGGGAAATGCTTACACTTTTGTTAAATGGTTAAATCAATTTTAAAAATACATACTGGTTTATATAAAATACGTTGGATAAGTAATCTTTTAAAATGTACTTTTCCTTTGATGTTAAAAATTCACAACCTCCCCCCCATAACAGTAAATGATTTTTACTATCCAAGGTGCAACTGGATCACGCTAAAACCAGTATAAACATTGGTTATGACCAGTTTTATTACATCTATCATAACATTTCCCAACATGGGACTCAAACTCACGACTCCAAGATGGAGAGTCACATGCTCCACCAACTGAGCCAGCCAGGCGCTCCTATATCCTTTTACTTTATCAAGAGTATTTGAAGACTACTCTTTGGTAGCCTACCTAATCAAGAACTTGAAATATTAACTGCCTTTAAACCACTAAGTTTAACATTTGCAAATCTTTAAGAGAAACGATGCCTAGGGATGCCTGGGTGGCTTAGCGGTTAAACACCTGCCTTCAGCTCAGGGCATGATCCTGGAGTCCTGGGATCGAGTCCCACGTCGGGCTCCCTGCATGAAGCCTGCCTATGTCTCTGCCTCTCTCTGTGTCTCTCATGAATAAATAAATAAATAATAAAATCTTAAAAAAAAAAAAACGATGCCTATCATCAGATATATCTTTACTGCCAATTAAATGCCCTTTTTGTTACTCGATATACAAATAGATCCTCCTTTCAAGGTATACTGATTTGTTTTAGGTCATCAACATGTCCGAGGAACTTGCCCAACTGGAAAATATCCTCAAAGAAGCAGAGTCGGCTTCAGAAAATGAAGAAATTGACATCTCCAAAGCCGCACAAACTACTATAGAAACTGCCATTCATTCTTTAATTGAAACCTTGAAAAATAAGGAATTTATATCTGCTGTAGCACAAGTAAAAGCTTTCAGGTAAAATGTGAAGGGATTTCCTATCTCTAAACCTAGATTGGGATTTTACAATGACTGGGTTTGGGCTTTAATGTTTCAGTATGTCTTTATGAAAGTATGACTTTGATATTTTCTACAGTTATCACTGAAATGACACCAATTTTAGGTGTCAGGCTTCGTTAATCTGAGTAATACATTTGCTCAAATATCAAAACAGATCTTCAATGATTCACAAGGAAATTTTGCTATAGATATTAATTTAAAATGTACTTACTTTTAATAATTGTTTGAGTCTCAGGACTTAAAAATATTGTGTATTTCAGGTCTCTCTGGCCCAATGATATCTTTGGCAGTTGTGAAGATGACCCCGTGCAGACGCTGTTACACATATATTTCCATCATCAGACACTGGGCCAGACGGGAAGCTTTGCAGTGATAGGCTCTGACCTGGACATGTCAGAAGCCAACTACAAACTGATGGAACTTAATCTAGAAATAAGAGAGTCTCTACGCATAGTGCAATCATACCAGCTTTTAGCACGGGCCAAACCAATTGGAAATTTGGTGAGCACTGGATTCTGAGAAACTTCAGGCATTTAGGGAAGATGACGAAGAACATTAATGGGCACCTTTTATAAACCCTTGCAGTTCACTGATAACTTTTCCTGGCAGCATCCAGAACCAGAGTGTAACTAATGCCAAGCTTTTATCAGATAAAGAACGGCAAAACCCAAGATCTGAAGAAAAGAAATCTAACAGCTGCCAATACCTCCCACAATTAACTGTATGAAGAAGGAATTTTTTAATTACTTAACCCATGTGAAAAAGAAAAGGGCTAAAAGTGATGCATACAAATACATTACTTTCTGGAGAAAGAAGAGAATTCCAAGACTGTTTGCAATAATGGCCTCTAATACTGAGACGTTGGAAAGCAGGTGACATGAGGCTAAAATCCAGGCTCGTTCATTTTAGCTGAAGACCTGCCAAGCTGCCTAGATTTCCAGCAGCCAGAAGCATACTCTACAGCTGACGCTTAATCATCTACATGAAGAACCTTCAGTCGGATAGATATACACAGACTTATTTGCAAAAAAGAAAAAAAAAAAAAACATTGGATTTTTTTTTTTCCCCAACACGTGGGATAAGGGCGTGGGTGTTTCTGTTTTTTAGTCTGTATAAGGGATTATGTGTGTGTGAGCGGGGATGTGTGAGTATGTGATAGTCCTATTTTCAAGGTATGGATGTTTGGTGATAACATGTCAGAGCATGCCTAAAAGAGCACTGCAAGATTATTTTTGAAGAAATTTTATTTTATTAGATCTAACTCTTCATAGTGTGTAAATGTTAGAACACTTTAATAATATTTTAAAGCTGGGCTTTCCCGGTATTTTGAAAAGAAATAATATATCTGTTAATGTTATTGGAATGCTGCTCAGTTCTCTGATCAGTGCTTACGTTACGATTGTTGATAACTAACCAAAGTAGATGCCTGCAGAGACTTTAAAATGTAAAATAAAGATGTATGCTGCCCGTCAGCTATTCTCATTAGAAAAGTTAACTTATTTTACTCCATAATTATTACAGAAACTGTATAGATGAAAACCAGTATTGTACATTCGTGCAATGCACTGTTCTACAAGAATAGGTATACAAAGCTAAAGAAAAGATCGTGGTCACTGATGGTAGGATACATGACTTGCGGGCTCCGAAGTCCGCAGAATTCAAGAAGAGAGATGCAAACACATTTTTATATGTTTCATTCAGGACTCACGTGTTTCACCCAAAAGGAACCTGGGGCTATGGGGGAAAATGAAAGGAAGCCTGAAGACCGACTACCAAAACACGCAATATACTCACTCCTGTCTCAGCCTGTAGCATAACAATGAACTGGATTCTCTGTCCTTTTTTAAATAGCATTTTGTAAAAGAAATGAATGTAGTCCCACAATTCCTCTGATTTGAAAGGAACACCTTGTATTTTTTATAGGCATCTCTTATCCACTGTGACTTTCTTTTAAACTGGGCTCTGTGATTCCAGAGTTTAGAATGTAGAAATGAAATGCTTAGCTTTGCCTTTTCTTGGGGGTGTGGACCCTGCCAGAAATGTAATTATGCTCAAGTGCATTAATTGAAGGCACTGTGCACGCCGTTGGACTGCTGACTATAGTTATGTTACCTGTAAAATTCCATAACTGGTCACAGCACATTCATAATCACTGTATTTTTTGACCCTGATAAAAAAAAAAAAAAAAACAATTATTTTGATGGTGTTCTGGTACTGTAAATGGTGTCCTTTAAATTATTTAATAACTTTTGGGTGTGGGTCAGGAAGAGCGGGATGGTGTCCAGAGACACCCCACACTTTACATCCTACCTTACCATCCCCCTATTTTCTCACCCTCCTTATATCCTTTTTGTTAAAATAAAGAAGCATTGTAGCTGTTGATTTGTGTTGTATTTTAAGGGTGAATGATTATAGTGTGCATCATGTAGTGACTTTTCAAATATTGCCCTCATTCTTAAACATAACTCTCCCCAAAAGAACAAAGTTGAGAACAAATTAGGTTGACTAATTACCCAAACCATACCTTTGAACAGTTGAAATTTCCTTTTCTTGTTTATGTAGCTAAGTTGATTAACAAGATGAATGCACCTACAGAAAGCAAAATGCAAATATAAAGGCATTAGGGTTGTCCTTTTGCAATTGAGTTTTCCTAAAACCTATACTAGTTCGCTCCTCTGAATCCAACGTTTGCATTTAACAAAGTATATCAAATGCTTAGTTTATTAAATACCCTACGTAGTTCCACACAGAGCCGTTTGTGCTCACATAGGCCTCTTTCTTTTGCCCATGAGGTTGATCATTTTTTAAATAGTAAGCTTGTGAGACACCCAGTGGCTCAGTGGTTGGCTCAGGGTGTGACCCCGGGGTCCGGGGATCTAGTCAGGCATTGGGCTCCCCGCAGGGAGCCTGCTTCTCCCTCTGCCTGGGTCTCTGCCTCTCTGTGTCTCTCAAGAGTAAGTAAATTAAAATCTTAAGTAAATAAATAGTAAGCTTGTAAAATAACACCCAGAGAAGAGACCTGGCTTTTTCTTTTACACAATTTAGAAAATATTTCCTTTCAGTGATATAGAGGGCGTGGTACAACCTACCATAAGTTTAAGAAATAAACACTCTCTTGGAACAAACTCACCAAAGCCAGTAAGCTTTCCTCATTTAGGTCGTGGAGAACTGCTCCTACACCATGCCTCATAATCTAAATGAAAAGAAGATACTAGAATCAATGTAATCATAATTGCACTTCATGGCATTTAAAAAATTTTTTCCAAGTAATCCACTGTCACCTTAGCAAATGCAGGATATAAAGAACCCAAGAGGGGCCCCTGGGTGGCTCAGGTCTTGATCCCTGGATCGAGTACCCCACCACCCCCTGCTGGGGGCCTGCTTCTCCCTCTGCCTATGTCCCCGCCTCTGTGGGTCTCTCCTGAACAAATAAAAGAATCACTTGATACCCAGAGGTAACAGTGTTCTGGGGGATTTCGTTCTAGTCAAAGTCTCTCTTGCTAAACATACATATTATGTTATACATGGGGCAGCCCCGGTGGCCCAGTGGTTTAGCGCCGCCTGCAGCCCGGAGCGTGATCCTGGAGACCCGGGATGGAGTCCCACGTTGGGCTCCCTGCATGGAGCCTGTTTCTCCCTCTGCCTGTGTCTCTCATGAATAAATGAATAAAATCTTTAAAAAAAAAATACATGGGAGATATATATAAAGTTTCCTTTGTAGTTTGACAGTGCTAATTGCTAGGATGTTACCACAACTTTTAACATAAGATGTTTTTGTGCCACTTAGTGTGTAATGAACAAAGTAAAACCTGTTTTGATGCTGGCTTTCCTCGGCTGTAAAACCGCTCAGCTACTCTCTTAGCAGTCGTAGTGACAAGCTCTCATGTATAAAGAATGACTGACACCCAATTTCATAGATTCAGGACTCCCTACAGGTGTGTTTCTCTTGTTCCCTCACTCGCTCCACTAGTGTTTAGGGCGTGGGCTCACGTGCCACCTGAGTCGAGTCTCCTTTCCCTGCCCCTACCCTCAACCAAACCAGTAGGAACAGGTGTTAGAACATCACCTTCCCCCACGCCTCGAGTTGTCGTTCATCTCTGGCCCCACCACCATTTGATCTTTGCAAGTCTCCGTACTGGTTTACAGGCGTCCACTGTGATTATTTCCTCTTAAAGGTCAATCTGTTGGCATCCCACTGCAGCTTTAAAACCTTTCAGTGAATTGCGAGGACAAATACCAGTCCTCCCAGTTTCACTCACCGTCATGCCCACCCCTGTCCCTCGCATTTTCTACTACTGTAGTTTCCTTCCGGTTTGCTCTACCACTGGGCCTTTGCACATGTTACCTTGGTCTGAAAAGTTTCTTCTCCTCCTAATTCAACTTACCCAAACTTCAGGTTAGCCCACGTGTTATTTTTCAGGCAAGCCTTCCCTGACCTCAGGTTTAGACTTGATCCCCTATTACAAGCACCTACATATATGTAGCCTGTATTAATATTACGTGACAAACTCCCAAGTTTTTAAATGCAGAAAATACCGGCCATCTACTCACTACACTGGAAGCTCCATAAGGGTAGAGGCCATGACTGTGTTTTTCCTCGAAGCACGAGGCTGACTCAAGTGATAGCTTCCACACCTCCATCAGCAGCACCCCGGGGTGCTTGTTAAAATGCCTCACTCCCAGATGGTGATTCAGAAGAGCGAGGGGCCCCGGAATCTTTTTACAAGCACCTTCCTTGGTTCATGTGGATGCAGAGAGGATTTCCCCTTGCTCTAAGGGGTCTAGAGACTTCAAAGTCACTTTAGGTTGTTTTATTCCTTACATTTTTTTTTTTATTCCTTACATTTTTAAAAAAATTTTATTTATTTATTCATAGAGACACAGAGAGAGGCAGAGACACAGGCAGAGGGAGAAGCAGGCTCCGTGCAGGGAGCCCGACATGGGACTCGATCCCGGGACCCCAGGATCACTCCCCTGGCTAAAGGCAGCGCTAAACCGCTGGGCCACCGGGGCTGCCCCCTTACATTTCCTACACCCATGCATCCAAGAGGTTACCGGACAGCTCCGTATGCTACCCTCCAAGGTCGTAAGGGTTAACCTTAAGGGGCAGATTAGACAAGGAGCCGTACTGAACACCTGGCTTGTTACTTAGTTTCTGTAACCTTTAAGCCAATAACCCTCAACCATCATTAAAAGCTTGAGGCTCTAGACAAAATGCCATCCCCAAGCAGGGGGGCTCATGGGTGCAGGGCCTTAGGATTCTCTCGAGAGTCGAGGAAGCTAGCAGGCACAGCTAGGAGAATTCCCAGGTTAGTTCGCAGCTGCAGAACTGCACAAAAACCCAGCCTAAGCAGGTTAACTAACTTGAGAGCTTTACGTTTAGGAGACCGATTTGAGGTACCACCTGAAGGGCAGGTGATTCAGTTAGCAGCTCAGAGAAGGTGCCCTAAGCCAGTCCCCACCTCGACCCTCTGTGATTGTGATCAACCAGGCCGTGCGGTTCACAGCCTCCAGCCCCAGGTGCCAGCCACTTGCGGCAACCGGACCCCAAAGCCCAAGCTCACACACCCTGCTCTGCTCACACACCAAGGCCGGCTCTGCCTCCACTACCCACCCCCAAGAGTGCTTGCTACTTAATGGTCACGTGGCTTCTCATTCACTATCTGGCTCGTAGGCTTCAGCCCTACAGCCCCACGTGAGCAGAAAACCTCACACGTGGGAGGCCCGTTCAGTGACAGACCCAGGCTGTTAGTGTAAGAGCAGCTCTCCTGAACCTAAAGAAAGGTCATGCAATTTGTCCATTGTTCTTGCAGTACTTTTATTTGAAGGCTTTGTCAAAACTACAGCCTTTCACGAAGTATTCTGAGAAGGGAGAGGCAGAAAGGAGGAGCATGGGAGAAAGCTAACGTGTCTGCTCTACTAGCTCACGTTCGGGTTTTTTTTTTTTTTTTTAAACATTCATTTAAATGATATATTTGAAGCTGAAAGTGCTGTCACAGGATAGGCGTTTGCCTTTGCATCTCCCACACAAATCTTGACGATGGGGCCTTTTGGGGTCAACGTGGCGGAGTTTTACTGTGCAGGAGCATCTAGTCTGTTTACAGCTCTGCAAAACCAAAGTGAGAAGCACATAAACCAGTGGGGACGTCCTCAAAGTTCTAGTCCAGATACTTACCGAATGATGCATGCTAAGCAAGGCCCTGTGCTACTCAATCCTGTTCCACGTGCACCCCTTCCGGCAAGGATAGGGTAGGAACAGAGGGTGCTTAAAGCCAGGCAGTCGTGCTCCCATGTGGCACGGGATTCAGACTTGTGTTGTGAAACAAACTTCACAAGGATCTAAAAGGAAAGCGCTTTCTGTACTTGAAGGGTGGAGAAGAAACAAGCAGGGGAGAGGAGTGGGACCAGGAGAGAGCTGCGGATCCAGCCTAGCCTCGGTGGCTGACCTTGTCCCCCAGCCCCCCACACCTGCTGCAAGTGACCTTAAACACAGAAAGCAAAGCAGCAACCACTGAGCCAAGAGCAGAAGGGTTAAGGCATCCCACTTTCGAACCTGACCCCACTCTGCCCTCAGTAAGGGACTCCACCGGTTTCCCCTCCTTGGGCCCTCTCCCCTGACCCTGGGCGGCAAGGCTTCCAGCGTCACCTTGAGGGAGGTGCATGGCTGTGCGCCCACAGGCTAGTGGCCTCTGTCCCTAGGTCATCAAAACCCCTCAAGCACCTAGCGGGGCTTTGTTGGTAGTTAGCCAGCAGGCTTTGCTCGTTAGCCCCGTAAAGCCGGCCAGCTTAAATTCACCTTAAAGCCAACCTTCCACCCTTTGCGAGCACCCTTGGGAGACCAACTGTCACACCCCGGGCTCATACTAAGCATTTGGGCCAAACAGGCAACCTCATGCCCCGAGAGAAGTATCCCGGGTTTGACTTGCTTTCTCCCATTAGACGGAGGACCAGCTAAGGCAAACTCCTTCCACATCGCAGGGAGAGGCAGCGGGGTCTCAGGAGGTTAACAGGACCAAGATGTGCAAGGATAGGAGGAGACAAGACCCCAAGGCCCGGCTTCCCCACAGCAAAGCAAAGGCTGTGTCACGGGGAACCCCACCTCCCCGAGGATGCATTCAACAAATGCCACCCAAACCCTCTCCCAACTACCCCCCTTCAAACACAACACGAGTGTATGTGACTTACTTGGCAGGTGATATCCTCCACCCGGTAAGGGTTATAAGACTTCTGGCAAGTTCTGCAGAACTGCTTGAAATACACCTGTGGGAAGAGAGGGAAACCGTTAGAGCATGGGACGCCTGGGTGGCTGCCTTGGCCAGGATGGGATCCCGCAGTCTTGGGATCGAGTCCCGCATCGGGCTCCCTGCATGGAGCCTGCTTCTCCCTCGGCCCCTCTGTGTGGGTCTCATGGATAAACAGAGGTCTTTAAAAGGCCAAAAAAAAAAAAAAAAAAAAGAAAGAAAAGAAAAAGAAAAGGTAAAGCAAAACTCCTCCGGACACTTAGGTCGGGAAGGTGCCAATTCCACGGGGTCTCTTACCTTGTTGGTGCCCTGCACGCACCACACGTAGGCACTTTCCCATCGGATGTTGCAGTCCTTGCAGTGGTAATAGCCGTACTTCTGCTCTAAGAACTGGACAAAACCAGACGAGTCACCAGGGTTTAGCTCCTGGGACCCCCGAGTCCCCTTCATCTCACAGGCTGGGAGGGGTCCATCTGCTACTTCAATTGGCCGCTTCGTTCCAGCTCCTGGAGAAAAGCGGGCTCGAGGCCCAGCTCGCCCCTACGGGCCGGTCACTGGGGGACCAGGTGGCTCAGCCGAGCGAGCGCAGAGGCCAGGAGGAGCCTGAAGCGTGGAGGTTCGGATTCGCTCGCTTCTCGCGCGCCGCTGGGTCGGTTTCCAAGCAGTGCGAGGAGCCCGGGAGGCCCATGAACCAGAATCCACGTTTCACGCGGGCGGGCGGGCGGACGGACAGACGGACCGACAGACGGACCGACACGCCGGCTTCTGGCGGCCCCGACCCCCTCCTCCGTCGTTCCCTCCCCCCCGCGGCCCCCCTCAGGGCAGACCCCGCAGGGCAGACCCCGCAGGAGGCCGTCGGCGCCAGCAAGTGACCGGCGTGACCCGGGCCTCGGCACCTGCCGCGCGCAGCCGCCCCCCACCCCCTCCCGGTACGGGGCTCCCCGGGGGCGGGGCCGGCGGAGGCCCTGCAGGGGCTGCCAGGAGCGGCGTCGCGGGTCCGGGCGAGGGTCAGCACCTCGGGAGCCGTCCCGCCACCGGGTCCCCGCAGGTGGGGCCGCGGGACGCCCGCCCCCGCCCCCGCCTGTGTGGCCGCCGCAGCGTTCACCCGGCAGCGTGCGGGGCCGGGACCCAGGCGGGCGGCGCAGGGCTGCGGAAGGAAGGCCGCCGTCGGGGAGCGGGAGGGGAGGGGGACCCCTGGAGCGCAGCCCCCGCGGGGAGGGGGGAGGCGGAGGGGGAGGGGGCCTCCCCCCCAGTAGGGCAGCAGGCGGAGAGGGGAGGGGGAGGGGGACCCCCTAGAGCACAGCCCCCGCGGGGAGGGAGGGGAGAGGGCGGGGCCCCGGAGCAGGGCCGCCGGCGGGGAGGGGAGGGGGAGGGGAGGGGAGGGGAGGGGGAGGGGGAGGGGAGGGGAGGGGAGGGGGAGGGGGGGAGGGGAGGGGGAGGGGAGGGGGAGGGGAGGGGGAGGGGAGGGGGAGGGGAGGGGGAGGGGAGGGGGAGGGGAGGGGGAGGGGAGGGGGAGGGGGAGGGGCGGGGTCCCCCCGGAGCAGAGCCCCCCGCGCCGGTTCCCGCGCCGCCGGGCCTCACCTGGAAGCGCGGCCGCTCGGTGGCGGGCTCGGGGCTCCGCGGCGACGACCTCGGGCCCTCGGCGTCCGGGGCCGCCTGGCCTCCCCCGGCCTCCTCTCCGGGCCGCGGGGGCGCCTTCCTCGCCGAGCCCCCCTCCTCCTCCTCCTCGTCCTCGTCCTCCTGGTCCTCCGCGCCGTCGGGCGGGTGCGGGCAGGTGGGCAGGGGCCGGGAGGCCACGGACGAGTACACGGCGGCGGTGCGCGGGGGCCGCGGGGGGCGCGGGGGGCGCGGGGGGCGGCCCTGCTCCGGCTGCGGGGACGACGAGGCGCCCCCCGCGCCCCCCAGGCCGGGCCCGGCCGGGACACCGGGGTCGCGGGCCCCGCGCGGCAGGCGGCTCCGCCCGAGCGAGCACTGCACCGACGCGTCGCGGCGCGGGTTCACCTGCACGGCCGCGTCCCTGCTGCCGGCGCCGCGCGGCCGCGGGCTCACCTGCGACAGGAGGGCCACGAGCTGCGCCCGCTGGTAGCCGTCGAGGCCCGCGGCGGCCGGGAGCTGCCCGCAGCCGGGGAAGGACGGCGACGGGGACGGGGACGCGCGGGGGGCGCACGCCGGGTACCCGCAGCCCGCCATCCGCCACGCTTCCCCGGCCGAGGCCGCCCCCGAGGCCGCCCCAAATACCCCAGGGCCCCGGGCGGGAGCCGATTGGCGGGGACGCTCGCCCGCCCGCCCGCCGCGGGGGCCTCCAGCCCCGGGCAATCTCCGCGATTGGCCCGCCAGGTGCAACCCAGGTGCAACCCAGGTGCCCCCCAGGTGCTCCGCAGACGCGGGGCACGCGGGGGGAGGGGGCGGCGCCGCCGGGAAGCCCGCCGCGGGCAGCGAGGGGCTGCGGGGGCCCCCGGAGCCGCTTCGGGGCTGGTGCCCGCGAGCTCGGACTCTAGTTCACGGACCCCGGAGCCGCCCCGGAAGGCGACCCTCGGCGCCCGGCGGAACCCGGGACAGCCCTCGGCTAAAGGTTTTCTCCCCGGGAGCGCGGCCTCGCCTCCCCACTCCCTCCTCCACCCCACTCCCTTCCCCACTCCCACCCCTCCCCCACTCCCTCCCCACCCCCTCCCCACTCCTCCTCCCCCTCCTGCATTCCCTCCCCCACCCTCTCCCTTACCCGCTCCTCCTCCCCACCCCTTCCCCCACTCCCACCCCCACCCCCAGTGAATAGCAGGAGCTAATGATGTCTATTGTTCTCCTCGGAGGTGGAGAGCACTACAAATTTTCCTAACCAAATAATCCCTCCAAAAGATCATTGATTTGCAGTGTGTCTACCTAAATCCAGAAACCAAGTCAGCCCCCAGCTGAGAAGAAAATGCCTCCTTCCCCAGAAAAATGTTAGCGGTCCATTACTAATAGATACCAAATATACATTAAGGTTGGTGTTTTTTTGTTTTTTTGTTTTTTCTGATTGGATACAGGATTGACAATAAAATACTGTATTTCATTGGTTAACTGTGTTGGGAGTTTTTGAATACAGATCAGAATTCAATACTGTCAGGTATTCATAAATTGAGCAAGCACTTTTTTTACGACCATTACATTAAACTTAATTTTGCTTTACAAAAAAAAAAAAAAAAAAAAAAAGCTTGTTTTTACTCGTATGAGCTAGTGCACCAAAATTCTACATTTCCGAGACCCTGTTTTCTAAGAGTTCACAGATCTGAAGCAGTCATAGAAATCGGTGATGGTAAAAACCAAAGAGCACATTTAACATGTTCAGGCTCCACGATGAACAATCCCAGGTGCAAGTTATATAATGAGATTGATCTGTAATTTGTGAAAACGCTTGGTTGATACACCAATGCACCCTTACACTGGGAAGATCACAATTGTGACACGTAGGATAATGTGAACCATTTGTCATCCTTTACGTAAACCAGATTCACTACCACAGACCATAAATACGTAGCAATATGTCAGCAAGACAGAAGCTCCTCCGTAACTCCGCGTTCAGAGGGAAGTCTGAGTGGTTTCCATCATGATGAAATTATCGGCTTTCACCGTGCCGTAGGAAGTATCTGCCATTTCCTCTTCTTTTAGTTTCTTATAAGAAATATCTGTATCTTCGTCTTCATCTAGAGGATCTCGCTTGTGCAATATTTCACTACCGTACACTTTATATATTAAAACCAAAATCCCTGCTTCTGCAGACTGGAAGAGGGCATAAAGCAAGGGAAACATGTACATACTCCCTATTAGTCTCGGTGGAAAGGCCAGCTTCAGAATGGCAGTGCAGAGCTGCACATTCTGACTCCCCGTTTCCAGGCAGACAGTCCTCTTGCAGTTGGGTGGGAGACGGAAGAGAGTAGCCAAGCCATAGCCGGAGGCGTAGCCTGCCAAAGGCATAAAAATTGCTATCACGTAAACACTTGCAGGAATACTGGCCAGCAGTTCAGGTCCTAACATAGTGCCAGTCATTATGAAAAGGACCACCAGCGTCACTAGCAGAGACCACAGGGAAACCTGGTAATAGAAAATGGACAGACCGTCAGAAGTAGGAGAGCTGAAAGGGAATTGAGGCCAGCGAATCCTGGGCTCTCGGAAGAAGACACCCATCTGGTCTCCCCTCCCACACGATGAAGAAGATCCTTGCCATAAGCAGTCTTTGACAGAGAACTTCTGCGGATGGGATGGGTACGTCACCTCTTCCGGAGTCCAGGCCCGGGCTGGACAGTTCTAATTGTTTGGAGGCCTGTCCTTACGTCTAGTGACAGTCTGCCTTCCCTAACAACTAGCCATTATCTTGGATAGACCCCCAGAAGCAGCACAGGCCAGACTCCTGTTTAAAAAACAGAAAGGAGGGATCCCTGGGTGGCGCAGCGGTTTGGCGCCTGCCTTTGGCCCAGGGCGCGATCCTGGAGACCCAGGATCAAATCCCACATCGGGCTCCTGGTGCATGGAGCCTGCTTCTCCCTCTGCCTGTGTCTCTGCCTCTCTCTCTCTCTCTCTCTGTGATGATCATAAATAAATAAAAAAATAAATAAATAAATAAATAAATAAAAAACAGAAAGGAAGGGGCAGCTCCCTGCATTGGGCCTGTTTCTCCCTCTGCCTGTCCACCCCCCCTCTCTCTCTGTGTGTGTGTCTCTATGAATAAATAAAATCTTAAAAAAAAAAAAAAAAGAAAGGAAGGGGCACCTGGGTGGCTCAGTCCGTTGAGCATCTGACTCTTGATTGCAGCTCAGGTCATGATCTCAGGGATTGAGGCCTACAGTGGCACCTGCTTGGGCTTCTCCCTCTCCCTCTGCCCCGCCCCCCTTTCTCTCTAAACAAACAAACAACAGGGGGAGAAGGCTACTCTTCCTCAGGCTGAGGGTCTCCAGACTTTCGCAGATCTCTGTGGTGGGAGTCCTGACTGTTGTGAACATGTGTTCAATTTATGAATGTACTTCCTAAAAACAGCAGTTAGAATGGGGCCCAACCCCCAGGTGCGCAAATGAACATTACCTTCCCTGAACAGGACCCCACGTTTTCCATAAGAAATTAGTTCTGGTTTTATGGGTGAGATCAAAAGCTATTAAAAATGTATGAAACTTACTATGTGATATTTTCAGACTTCACAATACTTTGTATCAGAAAGAGCAATATTGAAACAATGACCAACTCTGAGATTATGTGAGTGAAAAGTGTGATCAGAGGATGTGAGGAATTCTTTGCAATTCTGAACACCCTCTTTTTCATCTGTTCATGAGAAACCTACCATTTATAAAATCTCTAATGATGCGTAGGAATTCTGACATTCAATAGATGGATTTTAGATAGAGCACAACTGACTCAAACAAGACATTGCATCATCTTGATGTCTGACAGGTACGTCTCACTCATTCAAGTAAGACAAACTGAAAATGGTAATGTGGAAACCTAAAAATTCCTCTCCTACTTCTCCTTCAGATTAGTAGTTAGTTAGTTTTTTTTCTGTTTTGTCCCGTCTTTTTTTAATGGGAGTGGGGATGTGGGTGGGGAGGTGTCTGTGAAGGAAGCCAGAGATCCAGAAGAACAATTTAAGTGTTGCTTCTGGTTTGCTGGATATCTAGGGGAAACCCCTTTGGAGTCTGTGGGATTGGCATATACTTTATACTCTTTGAGAAATGACTTAAAAGTTATCTGGGCTGGTCAAAAAGTCTGCTAGAGGGTGCCGAAATTATTACGTAAAGTCCTCATGCTACAAAGGTGCAATGGGCAGAAACCAAACAAACCATTATAAATCAAAACCCTTTTTAGGTTCTCTACACCCAACGAAGGGCTTGAACTCATGACCCGGAAATCAAGAGTTGCATGCTCTACTGACTAAGCCAGCCAGCCCCCACCCCCTGAAGCTTTTCTTATATTAAAATATGTGTCCACAGCAAAAGCTTTGACAGGAAATCTGATTCTTTATTGTAAAAATAATGGCCCCGAAGTTTCTTTTGAACAATTTTAAATCATTTGGTGATTTGGGGGTGAACATCGACATTGAATAATCATTTTAAAGTGTTTGCAGATGTGTCAGAAAGCATACTTTATGAGTGTCCTGGTTAAGGAGTAGGACTAGATTCACCTTAAATTCAAAGTTAGCCAATCTTACCAGTTATCTATTACTTAAATATACTTAATCTGTTTTTAGCATGGGAATAGCTATTTGATTGATTTTCTCTTAGAATTCCTACGGTCTTATAGTATTAGCTTAATAGTATTAGCTTAATGATTAAGCTTAATAAGTCCTTAATGCATTTCAAGATGATTGGCAGGTATATTATACATATATGTATATTTATATGCACATATACATTTATTACATCCAAAATACATGTTTATTATAGAGTACAGTTTTTTAGTCAAAATTGGATATATGTGTATAAAAGAACTCTTAATTTTTCATATTAATAAAAGTTAGCTCCCCTGAATAATCAGATTTTAGATTTATTATTTATGTAAAATTTATTTAAATTAATCTAAGTAAAACACAAAAGATTACGTCTTCTTAAATCTACATAATTGAAACATTGGAGAAATCCATTTCACTTATCTAAATGAATTTGCCTGTGCATTAGCAGTGATTACTTACGTATTTTGTCTGAATAACTTCCTAAAATAAGAGTCCTATTCGTGGTTTACTCTTATTACTGTTTTGGAGTTTTCAAAGACAGCTTAGTTGACAATTATTTAAATATTTTTTTCTCCAGTCAACTATTACAAATTCTCTACTCCTCAACAAGCACCAATATAAAAAAAATAATCATAAAGCAATACTGGAAATAGTGCACAAAATAATAGGAATTCTCAGCCTTTCACTAGCTTTAGAAACCAGATGCAATACTGCAATGGGGAAGGAAAAAGAAACACACCGATTTAGGAATGGTAATACATTCTGCATTATTTATCCAGGGCCCAATCTTATTTTGTGCTTTAAAGCCAATATTTTGTGTATTCTATTGCCTTAATGTGATTTTTCAATTGCTTTTGGTCTGATTAGTGTCCACTTATTTTTAGAAAGTTAATAAAACATTTTAAAGGAAACTTCTACAGAGTTTCTCAAAGTTGGAGTTCCACTTTTTAAAACCATAGTAATGCATTTCTAAAACACAGGACAAATTCAATTCATATAATTTTTTTCACATGCTCTGATTTTTAGTAATGCACAATTTGCTGGTGGAAAATACGTCACCGATTAATAGCACTGTCCTCTCTTTCCCCTGTGATAGGTTTCCTCCCCTGAATACGAATAGTTCTCCTGGGCTATTTTTCATTAAGCCATGTCTTAATCAAAGCTACGAGTTTTTGAAATTCCGAGAGATAAAGGTCATCCTTGCGGCGCAAACTTTTTTTCCAAGTTTACCCACGCAAAGGCGGCCGAGTTTCCTTCCTTATCTCCCTTTCCCACACTTCTTAGCATTTCAGCAAGGGGTCGGAGGCCAAGGGCTCTCTAAAGAGGTTAAAGTCCACAGAAGGAAGAGTGAGCTCACCTTCACGATGTAGTCCGCCACCCGGTGGTACCGGTACCGAATGAAGACGCCCAGGCCGATAGGGATGAGAGTGCTGCAGAGGGTCAGGGTCACGGCCCCGAGCGGGAGTAACTGCACCAGGGGGGTGTCAATCCAAGCCCGGCTGTAGACCCACAGGCACAGGGGCATCAAGACTAGGGCCAGAAGCGTGGAGGAGATGGTCATGATGATGCTGCAGAAAAGGGGACGCACAGAACTCAGAGTGGGCCGCGCGCCCAGGGGCTCCCCGCACGCCGGCTAAGCCGGCTCCCGCACGTCGGGCGGAGGAGAGAGAAAGAGACGGCAAGCCTGCGGCTTGGAGCGTGCGGGGACCCGGCGCATCCGAGGGAGGTGGGTGCCCAGAGAGCTGCACCCGTGCGCCCCACTGGAGCACGAACCCCGGGGGTGCGGCGGGGGGCATCTGAGGGCTGTCGGCCCGCCCGTGTCAGCCTACCGAGCTGGCCGCAGCCCGGATGATGCCCAGGGCGAGGAGCAGCTGGATTTCGTTTCCAGTCCGCCAAGGCACGCTCCCGGACAGGCTGCCGCGCACCGCTCGCGGACCCAACTCCACCGCATCGTCCCCGGGTGCGGTCACGGTCTCCGCCGCGGCCCGCGGCTCTTGCACCCCCGGCGAGACCTCGGGCTGCGCGGTGGCCTTTGCGCTGCAGGGGGGCGGTCGGGGGCCGCCAGGGCGCTGGGTGCCCCCCTCCCCGCCTTCGCCCCAGCCCGGCGCGCCCGCGGAGCCGTACCTGAGGTTCATGTCGCCGTCCACCAGCAGGGACATGAGGTTGGAGAGGCTGCCGCCGGGGCAGCAGCCGCACAGCAGCAGGGCCACGGCGGCCACCTCGTCGAGCGCGCAGGCCCGCGCCAGCAGGAAGGCCAGCAGCGGCAGGAGGCCGAACTGGCACAGCGCGGCGAGCAGCGCGCCCACGGGCCGGCGGACGTGCTGGGCGAAGCGGCCCGCGTCCACCGTGCAGCCCAGGCCCAGCATGGTGATGCACAGGGCGGCGCCCACGAACACGTTCAGCCCGTGGCTCAGCGGCGTGTCCCAGAACGGGGTCTGCGGGTGCGCCCAGGGCTGCGGGAACGGCGCCGGGCCGAGGGTGGCCGCGCCGCCGGCCGGGGGCGCGGGGCTGGGCGCGGGGGGCGGCGCGCCGGGGCTGGGCGCGGGGCTGGGCGCCCCCGGGGTGGGCGCGGGCGTGGGCGCGCCGGGGCGCAGCGTGGCGTTGGCGGGGCCGTCCATGGCGCCTCTGCGGGTCCGCGCGTCCGTCCGCCCGCCCGTCCGTCTGTCCGTCCCGGCGCGGGCTGCGCGGCGCTGACGTCTGGGCGGCGGGGGGTCCCGGGAGCGCAGCCCCCTCCCCCGCGGGAGCCCCGTGGCCGCGCCCCCCGCGCCCCGCAGGCCCCGCCCCGCCGCCCGGGCCCGCCTTTCCAGCCGCAGTAAGTGGTTCTGCGCGAGTGTAGCCGCGGGCGGAACAAAGACCTGACAAAGGACGAGGAGGCGAGCGACGCGGCTGCCTCTTCCCTGGAGACACGCGGGGACCCGGGCGCGGGGGCGCGGGGGCCGCCCCTCCAGACGCGCACCCACCGCCCGCGCTCCCCGCCCGCCGGACACACTAGCCCGGCTTCAATGTGACAGCAGAATTTTGTTTAATGATTTTTTTTTTTTACTTTTAAGTAAAATAAATAACGAGCCACGAGTTTGCAAGTAAGAGGTGCGCGGACTCGGAGAGTCGCGGCCCCGGGGCGTCCGGCGGGTGGATCCCCCCGCGGCGCCGCGCCCCACGCCGCGGAACCCGGTCCTTCCACGCGCGGACCCAGCGGCGGGGCGGCGGCGGCGCAGTTGTGGGCGCGGCGTGCAAGGCTCCGGGGAGACGCGTTCGGGACGTTCCAGCGGCCGTAAACCCGTGAAGTGTTAGGAGCGCAGCCCGGGTATTCGGATTAAAGGACTGAAAAGAAATACAGCCTGGGATCCCCGGCCTCAGACAGGTTCATCCCCAGACGGGTCAAGTGCAGGGCTCCCCGGGGGGGGGGGGGGTGCTCAAGGGCTTGGAGGCCGCCCCCTCCCCCCGCAGGCGTCTACGCGGGAAAGGGACCGCTCCGCGTCCCAGGGCGGGGAGCCGCTCGAGCAGGCGTCTGTGGGTCCCGAAGCCCTAGCTGGGGACGTGCCAAGCCCACGGGAGGATTTTCTGGGCCGCAGGCTTAGCTCAGGGCCCGTGTGGGTGGGGCCAGGGCCCGGGAGTGGATCCCTCCTCCTGGGTCTCGTCCTTCCTTCCCCCCATCTTCCGACGCTGGAGGAGAAAGTGTATGGTCCCTTGCCCAGTGGCGGCCCCCGCCCCCGCGTTTGTCTCGTCTCTTCCCCACGTCCCGTGAAAATGAGGATATGAAAAATAAGATTACATTCACAGCGTATTGCGTTCTCCGGCACAAATCATTTTTTTTTTCTCCATTCGACCATACATCCCATGGGGGCAGAGCTGCGCACTTAGGATAATTAATGTGCCCTCGTGTGCGTTCCAAAAACAGTCGAGCCGAGAAAAACTATGCGGTGACATCTATTAAGCCTTGAAGGAAATGGGAGGTGATGAAAAAGAATCTAAGTTTTCATTTACATTTGTGTAAGCAAAGCAAGGATGCTCAGATACACAATGAAACATGCAGCCCGAACAGTGTGATTAGATAAGGATATGGGGGGGGGGGGGAGAGACCGGCAGAAACAGACAAGATAAGGGGGGGGGGGCCTGCTGAGCCTGTGCATTCGTCAAACCACAGATGAACTAAGCCAAGAACACTAATGGCAAAGCTGAACTCTGCAGGCACCACCCCTGTTTTCCCCTCCTCGTGTTAATGATATTAAAATCCACCATCAAATTCAATAAGCGGTAATTAGAGGCAGGCCAACTCCTCCGACCAGCTCCTCTCTTGGTTTGGGGAAGGGTTTGGGCGCTGCTGTGTACAATGGGCAAAGAGCAAGGAGCAGGAAGGGATGATCTGTTTTTCAAATCAGCAGGCTCCCCGTAAACCTGCAGTTTGGGGGCTCCTTGGGGCCCGCGGATGTGTCTCTCCCTGCTGCTGTGGTTATTGTCACTGTGGAGAAAGCCAGGTGTCCCTGCCTCCCCTCTTCTTTGTCATCTCCTTCACTAGTGAGGAGAAAAACCCACGAGCAGAAAACAGAGCTTATAATCCAAGTATGACACTGCCACGGGTCACTTAGCCTCAATTACCTTCCTTTTACTCTTGCTGCCACCAAGGGGGAAAGAAGACATAGGGCGGAGAGACAGCAACATAGCACCCGGAAAGTGTGCAGTGGGAGCCGCCTGGGGGTGGGGATGGGGGTGAGAATAAATGTAGAACCTGTTGCACACCATATACCAAAAATAATTCCAAATAGATTGAAAGGTTAACTATAATGATGATGATGATGATGTGGGGCGCCTGGGGGGCTCAGCGGTTGAGCGTCTGCCTTCGGCTCAGGGTGTGACCCTGGGGTCCTGGAATGGAGCCCCACATTGGGCTCCCTGCATGGAACCTGCTTCTCCCTCTGCCTGTGTCTCTGCCTCTTTCTCTGTGTCTCTCATGAATAAATAAATAAATGAAATCTTTTACAAAATGATGATGATGCAACAAAATACTGGAGAAAAATATTGGCTAGTATTTATCTCATCTTTGCATAAGGAAAATCTTCCTAAGCAAAAAAAGCAACAGAAGAAATCCTAATGGGAATCTCACTAGATATGGCCACACATTTTAAACATAGCAAAAAAAAAAAAAAAAAAAAAAAAACAGCACTGAAAAAAAATGCAAATTATAAAATGAAAAAAAAAAACTTGAAACATACATAAAATCAAGAGCTCATATTAATGTATGAAACAGTTTTACAAAAATTTTTTAAAGATTTTATTTATTTGTTCTTGAGAGACATGGAGGGAGAGAGGCAGAGACACAGGGAGCCCGATGCGGGACTCGATCCTGGGACCCCGGGGTCATATCCTGAGCCAAAGGCAGGCGCTCAACCACTGAGCCACCCAGGTGTGTCCCAGTTTTACAATTTAATGAGAAAAAAACAACACAGTGGGGGGAAAAAGGCAAATGAAATGAATAGACACAGAAGATCACAGAAAGGAATGCAAATCACTAATATACTTACTAAAAAAATATTCACACTCACTAGTAACCAAAGAAATAAAACAGATGCCACTTTCTCACTACTGGAAAAGATTGAAATAAATATAATGCTATTTTGGCAAAGACACTATCAACTAGACACTCTACTTTCTCTAGAAGAAAACTTGGTAGATAACAACAGCCCTAAGAACGTGCAGCTCCTTTGATCCAGCAATTCTATTTCTAGGTATTTAGTATAAGGAAACAATACGAACATTTTCTTTAATGTTCTTCAATGATAAGAGTCCAAGACCTATTTAGAGGAATAATGATGGGGCGCCTGGGTGGCTCAGTGGGTTAAGTGTCCACCTTTGCCTCAGGTCATGATCCCGGGGTCCTGGGATGGAGCCCCACATCGGGCTCCCTGCTCTGCGGGGAGTCTGCTTCTCCCTCTGCCCCTCCCATGCTTGTGCTCTCTCAAATAAATAAATCTTAAAAAAAAAAAAAAAGGAATAATGATAAGGGAGAAATTCCTGTGATAAAATCTTAAGTGATAAAACAAGTTGAAAAGCAATAAACACACACATACGTTTATATTCTACTAAATACAATAAATATATAAATTTAGAGGGAGCTTCTCTAATGTATAGTATACTGGAGCAGTAGCAGTAAAAGTGATTTTTAGGGCACCTGGGTGACTTTTTCGGTAAGTGCCTGACTCTTGGTTTTGGCTCAGATGATCTCAAGGCTGTGAGATCCAGCCCCCCTCCCCCAGTTGGGCTCATGCTCGGCAGGGAGTCCACTTGAGATTCTCTCTCTGCCCCTCCCCATTCTCACACTTGCGCACATTCTCTCAAATAAAATGTTTTTTAAAAAGCTACTTTTAGTTTTTTCTCCTATGTTTTATTTTTACCGTGTTTCTGAATTTCTGCCAGAATAGTATTTTATAATCAGAAAAATACAAATGTTATTTTTTAAAGTATCAGATCCAGAGGAAAAATTAATTCCACAAGTGTCAAAGGGTAAGTCATTTTAATCAACCTCTAGGCCATTGGTTGATAAAGAAAAACAAGACAGGGATAATTTGCAATAGAAAAAGGATATGCTATTTGTTAAATAGTACAAGTTTTATTTCACTAGTAGTTACATAAACACAAAACTTAAGATCAAATAGACAAAGATCCTCAGAGTAACAACATTTAATGCTGAAATGCAAGGGAAGAAGCACTGGAACACCTTTGATGGTGGTGAAGTATTTGATATAGCTTCTGGGGAAAGCAATTGGATGATGCAATTCTGCTTCTGGAAATTTTTTAAAATTAGAATTATTTCAAGTGAATGCCAGCAACCCTACCTCACATGGGTTTAAGGCCAAAAAGGACATTTATTGACGCATGAAAATGAAAAGTGTCCAGGTGTGGCTGCCTGCCAAGTTAAAATGAGGACTCAGTTTCTCTCCATTTCTCAGCTCTGCTTTCCTCTATTGTTATCTTCATGGTCACGGATACTTTCTCCATAGGGAGGCTCAGCATAGGGGAAATTGCCCATTCCCCTGGTATCTGAAACTAGAGCGTTCCTGTGAAATCTTTCGCAACCTGGAACGCCATGAAGGGAAGAAGAAAAAATTTTGAGCCTTCCTAGACATCTCCCCCCAACCAAGTACTCTCTCCTGGGCTTTCCTGATACCTTAGGACACATCTTGCTGACAGATGCACGTTGTGAATGGAGACAAAGCAGAGATGCTCACAGACGCAGGTCAAAGCCACGGAGGCTTGCTTGCTGAGATGCTCAAGCCTAGTTCTGGGAAGGAGCTTGGCAGGGCGCCCCTCACTGCTGGAGGAGAGCAGCTTCTAGCACAACTCACTGCGAAACAAACCCCGAAGGCTATTTTAGCCTTTGCCTTTTATTGTAAAAGTGAAAACCCTCTTTAGATGTCTTTTGAAACAAGTGCTAATGTAGATCTTTCTTAAAAGTGAAGTGGCCAAATGCAAACTTTGGAATAGCGAGGGATTCCCATATATCCTACCACTCTCAGCCACCCATGGGGAGAAAATGCCTACTTTCCAATAATTCCCAGAACAGTCTTGGGATGAATTTGGCCTGTGACCTTCCCCATGTGTTTTCTAACACATCAAATTTCAGTCATCTTTGTCGAAGTACCATCTCGTGGCTCTTGAATCACATGATTGAACTGCACACTTCGGAGTGATCACCAAAAAGCCATCAGGAGAGATTTGATTTAATCCAGATTCTCCCTTTTTTGCATTATCTCCAAGTCTACACCAGGGAAGCCCTCAGCTTCCCACACATCCCTTCAATGACTTAACAAGAATGTGCTTTGTACCGATAGATTGTCCTCTTTTCTTTTTTTTTCTGCTCATCATCTCTTCTTTAACCTGTCCCATCCTTGTTTTTACCTCTGCTTTAAATTTCCTGTCCCTACCAACTAACCTGAAAGGTGAGAGGTCCGCTGCTTTCTTGAAGTTGTAACATTTTAACGTGTTCTGGATGCACGAAAGACTGTCCCGAGGACATGGCAGAGCGATCTTTGTAGGGCATAAGGCTTGTATCGGGAGGCATTTGTCATCTGATAACCTGCAAAGGAAGAAACAATATCTACAAAGCTCGAGCAGGATATTAAACTGAGAATTTATTTGATCTAAACATGAAAAATATCTCCAGATGTTTTTCAAGTCTCCCAACTGAAAAATTGCCTCTTGTTAAGTTACCAAACAATACAATAAATAGGAACAATGGTATTTTTTTTTTTAAAGAAGTTCTATTTAAAAAGAAGAAGAAAGAAGAAGGAGTTGTTTTTTTTAAATTAGATTCCACTAATTGGTTTGGATTTGGGTGGTTTTTTTTTTTTTATTTACAACACCCCATACAAAGCAGACAAACCATTAACATTTTTAATTTAAGAAATATTATTTTGAAAGAGTCGTTAAAGGTGGATTTCTCTTGGAATAATTTAAAACCTCTTGCCCATTGAAGGAAAAGTAAGATACAAACAGAGAGGGAGACAAATCATAAGAGACTCTTAACTCTAGGAAACAAACTGAGGGGTGCTGGAGGGGATAACTGGGTGATGGGCATGAAGGCGGGCAGGTGATGTAACGAGCACTGGGTGTTATATGCAACCGATGAATCACTAAATTCTACCCTTGAAATCAATAATACACTATATGTTAACTAAATTGAATTAAAATTTAAAAGGAAACCTTCTTGCCCACTACACGAGAAGCAAAAAGATAAAAATCACCCCTTGCTCACTCATTTATCCTTAGTAACGATATGTGTTGGAGAATAGTAATGAATTCTGGCTTCATAGGATCCTAAGAAAGACTAGGGTCTGTTAATAATTTTATACTTCATATATTTTCTATTTCATATATTTCATTCTTTTCTTACTTTCAATATTGAATCAGTCTTGCCATTCAACAGATCGGAGAATGATTACCCATGGCCGCTGCTTACCAGTATCTGTCATTGCTGTCAATTGCCCTACTTTGTCTTGAATATTGATTGGGAGAGAGTGGATAAGGTCACGGCTTTCTCCTCCCCATCACTTCTGCAAAATCATGCTAAGAGGACTTCCTGGGGGCTGGAAGTGGGGGGATTGAAAGTTGGCACTAGACTTCCTCTTACCTGGCTACATACTTTTCCTAAAAATCCAGTATTTCAGAATACATATGACACATATATGTATATATGCAAAACGTGCATAAATATATAATTTCTTCTATTTCTCTAGACCTTTCAGAGTTGTCTGTAACTAGTAGACATGGGTCCCTACAACTCAATTCAAGCCCTGCCTATTAATCTCCCAATGTTTTACTAGACAGGATAGAGGTGAATATAGGGTGTTTCACGTTCTCAAGGACCTTGCCGCTCCACTGACATGTAGAGATGAGTGTGCAAATGCAAGACGTATTGTGATGAACTCTATAGACTCAGGTCCACACCAGATGAGAGAGATGAATTTGGCTGTGGCGCCTAAACCTAATTAACCAATGAGTACTTGATTTCCAACATGGAAAGGAAGACAAAGGATATTGTAGAGAAGGAGAACGGCTTGAACAAAGTCGTGGGAGCACATTGCTTCCCCTGGGAGCACAGGGGGAACAGAGCATTCATAAGCAGTGATGAGGCCGGGAAACGAGATGGGGCAAAGTGGGCAGTGAAGGCAAATGTTTTAGGGTCTTTACTGCCGTGTAAAGTGCTTGAGCTTTATTCTGTGATAGCAGAGACTTAGCTAAGTTTTCCATGCAGGGAAGTGACATATCCAGATTCAAGTCTCAGAAAGATGGTTTCACAAGCTCTGGGTAAATGGGTAGGAACAGCAGAAAGAATAAGGAGACAGGGACACCTGGGTGGCTCAGTGGATGAGCGTCTGGCTTTGGCTCAGGTCGTGATCCCGGGGTCCTGGGATCGAGTCCCACATCAGGCTCTCCTTGAGGAGCCTGCTTCTCCCTCTGCCTATGTCTCTGCCTCTCTCATAAATAAAGTCTTTATTAAAAAAAAAAAAAAAAAAAAAGACAGGGCAGCCCTGGTGGTGCAGCGGTTTAGCGCCGCCTGCAGCCCGGGGTGTGATCCTGGAGACCTGGGATGGAGTCCCACATCAGGCTCCCTGCATGGAGCCTGCTTCTCCCTCTGCCTGTGTTTCTGCCTCTCTCTCTCTCTCTCTCTGTGTGTGTGTCTCTATGAATAAATAAATAAAATAAAATCTTAAAAAATATATTTAAAAAAGACAGAATAAGGAGACAGTTAAGAAGGAGGCTGACTAGGGCAAAGGAAGAGAGTGGCAGCTTATGATTCAGAATTAGCATGGAAATTGAGAGGAGAAGATACATTCGTGGTGAAGGAGAGAGACAACTCAAAGCAAACTCAGGCTCTCCCTTGGAAGACTGGGCGGTTGGGCACGATATTAACTGAGATGGGGAACAGAGGCAAAAGAGCAAGTTTGAGACCCAAGTAGCAAAGGTGTCAGATGTGCTGGGTATCGGATGTTTGGAATGTCTAGTTGGAGTCTGGTATGCAAATGACCTTCCTTCTGAAGATCTGGGGAACGGAGGGACCTACGCAGTCACACCTAGGGGACTGTTACCCTTCCACTTGCTGGTTATGGGTCTGCCTTGGCAAACCGGAAATCCTTCTTGTACAGAAAATACCCAGATGGGCTGCATAAAGGATAACCAGCATCTTTTTAAAGGCACAGGCAAATCCACAAGAGAGTCAGTGAAGAACGTCCATGTACACCTGGCGGGCATTCCAGAAGGAAAGAATGTACACGAAATAGTATTTTCAAATGTAATAGTTAAGAATTTCCTAGACTTGAAGCAAGCCATGAATCCAGATCCAGGCAGTGTCATGAGTCTTAAAACGGATAAAGAGAAATAAGTCTAAACCTGGACACACATCAACTTTTGGCTTTACTATTCATTTCTAAGATAAACTGGATAATCTGAATGAACATCAGGTATGAGGGAGGCAAAAATGAAACAGATGGCTTCTGCGGAGTAGGGCCTCCTGTCCACCACGCACTTCTGCTCTGTAGTCCTTCTAGAGACTCCCTTAGGTTCCTTTACTTTGGTCAGATCCTTAAATGTTGCTGCTCCTAGGATTCAGTCACGGGCTCCTTCTTCTCACTCTGCACATTCTTAGGTGATTTCACTAACTCACTTGGCTTTAGCCACGAACTGCAGACACTGACTCATGAAATTCTTTTTGTTCTTTTTTAAGATTTTACCTATTTGAGAGAGTGAGAGAGCATGAGCAGGGCTGGGGGGCTGGGGGTCAGAGAGAGAGGGGGAGGGAGAAGCAGACTCCCCGCTGAGCGGGGCTTGATCCCAGCACCCTGGGACCATGACCTGAGCCCAAGGTACCTGCTTAACGGACTGAGCCATCCAGGCGCCCTTGACTCACGAGTTCCTATTTCCAACCCCAAATGTCATCTGAGGCCTACGCCGGCCCAGGCACTGCACACACGACCTAAAGCAGCTCGTTCCTTGCACCCCAATCCAGTGCCTCTTGGCCTTTACCTTGGTTCATGGCGCTGCTATCAGGGATCCCTCCCCCTACATACATGCTTCTGGGGCTGGGATATCCAGGCCTTTCCGGCATCGGGACACATCCAGTCCATCCCTTAAAATTCGCTTCCAGTGTCTCTTTCCCTTTAGCTTGTCTTCTGTTCCCCTGGAGCCAGGTGCTGTCTGCCTCAGTTTCCCAGGTCACCATTTGGGACTCACTCGCACCTGCAAATAATTCTTGAAGTCGGGCTCCCCGGGGAGCGATGGGGTGTGAGTGGGGGGGGCCGGGCTGCGGGCCCTGGGGTGGCGGCCTGGCCTGTGGTGCCTGGGGGGCCCGGGGGGCGGCCTGGGGTCACACTGTGGCCGGGCCAGGATGTGGGCATCTCCCAGCAGCGGCAGGTGCGTCCCCGCTGCAGGTGACCTGGGGCGACCCCGAGCCAGGCTGCAACGGCTGGAATACTAAGTGGCGCTGGGTTTCTGCAGCGAGCGGAGCTGCCTGAGTCACGGCCGCCGTGGGAGCCTTTTAACAGAATTAAAACCTCCGTGGGGGAGGCCGGGGGGGAGGACACACGAGGCCGGGGGAGGGCAGGCGGCAAGGGCGGCGGGGACCCGGGGGCCCCACTGCGCCTTCGTGCCAGCGGGAGAGCGGAGCCGAAGGTGCCAGGGCTCCACAGCTGCGGCTTAAAATGGTCTAAAATTTGCCTCCCTCTTTGAATTGGAAAATAAAATAAAATACAAATTTTCTAGACAATATATACACAGTAAATCAAAAGGGGCGGTGGGGCAACTACACACAGGCCACGTCCCCAGAGGGCCGCTGCCCCAGACCAGTGACCTCTTGTCGCTTCCTATTTCCAAACCCATGAATTACTTTCCTCAATTACTTTTTTCAAAGCCGGAGCTCTGCGGTCTCTCCCCGAGGGGGAGATTCCTGATGCGACCCTGCTGTGAATGGAAAGTGATCAGTGACAAAGTCCTGCGGCCTCTTGGGGGAATCAGCCTAAATCATCCTCTGGGCTACAGGAAAACTGGAAGCGGGGAAACCTTCAGGGCAGGTTAAAGCCCCGCAGAGCACCTCGCACTCTACATTTACTCAAAGGAGGATTTCCAGTGTCACCTTGAGCAAGAGGGGAAAAGAAGGATCTAAAAACCCTAGTGAGTGAGACAGCTTTCTTGGGTTGGCTCCACTACGAATGGAAGGATTGGGGCCTCTGAGGGGCTCAGGGCTGAGAGGCTGCCTTTGACCCAGGGCATGACCCCAGGGTCAAGTCCTGCATCTGGCTCCCTGCATGGAGCCTGCTTCTCCCTCTGCCTGGGTCTCGGCCTCTCTCTGTGTCTCTCATGAATAAATATTTTTTTATATATAAAAAAGGAAGGACTAACTTGTCTCACTGCCTTCCAGATCCCAGGTACAGAGGTAAGAAGAGATCTCACAGACAAGTGTAAAGGATCAGAGAGAGCCCCACATCAGGGCACCGAAGAGCCAAAGGCAGGAAGAACAACAGGACCCCAGGAGGGATCAGAGGCAGGCACTGAATGTCAAGAATCTGCTTTTCTCTCCACTTCTTTTCCTACTTCCAGGGCAAAGGCACAGGGCCTGCGCAGACACAGAACCACGGAAGGCCTGCTACGTTTAGGTAGGAGGGGACTGGGCTCTTGGAGCCCTGGAGGAGTTGAGGGAGGAATGACAAGAGGCAAGAGGGTTCAACAGGGGTGAGCGGATTGGTCTTCATTCTGTAGGCTGGGAGGGATGAGCTGCTAAGCAAAGAGGGTGATATTTCTAAGGCAGCGACAGGGAGGCCAGCCCAAATCCGTGACTCTTGGCCCTTTTCCACCATGACAACCATGTTCATGTCTTCCGAATTCCCACGCATAACTAATACAGGGGTTTCCAACCTCAAGAAAGCAGAATGAAATGCAAGCAAGAGCGTGACTTGAATCCACTCCTGTTATTTTAAACTAAACCTATCACAAACTTTGGCACTTCAGTTATTACTAAATTATGTGCAGTGCACCTCATAATTGATCATGAAAGAGGCATGATGCCATGCCTCAGCACTACTAGACCAAAGGTGGTCATCTGTGCTCCACAGACACCTGGGGGTTCACAGGAGATATCTTGGGGACTGGAGGGAAGCTAAGAGGACAGAGCTCTGACACCTGCCCCCCCAACCCCAAAGCCCACATTTCAACCAGAGGAAGCATATTTTTATCTTATTAGTGTAGGCCTTTCACCAAAATCTTATTTCAATAAGATATTCCGCTCCTTGAAAAAGATGGCTTGCAATGGATAGAAGATGAGAGAGATTGGAGGCAGGTAAATCAAATAAATAATTGTTATAGTCTGGGTGCAAAATACTGCAATTAGCTCAACTATAACTAGTTGGATGGATAAATTAAGGCTCATAACAGAATCACAATGCTCAAGATCTAAGGTATTTCCATAGTATATATAACAGGAAACTATACTAATTTATTGTGGCATGTGATGGGGTACAAATAAATAAATAAAATATATCGTAACAGTGCTTCTCAGACTTTAATGTATACAGTCATCACTTGGGGATCTTATTAAGATGGAGGTTCTGATCCACAAAGTCTGGGGCAGGGCTGAGGTTCTACATTTCTAGCAAGTTCCCAGGAGACGTGTACTCCAAGGACCACACTTTGAGTAGCAAGGCATCACAGAATCCTAAATATTTTTTTTCAAGATTTTATTTATTCATGAGAGACACAGAGAGAGAGGCTGAGACCCAGGCAGAGGGAGAAGCAGGGAGCCTGGTGCGGGACTCCATCCCAGGACCACACCCTGAGCTGAAGGCAGACGCTCAACCACGGAGCCACCTAGGTGCCTCCGGAATCCTACAAATAATTTTAAGATTTCAAAAAATGTCCCTAGCCCAATGAAAGAGCAGTAGCTCTGAAGTCCAAGATCCTTAGATTTAAGTCCAGAATTCACCACTTACACACCATACCCGACCTCTCAGCCCATCTCCTCATCTCACCATTGTACCTTCTAACTGGTGAGCTGTTGTGGGGATTAAGAAATACCACAATATAAGGTATCAGCACAATGCCCAGCTCATAGCAACAACTTAGTAAATATTAGATTATTATTTTCCAAAAGCCAATTTTATAAGAGTGATCCACAAATCACCTTTATCAGAACCACCGTGGTGCTAGTTTAAAATGCTGACACCTGGACCCTGCGTCAAATCTGTTTAACCTGAAACTCTGAGGGAGGATGGACATTTTTAACCAATCTCCTCGGGCACCACAGCCTAAGGACCACTGCTGGCAGCTACGTGCATGCATGGCTCGCATGACCAAGCCACCTCTGAAGGACATTTATTTAGTGTGCAGAGCCAAACCTTGGCTCACACCATGACCTGGCTTCCTGTAGCAGGTGAGAGGCAGCGTGGTCATTGGGCTACAGAGATTATAACTTTTTCTTTAAGATTTTAATTTATTTATTTGAGAGAGAGAGAGAGAGAGCATATCAGAGGGAGAGGGAGAAGCAGATGCCCTGCCCAGAAGGGAGCGCACCTCAGGGCTGGACCCCAGGACCCAGAGATCATGACCTGAGGCAAAGGCAGATGCTTAACCAGCTGAGCCACCCAGACACCCGAGATTATAACATTTTTAGAATCAAAGAAGACACCTACGTCCTGCTTCACTGTATTCTTTACCCAGTAAGAAGCTCAGTCCCAGGACCTTGAGCCTCCTTCCTTCCCCAGCTGTCATGCAGGTTTCTGGCCAAAATAAGAGCGACTGCAGCTTTTCAAACCAATTCTGGGCAAAGCTGACCCTGGACTGAATATCAAAGTTGGCCCAAGTTGTTTATTTTTGAGGCCTGTCTTCTTTGCTGTCCACCCCCCATCCTTTTTAGACCCACCTTCTCTTCTAACTCCCTGGCACCTGTGCCACCTACTCCTCACGTGCCTGCTGCAGCGCTTCTCTCCCTCATCTACAATCTCACCCTTCCTTCCTACCTTGCAAACTATTTTGGCAAGGTGTAGGGATAGGTGGGGGGGGGGGCATCCTTTAGAAGAAAATGGTGGGCCAAACCAAGTTCCATCTGGAAGGGGACCAAAGCTAGCACTACTTACAGGCCAAGCCGGGACTTTCTTTAGGAAGCAAGGTCAGATCTGCTCTAACACATGACTGCATTACCATTGAGGTCCCCAGAACCTCAGAGTATAACTTAGACAACTTTAGCCCTAGAAAAAGGCAGATATGACTAGTTGTCATAGATAAATCTCAAAAATGGTTCACAAGAATATCCATTTTTGATCAAATGAACTTTTCAATGAACCTGTGGGGGCCAATTATTCATTTTCTAAAATCTCTTGTGTCTGTACCTCTTAGGCAGTCAACAAATTACTCATTAGATATCTGTCACGTGGCAGGCTTAATTTAGTTTCTGGGGATGCTACCGCAGAGACTGCATTTATATATCTATTTTTTAAACACATAAATAAGTTAATTTTAGGTGATTATAGAACCATATGCTGTAATACATGCTATGAAGAAGAGAAAATAGAATAACGTGCTACGTGGGGAGGGGGAGTTAGGGGAGACTTCTCTCCAGAAGTAGCATTCAAGTTGAGATGTACACAAGGGGAACGTGGTAGTCATGTACACATCCGGGGGAACAACATTCCAAGCAAGACAGCAGCACAAAGACCTTGGGATAAGAAAAACTTGGCATGTTTTCAGGGGCAGAATGAAGGCACCAACACATGTTTACATTAAATATGTGAACATCAGTGGGGCGTCTGGGTGGCTTAGTTGGTTGAGCATCTGGCTCTTGGTTTAAGCTCAGGTCATGATCTCAGGGTCGTGAGATTGAGCCCCAGGTCAGGCTCCCACGCAGCTTAGAGTCTGCTTGTCCCTCTCCCTCCCCCTCTACCCCTTCCCCTGCTTGTGCTCATGTGTGTACTCTCTCTCTCCTTCCAAAATAACTAAATAAATAAAACCTTTAAAAAAAAAAGTAGTCTTCAATAAAGAAATAAATAGACAGCAAATATCTAGCAGACATGATTGGGAGCCTCAGTAGAATTTGAGCTATGGCATTAGCACATTATCAATTACTTTCCTTTTTTTTTTTTAAGATCTATTTATTTATTTTAGAGAGAGAGGGAGTGAGAGAGTGGGGGTGGGGGAGCCATTGGAGAGGGAGAAAGAGGATCTCAAGCAGACTCCCTGCTGAGTGTAAAGCCCAACAAGGGGTTCCATCTCACAATCCTGAGATAAGGACCTGAGCTGAAATCAAGCGTTGGGAGACACCTGGGTGGTCCAGCAGTTGGGCATCTGCCTTCAGCTCAGGGCGTGATCCTGGGGTCCCGAGATCGAGTCCTACATTGGGCTCCCTGCATGGAGCCTGCTTCTCCCTCTGCCTGTGTCTCTGCCCCCCTCTTTCTCTCTCTGTGTGCCTGTCATGAATAAATAAATAAAATCTTTAAAGAAAAAAAAAAGAGTTGGCTGCTTGACTGAGCCACCCAGGTGCCCCTCAATGACTTTTCTTTTAACTCAATAAGTATTAAATGTCTCCCTTTCCTCCCCCCACCGGCCTCTAGCTGGCAGGCTTGCTGCTAAATGCAGAAGATAAGAGACGCATCTGCAAGTGTCTGCCCCATGGAGCTCAGAACTGGTGGGGGGGGGGCGGGGAAAAGAATTGGTGGTAGAGACAAATACATAAGCACACAGTTAATGCCACCTTCCAAGCAGCAATGGAGTAGGAGTGTCATGAGGGGCTGTGGAGGCTTAGAGGAGGAAGGTGTCACTCCTCCAGAAGTATGGGAAGCTTTTACATAAGAGGTGACCTTTGAGTTGAGCCCTTCAAGACGAATAGGATTTAATAAGATGAATTGTTCCCAGCAATACTGTGGACTAGATATTCTGAAAAATCCTCCAGTTACAAAACACTGAACTGCTGAATTAAATACAATAAATATCCTTTGAAAACCAGGAAAGTATGAACTAATGCCAAAGCCCTGTGTTGTCTTGAGGGTGTCTGTCAGTACCAGGAACCCAGAGTCCTGGAGGACGATGGGGTGGGGACACGTAGAGGACAGGACACAAGAGACAGAGACTCAGACACTGGACATGAGACACCCGACAAAAAGTCTGGGGTCCTGAAGGGTCACCCACATCTTCTTAAGAGGGACAGGAGAGAAAGCTATTGACCCCTTAGCAAAGGCAAAGCATGTCAAGACTAACTTGACTGTTTCCATCTAGGTTCTGAGGACAGGAATAAAAAAAGATATATCTCCTGAGAGACTTCATTACCACAGGTGACCCTTCTCTCACTCAAGTCAGGGTCTGATTACACCACTGACTCCACAGAATCTCCCAAGGCTCACCAAGAGCGAGTGGCACCATGTGCTTCAGAACAATAGTGTAAAGGATGGGCTAAAATGAGGATTATTCTTTTTTTTTTTTTTGAAGATTTTATTTATTTTTTCATGAGGACACAGAGAGAGAGAGAGAGAGGCAGAGACACAGGCAGAGGGATAAGTAGGCTCCATGCAGGGAGCCCAATGTGGGACTTGGTCCTGGGTCTCCAGGATCATGCCCTGAGCCAAAAGCAGACACCCAACTGCTGAGCCCCCCAGGTGTCCCAAAATGAGGATTGTTCATGGAGCAGTTAGGTCGGCCCTGAAAGTCTGGACATTGCTCAGTATGTAAATTATATTTCAATAAATATGTTTTTTTCCAAAGAAGAAAGGGGGGAGCAGGATGAAGGGAAGGAGGATGAGGAATTAAATATCCAGACTTATGTCTCTAGACAACCTCCCCTCGACCACTGGTTTCCTCCCTGGAGAGGATAAAAGATTCTCTGTACTAGGAACACCAGACATACCTGAGGGCACAAATACAATAAATAAAAATAATAAGTGAATGTGTGCCCATGAGATACACATGTGACTGGCCACCCTAGCCTTCAGTCCCCTATTTGGTTCCCAAAACTTGGCAGCTAGAGTGAAAGCAGGACACAGGAGTCTCCCTAATAAAATGGCAGATCCCAGATCACCCTGAAGGCTGTTCAGAGCTTCTATTCAGGAGGTTAGTCTCCCTCTCTTAAGAATGAACACACAACCAAGGGTGCTTGGGTGGCTCAGTCAGTTGAGCATCCAACTCTAGATCTCAGCTTGGGTCTTGATCTCAGGGTGGTGGGTTTGAGCCCTGCATTGGGCTCCATATTGGGCATGGAGCCTACTTAAAAAAAAAAAAAAAGAATGAATAAATGAATGCATGAATGAATGCACAAAATTACTAGACAACCATGGAAAACTTCCATTGTGGAAGATCAAGACCCGCACAAACTAAAAAGCACACAAGCGAGCAACCTACAAAAATAGAGACCCAGCAAGGGAAATGAAACTTTTTAAAGTTAAAAAAGACCCTTTCAGACATAGGTATTGCAATTGCAAAATAAGAATAGGATGCCACAAAAAGGAACATTTAGAAAACAACAATAAGAAGAGGCCTCAAAAATTTTAAATATGACACCAGAAATGAAACAATCATGGAATTGGATCATAAAGTTAACATTTTCTACAAAATAAAGCAAAAACAGAGGCAGAACATTGGAAAGACTACAAAAATTAAAGGACATCTTAGTTCAGGAACTATAAAAAGGTAAAACTGACAGGGTGGCTTTGAAACAACGGAAATGTGTCTCATAGCTCAAAAGGCTGGATGTCCGAGATCACGGTACCAGCACCGTCAGCTTTGAAGAGCTCTCTTCAGGGTGGCAGACATATAGTTATATCCTCACA
The DNA here is from genome assembly GCF_048164855.1 of Canis lupus baileyi. Classification (NCBI taxonomy): domain Eukaryota; kingdom Metazoa; phylum Chordata; class Mammalia; order Carnivora; family Canidae; genus Canis; species Canis lupus. The sequence continues at coordinate 46,408,296 of NC_132851.1, read as the reverse complement.
TGGCACAAAGAGAGCAAACTAGTCTCTAGCCTCATCCTACAAGAGCGCTAATCCCATTCATGAAGGCCCCGCCCTCATGACCTACCAAGGGCCCCAACCTCCTAATACCATTGCCTTAGATTAGATCGGATGTTAGCCTATGAATTGTGTGTGTGTGTGTGTGTGTGTTGGGGGGGGGCACACAAACATTCAGTCCATAACAGAAGGCCAGTCCCCAAGGTACAATATTTACTACACATTCCTGGAAGGACAGAGAAAACTGAGCAAAGTAAATCATTAGTGCAGGTTTTCAAGGACATTTCTCAGAATCTAAGGATGGGATTTGCAGACTGAAAGGTCACACTGATGAAGCCCAGTCCAATGGATGAAACAGATCCACACTGAAGCACATTATTATGAAATTTCACAAAACTAGCATCAAAGTTGATTAGCTTTCACAGAAAGAGAAAGTAAAAACAATAACTACCCTGATCGTATATAAAGGATTAGGCATCCAAATGGCTTTGGACTCAACAGTAATACTGGAAGCAAGAAATCAACAAAGCATTTAGGTTTCCAGTAAAGGCAGGCTAGGAAACTTTGCTATCTCCCTGTTGAAAACAGTGAAAAACACTGGATAAAATACATTTTTTCAAGATAAAAATACCTCAAAGGCCTTCAAGACACTGACAGTTGGGAATTCTCAGGACTAGAGCTTGTAACCAGAGAGGCAAGGGGAACACCAGAGCAGTAATGGCAAGCCTGAGCTAGACTTGCCCTCCCCCTCCCCTGCACCCCAGAGAACTGTGGGGAGGACCACCTTGGTGCTGCCGTGGGGAGTAGGAAGGGAAGAAAAGGGAAAGAAGCTAACCTGGGGAAGTTGTGCCCACAGAGGGTAGTCTCATGAAATTGTGTTCAGTGCATAAGTAACCTGGGTGGGGCAGGAACTCTCAAACTGTGATGTGGTTCTTTCTTCCTGACAATATCCTTAGGTACCTGGAAGAAACAAATGGAAAGCTCTTTAGGAAGGCACACTCAGCCTTCCTGGATTTTCTCAAGGTAATATCTGGCAGCCAGCAGACATGCACCAGAAAACCTGAATCTAAATGACCACAGATATTGGAATGATCAGTTATGAACTTTAAACAAGTAGGCCTACCAAGTTTAAAGGGCTAAAGAATTAAAAATATCTTTAGGAAACAAGGAATTGTGAGAAAGAGCAGTTTTGAAAAAGAATTAAAGATCATTTCCAGAAATGAAAAATACATGAAATAATAATTAAAAAAGAAAAAAGGTAGGAAAGCTCAGGAGGAAAATAATGGCTAAACTGAAATTCTATACCTTGCTAAACTATTATTGATAAATTAGGATAAAGCGGTTAGGATAAAGAGGTTTTTGATAGGCAAACTTTGAAAAACCCTACCTCCCATGGACCTTTTCTGATGAAATCACTGGAGGAAGCGACCCATTAAAATCACATAGTAAACCAGTAAGACACAGAAAACAAAAAATCCAACATAGGAGAGAGGCAAAGGGAATTTCAAGGAGGAAACTGAAAAAGAGGTACCAGTACAAATAGAAGGGAAAGCTGTCTATAGGGGAGTGTAGGATTCGAGGACACATTGAGAAGAGCTGTCATCATCAAGATTGCTGCCATCATTCTAGACTCTTCCCCATCCCACCCCCCCTTTTTTTTTACCTGAAGACAAAATGCCTGCTCATATTCTTATATGGACGTGACCTTTCTTAAGTGTTGCTGCAAAACTTCCTGTTTTCCCCTCCATGTCTGGTTCCTTGGATCATCTAAGATGCTCATTTATTCCAAGATATTTTGACTTACCCCTAAGAGCTGAAGTTAGGTCATGATTTTAAAGATTTTATGTATTGATTTGAGAGAGAGAGAATGTGAGTGGACACACATGGGGAGAGGGGTAGAGGCAGAAGGAGAAGCAGACTCCCCACTGAGCTGGGAGCCAGATGTGGGGCTCCATCCCAGACCCTGGGATCCTGATCTGAGCTGAAAGCTTAACCGATTGAGCCACCCAGGTGCCCCAGGCCATATGATTTTAGAAGAAATGCAGAACTTTCAACTCCCTTTGATACTACTTTTTATGACAATCTCTATGTTCCATCCAGCCCCTGCCCGAGGCCCTAACTGTGGTCAGTCTGCTGTTGTCCAGAACTTACTCTTCTCCTAAAAGTTCCCAGAACCCAATCAGTTTCCCAACATCAAACTGAGTAAAACACCTGCGCGCTACCCGTGAGTGCCAAGCTCCCACGTGAGAATGTACAATGAAGAAAACAGCCCTCACGGGAACCTTAGAATCAGTGACACAACACACAGGGGACTCGTGAGATCTAACGACATCCAAGCCTGCCAGCCTTGGCGCCTGTCCCACCACCCTCCGTCCTTCTGACTCCTCCTAATTGGTTTTAGAGGTGATCTGAGACCTTACCTATGTATCACTTTGTTTACAATGTTGGATTTGGGTCCATAAACAAATTTTTCTCTATCAACTCCAGCTGGAACATGTATTGAGAGGCTGCACCGCGTGATGTGGGGGGAGTGAAGCTGGGGGGGCGGTGTCTGCTAACAAGAAGGTATCACCAGAGAGAGGTCTGCTAGTGGCCCTGTAGCCCGACTCTCTGGGATGTCACCCAGAGAGTGAATGCCAAGTGCGCCGCAGGAGGCCTACTGTCACTGTGTTCCTGGGAATCTGCCATCAAACTGAGGGCTACTTCGGTGAGAGAGAAGGGGTGCTTCATAAAAAATTCAGGGGTGGAAACCCTTTCGGGTCCCCTCCCTCTTTGGGAGCTTGCTATGTCATCGCTCTATAAACCCAGTCTTGCTGCTCCCCCCTCAAAAAAAAAAATTCAAGCTCTCCATCGGTTGTTGGAAAACATACCCTGAGGGGCACCTGGGATTGAGTGCCTGCCTTCGGCCCAGGGCGTGCCCCCGGGGTCCTGGGATCAAGTCCCTCCCCCGAAGGGAGCCTGCTTCTCCCTCTGCCTGTGTCTCTGCCTCTCTCTGGGTCTCAGATGAATAAAGTCTTAAAAAAACCCTACTGTGAAAGGATGGTTTCCCCCTCTTGTCTGATTGGCTGCTTAGAAGTTGATGATTCAAATAGTTCCAGGAAATAAGGCTCATGTGTCAGCCTGTGCTAACGTTTGTCACAGCATTCTGTTGTCTCCGGGTGACCGAGGGCACTCAGCAGCGTGCCAAAGCCAGGAGGACCGAGCACCAGCACCAACGCACCAGCTCCTTCTGTGGGGCCCACGCCCTCGGAAGACATTCGGCCAAGAAATTCTACTGCAGTCGTCAGTGACTTAATGGGGCCCCAACCCACGCAATTTGCGCACCATTATTATGCTTCAGCTGGGAGTTTGCAGGGAAAACAGTTCCAGGTGAATCTGTTTCCATCTATACTTTCAGGGGTTAGAGTGATTACACAACCGAATTGGATCATTATTGGCTAATTGACACCCCGCTATTTTAAAGAACAGAAAGGACTATGCTACTATTTAAGTCGTTTTAAGTTGAGATGAAATAAAATATCTCTTCTGGATGTTTTCCTTCAAGTCTTTCATCAAAATTATGAAATGTTCACTTTGCTGTTTCATAAAAACCCCACAATAATGTGTTATTTCAAAGGGAAGACTTGTTTTCTTAAGGCAAGGCCAGCAAGTGGAGGCTGATGATGCTGATCACCAATTCTGAGGTGGTGGGGGTCCCCGCATCACCCAGTGACCCTCCAACCCCAGCTGGGGGTTCCACACTTGCACTCACTTCTGACTCCCTCTACCTCAAATAGGGTCAAATTCCCCAGATGGCCCTGTGAGGCTGCACCCGCACTTTCCCCACCTCACGTCCGATCTTCAGTCCCAGGGGTCACCCGGGCTTCTGGCCAACTGCCTACCCCCCATTGGAGGTTCCAACCACCCCTTCTCCAGGTTTGATTACGTTGCTAGAGCAGCTCACAGAACTCAAAAAAGGAAAACAAACAAGAACAACCCATTTTACTTACTAACTAGCTGACAGGCTTATTATAAGTGGCTGTAACTCCGAAGCAGCCAGATGGAAGAGGTGTGCAGGGGGAGGTGTTGGGAAAGGACGTGGAGTCCCCAAGCCCCCTCCATTCTCCCGGGATCTCCAGGATCTCCGGGTGTTCACAAACCAGGAAGCTCTCCTAAGCCCTGGGCCCCAGTGGTGGCCTCATTACACAGGCCTGATTGATTAAACCATTGGCCACTGGTGATGGAATTCAATCTCTGGCCCCTCCTCCCTCTCACCCCCCCTCCTCTGGCCTGGCCTCCCTCCTCTCAGTCCCACCCATCTCATCAGTTGGTTGGTTATCCTGGCAACCAGCCCTCAAAGCCCTCAACCATAGGTGACCAGGAGCTTCCAAAAGTCACCTCATTGACCTAACAGAGGACACCTCATCACTCCGGCCCTTAGGAAATTCCAACAATTGTAGGAGCTCTTTGCCAGAAACAGGAGAGGCCCAGGATATCTATTTCTTCTTATATTATCACATAAGGTACATGACTTAAATGATCTCCTTGGTTAGAGTTTGAGTTGAAGGAAGACATGCCGTTGACAAAAAAACAGAGATTTTAGAGTGTAGTCGTGCTTTCTCGAAAGGCCGTATGTCAGTGGGGAGAGGCTGACTGCTTTAACAACTGTCCCCAAATCCCAGAGTTTTGACACAGTAGAGGTTTACTGCTCACTCATGTCAGGTCCAGGGCAGACATCCCTAAGCACCGAAGGAATGGCTCCTCAAGGAAGGGACTCCGAAGCTTCTCTTCCTTCCATCCTACGGCTTCCCCATCTTCCTCAGCGGGCCACCAAGTTGTGAGACAGTGAGAGAGTGACAGTGGAAACAGCCCTGGGCTCACCATTCCTTGCCTGTTAAGTGACACGTCACTTCTCCCATTCCATTGGCAGGACCTCGCCGCCACCCCAGGGTGTGCGGTCACCATCTGGTCTCTGCCTCTGAGAGTTCTGTGCATTTTTTCCCAACTCCGCATTCAATGGCATCCTGTTGGTGGCTTGAAATAGGCCTCTGTGGGGATACGGACACCACGGAAATAGGCAAATACTACAGACAAAGCCTTTTCCCATCTGGGGGACACCACAGAGTCACATGGCCCTCCAGAATAGTGGCCAGAGGGCTGGGAAAGGGGTTGGCTGTGTATCCACGATGAATGAACAGGTCTGGGGAGTTCCGAGCCTCTTTCTGTCACATGAAACAAATTGAGAAAAAGATAATTTTTTGACTTTGGAGGTAACCTTCTTATGACTTTTTTTTTTTTTTTTTTTTTAGATTTTATTTATTCATGAGAGACACACAGAGAGGCAGAGACACAGGCAGAGGGAGAAGCAGGCCCCATGCAGGGAGCCCGATGTGGGACTCGATCCTGGGTCTCCAGGATCACACCCTGGGATCACATCCTTTAAAAAATAAAAAAAAAAAATTTTTTTTAAGGGATTTTATTTATTTGAGAGAGAGAGGGAGCACAAACCTACATTTTCTGACTGCCCATTTCACACGCTTTCAAAGGATACTATTTGCTCTATCTACCTGGCAAAATTGTGCTAGCGAACAAAGTCCCTGAGTGACAATGACTCTACCTACATAGCACAATGGGCCACAGACACGTCTCGAGTCCAGATGACCAACCGATGCCGAAAATCAAACACGAGAGCTCATTCTCAGCAGTATGTTGAAAAAAACCCCAAGATATACATAAGGTAGATTTGAAAGCTCTTCACAGACCAGCAAGATCGTGCCCTGGGTAAAGTTTGCACTTGGTGTGCGCGGACCTTTCTACCTACCCCACAACCCTGGAGAGCTTAGGGACTCCGGCCGGTCAGTGTGAAGGGTGGAAGAAGGTGAAAAGGAAGCCCTGTCCGTTGTGGAAAAGAAATGAGAGACCCGGAAGGTGGGGAGAGGCAGCCCCGCATCAGCAGGAGTCCTGGGGAGTCTGGGTCTGGTCTTGGGTCACCCCACCCCAGAGCAGGTGTCAGGGAGATGTCCCACCCGGGTCCCGCCCGACTGCCCTCCTGGGCCCAGGGCCACTACCCCAAGGGAGCAAGCAGACGACCTGCCACCTGCCCCTGCTGTCTTCATGGGCAGGGGTAGGACCAGGACAATGTCCCCCTGTGTCTTGGAGGAGGGGCCGTGACATGTGTACCCCAGAGGCCTAGGGGGTGCCCGAAGCCAGCGGGGAGACAGTGGAAGCGCTTCTGGACTCCCGGCAGGGTGTTGTACCTTTCTGGTTTGGGGGTACCTAACCTCGACAGGGAAGGATACTTTTGATAAATCACTTACTGCTTTGCGAAAAGTCCCAGTTCTCTTGGGAGGGGCCTGGCCCAGGCCCAGGCCCAGGCCCGGCTGTGCGAACAGAAAGCCTTCGTGGCAGAAGAAAAAGAAAAAAAAAAAAGAAAGAAAGAAAGAAAAGAAAGGCTCGATCTCTCTCCCAAACGAGCAGTACATCATTGCAGGGAGGGCCAGAGACGGAGAAGCCAATCCCCTTGGAAGAGTCAAGGAGCTCCAGGAGTTTGAACCGTGGAGGAGGCAGGATTCATCCTCAATTTCTGGTCCTTCGCATTGCTAGTCTGTGGTCCCGGAGGGTGATCCAGTTCACTTTACCGAATAAAACAAAAGATGCTAGTAACTCCCTGGTGGTTCATGAAAGAAAGAAAACAGCTGCGCTTACCATCGGTGGAGCCGCATGAAATCGCTGATACCGGATCATTTATTACCTGCAAAAAAGAGCAATCGCATACCGTTCCACCTATGACAAAACCAGAAAGATGTGCCCATAAATATTTTTAAAGGGTGGTATTAGGTATGTAGTATTTAGAGCAGGAAAGAGAAGACCAGAAATGTCACTTGAAAGGGAGGGGAGCTTCCCTTGGAGGAAATCCCACATGCGAGATGGCATCTTACGCCCCTAACAGTAACCATATATTTTTAGTTAGGCCATTCATAAGCAATTGTCCTGAGTTTGGACATGCCATAGAGACATGATAACAGAAAACCAAAGCCAGGGTAATATATTTTTTTAAGATTTTATTTATTTATTTATTTATTTATTTATTTATTTACTTATTTATTTATGATAGACACACACAGGGAGAGAGAGAGGCAGAGACACAGGCAGAGGGAGAAGCGGGCTCCATGCAGGGAGCCTAATGTGGGAATCGATCCCGGGACTCCAGGATCACACCCTGGGCCGAAGGCAGGCGCTAAACTGCTGAGCCACCCAGGGATCCCGGTTTTCTTTCTTTTTAATCATAATTTATTTTTCTCATAATGACTTCTCTGCCTCCTGAAATACAATCTTTATTCCCACACTTAAAACATTGTTACTCAAAGGTCTTCTTCATTTTTCAATCATATAAACATGAGTGCTCACTGGCCTGATTGAAACTCGTGACAAACTTGGAATGTAGATCACAACCTGCACCATGATGATCATATGATCTCACTCATACGTGGAATTTAAGAAACAAAACAGAGGATCAGAGGGAAAGGGAGGGAAAAATTAAACAAGATGAAATGAGAGACAGAGACAAACCACCAGAGACTCTTAAGTCTAGGAAACAAACTGAGGGTCACTGGAGGGGAGGGGGGTGATGGGCATGAAGGAGGACATGTGATGTGATGAGCACTGGGTGTTGAATACAACTGATGAATCACTGACCTCTATCTATGAAACTAATAATATACTATATGCTAATTAATTTAATTTAATTTTTTTTAAAGAGACATCCCGGCATTGTCTCCTAGTTTCCATTATTTCTGCTGAGAGCTCAGCTGTGCATGTAGCTGCTCTTGCTTTGAAGATGCTCTCTTCCCCTCCCCCTCTCACTGCCTTTATCTTTATTTTCCCCAAGTCTCACTACGATGTCTTAGGAGTGAAGAGCCTAAGCAACGTGAATGCAAAGGTATTCCTCTGGCATCTGTGGATTGGTGTCTTTCATACTTTCTTCTGAAAAACGCTCCGCCATTCTCTCCGCAGACATTGTGTCTGCTCCATCCTCTCTCTCCTCTCCTTGTGGGGTTCCAGGCCCGAGAGTCTTCCCAGGCTCCTGCCTCTCCCCTGTATTCCCCATCCTCTCCCGTTACACGTTCTGAGTCATTCCATCCTTCAGCTCACGGCTTCTTCTGTTAGCAGACGCGTCTTCTGAGTTTTCATGTTGGTTGTTGTAGTATTTATTCATTTCTAGAATTTCTATTTTGTTCTTTCCTAAACCTGCTGTGTTACTTTTCATGGTTTTCTACAGATATTTTCAAGCTTGTCATCTATATGTTTTGTGCTGGGCCATTCTAATATCTGAAATGTAGATGTGTCTGTTTTAGCTTTTTCTTTCTTTCTTTTTTTTTCTGCTGGTTTTCAGACTTGCTGCCTCGCCTTCTTGGGTATTTTTGCCTACTGATTATTGCCCTTAGGAGAAGTTTGGTGGGTTCCTTGGTGCCTAGGAAACAGGAGCCCGATTTCACAGAGGTTTTACATTTGTTTCTGCCAAGTGCAAGGACAAAACAGTCATCAACCATCTCCTCCGGAGATGCCCTGGCTCACCCAGGCTATGCCTCTCTAGGGTGCAAATAGTTTTAAGGACAAATCTATGGCCATGACTTCTTGGAGACTTTTCTCCCCTTAACTTTCTGGTTTTGTTTGCTTGTTTTCTCCTGTTGTGTTACTACAGGCGGGGTGGGGTGGGGATGGTTAGTACTGGCTTACCATTTCTTTTATTGTGTAGCTAATCTGCTTCCAGTTACATTGTGGGGGGTCCCTCCACCCCCTTGCACCAAGCAATCCACCTGCGCAAGCTGGGTGTTGCACCGTTAACCTCAGGTGTGACACTGTCTAGCCAGAGATGGCATCAGGTCCACAGGTTAGGCACTTGGTCCCACAAAACCGGTCCCTCATCACATGCCATTCCCAAGCCCAGGGCCTTCCCTGTGCTTCTGACTGGCTGGCTAAACATAGAGATTCCCAGGACTCCCTCCTCCTCGGGGTGATTCATTTGCTAGAGCAGCTCACCGAACTCCGGAAACCCGCTTATCCACTAGATTACAGGCCTACTAAGAAGGATCTGAATCAACGGCCAAATGAAAAGATGCACAGGGCAAGGCCTGGGGAAAGGTGCGAAGCTCCCATGCCGTCTGAGCTTCCCGCTTTCCCCAAATCTTAAGTTCACCAACCCAGAAACTCTCCAAATCACATCTTTTTGTACCTTTTTTTTTCCCCCCTTTGGAGGCTTTCATAGACATGGTTGATGAAGTCACTGGCCATCAGTGATTGCTTCAACCTCCAGCTCCTCTCCCCTCCCCAGATAACAGGGGATGGCACCGAAAGTTCCAGCTCTCTATTCCTATTTGGGTCTCCTGGCAACCAGCCCCAGGCTAGGTGCCATCCGATATCACAAACAATACCTTTATGCTCTCACCACCACCTTGGAAATTCCAAGGGTTTTTTTTTTTTTTAAAGGATCTTATTTTTTTTAAGATTCTTTATTTATTTATTCATGAGAGACAGAGAGAGAGAGGGAGAGGCAGAGACACAAGCAGAGGGAGAAGCAGGCTCCATGCAGGGAGCCTGATGTGGGCCTCTATCCCGGATCTCCAGGAGCACACCCCGGGCCAAAGGCAGGCACCAAACCCCTGAGCCACCCAGGGATCCCTCCAAGGGTTTTTAAAACTGTGCTAGACACAGGGAGGGAGACCACCTATATACTTCCTATTGTAAATCACAATCTCACAGCGGCCTTTTGGGGTCCCTATGCTCTAGGAAATGCTACCCACTCAGTCTCTTCTTGGGTGGTCCTTGGCCTTGACTGTCTCCTTTAGCCAGGGGGCTGGAGAACTCAAGACTAAGTGTTGGCCATCACCGAACATCTTTAGCACAAAGTGGTTTTGGTGCCCAGATACCTTCCCCTGACTTCTAGGTTTAGGCTTTTCCCCCAAATGCAGCATGGCATTTCCAGTTCTTTGTTGTTTTGAAAGTGACTTTATCCAATGTTTTTCATCTTAGAGGACAGGTGGATCCGTATTATCTAGGCCATCATTAATGGAAACCGGATTTCTGTCTGCATGAAATGCTGCAGTGTGCGCTCCAGCTTTCCACTCCACTTGACCACTCGAGCCAGGCCGTCCGCTGGTGGAGCCGCGGGCCTGCGTGCTGGCTGTGGGCTTCACTGTCCTCTCATCCCATGGGCAATGCGTCTTCTCAATTTAGCTTGCAGGTGCCCAAACCCTGATCATTAAAAAAAAAAACAAAAAAACAAATTCGATTGTGAGCTCATCGGCAGGCACGCTCTGGCAGGAGGGTACCGCACAGGGCGGGGGGCCCTGACAGCTGGGCTCCCGGTTGTGGGGCCTGCCAAAAAATTCGAAGGGGGAGAAGCAGAGACAGGACCTCAGCTGGAGGGTCAATGCAGGTGGTTCGGCTGGTGAAACAGGCAGTTCGAGGGGGCTTAGGGACCCAGGGCTTGGAGAAGTTAGCTTCAGCCAGAATTAAGGATATGGCTTTCACCTCAAGGAAGGCTAACCACGCAGGTGACATGAGCCTTAGACTAGGAAGGGGACCCTGGCAAGGGGAAGGGGGGGGGGGGGCGTGTGCCGTACAAATACTTGCTAAGGGAGGGGTGGAGTGCAGGAGGCACTTGGGCCTGGGGGGCGGGGGCAGAGCATGACGTTTTCAGGAGCAGGGGCCCGGGGACAAGGGTCTGGGTAGCCGAGGGGAGACTGAGGGCTCGATGGGTCAGGACCATCCGCCTACATTCCTCTTCTGTAACTCTTACTGGCCCCAGCTTTCCCTCTCCCCCATTTCCATTTCCCGCCCCCGTGTGTCTCCACCACCCGGCTTATTCGGTACAGAACGGGGTGAACTCCGAGGCTGGCCCAGTGACCAGGGCACCCCAGGACCACGCAGAATTCCCGTGGGGGCCCCCCTGCAAAGCTGCGGGAAAGGGGAGTATCTTCCTCGAGTTTTACTTGTGTTTGGAGGATTTAGGAAACACAGTTTTTTTCTTATTCAAAGGAATCACTCCGTTTTCTTGTCTTTCTCCCTATGCTTTTCCAGGAGCCCACTTCATGACCCGAGAGGGTGCCCTTACCAAGTAGGGCGCCTCACTCTCTGGGCCTCGCGGACAGCCCTGAGGTTGTCCTTGGATCCAGGCTCCCACCCCCAGCTCATGCCTCCAGATGCCCATGTGCAAGACTCAGCTCACTATCTCCCCCCAAAGCACCATGTCCTCCTGCACGCACCCACTTGCCCACTCACCCTCTCATCTGTGCAGTCAGGCAGTTTTGGGGTTCCAGGTCCTCTCCTACACTAGGCACCACAGATGACCACGAAGAAGACACCCACGGGCCTGCCTTCACAGGGCCTCTAGCCCGACAAAGTATGCTCCTAAGTGCATAACGTACACTCCTAAGTGCATAAGTTGTGCAATACTCAATTGCACATACTCAATTGCAATACTCAGTTGCAATTCTTTTTTTTTTTTTTAAAGATTTTATTTATTTATTCATAGACACAGAGAAAGAGAGGCAGAGACACAGACAGAGGGAGAAGCAGGCTCCATGCAGGGAGCCTGATGTGGGACTCGATCCTGGGTCTCCAGGATCACACCCCAAGCTGCAGGCGGCGCCAAACCGCTGCACCACCGGAGCTGCCCTCAGTTGCAATTCTTAATTGAAGAACATGAATCTCCATGGTGGAAGTTTCCACTCTGGGCCCAGAACAACACATTTTTGAGGCCCTAGCCCATTTTTAAATAATTTTATTTATTTATTCACAAGACACACACACAGAGAGAGAGAGAGAGAGAGGCAGAGACACAGGCAGAGGGAGAAGCAGGCTCCATGCAGGGAGCCCAACGTGGGACTCGATCCTGGGTCTCCATCCCGGGTCTCCAGGATCACGACCTGGGCTGAAGGCGGCACTAAACCGCTGAGCCACCAGGGCTGCCCCCTAGCCCATTTTTTTTAAAAGCATAAAATATTAAAATACTTGGGACAAAGAAAATACTTTTTTTTTTTAAAAGAGAGAAGTGGGAAAAGTCCATGTTCAAAAGAACACAAATAGAATGAAAATAAGACTTTCAGTACCAAATACCCCCAGTTATTTGAAGACCTTTGAGGAATCCCTTTGACATCCTGAGGAACTATTGTTTTCAAGGGAGAATATACCTTTTTATTTTTATTATGACAGTGTAGACTTCTAGAAAGCGTGCAAAGACAATGAGTACAGAGTTCCCACGTACCCTGTGCCCAGTTTCCCCTACTGTTAACATCTTGTGTCAGTAGCTACTTTGGTCCCAACCGACAAACCAATATTGACACATTAACTAATACCCATCCTTTATTCAGATTCCCTTAGGTTTTTGCCCAGGGTCCTTTTAGGGTCACAGGATCCCTTCTAAGATACCGCATTACCTTTAGTCCTCATGTCTCCTCGTTTGGTTTTGATAGATATGAAAACCCCACACTGATGCATCCCACACTGATGCATCCCACACTGATGCATCCCACACTGATGCACTTCTACTGAAAATAAAGGCGTGGAGAGCCAGCTGAGGGGAGGGAGGGTTTAAGACTCTCCACGAGAAAGCAAGATTTCCCCCTAGTGTTCAGAGTAGAAAATAGCATCTTGACTTCCCAAGGCAGGGCCCATGGGGAAGAACTCCCCTTCCTAAAAAAGTTGGAATTGTGGAAAGGCTTTAAAGATCACCAGAAGAGAGGCCCCCCGGGTGGCCCCGCGGGTGAGCGGCTGCCTGGGGCTCGGGTCCCCCTCCGGCCTCGGCCTCCCTGCTCAGCGCGGAGCCCGCAGAAGCCCTTCTCCTCTGCTCATGCTCTCTCTCTGTGGGTCTGTCTGAAATAAATAAAATCTTTAAAATAGATAAATAAATAAATAAATACATACATAATACATACATAAATACATAAATAAATAAATATCATCAAAAGAAAAGGAGGATAAGTATGGCAAACAACCTCAACCATAAAACGTCTTTTTTTTTTTTTTCATGAAACGTCCATGAAGACAGAGAGGGCCTCGGCCACGACAGGTGTCAATGTCCAAAGCCTGCGAGGTTGGCGTGTGGCCATCAGGTGAAGCTAGAAGCTGAGTCGTTCAATGTGTGGGCATCATATCATCCTCAACGGCTGTCTCTCTACTTCACGAGTCTTTTTTCCCCTCCATCCTAAAGACTGCTTTATTGGGCGTCGTCTAAGTCTATAAATACTGAATTCATCGATGAGCGGTCCAGGGAGAGCTGGATGAAACGGAACCAGCTGCTGCGGAGATGAACTGAGGTCAGGCCTGCTTCTTGGGAAATGAAGGCCCAGGAGCTGGCCCGCGCACATGCCCAACAGTAAGCATCCTGGCACAGGAGGGCCTCAGCCACTCACCCCTTAGGTGCCCCGGAATTCCATGATCCTGCTGAAGCAGCTCTTGTTTCTCTGGAACTTTGCTTGCAAACTGCCTGCGGGAAGCAGTCCCTGTGGTCCTCTGGGCCCCGGGTGCAGATGCCGCAGCATCTCGGTCCTGATGAGGCCCGTGCTCTGCAGCGCTCTGCCCCGCTCCCTTCTGCACCCCCCACCCCCGCCCACCTAAGGGGATATTCAAACATTTGAACATAGTGAAAAATCCAAAAGCATAAGGGGCTGCGAAAGAGCTGACCCAAGACAGTCAAGCAAAATAGACGCAGCGGATAAACTCCGCTCACTGGCTACCCGTAGGTGTAACTCTCATCGGTGGGTGACACGATTCAGGTGAGCAGGAGAAAAGGGACCACGCTGGTCAGGACGGCCTCCAAGCCGGCTCTCTGGCAGCAAGGCTGACAGCTGGTAGCCAGGGAAGAAACACAGAGCATAGTGTGGACTCTAGCACTGGGCTTAAATCACTGAGCAACATTCACATCACAACCAGCATCTTCTGTTTACAAACTCATCAGAAAAGGATTTTCATTACAAATGACTAAAGTTTGGGGTGCCCGGGTGGCTCAGTTGGTTACGTGCCTGCCTCCCGCTCAGATCATGATCCCGGGGTCCTGGGCTGGAGCCCTGGGCTGGGCTCCCTGCTCAGCAGGGAGTCTCCTTCTCCCTCTCCTTGCATCCAACCCCCCTATCTCTCTAGTAAATACAATCTTTTTTTTTTTTTTAAGACTTTTGGAACTTAGTAAAATTTCTACTATTTATGAAATTCATGTATTTCTGGCAAAACCCTGTTAGTTTCTCATCCAGCATCCACTCCTCCTCTTTTTCCAGTAATGGAATTCATTTATTTAGGAAGCAGCATTGACTCAGCTCACTTTCTGAGCTTCCTTTAGCTGGGAGTTGCTTTGTGACACAGTTTTGGCCAATGGGATATAAGCAGAAATTGTTGGGCTTTTGGGAAAGCTGTTGCTTTCTTGATGAAAGGGAAAGAACATCCCTGGCACTACCCCTTCCACCCATATTCCTCCCTTGAGTAATAGTGTGATGGCTGGATCTGCAGCAGTCATGTGGAACCATGGGGAAGCCAGAATGAAGATAAGATTCACTTCTAAGGATGGTGGGGCATAAAGTTAGAAAGAATCCAAATCCCTGAAGTTGTTGTTGAATATGGAACCAACACCATGAATAACCTAATCTGGATTTCGTGCATACTTATACATGTTCCCGAAAATCAAGTTTTCTGTTACTTGAAGCCAGTATTATGTCCTGACCAATTAATATTCTTCTAAATATTGTTTTTAGTATTAATAATTTAAAAAGTAATGTTTACTGAAGCTCAGGCATTATGTGAAGCTCTTTGTACGCTTTGTCTCTTTTAATCTGCACAGCCAAGTTCATGGTAAAAATCTGATGATCAAGCCCGTTTTTGGAGGAGTGGAAAAAGATTCTGAGATTTAATGAAGTTAAGTGGCCTCCTAAAGGTCATACAGCTACTAAGTGGTGTGGTGAAGGCTCAACTTATTTAGGCCTCACAAATGCATCAATGACTACCTTATCAACCCTCTGTTGGAATATCAATGGCTTAAACATAATGGTTTTTGTCTTTTTTCCCCCCTCAATTCTATCTTAGCATCTACCCGTTGCCCCCATGCCAACCACCATCTTATGTCATCAATTCTCTGCTTGGAACATACAAATAGAAAAGTAGCTTGACTTATAGAAGCTAAAGTTTTCTTGTAATAGAAATGGGAAAAATAATAGTATCTACCTCATACGATTTGAGATTAAATGAGATGATGCCCATATGTGCCCAGCATGCACATGGTAAGCACTTAACACATGGTTGCTGTCGTTAGTATCATCCTCTCTACACTCTTTAAGAACTTTGCTTTGCTTTCTTTTGGACAAGGAAGCCTATATAGCTGAGTTATATAAGAGCAAAATGCTTCAACAAATGAACTGTTAAAAACCAGGCATTCTGTGTATCGCTACCCCTTCTGATGATTTGCTCTTGTTTATTACCAAGTGGTTTTCCAGTCCTATAATATAATAATAATTGCTGCTTTATAAGGCTTTTGAATGTTCTTTTTTTTTATTTTTTTTTTATTTATTTATGATAGTCACAGAGAGAGAGAGGCGCAGAGACACAGGCAGAGGGAGAAGCAGGCTCCATGCACCGGGAGCCCGACGTGGGATTCGATCCCGGGTCTCCAGGATCGCGCCCTGGGCCAAAGGCAGGTGCCAAACCGCTGCGCCACCCAGGGATCCCAGGCTTTTGAATGCTCTAAACATTGAAAATAAGTTAGCAAAAATGCTGTTATTAACTTTATTGAGACTTCACACTCACTGTATTGATTTCTGATTAATCTATTTATTTTTGCATTTAATTAGGAAGTTTATCCAACTGAGAATGGGATAACTTATTCAAAGGATATTGACGGTTAACATTTTATGAACAAGGATGCTGTGTCAGTCAATTTTCAGAGATGCTGTATTGTAAAGGCTTGAGGATATGGTTTGAATTTTGATGTTGTTACCCTAAGAAGCGATCCCCTTATAGAAAACATGTCTGAAAAGTGGCTTATTTCTCTCAGTTTAGGGTGAGCATAGTTGGCAGTTGCTGCTAGATGGCATGGTAGGCTTAGTTGCAATCAATTTCTTAGTGAGACAGTAGCATCTGAAACTGTTTGGAAAAAACTGAAATAACTTAGGGTGTGAACTTAATAATTGTAAGAGCTCCTTCCTGTATGGAAATTGCACATAGTACAGGCCTCGGTGCATAGAAGATGTGGAATAATTTGTTGAATGAGTGTTTCCCTTATAAGTATTTCTCTTATAATTCTTTCCTGACTCTGAGATTTAGAAATTTCATATTTTTTTCTTTCTCTCAAATGTTAGTAATTTTTATCTCCTCAGTGATACTTACACATCTTTTTCTGAAGTTTTGTGGGAGAGAAACCTACAACTCAATGAAAATGCGTTGTGCTTCAGATTGTGGTGGAAACATCTTGTATTTAGAAGAGAAAGTATGAACATCCATTTATAATAAAAACTCTCAACAAAGTGGGTATGCGGGGGGAACATACTTCAAAACAATAAAGGCCATATATGACAAGCATCATATTCAGTGGTGAAAAGCCAAAAGCTTTTTCTCTCAGTTCACAAATGAGACAAGGAGTCCCACTCACCACTTTTATCTAGCATAGTATTGGAAGTTGTAGCCAACAGCAATTAGGCAAGAGAAATAAATAAAGGAATCCAAATTGGAAAGGAAAAAGTAAAACTGTCACTATTTGCAAATGATAGGGCATTATATAGAGAAACTCTAAAGACTCCACCAAAAAACTGTTAGAAATAATAAATGGACTCAGTAAATATTTAGGATACAAAATTAACATAAAAATCAGTAGCATATCTATACATTAATAATGAAATAGCAGAAAGACAATCCCATTTACAACAGCATCAAAAATAACAAAATAATTAGGAATAAGTTTAACTAAGGAGGTGAAACATCTCTGCTATGCACACTATAAATCAAAGAAACCAAAGAAGATGCAAATATGGAAAGTTATCCCATGTTCATGGATTACTATTGTTAAAACATCACTACTACTAAAAGCCATCTACAGATTCAATGCAATCCCTATCAAGACTCAAATGGTGGGACACCTGGATGGCTCAGTGGTTGAGCATCTGCCTTTGGCTCAGGGTGTGATCCTGGGGTCCAGGGATCGAGTCCTGCATCAGGCTCCCTATGGGGAGCCTGTTTCTCCCTCTGCCTGTGTCTCTGCCTCTCTGTGTGTCTCTTGCGAATAAATAAATAAAATATATTTTTAAAAAGGGGTAGAAATAGCAATTGATGCCACAGAAATATAAAGGATTGTAAGAGAATTTTATTAAAAATTATATGTTGACAAATTGGAGAAATGGAAAAGTTCCTGGAAACATAACCTTCCAAAAATGAACCAGGAAGACATAGAAAAAATTTCAACAGGCTGATAACTGGCAGCAAAATTGAATCAGTAGTAAAAATTCACAACAGACAAAAGTCCAGGACCAGATGGCTTCACAGATAATTCTACCAAAAATGTAAAGAGTTAATATCCATTCTCCTCAAACTATTCCTAAAAATACAAGAGGAAGGAAAACCTCAAAATTCAATCTATGAGGCCAGCACTACCATGATAACCAAAACCAGATAAACACACTACCAAAAAAGAAAACTATAGGTCAATATTTCTGATGAATACAGATGCAAAAATCCTCCAAAAGATATTAGCAAACAGAGTCCAATACTTTAAGAAAAAAAGTAATTCACCACAATTAAGTGGAATTTATTCTGGGGTTACAAGTGTGGTTCAATATTTACAAGTCAATGTGGTACATCACATCAACAAGATAAGGGATAAAAACTGTATAATCACCTCAATAGATACAGAAAAAAAGATTTGACAAAGTACAATTTCCATTCATGATAAAAACTCTCAATAAAATGTTTAGAGGAAGCATAGCTCAACATAATAAAGGCCATATATGAAAACCCACAGCTAACATCCTACTCAATGGTGAAAAAATTGAGAGCTTTTTCTCTAATATCAGAAACAACACAAGGATGTCCACTCTCACCACTTTATTCACATAGTTCTAGAAGTCCTAGCCACAGCAATCAGACAAGAAAAAGAAATAAAAGGCATCCACAGGAGTGCCTGGGTGGCTCAGTTGATAAAGCATCAAACTCTTGATTTCAGTTCAGGTCATGATCTCAAGGTCCTGGGATTGAGCCCAGCATCAGGCTCTGCACTCAGTGGGGAGTCTGCTTGGTGAGTCTCTCCCTCTGTCCCTCACCCTTCTCATACACACTCTCTCTCTCTGAAATAAATAAATGAATCTTTTAAAAAAGCACCTACATTGGTAAGGAAGAAGTAAAATTTTCACTATTTGCAGAAGATATGGAATTAAATATAGAAAATCCTAAAAGATTCCACCAAAAAGCTACTATAACTGATGAATGAGTTTAATAAAGTCACAGGATACAAAATTAATATACAGAAATCCATTGCATTTTTATACACTAATAATGAAGTAACATTGATAGAAGTTAAGAAAACAATCCCATTTATAAATGCACTAAAAATAATAAAGTACATAGAAATAAACTTAACCAAGAAGGAGAAAGCTCTGTACTCCAAAAGCTATAAAACATTGATGAAAGAAATTGAAGATGACAAAGCAAATGGAAAGATATTCTATGTTAAAAAAAAAAAAAGATATTCTATGTTTGTGGATTGGAAGAATTAAAATTGTTACAATCTCCATACTACCCAAAGCAATCTAAACATTTAATGCAATCCCCATCAGAATACCATCAACATTCTTCACAGAGCTGGAATGAATAATCCTAAAATCCATCAACTGATGAATGGATAAAGAAGACGTGCTTATATATAAGCTACAGAATATTATTTGGCCATAAACAAGAATAAAAGCTTGCCATGTGCAACAATGTGGACGGACCTGAAGGGGATAATGTTAAGTAAAATAAGCTAGAGAAAGACCAATATCATATGATTTCACTCATGTGGAATATGAGAAACAAAAGAAACAAAAAAGAAAAAAGAGAGACTTTAATACAGAGAACAAACTAATGATTGCCAGAAGAGAGGTGGGTGGGAAGTGAGTAAAATAGATAAAAAAGATTAAGGGTACACTTATCATGACGGGCACTGAGAAATGTAGAGAATTGTTGACTCATATTGTGCACTTGAAACTAATATAACACTGTATGTTAATTATACTTGAATGAAAAAAAATAAAGATTTGGGGAACTGAAAAAAACCCCCACTAAATAATAATATAATGAATATCCTTATATTCATATCTACACAAGCAAATGTGCAGGTATATCTGTAAGATAAATTCTTAGAAGTGGAATAATTGAATCTAAAGGTATGTTTTAAATTTTGTGAAGTGTTGGAAATTGCTTTCTAAAGACTCCCACCAGCAATGCTTTCATCCAATATTTGAGCACCTACGATGTGTCAGGTACTGTTCTAGGCACTTAGGACATAATGATAAATAAATCAAAGATCTCTCTGCTCTTATGAAGCTTATACTGTGTGTGTGAGAGAGAGAGAGAGACAGAGACAGAGAAAGGTGGGACAAGAGCAGTGGTGGGGGGGGTAAGGGAGAGTCATCAAGAATGATCCCAAAGTTTTCAGCCTGTTGCCATCAGCCCAGATAGATGAAAGAATTTTGCAAGATCAGAAGTTTGGTTTTGCACATGTATACGCTGAGATGTCCATGGATATCCAAGTGAAATGCTCAGTCAGCAGTTGCATATGCAAATCTGGAGTTCAGGAGATGGGTCTGAATTCCAGACATATTATAGATGTCAGTAGCCATGACTACTGAGCGAGTGTAGACAGAGAAGTAGGCCAAGGATTGGACCCTGGGACACATCAAACTAATAGCTGCAAGGATAAAACTGAGAAACTCCTGGTGAAATGGATTAAAACTCATTAAAACAATAAGAATCATGAAAAAATATATATACTTATTTATCCAGTATACAGACAGAACTACAAATCAGTAAGAGGAGGAGACAACTCAGAAAACCAGGCAAGTTACTCGAACAGATTTCAACAAGAGAATATCCAAATTGTCAATGAGATATGAAAACGTACTCAACCATCACAAGTTATCAAGAAATGAAAATTAAACCCACAACGATACTACAACATACTCAGAATGACTAAAATGGAAAGAACTGTCAATACCAAACATCGGCAAGGAGGTGGAGCGATCCGGACATTCACACCCTGCAGTATGAATGCAAACTGGTACGACCACTTTGGAAAACAGTTAAGAAAATGTCTGCAAGTGTCAAACATGAGCACTTCATTTTCCCTGGCAATTCCACTTTTACGTGTACACCCAGGAGAAATGTAGGCTCGTGTACCGGAAAGTTCATAGTAGCATTACTTTAACCTCACTGATTTTGCAGTTGTTATTGTTTTCATTTGTACTGATTTCTGCTCTTTATTCTTGCATCCTGCTTTCCTTTTTCTTGTTTTTTTTTTTTTTTTTTTTAATATTTTATCTATTCATGAGAGACACAGAGAGAGCGCAAGGCAGAGACACAGGCAGAGGGAGAAGCAGGCTCCCCGCAAAGAGCCCAACGCGGGACTTGATCCCAAGACTCTGGGATCACGTCCTGAGCCGATGGCAGAGGCTCAACCATGAGCCACCCAGGTGTCCCTCTTTCTAGTTTCTTAAGGCAGAAGGTTAGATCATTGATTTGAACACTTTCGTTTATTAGTTTCCTACTGCTGCGGTAACAAATGGCCACAAATGCAGTGGCTTAAAACAACACGAATGCAAATATTTCACCGTTCTGTAGGCCGGAAGTCTGAAGTTTTCTCACCAGGCTCAAGACAAGACATTGGCGGTGTTTTATTCCTTCTGGAGCCTGAGGAAAAAGCCACTTCCTGGCCTTTCTGAGCTCCTGGAGATGGCCTGCATCCCGTGGTTCATGGCCACTTTCCTCCAGCAAGGGTAGGCCGAGTCCTTCTCATGCTGCCTCTCTCTGCTTCCCCCTCTTTGGCCTCCCTGCTCCAGGAATAAGGACCCTTGCTTTTTCATCATTCACACCTGGATAATCTATCTCAAAGTCAGTTGATTAGCAAACTGAATTCCTTCTGCAACTTTAAATTTCCTTTGCAGTGTGACTAAACACATATTCACAGATTCCAGGGATTAGGATGTGGACATCTTTGGGGGGGCTTTTCTTCTACCAACCACATTTTTTTTCTAATATAAGCACTGATTTGATTCTATAAATCTTCTACTGCTTTAGCTGTTCCCCCCAAATGTCAATGTTTTTAACCTTCATACAACTGAAAATATTTTCTAATTTCCAATAAAGGTTTTAAAATTTCCAAATATGTTATGTTTTCCAGATAGCTATCTTGCTGTAATCTGCTTCAACTTTCATTCAGCAAATAAAATTTGTTAAATGTGTTCCTTTTGTTTTTTTGACTCGGCATATAATGTTTTGGTGAATATTCCATGTGTACTTAAAAAGAATGTGTTTTATACTGTCTCTGAGTTTTCTTTAAATGTCAATTCAGTCAAGTTGGCTTATACTGCTGTTCAATTCTTCCATATCCTAATTTTGTCTACTTTTTCTATCCATTACACTTGTGGATTTGTCTTTCTCCTTTTAGCTCTACCAGTTTTTGCCTCATGAATTTGAAGATCTGTTATTAAGTGCATACATTTTTTAGGTCGGCTACATCTTCTTGGTGAATTGACCTTTTATCATTGTGTAATTTCCCTTTCTATTCCTAGTAATGTTCCTTGTTCATAAGTCTTTGATAATATTGTCACTAGTTTTTTTTTTTTTTTTTAGATTATTTCTTTGAGAGAGACGGTGGGGAGGAGCAGAGGGGGAGGGAAAGGGAAAAGAAGACTCCCCACTGATGAGGAGCCCAACACGGCTTGACACCATGACTTGAGCCAAAACCAAGAGTCTGATGCTTAACTGACTCAGCCACCCAGGCACTCCAACCACTAGTTTTCTTTTGATTGCTGTTTACATTGTATATCTTTTTTCATTCTTTTAACTTATATCTTCATACTTATACTTAAATATAAATATTTATATATATATATAGAGAGAGTTATAACAGCATATAGTTGGATATCATTTTTTTAAAAATGCAAACTTCTCTTTTAATTTGGTGTGTTTAGGCCATTTTTTTTACATTTCATGAAATTCGTGGTATAGTTGGATTTAGATCTACCATTTTAATATATTTTCTGTCCTCTGTTTTTATTCTTCTATTCCACCTTTCCTGCCTCTTTTGGATTATTTGAATATATTCATAATTTATCTATTCTTTCTTTAAATTGCAGTTTCAGTATACACACACTAGGAATTACTATGTATCTAACCCTTCAGTCTGTTTAGAGCTAATATTTTACCACTGCAAGTAAAGTATAGATGCCTCACAACTATATATATATCCCTTTATTCTTATAATCATATGTATTATTCCTAAACACACTGAGAACTTCTTTTGACAAAGTTATCATTTTTGCTTTCAAGTCATAGTATTTTATTATTATTTTTAAAGATTTCATTTATTTATTCAGAGAGAGAGAGAGAGAGAGAAAGAGAGAGAGAGAGAGAATGTGAATGGGGGAAGGCCAGAGGGAGAGGGCAGGAAAGAATCCCAAGCAGACTCCCTGCCGAGCATGGAGACTGACGTGGGCTCAATCCCACAATCACAAGATCATGACCTGAGCTGAAACCAAGAGTCCAATGCTCAACCAACAGCCTTCTAGGTGCCCCAACAGTCACAATATTTCAAAGAACTTAGAAAAATTGCCTTTTCTATTTACCCATATATTAAACATTGTTTTCCCTTCATTCTTACAGTTCTAAATTTCACTCTAGCATCATTTCCTTTAAACAAGTCTATAGACAGCAAATTTTTAGTTTTCCTTTATCTGAAAATGTCTGTATTTTGCCTCAATTCTTGAAGAAAATTTTCAGTAGATAGAAAATTGAGTTGATAATTCTTATTTTCCAGCACTTTAAAAATGCTGTTCACTTTCTTCTTGCCTCCAGAGTTTCTGATCAGAAGTCTGATCAACTGAATTGTTGCTCCACTATATATAATGTGTTTTTATCTTGGTGCTTTTAATATTTAATTGTTGGTTTTCAGCAGTTTGATTAGATTCTGACTGGATATGTGTTTGAGTTTATCCTGTTTTCTCGAGGTAAGCAGTTTATTTTTATGTTTTTGAGATTTTATTTATTTAACAGAGTGAGCAAGCACAAGCAGGGCGAGCGGCAGGGAGAGGGAGAAGCAGGCTTCCCGCTGAGTGGGGAGCCCAATGTGGGAGCCCAATGTGGAGCTCGATCCTAGGACCCTGGGATCATGACCTGAGCCAAAGGCAGATGCTTAACCTACTGACCCATCCAGGTGCCCTGCAGTTTATTTTTTTTTTTAAGATTTTAAGTAATTTCTAAACCCAACATGAGGCTTAAACTTACAAACTGCAAGATCAAGTCACACGCTTCACCGACTGAGCCAGCCAGGAACCCCTGAGTTAATTTAATTATGATGTGTCTGGGTGTGGTTTTGAGTTTATCTGGTTATCAATACAGATCAGTTCGGGTCATTGAGATTCTTTTTTTTTTTTTTTTTTTAAAGATTTTATTTATTTATTCATGAGAGACACAGAGAGGCAGAGACACAGGCAGAGGGAGAAGCAGGCTCTGTGCAGGGAGCCCGACATGGGACTCGATCCCGGGTCTCCAGGATCAGGCCCTGGATTGAAGGTGGCGCTAAACCACTGAGCCACCCGGGCTGCCCTCATTGAGATTCTTGAATCTGTACATTTATGCCTATCAAATTTGGGAATTTTAATCATTATTTTTTCAAATAATTTTTCTGTGCTATTTCTTTCTCCTCTTTTTTCTGGGATTAACATTGGTATGAATTCAGCTGGTTGATTCTGCATATCTCTTCCCAACTCCACATTCAGTGACATCATATTGATAGCCTGAAAATGGCTATGGTGGGAATATTTACATCTGGACATAGGAAAACATCACAAATCACGACTTTTTTTTTTTTTTTTGAGAGTCAGTTTACTACTCTCAATGACACAAATATTAGACCTTTTGATATTGGTTTTCAAGTTCCTGAGGCTCTGCTCATCTTTTGGGGTTGTTATTCTGTTCTCAATTGGACAAATTCTACTGATTTTTCTTCAACATCACTGACTCTTGTCATCTTCAGTCGGCTATTGAATCCATTTAGTAAATTATTAAAATTTCAGGTATCTTTTCAGTTCTAAACTTTCCATTTGGTTCTTTAAAAGACCTGAGCCGGGATGCCTGGGTGGCTCAGGGGTTGAGCATCTGCCTTGGGCTCAGGGCATGATCCTGGAGCCCCGGGATCGAGTCCCACGTCTGGCTCCCTGCATGGAGCCTGCTTCTCCCTCTGCCTGTGTCTCTGCCTCTGTGTGCGTGTGTCTCTCATGAATAAATTATAAAAAAATTAAAAAATAAATAAAAGACCTGAGCCGAATCAAGAGTTGGATGCTTCAACGACTGAACCACCCAGGTGCCCCCGCCCTCACCCTTGAGAACTTCTAAAGTTCATTTCATGTTTTCCTTTATCTCATGTTATAACAGCTGCCTTAAAGTCTCTCTGATGATTCTAATATCTGGGTCATCTTGGTATTGACACTTGTCCTCCTTGAGAACTGATCATGACTTCCTGGTTCTTTATATGTTGAGTAACTTTAGATTATAAGCAGGACACTTTTAATGTTAGACTCTAGGTCCTGTTAAACTATTCTGGGCGATGTTGATTTTTGCTGAATAACCAACCACGACAGGATCAGACAGCAAGTTCTGTTTCATCCTCTGCAGCTGTGGTTCCAATGTGAGCTCAGTTTACAAAGGCTTTGTTAGGCTACATGGGATCGACCTCACACATGCACTGCTCAGCAGCTAGGGTGCGTCATACTCAGCGCTTTAACCTGTAGTTCAGTTCTCCAAGACTTTGGCTGTGTGCTTTGGGTCTGGGTATGCGCAGCTCAAGGCTAAGTTTAGAGCTTGTGCCAATTACAAAAGTCCCTTTTCTAGCGCTCTTCTCTCTGGTATCCCCCCTTGCCACACAGGGCTCCTTTGCCCATCCTTTGGCCCTTATATAGGGGTTCTCTTGGAACGTTAGTTTTACCACCATCATTGTGCAGTTCCCAGAGCATAACCCACCCTCAGGACAAAGAGTAAACAGAGAAAAACGAGGATTACCCTCACATTCTTCAGACTGCAAGTCAAGTGCTCTCTTCCCACTTCTTCTCTCTACCATAAAAGACCAAAAAATAAAAATAAAAATAATCAGAAAATCCATTTCTTTTATCCAGAGAGTTTCCATCAGTTTTAGCTGTTGGCACTGCTTGTTACAGGAGCTCACCAGTGACATGTCAAGAGAGAAAAGAAAAGAAAACCCCTCCATATGCTCTACTTCCAGGAACTCATTTTTTCTGGTCTTTTGGAATTTTCTTTCATGGGTTTTTCCTCAGTTTCCTCTGAGGACCCTTTATGACAGCTCTCCTGGATGCCCTTTTCTGGCTTGGGGCCAAGAGAGAAAAGAGCGGGGGGCAGGTGTGAAAACTCACCCTTGTATGGATCTCTTCTCCAGGCTGGACTCTCCTCCCATTCCATCTGCTTTTGTCTATTTTTCACCGTCCTCAGGTAGTTGCCTTTTGCATTTTCCCCCAAATTTTTAGTTGTAAGTGGGAGAGAGGATTTGAGGGCTTACTCCATCTTGACTGCCTTAAGTCCAAAGCTGCATTATTTTTAAGAGACCCAAACTGGAAACAACCCAACCGTCCTTCAACATTAGAATGGACAAACTGACATATTTATACAATGGCATATAATATGGCAACGAGAATGAACTAGTGACATCGGCAACATGGGTGAATCTCAAGTCACTTTTGTTTAGTGCTTGAGTCTGACAGAAGCCCTATTTTTTGCCTTTAATTAAAATTAGGCAGAAGAAAACCATACGGGAGATGGTTCCATTTATATAAAGCCCCAAAATAGGCAAAACTAAATGTTAGAAGTCAGGATAGTTCCCCCAAGGTGAAGGAAGTGGTGATTGGTAGGTGGCATTAGGAGAGCTTTTGGGGTGCTAACAGTCGATTTCTTGCCCATGCATTACATATGTAGTAATTCTGAGCTGAACATTTTGTACTTTTCTGTATTTTGTGTACCAACTTCAAAAAACATTTGAAAAATGCACTCTTCCTTCTCAAGGGAATGGGCCGAATCTTAGCTTAGACTGACCTATGTACCAAGAGGATCGTATGGTAAGGACTGTGGTACCTCATGGGTCACATGATAAAGGATTCTGGGCTTTGAGGACAACTGAGCCAAGGGCTCAAATACTGTCAGAGCCTTCTGTCACTACAGATGTTTCCTCCAGGAAAATATAACCACGGACTTCAGTTATTTTATTTATTTATTCATGAGAGACACAGAGAGAGGCAGAGACACAGGCAGAGGGAGAAGCAGGCTCCATGCAGGGAGCCCCATGCGGGACTCGATCCCGGGTCTCCAGGATCAGGCCCTGGGCTGAAGGGGGCGCTAAACGGCTGAGCCACCCAGGAATCATATATGAAGTGCAGAGATTTGTGGTGCATCTATTGTTTTGTTTGCCCAAGACTCAGCCCACTTACTGGGGACCGCACCACTTTCATGGAAAATGGTCTTCCTCCCTCATTCCATCCATGTTCTCATAGGAGCTGCATGGCTTTTAATTAACCCTGATCACTTGACCACAGTCAATTAGCACAGAAATGGGTACCTGACTGTGTTGAGGAATCCTATTCCTAGAAGTTTTGTTCTCAGGACTAGAATCCTATTTTTGAATAGGCACGCTTGGGGTGGGGTGCAGAAATCTGTGTTTTAACGGCCAATCAGGTGACGCTGGATTGAGAACTCTAATCTAGATTATCTCAATTCTTTATTTGGTTGTGCCTATTATTTTTTAAAAGCTATTTTGTTTTAAAACGAATTGTATTCAATAAATACTCTCAATTCAGCTTGGTAGACTGTTGGCGGTGGGTGGGGGGTGGGGAGTTCGAGTGTCAATACAAGATACTATGTGAAGAACTATGATACTGGTTTGTTGAAGTTTTGGAACTAGTATTTGTATATTCTTTCTGGAACTCTTCCCCCAGCAGAATCCATCTAAATGATGGCAGTGACCTCAGAGTTAAGAAAAATTTACAGTGTCAACCACGAACATGATCCAAATTTCGTAAGACGAAAAAACAAAAGACAATATCCTCAAATTTAAGTGGCTGATTACCTGTGGAATTAAGTGCTTTTTCTTCTTTTATATTTCTCTGGTGTTCTACAGTAAGCATAATTTTTCATAAGAAAAACCAACATTATAAAGATGCAAGCAATATATATGACAGATTTTTTAGTATCAGCAAGAAATATCTGCAATCAGGAATGGAGAAATGTGGGTCAAGCTCTCAATATCAGTTAATGTACACCTCTGTTCAAAAGCAAACTCCTGTTGAAATATTTTCTCATCCTAAACAGAAGATTTTTTACTCTTCCATTTAGCATTTTATAAGCATGTCAGCACTTCAATATTTATTTCTGGATGGTGGGATTGCAGGACCTAAGGTGAAAAAAGTGGGATCATTTATATTTATTTTTTCAGTTTTTGAAGCAATGAGTCTCTATTACTTTCAAAATCAAATAAAGATTTTTGTGTTCTTTAAAAAGAGAAAATGCTAAGTTTAGCCAGTTTGGATAAAGAATTGGTTTAAAATTGGCATGCACTTAACAGTTTTAAACTGAGTTGTATTAAATAAAGTCCACAGTGAAATCTGTTCCATTTTCAGACTAGTAACCAGAGGACCACTTAGTCCACTCAGACTTATATTTAGGATCCTATATTTAGGATCATTAAAAATACATTAGGGGTTGCTAACTGTGGCCTCATGCTCATGTGAACATCCTGTTCACTACCTACCTCAAAGTTAGTTTCTCCATCATTTATTCTGCTTTTGTAACTCAAAGCTAAACTTTGATATAGCAAATATCTCACAAGAACCCTCATGTGGGTTTTTCCATTGTACTGGGTATGTAAGGAATTTAAGAAAATTTCTCATTTGTTGACTTACAAGAACACTGACATTTAATTTTAAACAGTTCTTAGGGACGTCTGGGTGGCTCAGCAGTTGAGCTTCTGTCTTTGACTCAGGGCGTGATGCTGGGATTCTGGGATGAGGCCCGCATCGGGCTCCCCGCAGGGACCCTGCTTCTCCCTCTGCCTAGGTCTCTGCCTCTCTGTGTCTCATGAATAAATATATAAAATCGTTTTAAAAAACCAAACAGTTCTTAGAAGTTTTTGGGTTGGCTTGAGGGAAAATTCAAACATGATATCATTTCTCTATGCTGTAATAATGAAACTAATTGTAATGTAAGGACAGTAAAAACTTCCAAAAGGAATGTCGGAACCAATTAAACAGTATAATTCTGGATTTTTTCCCATTTATCCATAAGAGAAAAATGCACATGATTAATTAAATATATTTGGTTTGACAATGTATTAATTTTCCCTTTTGGAAACTCTTACATAATGGCTTTTTGCTTGTTTTACATATGCTTTTTTTTTTTAATGCTTTTTAAAAGTAGGTATCAATTCACAGCAGGTGACAAGTTTCCATACCAATTTTGAGTAAACTATATACTCCAAATAATTCAAATATGAAATAACTAGGACAAGGAGAATACATCCATCCTGAAGATCAAGTTTGAAAGGGCAGTATGACTTGGGTGTGTGTGTTTAAAAAACTCAACTGAGTAATTTATTAAAACCAATTGTAGGCAACTTGGGGTGGGAAATCTTACCATATCCAGAAATTCATAAACACTTGAAAAAACAAATATAAATTTAATGATAAACATTATGGTCAGGCTGTTTTATTAAGGAGGCAACCACACATACAAGTTCAGCTATAGAAATGTTTGCAAATCAAACTTCATGTGATCTAAAAGGACCATGCGTAATGTCAAAAATGGATGTCTGTACATTCAATAAAAATTTAAACATACATAGTCTAGATCATCCTAGAGTTATACAAATGTCTGGGGACACATATGTATCTAATTTCCTTTCAAAAAAACTCTTTTATAAAAGTGATGTATTGAGATAATTTTAAAAAGTATCTGACAATTATGAATGGTCCCCAGTTTTACAAAATGTGATTTCCAGGGAATGAAAACTGAAAAAAGTCAACTCTTCAGAGAGTGTTTTATATTATACAAACAAGTTCTGTAGAAAAATGATCCAGCAAATGCTTGAGTTAAGAATATTTATATTTTTTCCAATTTTTTACACTTTTATTAACACACTTACAAAAAAATAACATTCAAACACTGAGAAAATTAAATAACTTTGGAAGCAGAGCTCAAAGCTTTCTGCTTACATATAAGTGACAATTCTGGGCTGTTGGCACAGAAAAATAATCAACATTCATAAAACCCTTACTACTATATATCAAACATAAGTTAAAATCATAGGCACTAGTTTATCAAATCCACATTTCGTCTGTAAGACTAACCACAGTGAATCCTTAGATTTTCCCAAACAGAAAAATTGGCAATACACAAAGGCTTTCTAGTAAAAAGGCAATTTTTCTCTTTAGGAACCTAAAAGCCAATAGTCTGTGGTAGTACAACAGCAGGTAAAATAATGCTTTACCCAACTCAGATCCAAGTATGTTTTTAACAAGTGATGAAGTATTTTAATTAAAAAAAAAATACTTTTTTTTTCTGATGCAGCCATTTAAAAACAAAGTTAAATAACCTGAATACTCCGTCTGAAACAGAAAATCTAACTTAATATAATGGGTGTTTCAAATAGAGTTAAAAATTCCTTGTAATTATTAGATTGCAGCATATTTTTCTATTGCAATGTTGCATTGAAACGGAGACCTATTTTTGTTTTGTGTATATATGGTTTTCAAAAGAGACAGTGGCTAGTTCTTTTAGATTTTTACATGAGATACCCCCCACCTGAAGCAGATGCTTTCTTTATCTTCCTCTGAAAAGCAACATGTTCATCATCATGTGGAATTCTGGTGCCACCCCTTCCCTGACCCACACCCATCACCCTCAAATTCAAGGATAAAATTTCTTCCTTGCATTATACATCAAAATACACTAGCACTGGCAGTTTAAATCTCCAGCTGCGTGTGCTAACTGAATGACTCCCTACTGATCAAGCTGATAAAAAATACCACGGTGTCATAGCAGAATGTGGGTCGTGGCTTCAAAGATTGTGTCATTCTCTCAACCTATCAATGCTATCCTGAATATTAAGTCTCTCAGTTTCTTTTGCCAACTTACAGAATGTCTTTGACTAAAAGGAAATGAACTTATGTTCAAATCTCTACAATCCTTTAGGGTAACCTGATTGCCAATATTTCAGAGCCATTCAAATAAAATATTTTAAAACAGACCTCACCATGAAAAATGAGAAGCCTGCTGAAGAAAGTTTTAGTCTGGTAATTGTCTAATAAAACCGAAATAAGTGATTTCCAGGATATACTTAAGGGCCACTGGAGAGCAAGCATTTAACAGGTTAGAGTCAAATGTAGTGGGTTTCACTTGTTACCAAAAATGTAAAAATTAATGTAAGGCAGAATCCAAAGTCAAAAGGGACAGTATTTCCAAAGGAGGTTTTCTACAGTTACCTAGGTTAGAGCGGATCAACGTAAGTAGGATTCAGCAGGCTATAGCTTCCTACCACCTAACAGACCATTGCGTCAATTAACAGTAACAATACAACTGTCATTACCAGAGATTTTATAAGTTAAGTGCATAGATTTCCCCCCTCTCTCTCATGGCATGGTTTTGTTCCAGGTTGTAAGCACTGAGGCGGTGTTGTTCATATCAAGAAGAAAGACACTTACTACTTGCTCTTTCCTATCATGGAAACCTGCTAATAAAACACGATCTCTTAGTTCTGTAACAGATATAATAGCATGTGAAGAAGTTGGCTTCAACAGCAAAGGCTATCTTTCCTGAGCCAGGAGCTATAAAGTTTAGAAAGATTGTACAACTGATAGTAAGCCCTTTTGGCAATCAACACAAACACACAGAAGTCCGATGTGTCAATGCAACATGGTGGATGCACGGTGTAACATTATCTGGTGGTGGTGATATATGAGCTACATCCAAAACTCAAGATTAAACAAAATGACAATTTTTCGGTTGAATCTGCAAAAATAATTTGTAGAATGCTCACAAATTTAGGTATTATGTTTGAAATCTCTAGCCTAGATTTCTTCCCACCCCCATGCTCCCCTCCATCTCAATCTAGTTTCTTGGAGTACTAGTGAAACACTAGTGAAACGTTTTAGATAATTAGTCAGAATATTAGTTCTCATTAACACAAATATTTATTGATACTATTTATACAGTAAATTAGGTTGAATGTGAAGTTTTGGATAGCTTGAATTCACCATTTTCTTGTGCACAAAGGTATTCTCTCATTTACAAATGGGCATTTCTCTTTGGCATCCGTTAGTTTTTTGCCCAGATATTGGCCTCTGTCAAATATTAAAAAAATCAACTTAGTTTCTATTAAACAAAACTAAATGTGATTCCATGAAGAGTGATTGTATGATTACCAAACACATCTGATGTTAAATGTCATTAAAGTGCTGCTTGATCATCTCTGTCAGTTTGTGCTAATTAAGACAGAGAGGGCTGGGATTTATAAATCCCAAGAGTCTTATCTGAACAGTCTGCATATAAAAGTTGTCTTTTAGCCTGGTGAAGGGGTATCCAAGAAGCTGTGGATCTCTGCATTCTCATCTTTGCTGGTCAGTAACAGCCATCTTTCCAACTGTCATCTTTCATGCTACCATAGGTTTTAGGAGCTGGCAAGGATCTGAAAAAAGCAATTTTATACAGTGATTTGCAAGGTTTTATGAAGTGTTACCATACAATTTCCCACATATATTAATTACTTTGCAGTGGCATCCCGATCCAATGAAGGCTGTTCCAGGGGACTACTAAGGTCAAAACTCTAAACAGCCTATTAGCACAATTTTCCCCACACTTGGCATTTCCACAACCTTCAAGTTTTACTGGGCATCAGGTGACTTCACTAACAGCTTTTTTGTTAACACAGCTACTATAGTAAAAGAAAGGAAATGAGGGCAGCTCAGGTGGCTCAGCGATTTAGCGCCACCTTCAGCCCAGGGCCTGATCCTGGAGACCCGGGATTGAATCCCACGTCAGGCTCCCTGCATGGAG
Source organism: Canis lupus baileyi (assembly GCF_048164855.1). Lineage (NCBI taxonomy): Eukaryota > Metazoa > Chordata > Mammalia > Carnivora > Canidae > Canis > Canis lupus. The sequence continues at coordinate 46,375,977 of NC_132851.1, read as the reverse complement.
CCTGCTTCTCCCTCTGCCCGTGTCTCTGCCTCTCTCTCTCTCTCCTCTCTGTGTTCCTCATGAATAAATAAATAAAAAGTCTTAAGAAAAAAAAAAAGAAAGGAAAAGACTGTCTCGTCTCTTCCAACAGCACAGATCACCAACCTTTTATATTTTTTATCACCGACCTTTTAATTACTTAATTTGAGGGGGGCAGAATTATGAACGTAAGAGTAGACAGTGTCACCATCACTAGAAAGGTAAAATGGCATAGGGCTTATGTGGACTTTTAAGTCAGGCATACTTAGAACTGAAGCCTTATTAGTTGTCTAGTCTCAGACAATTTACTTAACCTCATTAAATTTCAATATTCTTCTCTGAAAAAGAGAGATAATAAGGATTTAATGTTTATGTTATTGTAATGTTTAATGTTAATGTAAAAATTCAATAAGATACGTATCAGTTATTCAGCAGAGGTCACAGCAAAAGGCTGTTGTATATTACTACTGAATTCAGAACTGTAATATATTTATCTTACAATGAAAGATTTGGGTAACTCAGTTTAAATGTTTACAAGAAGAAAGCCATTTTTTCCCATACAAATAAATATTTAAAGTTTGATTATTTTACTGATGGTGGTTCACATCCTGAAAGGCAGATACTAAGTTTACTGATGGTGGTTCACATCCTGAAAGGCAGATACTACGATTACACAGACGCATGGTTCCCAACCTGGCTGGCCTCAGAATCACCTGAAGATTCAACAAACAACAAAAAAATTATCCACAGATTTTGGCCTTCATATTAGCTAGATCTGTTTCCTGGGGGGTGAAATTTAGGCCTCTACATTTATATAAATTCTACAGAAGATTCTGTGTTATATCAAAGTCTGAAAACCACCCTCTTAGATAATACTCAGATTTGATAACTAGAAGTTTTATCTTAAATCTCACTCTAAGTTCTAATAAGCTTATCTTTATTGAATAACATTTTCAAAATGAACAAATATCACAACCAAATTGAGTCGTTTTAACAATTTTTTCTAGGGATTCTTGCAGATGCCTGATGACATTAGGTACCCAGGCGAATTTTAGTTGAACAAAGTGGTATGATACCCTAGTGTCTTAAGTGACGATTTCTTTAAAACAACAAAGTAATGTTTTATTCCAGTTCTACTAAGACTCTAATGGGAACCCATTAGGACTCTCTGGGTTTGCTACCACATGCAGTGATGAACATAATTCCAACCTACTCACTTTCCTATGCTCAAGACTGTTGAAAGAGAACATGTGCCACTTACCTGCGAACAGGCTGTGCAAGTTTGCTGCGAGGCACTGGTATACCCCCAGCAGAAGGGGCACTGGGTCTGGGCAAGCCACTTCTCATCGCGGTTGTCCCTGCAGGTCTGGTCAGAGTAGTGCTGTTGATATTGTTGGGAGGGTTTGCTGGGACTGTGTTCTGAACCAGGGGAGGCCCAGGTGAGGAGGTGGTCTGTGTGAGCTGTGTTGTTTCTTGGCTACCAGAAGAACCAGAGCCATGGTTACTAAATGCTTTTACTGGTTGCCGGAGAGCCAAAGGAGATGGTGCTGCAGGGGAGCGGAATTTGCCTGGAGAAGGTACTGCAGAATGGCAAAGAAAAATCAATGTTTTTAGTATGAACCAAGTGTAGGTGAAACCAATGCTTTGTATTACACTTGATGACTAGGCTACCAGTACATCTGTATTCATGAAAACTCACTCTACAGAAATGCAAGGAATAAAGAGTATTTCTGGGCTAACAAAACAAGATAACTGGTAAGTATTAAATAACCAAATCTTTATTCAGAGGACTGCAACTATCTTTCACAAAATGTGTCTAGGAACCCACAACACTAGAAAAGGCATTGTAGGATTGTACTTCGCTGTAGCAACTAACCTGGCCCATACTGTAGAAATGAAAAAATGGTTGACTACCACATGGTTGATTAGAATTTGAAACATAATCTCTTCAAAAAAAAAAAATACACGTAAACAGTATCAAGTATCTGGTCACTATACCTCTCAAAATCCTGTATCACTTACAGTAACTTAAGACTTGTAAATAAAACATTAAAAACAAAACAAAACAGCTTCTATTGTTGTACTTCACCAAGCAGAGAAGTTATAAATCTAAGGGCATATCAAGATATGTACAGAATAAAGATGGTACATTCTTCTGGAATGGCAATTCTGTAAGTTAAAATTTTAACTTTTAAATTAAATACTGATATATGAAAGGATAAAATATAAAATTTGCATCAATTTTTAAGTCAAAAATAGGACTTCAAATAAATTTTATTCTTGCAATTGTCCCTTAATGTTTGTTATAAGTTCAGATCTCCTAGGGGACAAATTCATCATTCCCTGTTTATTCGGTTTAGCTAGTCAACTCTAAAAGGGCATCAATTTTACTTTTTTCAAGTGTTTTTGGATGGCTACACACACACACAATGTAAATTAAAAAATGTACTTTGACTTGCTTATTGAACAAATAATTTGAGAAGTGAAGAAAATGGAGAGGGGGAAGATGAAAGGGAGGACTGACGAGACTGAGACTCAGGTCACTCTATTCTCTCTCACCCTCCTCCATTAGTTTGAGGAGGATATGACTGAAGGGAAAGCCTTGGTTCTAAGACTACAGAAATAGATTATTCTACACAATTCTATCTTCCTCACTTCTACTAATCTGTCTAAATGGTGTGGGTAACGGTAAGGTCTGACCCAGTAGCTAGTAGGAAAGGAAAGAATGGATGAATCTGGTCACTATTTTCTTCTGCTCTCTGAAAGAAGAGAGGATAAATTTCAGCTTCAAAACTCCCCAATAGGCAAAATTCCTCTCACCTTCCTTTTGATAAGATTTTTTATACATAGCCCCCTTTCTTTCCCCAATGACCTTTCTTGCCTCCTGTTTAAGTCCCAAATGTCAGCTTTTCTGTGCTTAAGGTATATTAAGCCTCAGTACTTGATGGGCTCAAATGATCTCTGCTTGGATCCAAAACTCTAGAGCCATGATTCTTATAATTGATTATGCATCAGAATCCCAAGGAGCTTTTTAAAAAAGAATACAGAAACCCAGGCACCACCTCCACAAAGTCTAGTCTAGAATGCAACTCAGCTATTTATATTAAAGCCATCACAGGAACTTTAAGCCATGATGGCAAAACTGGGAAGGAGTTACCTTCCTGCTGTAAACACCTATGCAACTGGACAAAATATACAAAAGTTTTCGAATACTGGACAACAGGCAGTTACAGAACTCTAATTCCCTAGAAAAGGAACGTAAATGTGGTAAGCCCTGTGAGCACACTGGCTTTTTGGGAGGGAAGGAGATGCTTTTTGGAATACAGAACAAGAAGGAAGATCCTGAGCAGATCATAGTTATCTTGCTGAGCTGAGAAGACAACAGTTGGAATTTGAGGAGCAGAGTATCTTAGAAGAGGGAGCTGCTCCAGATGACCTTTATAACTCAGCTGAAGTGTCTGCTTGAATCTTTGGCTAAATATTGTGCTATATATATATATACCAAGTGAAGCTCCATGAGACTGACCAGAGGAAGACTGAGACATTATAAACAAAGCTCACTAAAAAGCATTTGAGTTTCAACCAGTTAAAGAATCCTTGCTGAATATCCAGGGCAATCAGGAGACACTCCAAAAGGAATAACTGAGTCCTAGAATAAAGCTACTCAAAATCTATTCTAATAAAACTTAAAATAAGCCTCTAAAGCAGAGGTTACCAAACCATCACTCATAGGCAAGTTAACTGTTTTTGTAAATAAAATTTTGTCAGAACATGGTATTCATATATTGTCTATGGCAGTTTTCCAGCTACAAGAGAAGAGGGGAGTAGTTTTAACACAGACCATATGACCCACAGTCCTAAAATATTAACTACCCGGCCCTTTAAGAAAATGTTTGTTGATCCCTGCTATCATGGACCAAACTGACCCACAAATAAATGCTTGCCACAATAAGGCTCAACACTATTTATTTATTCAGAAAGGGTGCACATGCATGTGTGTGAGTCAGAGGGAGGGAGAGAATCTTAAGCAGTCTCTACGCCTCAGTGTGGAGCCTAATGCAAAGCTCAATCAGCCCTGAGATCATGACCTGAGCTGAAATCAAGAGTTGGATGCTTAACCAACTGAGCCACCCGGGTGCTCCAAAGCCCAAAATTATTTAAAAGAAAATAACAATATCCAGCACAGAAAATACAACTTCACAACAATGTCTACTATCCAATAAAAGAACAATAGACACATAAAGAAATAGAAAGGGGCACCTGGATGGCTCAGCGGTTGAGTATCTATCTGCCTTTGACTCAGGTCATGATCCCAGGGTCCTGGGATTGAGTCCCACACTGGGCTCCCTGCAGGGAGCCTGCTTCTTCTCCCTGTGCCTGTGTCTCTGCCTGTCTCTGTGTATCTCATGAATAAATAAATAAAATCTTAAAAGAAAAAGAAATATGATAACCAAAACCAGGATAAAAATTAGTCAACACAGACAAGTCATAAGGCTGACTGAATTAGCAGGTAAAGACTTTGAAAATAACTATATATAATATACATAGTAGCCCAAACCAAGAGTAATATATATATTTCTAAGGATATAAAGAAAAGTGTAAAGAGAAATAAAGATTTTTAGAAGAATTGGGCAAAACTTTTAAAGATGAAAAATATATCCAAAATGCTAAGTTTACTTGATGGAAATTAATAGCAATTTAGATGCTACAGAAGAAGCACCTGAAGATACAACATAATTACTTAAATAAAAGCATACAGAAAATAAAAAAACTAAAAAAAAACCAAAAAAAAAACTTTAGTAACCTAGGTTGAGATCATACAGTCTAATATATGCAATCAGGGTCCCAGATGGAGTAGGGGTATGAGAGGGACAGAAAATATTTGAAGAGTGGTTGAAAATCTTCCAAATTTGGTAAAAACTATAATCTTACATATTTAAATAGTTCAAAAAACCCCAAGCACAAGTTAACACAGAGAACACCGTATTAAGGAACACTGTTGCCAAGTTCCTAAGATGAATAATAAATTTTAAAATCTTAAAGGACCTTTTCTTTTTAAACAGAGGAACCAAGATAAAGTATCATGGACTTCTCAAAAGAAATGGGGTAAACCAAAAGACAACAGAGTAACATTGTTAAAGTGCTTAAAAGCCTGTTTTAAAGTTCTACATTCAAAAAATAAAGTTCTACATCCAGAAAAATTATCTTAAGTTTTTATTTCCAATTTCTGTTAACACACTGTATTAGTTTCAGGTGTATAATATAGTGGTTCAACACTTCCATACATCACCCTGTGGTCATCACAAGTGCACTCCTTAATCTTCATTCAACCCATTCCTCCACCTACCTCCCCTCTGGTATCATTGGTTTATTCTCTATAATTAAGAGTCTATTTCTTGGTTTGTCTCTCTTTTTTTGCCCCTATGTTCATTTGGTTTGTTTCTTAAATTCTACATATGAGTGAAATAATATGGTATTTGTCTTTCTCGGACTTATTTCGCTTAGCATAATACTCTCTAGCTCCATCTACGATGTTGCATATGGGAAGATTTCATTCCTTTTTATGGCTAATATTCTACTGTAAATATACATACATCTTCTTTATCCATTCATCAGTCAATGGACACTGGGGCTGTTTCCATAATTTGGCTATTGTAGATAATGCTGTTATAAACACTGGAGAGCATATATTCAAAATTTCTTTTCAAAACAAAAGTTGAGGGGCACCTGGGTGGCTCAGTCAGTTAAGTATCTGCCTTCGGCTCAGCTCATGATCCCAGAGTCCTGGGATTGAGCCCCCATCAGGCTCTCTGTTCAGCGGGGAGCCTGCTTCTCCCTCTCCCTCTGCCTGTTGTTCTGCCGACTTGTGTTCTGTCAAATAAATAAATAAAATCTTATAAAAAAAAAAAAACCCAAACCCTAAAGTCAAAATATAGACTTTTAAAGACAAACAAAAGCTGAGAAAAGGGATTGCCAGCAGTCTTTCACTAAAAGAAATGTTAAAGGAAGTTCTTCAGCACAAGGAAAATGATACCAAATGCTATCTGTATAAACCAATAGTGCCAGGAATGGTAAATATATTAGGAAATATAAAGATCATTAAAAAATAACAGTTTTAAATCATTTTAAAGTTTCACTGAAAGATAAGTTTAAAATAAAAATAAAAACACACTCTGGTGGCACCTGGGTGATAATATGGTTAAGCATCTGCCTTCAGCTCAGGTCGTGATCCTGGTCTCCCGGGATTGAGTCCCACATTGGGCTCCGTGCTCCACAGGGAGCCTACTTCTTCCTCTGCCTAGGTCTCTGCCTCTCTCTGTGTCTCTCATGAATAAATAAATAAAATTAAAAGAAAATACTCTGGGATTTAATACCTATGTAGAATTAAAATAAATGACAAGTGGCACAAGGAATGGAAGTATACTGTTATGTGGTTCTTATATGATAATGAAGTGGCCTATTGAGAATAAACTAATAAGCTAAATTTGCAAAAAAAAAAAGTGATATATGAAAAATAAGCCAACAATAAAAATAAAATGTAATGTTAAAAGGTACTCAGCTATTCCAGAATAATAAAAGAGGAGGGAATAAAGGAACAAAGATCTGAAAGGACAGAGAGAAAACAAACTGAAAGATGGTAGGTAGATTTTAAGCCAACCATATTGATAACTGCATTAACTCTGAATAGTAATCACTAAAATGAAAAGGTAATGATTGTTGGTACCCACAGAAAAGCCAGAGCAACATGCCATCTAAAAGAAACATTTTAGAGAGGACTTTCCAAGATGGTGGAGGAGGAGGAGACCTCAGCTTCATCAGGTCCCAGGAATTTAGTCAGATAGCTATCAAATCATTCTGAACACCTGTAAACTCAACTGGTGATCTAAGAATTGCTGCAATTCTACAAATAGAAAAGTGACCACTTTCTGCAAGAATGACAGGATGGAAAAACTCACCTCAAAAAAGAGAACTAGAGGGATACCTGGGTGGCTCAGCAGTTGGGTGTCTGCCTTTGGTTCAGGGTGTGATCCCAGGATCCAGAATCGAGTTCCACATCCGGCTCCCTGCAGGGAGCCTACTGCTCCCTCTGCCTGTGTCTCTGCCTCTCTCTCTCATGAATAAATAAAATCTTAGAGAGAGGGAGAGAGAGGGAGGGAGGGAGGGAGGGAGGGAGGGAGAGAGAGAGAGAGAGAGAGAGAGAGAGAGAGAGAGAGAGATCTAGAGGCATATTAACTGCCAGAAACCTAATCAGTATGGATGTATGTAAGGTAACAGAACTAGAGTTCAGAATAATGATTAAAAGATACTATGTGCGCTTGACAAAAAAGCATAGAAAATACTAGAGAATCCCTTTCTGGAGAAATAACTAAAATCTAATCAAGTTGAAATTTAAAAAGGCTACTAATGATATGCAATCTAAAATGGAGGCTCTAACTGCTAGGATAAATGAGGCAAAAGAGAATTATTGATATAGAAGACAAAATGATAGAGAATAAACAAACTGAGAAAAAGAGATAAACAACTATAAGATCACAAGGGGAGGATTCGAGAGATAAGTGGTAACATAAAACCAAACAATATTAGAATAATTGGGATCCCAGAAGAAAAGGAAAGAGAGAGAGAGAGAGAGGAGCAGAAGGCATACTGGAGCAAATTATAGGTGAAAACTTCCCTAATCTGGGGAAAGAAACAGGCATTTGAGTCTAGGAGGCACAGAGAATCCCCCGCAAAGTCAATAAAAATAGGTCAATACCTCAACATATACTAGTGTAGCTTGTAAATCTCAGAGACAAAGAAAATGCTGAGAGCAGCTTGGAACAAGAGGTCTGTAATGTAAAAGCATAGAAACATTAGACTGGCAGCAGACCTATCCACAAAGACCTGGCAGGCCAGAAAGGACTGGCATATATTCAGGATACTAAATGAGAAAAATATGCAGCCAAGAATACTTTATCCAGTAAGGCTGTCATTCAAATTAGAAGAAGAGATAAAAAGCTTCCAGGACAAACAGAAACTAAAAAAATTTAGGATCACTAAGCCAGACCTGCAAGAAAGGGGATCCTTTAAGCAAAGAGAGAGCTCAAAAGTAACATAGGCCAGAAAGGAACAGAGACAATATACAGAAACAGTGACTTTACAGGTAATACAATGGCATTAAATTAATATCTTTCAATAGTTGCTTTGAATGTAAATGGGCCAAATGCCCCATCAAAAGACACAGGGTATCAGATTGGATAAAAAAGCAAGACCCATCAATATGTTGTCTGCAAGAGACTCATTTTAGACACAAGGACACTTCCAGATTCAAAGAAGGAGGTGGAAAACCATTTTATCACCAATGGACATCAAAAGAAAGCTGGGGTGGCAATCCTTGTATCAGACTGTAAACCAAACACTAATAAAACATGAAAAAAGACACTATATCATAAAAAGGGTCTATCCAACAAGAAGATCTAACAATTATAAATATTTATACTCCTAACATGGGATAAATTATATAAACCAATTATATAAGCCAATTAATAACAAAATTAAAGAAACTTATTGATAATAATAGAGAGGGGGACTTTAACACCCCACTCACTGCAATGGACAGATAATCTAAGCAGAAGATAATAAGGAAACAAGAGCTCTGAATGACAGACTGGACCAAATGGGTTTCACATATATATTCAGAGCTATTCCACCCGAAATCAACAGCATACACATTCTTCTTGAGTGCACATGGAACATTTTCCAGAACTGATCACATACTGGTTCACAAATCAGGTCTCAACCGGTACCAAAAGACTGAGATCATTCCCAGCATATTTTCAGACCACCGTGCTTTGAAACTTGAACTCAATCACAAAAGGAAATTTGGGAAGAACTCAGATACATGGAGGTTAAAGAGCATCCCACTGAAGAATGAATAGATTGATGAGGAAATTAAAGAAGAATTTAAAACATTCACGGAAACAAATGAAAATGAAAATACAACTGTTCAAAACTTTGGAATGCAGCAAAGGCAGTCCTAAGAGGGAAGTATATAGCAATATAAACCTTTCTCAAAAAACAAGATCTCAAATACACAACCTAACCGCAACACCTAAAGGAGCTAGAGAAAGAACAGCAATGAAAGCCTACACCCAGCAGGAAAAGAGAATTAATAAAGATTAGAGCAGAAATCAATGAAATAGAAACCAAAAGAACAGCAGAATAGATGAACGAAACAAGGAGCTGGTTCTTTGAAAGAATTAATAAGATGGAGAAGCCCCTGGCTAGGCTTATCTAAAAGAAGAGAAAGGACCCAAATAAATAAGATCATGAATGAAAGAGGAGCACAACCAACACCAAAGAAATACAAACAATTATAAGAACATATTATAAGAAACTATAAGCCAACAAATTAGGCAACTGGAAGAAACGGATACATTCCTGGAGACGTATAAACTACCAAAACTGAAACAGGAAGAAATAGAAAACCTGAACAGACCCATAACCAGCAAGGAAATTGAAGCAGTAATCAAATATCTCCCAACCAAAGAGTTCAAGGCCCAATAACCTTCCAGGGGATTTCCACCATACATTTAAAGAATTCATACCTATTCTTCTGAAGCTGTTTCAAAAAACAGAAATGGAAGGAACATTTCCAAACACTTTCCATGAGGCCAGCATTACCTTGATCCCCAAACCAGACAAAGACCCCACCAAAAAGGAGAATTTCAGACCAGTGTCCCTGATGAACTTGGATGCAAAAATTCTCACCAACATACTAGCTAATACAGGGGTTCCTGGGTGGCTCAAGTAGGTTAACTGGTGCCTTTGGCTGGGGTCATGATCTCAGGGTCTTGGGACTGAGCCCTGAGTCATGCTCTCTGCTCAGTGGAGAGCCTGCTTCTCCCTCTGCCCCACCCCCTGCTTGTGCGCTCTCTCAGGTAAGCAAATAAAATCATAAATAAATAGATAGATAAATGCTAGCCAATATGATCCTACAGTACATTAAAAGGATTAATGCACCAAGACCAAGTGGGATTTATTCCTGGGCTGCAAGGATGGTTTAACATCCATCCATCAATCAATCAATGGGATACACTGCATTAATAAAAGAAAGGACAAGAACCATATGATCCTCTCAACAGATGCAGAAAAAGCATTTGACAAAGTACAGCATTTTTTCTGAGTTAAAATTCCTCAAAGTGTAGGAACAGGAAATATATACCTCAATATCACAAAAGCCATATTGACAAAGCCCACAGCAAACATCATTCTCAATAGGGAAAATATTGAGAGCTTTTCCCCTAAGGCCAGGAACATGATAGGCATATCACTCTTACCACCATTGTTCATCATAGTACTGGAAGTCCTAGCCTCAGTAATCAGACAAGAAGAAGAAATAAGAAGGCATCCAAATTGGCAAAGATGACGACTAACTCTCACTCTTTGCAGATGACATGATACTCGGTGTGGAAAACCCAAAAGACTCCATCCTAAAATTGATAAAACTCATACAGGAATTCAACAAAGTGGCAGGATAGAAAAGTCAATGCACAGAAATCAGTTGTGTTTCTATACACTAACAAGGAGACTGAAGAAAGACAAACCAAGGAATCGATCCAATTTACAATATCACCAAAAACCATAAAACACAAAGAAATGGATAAACATTCCACGCTCATGGATTGGAAGAAAAAATATTGATAAAATGTCTATGCTACCAAGAGCAATCTATACATTCAGGGCAATTCCTATCAAAATACCATGGACTTTTTTCATAGACCTGAACAAAAAATCCTAAAATTTGTATGGAACCAGAAAAGACACCAAGTAGCCAAAGGAATGTTGAAAAAGAAAACCAAAGCTGGTGGCATCACAATCCCGGATTTCAAGTTGCATTACAAAGCTGTAATCATCAAGACAGTATGGTACTGGCATGAAAACAGACATACAGATTAATGGAACAGAATAGAGAACCCAGAAATGGATCTTAGCAGGAAAGAGTATCCAATAGAAAATAGTCTCTTCAACAAATGGTGTTGGGAAAATTGGACAGCCACAGAAGAATGAAACTAGTCCATTTTCTTACACTATACACAAAAATAGACTCAAAATGGATGAAAAACCTAAATATGAGACAGATATCCATCAAAATCCTACAGGGGAAGACAGGTAGCAACCTGTGTGATGTTGGCCAGAGCAACTTCTTGTCTAAGAAGTAAGGTAAGAGAAACAAAAGTAAAAATGAACTACTGGGACTTCATAAAGATAAAAGCTTTTGCACAGCAAAGGAAATAGTTGACAAAACCAAAAGACAACCAAGAGAATGGGAGAAGATATTTGCAAATGTCTTATCAGATAAAGGGATAGGACCCAAAAATCTATAAAGACCTTATCAAACTCAACACCCAAAGAATAATCCAATCAAGAAATGGGGAGAAGACATGAAAAGACATTTCTCTAAAGATGACATACACATGGCCAACAGACACATGAAAAAAATGCTTAACATCACTTGGCATCAGGGAAATACAAATCAAAAACCACAATGAGATACCACCTCACATCACACAGAATAGCTAAAATTAACAAGTCAGGAAATGCCAGATGTTGGCCAAGGATGCAGAGAATGGGGAGCCCCCTTACACTGTTGGTGGGAATGCAAGCTGGTATAGCCACTCTGGAAAACAGCACGGAGGTTCCTCAAAAAGTTGAAAATAGAGCTACCCTATGACCCAGCAACTGCACTAGTAGGTATTTACCTCAAAGATACAAATGTAGTGATCCAAAGGGGCACCTGCACCCTAATGTTTATGGAAGCAGTATCCACAATAGCCAAAGTATGGAAAGAGCCCAGATGTCCATCAACAGATGAATGGATAAAGAAGATATGGTATTAAAAAAAAAGAAGATATGCCATATATATAGAATGAAATACTACTTAGCCATCAAAAACAGAATTCTTGCCATTTGCAATGATGTGGATGGAACTAGAGGGTATTATGCTAAGTGAAATAAGTCAACAGAGAAAGACAATTATCATATAAGATCTTACGTGTGGAATTTAAGAAACAAAACAGAGGATCATAAAGGAAGGGAGGGGAAAATAAAATGACAAAATCAGAGAGGGAGACAATCCAAAGAGAATCTTAATCACAGGAAACAAACTGAGGGTTGCTGGAGGGGAGGGGGGTGGGAGGATAGGGTAACTGGGTGGTGGACATTAAGGAAGTTATGTGATATAATGAGCACTGGGTGTTATATGAGACTGAAGAATCACTGAACTCTACCTCTGAAACTAATAATATATGTTAATTGAATTTAAATAAAAAATAAATAAAAACACATTTTAGTCAGAAAAACACAGGTTTAAAATAAAAGGACAGAAAAAGATACAACATACAAAACCAATCATGAAAAAGCTGAAATGTCTATAAAATCAGAAAAAATTATTACGAGATAAGAGTTCATATGTTAAAGCAGCCAATTCAGAAAAGAATGTAAGAATTCCAACTGTGTGTATCCAAAAACAGATGTACAAAACACATGAAACAAACTGACATAACTGAAAGCCGAGGGGAAACAAGTCTACAATTAGATATTTCAACACTATTCCTTCTCCGTAACTGATAAAATAGATAGAAAATCAGAAAGGACAGAGACACACACCACCATCAGATTGGCTGGACATTTACAGAACACTCCACTCAACTGATCACAGTTCAAACTTTCATCAGAAGGTGAGTGAGTAAACAAACTGTGGTGTATCCAGACAATAAAGTATTACTCAGCAATAAAAGTAAACTGATGATATAATAAGGATGACTCTAAAAATTATGCTCAGTGAATTAAATGCCAGACATGAAAGAGCACATATTGAAAGACTCCATTTATATAAAATTCCAGAAAAGGCAACTCTATGGTAACAGAAAGCAGGTCACATATTTGCTTGAGGTTGAAAGACAGACTAGGAAGGAGTACTTTTGGGGATGATGGATATGTTCTATGACTTTACTATACTGGTGATTACATGAACGTGTGTGTGTGTTTAAAGATTTATTTATGTTAGAGAGACAGAGAGAGAGTGAACACAGCAGTGAGAGGCAGAGGCAGAGAAAAACTCCAAGCAGACACCAAGTTGAGTGCAGAGCCTGATGGGAGGTTGGATCTCAAGACTCTGAGATCACAACCCGAGCCAAAAGCAAGAGTTGGTCACCCAACCAACTGTGCTACCCAGGTGCATCATGAGTGTGAATTTTTGCTGAAATTCAAACTCTGTGTTTAAAATTCCAATTGAATACAGTTGATGTTAAAACAAAACAAAACAAAACAAAACCTCCATAAGTGACTCTATAGTAGAGCCAAGGCAGAGAATAATGGCTCTCAACTCAATCATATCCTGGTCCTCAACAATTGTTAGTCTCCTCTGGTAGAAAACTGAAGATATCCACAGGCCCTGAGTACTACTGAATTGCAAATTCCATGATCTTCACAGATTTTTTTTTTTTACCTTACATAATCTGTATTCCCTTTTCTATAGATGTCTACAAATATATCTTCACAACTCCATTCACTACACCCAGCCTTTGTCTCCCTTGCCAGACTAGTCTCTACCCAAGTTGTTTCAGTGGCTTCCTGGAGGCTTCCTGGTTAATCAAGGGTCCATGGCACTAATCTAGCCTCTTCATGAGGGTGGGGTCTGGACCTCCTCCTTCTAGTACTAACTCCAAAAAAAGGCCATCTTCAGTCCTAGCTTTTTCCATATTTGGTAGTCTTTCCTTTTGTTTTGGTAGGAACACAGGTTTCACACAGGAGCAAGAACAGTAAAGTTCAGAGGATCATAAGCTTCAAAGAGTATTCTGGAAAAGTCTAGGGAGTTGGGGGAAAATGGCAATGAGGTCAGATTAAGAGATCCACTAAGACACTGTAAATGACAATCTGTTAGATGAGGGATGACCGAAGAATCCTAGGCTCCTATCTATCTATCTATCTATCTATCTATCTATCTATCTATCTATCTATCTATCTATGCAAGACAGAGAGAGAGAGAGAGAGAGAGAGAGACAAAGACACAGGAGGAAGGAGAAGCAGGCTCCATGCCGAGAGCCTGATGTGGGACTCGATCCCAGTACTCCAGGATCGTGCCCTGGGCCAAAGGCAGGCGCTAAACCGCTGAGCCACCCAGGGATCCCCTAGGCTTCCTTCTTATGGTGAGTTATGTAAAGCACATGGTGAAATCAGGCATTTACACTAATGAGGCTAAGAGTGTTTCATTTCTACTTGATAGCCTTACAAATATTGGAATATATCTATAATGTCTTGAATGTCTTACCCAAATATTATATTGAAAATAGGCTTTATGAAAGGCATCTTTTCCTCTGGAAAGACTTCTGACCACCCTTTAAACTATTAATAGTACTACCAGGGAAATGACTGTCTCCTGAAATTTTTAAAAAATGTGACTCTCAGTCTTCCACTTGGGAAAATGGGACAGATGTATTTTTCCCTATTTCACCCACTTAAGTATAATTTAAAACCCTGGGCATGATATACAAAACAGACATAAAATTCTGATGTGGAGAGGAGAAAGGAAGACTGCCTAGGGACGTTACAACCTAAGGGATGACATGGTAATGAGTTGCTAGGTTTTTCTTCTTGTTACATATATTCCAAATTAAAGCTGAAGAAACTGGAAACCTGAAAAAGCCATCAGGTATGACAGAGAAAAAAAAAAAAAAAAGTCTGCTCTCTCTAGCCAAAGAACTAGGAAAGAAAATTTTCAGATAATTATTCTATTCTAGCCAAACACCACAGAAAAACTATAGTCCTACTCTCACCCACATGAGTAAGTGCTGGCTGATGGGATGTCCAGACTTCTATTCTTGTGATGTTTAACAAGGTGCCCTAATATCTTCTCTAGGTATCAGAGGTATCAGAGAAGGTATCAGAGAAGACAGTAATCAGATGTTCTTTTCTCTCGTCATGGGTTGGTGCCAGAGAAGGTCCAGTAGAGAGTCATGATTTTGATGATCACTCACTTAGTGGTATCAAGACCACCTCCACCACAGTGTGAGTGGAGACCAAGTGGGGAGCCAGAACCCCCACCTCCACCACCTGGCCCCCCTTTCCCTTGGATGCCAACAGAGACTGAGTAGAAAACCTGGGCTTCTATTCCCACATATCAGTAATGAAATGCCCCCAAGCCTCATCTACCAAATGCCTGAGTGGGGTCAGAGAAAGACACAAGTAGCCGGAAAAAAACAAAATTAGAACAGTATCAAAATTAGAACAGTATCAAAGTATCAAGGGCAGCCCTGGTGGCTCAGTGGTTTAGTGCCGCCTTCCGCCCTGGGTGTGATCCTGGAGACCCGGGATCGAGTCCCATGTGAGACTCCCTGCATGGAGCCTGCTTCTCCCTCTGCCTGTTTCTACCTCTCTCTCTCTGTGTGTGTCTCTCATGAATAAATAAATAAAATCTTAAAAAAAAAAAAGGTATCAAATAGACCAATCTCTCTCATGAATGTAGACATAAAACTCCTTAACAAATTATTAGCAAATAGAACTCAGTGATATATATGCATATATAAATCATATACCATGATCAAATGGAGATTACTCTAGGATGCAAAATTGGTTCAAAATTTGAAAATCAATGTCATCCACCACAGCAACAGGCTGAAGGAAAGTCACATGATCACACCTACGGATGCAAAAAAGCATCAAAATTCAACACATATTCACGATAAAAATTTTGAGAAAAACAGGAATGGGGGAACCTGAGCTTGATAAATAACATTTACAAAAATATAACCTTATACCTAATGGTGAAAGAATGCTTCCCCTCTAAGAAAGGAACAAAGCAAAAATACATGCTCTTACCACTTATTTATAGTGCTGGAAGTTCTAGTCAGTGCAAGAAAGAAAATAAAAATAAAAGGCATCTAGATTAGAAAGAAACTGTCTTCTTGATTGTTACATCAAAAATCCCAAGGAAGCCACATACACATACACAAAACCCAACTTCTAGAAATACTGAGTTCAGTGAATTCACAAGACAGAAGATTAACACATAACAATTGACTGTATTTCTTTATAGTAGTAATGAATGTACAGAAATCAAAAAATTCAACAGCATTTGTATTGCTCCCCTAAAAGAGAAATCTATAGATGTAAATCTAATAAATATCACAGGTTAGCTATGAAAATCAAATGAGTAACGTATAAATAGTTGGTACATGTATAATATTATGCAAACTATAAGGCATACTACCACCTGTGCCTTCCTTATTTAAGGAATACTGGAGTCTTTCAGCCTGTTGCAGCTGAGTTCTCTGGAGAGATATTCAACAATGCTACTCAAGACAGTTATCTCCTAGGCCGTCTTTATAAATTAACTAAACCATAGGGATTAATTAGGCTTTACTGACCAAATTAATTATGACAGTAGGTTATAATTTTTCTTTTCCTTGTTTTAAAGATTTTATTTATTCACGAGAGACAGAGAGAGGCAGAGACACAGGGAGGGAGAAGCAGGCTCCTTGTGGGGAGCCCAATGTGGGACTCAATCCCAGGACCCCGGACTAACGACCCGAGCCAAAGGCAGACGCTCAACCACTGAGCCACGCAGGCACCTTGGTCATAATTTTTCTTTATCATTCTGGATACTGAGAATTACACTTAAATCGAGGCATAAAATGAAGCTGTGTTATCTACTCTGAGCAAGAATCAGAACTCTAATTATAAAACTGACATGACTAAGAATGCTAACCTTGGTGTCTAAGTCACCTCTGAAATGAAATGATGGGTGATATGAGGATTCCTATTTTTAAAACATTCATTTTTGTCTTTTAACAAGCATTTAATAAAAATGGTAAGTTTTCTAACTGAAATTTAGAAAATACAATAGGCACTTTAGAATGAGAAAAACTGAGTAAACTATATACTGTTTTTAGGCTGATAAATATTCAGAGAATGTTTTATAAATAATATATCTCAAATGTACATAGCAGTATGGAAAAAAATAGATACTCCAAATGGTGGTCTTCACAGTGATATGTCCAAACTATAAATTCCATTAACTGTATAATTGTTTAAAACGTGTAAATATCAAATATATAGTATACAATAAAAATATACACATTGCCAAATACTGGCCACTGTGGCCAATGAGGGAAAACATTTATTAAAATAGATATGCCTTTCAATTATTTAGCAAAGATTATTTTTTTAAAGATTTTATTTATTCATGAGAGACAGAGAGAGAGGCAGAGACACAGGCAGAGGGAGAAGCAGGCTCCATGTAGGGAGACTGATGTGGGACTTGATCCCGGGACTCCAGGATTATGCCCTGGGCCAGTGGCAGACGCTAAACTGCTGAGCCACCCAGGGATCCCCTATTAAAAAGATTAAGAACAAAAATACTTGTCTACTCTCCTTTACTACAGTAAGTTACATGATCCCAGTTACTTAGCGAGGTCTACACACATCAAGGATAGTAATAGGTTACTGACATAATAAAGACTTAAAAATAATTCCTTGTTATTAAAGATGGCAGGAATGGTATAAATATGATTCTCTCATTAGAGTCAAAGGACCTTGCTACAAGAGTTATTAGTGACTATCTACGCCAACCTTTTCACTGTGCAGAGAAAAAAAAAACTGCCACAATTACAGAGACCAACTGAGCAAACAAGAAAATCAGAACCTGAACCTACATCTCCTGATTCCCAGACTGGTATTCTTTACTGGGAAAGTGAAACACCTTTGGGAGTAGAAATTAAAATGTTATTTTCACCAGTTTATTTTCAACTAGACTTAGAACGTTTGTGAGGCTACTACCCTAGGCAGGTTTCATAATACATGATACCAAGGCCTATTAAATTTGTGAAGACTGACAAGTAATCACACAAAAAAATTAAAAAGACAAGGAAGCCTTTGATTTCTTCTTGCATTACTATACATGACTCGCTGTTATTTTCGTAAGCACACAGTTATCATGAGATTAAACATATGAGGCAGAAGACACCCCCTGGGAATGGTCTTCACTATAGTTTTTCTTCCTTACATAAAAAAAAATTGGTAGATATGAATAAATAAGCTACCAGCAAATTGTGCAGCATTAACAGCATTTTCAAAATAGGCAAAAAGTGTTAACAATGCAAATGTTCATGACTGAGAAATGGATAAACGAAATTTGGTATATCCATACACTGAATACTGTATCTCAACAAAAAGGAACAAAGTACTAACATGTGCTGTAATAGGATGAACTTTTGGAAACACTATGCCAAGCCAGTCACAAAGATCAATATTATAGGATTCCATTTACATGAAATGCCAGAAGCATAAAACCAGAGACAGAAAGATTAGTAGTTGCCAGGGGGTGGAAGGAGTGGGAAATGGGTTACGGGAGTGATGAAAATCTCTAACGTCAAAATAATTGCTCAGCTCTGTAAATATACTAAGGAACACTGACTTGTACACTTTAAAAGGATGATTTTATAAGTAGGGAAGAAAAGCAAAGGTAAGAAATCTCAGAAAATAAGCAGTCATATTTTTTAAGCTTCCCAAAACAACAGAAGAAGGATCTCTACAGACACAAAATTAGAAGATCTTAAATCAAGTTCCCTTACAAAATGTTTAGAAAAACCAATTCCAAAGAAAAATGAGTAATAGAGAAGGAATGAGGCCAAATCCCACATGAAGTTACTATTAAAAAAAGAAAGGAGCAGAATAACATTTCTAATAATGGTAAAACCTTGCCAGAAATCATGTCCACTATGCGCACACATACAAAAGATGAAACTTATAATATTTCAAATCCTAAAAACATTCAAGAAGATGATAAAAGATATGAAAGAACATCATAAATTAGAATGGGAAGCACCTCAAAAATGAGGTGATGGAACACAGAAAAGAACTGGACCTAAATCATTCTAAAATGAAGTCTAAGAAAGAACACCAGAGTTACCACACATAATAGATAATGCTTTAAGAGAAATAGAAAATGAAAAAAAGAAATAGAAAATGAAACTTTTACAGAACAAAAAGAAATGAAGAAATACAAAAAAGGATTCAAGGGAAGGTAATTGATACAGAAGACAGGTAAGGAATATCCAACAAACGTGCAATAGGAGCCCCCACAAAAAAGAAAGTGAAAGCAAGAGAACAGAATACTAAAAACCATGATTCAAAAGAATTCATCTGACATTTTAAATTATGTGCAACTCCACACTGAAAGAACACACTACATATCTGGGGAAATCAACTCAGAATGACCAACATTAAGATATATTCTCGGGGGATCCCTGGGTGGCTCAGTGGTTTGGTGCCTGCCTTCAGCCTAAGGCGTGGTCCTGGAGTCCAGGGATCGAGTCCCACAATGGACTCCCTGCATGGAGCCTGCTTCTCCCTCTGCCTGTGTCTCTGCCTCTCTCTCTCTCTCTCTGTGTCTCTCATGAATAAATAAAAAAAATTTTTTTTAAAAGATATATTCTTGTAAGTTATTGACCTTTAGAGGCACCTAAATGGCCCAGTTAGTTAAGCGGCTGACTCTTGATTTTGGCTTGGACCATGATCTTGGGGTCCTGGAATTGTGCCCCGCATTGGGCTCTGCACACAGCAGGAAGTCTGCTTCAGGATTCTCTACCCTCCTCCTCCTTCCTCGCTCTCTCTCTAAAATCCAAGGGGCTCCTAGGTTAAGCATCTGCCTTTGGCTCAGGTCATGATCCTAGGGTCCTTAGACTGAATCTCAGGTTGGGATCCCTGATTAGCAGGGAGTTTGCTTCTCCTTCTCCCTCTGCCTTTCTCCCCCTGCTTGTGCTCTTTCTCTCAAATAAATAAAGTCTTTAAAATAAATCTTAAAAAAATAAATTATTAAACTTTAAAGAAAAAGAAAACATCCTTGGACATCCAGATCAAAAACCACATGAATGTAAGAGAAACAACTTTTTATTCCTGACAAAAATGGAGAAATGTATTTAAGACACTCAAGAAAATGTCAACCAAAGATTTCATATCCAGCTAATGAATTTCAAAAATAAAAAGGTCAAACTGTCACCAATACACAAAAATTGGAGTGAATGGATATTGCTCCTATAACTCCTTTATATGAAATCTATAGAGAATGAGCTTCAAACAAGAAAAATGGTGAAACAGTAATGTACAGACTGAAGGTAAGCATCAAATATATATTTAAATGTAGAACTAAGACTAAATAAAAGAATACAAATAACTCTTTGATAATGGATATGCAGTGTATCTACTAAAAAAAGGCAATCAAATGCAAAAGTTTTTTTTTTTTTTAAGATTTTATTTATGAGACAGAGACAGAGAGCACGATGGAGAGCGCACAAATGGGGGAGGAGCAGAGGGAGAGAGAGAGAGCAGCAGACTCCCCTCTCAAGGAGTCTGACACCCTGAGATCATGACCTGGGCTGAAGGCAGACGTTTAACCAACTGAGCCATCTAGATGCCCGGGCAAAAAGTTTTATAGACTATTTTCAGTAATCACATTGTATGGTGTTATGCTAATGTTTTCCCCAGATTTTGTGTGTAATATGGGATAAAACAATTTTTAAAAAATTATTTATATATTTACGAGAGACAGAGAGAGAGGCAGAGACATAGACAGAGGGAGAAGCAGGCTCCATGCAGGGAGCCCGATGTGGGACTCCATCCTGGGATTCCAGGATCACACCCTGAGCCAAAGGGAGACACTCAACTGCTGAGCCACCCCAGGTGTCCCAAAACAAATTGTTAGATGATATTCTATCTGTTGAGAGATAGGGCTCTCAGAGCAAGATAAAAAAGATACAGGTGTAAGTTAAGAGATTAAGTCATTACCATTAAACCTTGAATTTGAATAGGTAGTATCACCACGAACTCATTAAGGCATTCAATCTTAAAAGAATACACAGACATGAATCTACACATATGTTTACTAACTCTAGTAACTAATAACTAAAAAACCTAGAAACAATGACCAACCCAGTAGCAATAAGTAGAGCTAGAACACAGATTTTGGTTCTAAAAATACCATTTCCTACCAAAGGAAATTTGGACTTTTTGGAGAAATAACTAAATCTAGGTCTGTAGCTGGAAATGTACAAGATGTGCCAATCTTGTCATACCAGTTAGTATCAAAGACTACTAGGGTTGTGTCAAAAAGACTTGAGGCCAACCTGAAGCAGCTTCCACCAAAGTTGGAAAAATATGGAGAATGAACCAAAACATATATAAAAAAAAAGTTTAGGGGATCCCTGGGTGGCGCAGCAATTTAGCGCCTGCCTTTGGCCCAGGGCGCAATCCTGGAGACCCGGGATCGAATCCCACGTTGGGCTCCCGGTGCATGGAGCCTGCTTCTCCCTCTGCCTATGTCTCTGCCTCTCTCTCTCTCTCTCATAAATAAATAAAAATTTAAAAAAATACTTTAAAAAAATAAAATAAAAAGTTTAAATCTATAAAATCATAATGACATATATTTAAGAAAAATATGGGTCACCTTTGGAGGATGGTAGATTGCCAGTTTATTTTGTAATTAGTGAACTGTGAGAAAGAATAAGCATTTATTTGGAATATCCTAATGAAAGTATACTGCTGGGTGAGCAAAGAATAAGTTTCTCTTTATATAAGTATTCTGACCAAAGAAAAGTATTGGAATTGAAATAAACTAATTCTGCAATACCTAATAAAATACGGATATAAGCCTTAAGCATCAATGACTGTTAATATCACAAAAAAAAGGTAATCCTGCCTTGTGCATCTGTATAGCTAAAGCAGCACCACACCTTTGAGATAGTCTTGCCCCAAACAGCAAAACTGAATCCAATTAAGCATCTAGGTCCAGTTACCAATTTATGGGAAATACAGAGAAATCTACTAAATGACATCATAGAAAAGATATCAGCAAGATCCAGCCTGTGTATCTATATCCACAGCTATAGGGCAAATGATCTGGTGGTTTCTTCAAACTTAACAAGGGTAAGAGTTGGAAGAAAACTATAAATCAAGAGAAATGTAAAAACACATATATTAAAGAAGCAGATCTACAGTTCCATTACCTGGATGATAAAATCATAAGAAGGAAGTGATTGCTATAAAAATTCAAATGAATGGATACTCTGGGGGAGTGGGTCAAGTGAGGATTGTGTTTGGAAGCAGACAGGTAGTTTCTGAAGTAGCAAGTTACAGTGTCCTGATATAAATGATGGTCACAAGGGGGTTGTCTTACAAGAATTCATTAAACTCTCTATGCACTATGTGGTTTTCTGAATTTGTGTTATAATTTTAAATAACAAAGTTTAAATAAACAGATTCATGTTAGAAATCCTAAATTTATTAATTCTAAATTCTTAGAAAAATGCACTAGAGTATATGAAAGGACAAGTCAAAAAGTTCTACAATCTCAGAATATGGAGAGAAATATTTTAACAAGGTCAATGTATAACTGAGGGAAAACTAGAAAGTAAACAAAGTGCACTAAGCTATAGTTTTACTATTAAAAAAATTGTTTCCTCTAATGGTAACAGCATTTTTTGCCTTACTATAATCTTGGGGATTAGAAAGGAGTAAGAATATAATGAGGTTAACTGAAATTAGGTGATCTTTGAAGGCATTATAGCTCCAACTATTCTTTAAAAAGGCACAAATTTCAGAGGAGAAACCTTTTTTTTTGAGAGGAGAAACTTTTGATCTAGGACTTTCTCAGCAAAAGAAACTGATACATGTAGTCAAGCTGTAACTAAAGAACAAAAGATCTTGGAAAATCACAAAGACTTACCAACTCTAAATATAAGTAAAATCTATTCAATTATCGTTCCAATAAAACCAAAAATGGCTGATAAGAATTTGTAGGTTTGGAGAGAGCCCTGTACCCTCTCCTTTCATATACTCTCAATTTTACATAACAAAATCACGAGAAGGGGACCAACTCCGATCATTTTAACTGTATCTAAAAACACCAGACAAGAGGCTGGCTTTGACCACAGCTATAATAGAAGAAAAAGTAAAGAGGGGCTAGACATAGAGGCAGGAAAAAAGGAGAAGGATATAATAATGAGTGTATCTTGTTTATGATATAGATTCAATAAATATTTGTTAATGAAAAGGGAATACAAGAAATTTTAAATTTAGGATCCAAGGTAATGGCAAAATTCTCTAGGTTCTCCATTTTCCGAGAGTCTGATATCATATAGCACTTTAACCTCCTATCAATATGGCCTTTTATATGGGATCCCTGGGTGGCGCAGCGGTTTAGCGCCTGCCTTTGGCCCAGGGTGCGATCCTGGAGACCTGGGATCGAATCCCACATCGGGCTCCCGGTGCATGGAGCCTGCTTCTCCCTCTGCCTATGTCTCTGCCTCTCTCTCTCTATCATAAATAAATAAATTAAAAAAAAAATATGGCCTTTTATAAATGTTTATCTCACTTTGAATATTCAAAATACAGTGAATATTTAACTACCATCCCTAGCTAACTTATCTTTAGTTGCCTCTTTCCTTCTAACATATGCTTCTACATTTTAATTTGTCCTGATCTATGCATTCATTTTTTTCTAAGTAGTCTTCAGTTTTTCTCTCTGACTTGGTGAGGTCTCTACTTTGTTTACCTCCACTTCAATGAGTTCCCAACAAACAGGAATGAATCTCTCTTTGTCACAGCAGTTTAAGCAATCATGCCTATGAAGCCTTAACAATACACAATGGATTTTTTTTTTCTTCAAAGAGAGGGATGGGCTGAAGAAACAATAAACCTTGTAAGAAGAAAATGCAAAGGGGAATGTGTCCAGCCTTGCTTGAGTTAGTGGCATGACTATGTTCATTCAACAAATGTTTATGGTGTGTCCCTTTGTGTGTCCCAGGCAACACAGTTCTTTCTTCCCTTCTCATCTTCAAACTCCAGCTACTACTAAGTGCAATTAAAATCAAAGTGACCAGGGTCCCTGAGTAGCTCAGTTGGTTAAGCATGTGACTCTTAATTTTGGCTCAGGTCACAATCTCAGGGTCAAAAGATCAAGCCCTATATCAGGTCACAATCTCAGGGTCAAAAGATCAAGCCCTACATCAGCCACCATGCTAAACATGGAGCCTATGTAAGATTCTCTCCCTCCCTCTCTCCTCCTCCCCACCCAGTCTCGAATGTGCTGGCTCTCTCTCTAAAACAGTGACCATATCTCCAATTGTCAAGGGAACCACCTTCTTCCTCTTTCCACGATCCTATCAGTCCTTAAAATAAGTACATCAACTTTCTAGAAGACATTATAGGTTCATCCCCAGGATGGGACAATGGATTTTGCGGCAATTTGCTATCTAGTTCCATGTTTCTCTTGTCCAAATTTAAAGTGACAAAGGTACCTACTACCGCATGGTGTCTGAATCTCATCTGCCTCCCATCCCGAACAAGAATAGAGAATTCCACAGTTCAGTGAAGACTCCTCTTTTTCAAAGTCTAGTTATGAGGGGAAATTAGAAAATCCATTTGGCCTTGGATCCAAGATGTATTATTCTCTGATTCAATTTTACCAGTAATTAACCTAATATTTTTATTTTTTTAAAGTAGGCTGTACGCCCAACATAGGGCTAGGACTCAAAACCTCAACATCAAGAATTACATGCTCCGGGAACCTTGGTGGCTCAGTTGGTTAAGCGTCTGCCGTAGGCTCAGGTCATGATACCAGGGTCCTAGAATTGAGCCCCACATCAGGCTTCCTGCTTAGTGGGGAGCCTGCTTCTCCCTTTCCCACATTCCTGCTCGTTCTCTCTCTCTCCGTCAAGTAAATAAATAAAATACTTTAAAAAAAAAAATTATGTGTTCTACCGACTGAACCTGCCAAGTACCCCTAACCTAATATTTTAAATCCTGTGGTATATCTGTGTCCATTTTTCAATTGGTTCAGAACTTCTAGTAGTGTAAAATGATCATCTCCAAATCACACCAACAACCAAAAAAATATGAGTCTGGATCAAGTTAACAGATTAAAAAGAAACAAAACAACAAAACCTAACACAGAAACATACAAACTTCTTTCCCTTTACCATAAGTCAGTGAGGCAGCCAGAGGTACCAGGAATTATAAGATTGGGTTTTTCTGCTATTTTATCATGGAGGGTGGGAGTTTGGTGGCTCAGATTAACAAAAATATGTAACCTCCACACAGGCAAACAAAACAAAGAAACCAAAACCCAAAACCAACCAGCCAGAAGTTAAGATCTTCTTAACCTAATAAATAGCAAAAAAAATCCTTAAGTAAAAATTTAAAATTAGGGCAGGCTGGGTGGCTCACGGTTTAGCGCCGACTTCAGCCCTGGGCGTGATCCTAGAGACCTGGGATCAAGTCCTACGTCAGGCTCCCTGCATGGAGCCTGCTTTTCCCTCTGCCTGTCTCTCTCTCTCTCTCTCATGAATAAATAAAATCTTAAACAAAATTAAAATTATTTAAACCTACCCGATCCTCCCCCAAAATTATGAAGCAGCTTATAGAGGATACAACAAATAAGATTTATATGAACTTAAAATCCCATTTTTTTTTAAACCCTGTTTTATTATGGTACAGTAATCTCTTGTCCTGTTTTAGACACCACAATCCTTTGATGCTCCTGTTTTCACCTACCTCTCATCAAGTACTCAAAAAATATCTGGACGTTAAAAAAAAAAAAAAAAAAAAAAAAGGAAGCCTATGGTCCTCAAATAATTTCTATAAGGACCTTTTTCTATAGTGATTCCAAATAAGTCATCTTCTTTTCTATCAAAAGAACATACACCATCCAGTCTTATTTCTGACAGTGGCACCAAAAGACATTTGTATTGGAAGGCTATGATCAACTTCCAGTATTCAAAACGCAAATATTCACACATCCAACATTTCCATTTGACTATTCTCTTTCCTTCGGATTCCATTATCTAAAACTGTTTCCTTAAATCATATTTAATCCACCAAATCATTGCTAAAACATTTATACATTAACAAACTTCCTAAAATGTGTACTTCAGGACCTTTGGACCCATATTAACCAAATCTTTTTCTTCAACAATCAAATCTCAAACCTTCTCTTTCCACATAATTGTCCTTTAATACTTTATCCCCCTCATAGATCTTTGTTATTTATTGAGTTCTGAAACTGTCAAGAAATCTACATATCCTGGATAGGGAAAATATTTTTCCTCATTGTACTGGTTATATCCCATTTCCTCTGAGGCTTCTGTTCATCATTCTTATTACTGCTGGTCCTATCCAAACAATTCTAAGGTCTTTTCCCCAATCTACTTCTTTCTAGCTGCCCATACATCCAATCTCTTCAAAATAATATGATGGCTTTGGTGTCCAACCTTCATATATGTCAAGTCTCAGTTCTTAAAAAAGCTACCACTCCCTTATTACATAGTCCAAACATTATCAGTTAACCACAACAACTTGTGATTTAATGTTTATCAACTTCTAATGAGAAAGCATTCCCCTTTCATCCTACTGATAAGTAAATCTAAAACTCAAAAGTCAGAAGAAAAGAATTCACATATAAAATGTCTGGCATTTGGTTCATTTTAAAGCACTTGTTATTTCATCTACATTAAAACAATGACCTTCAGTTTTAGGTTAAGAAAAATGATAAATTCTCTAATAGAAAATGTTACATTATCATTTATTCCTTTCAGAAGATCAACCCAATACATACCTCTGCAGAAAATTAGTTTCTTCTGGGTTTATCCAAGTAACAGAGAATGAATCCACTTTATTAAAAAAAAAGAAAAAGACTAAAACATGCCCTACAGACATCAATGACTCAGTATGCCAAAAGGCATAAGATTTAATTGTTAGATTATTTCCTGAAATTTAAAACTTAGGAAGAGGCTGTAGTTACCTCTTTTTGTAGATGAAGTTTGAAGCAACTGTTTGGCTTTGAGGGAAGTACGAGGCAAATTTTTCAGCCTTTGCGAAGCTGTTGAAAAATAAGGAACTGTAATATTTGCCTGGAAGGACAAGATAAAGGCTATAGCTTCTGTAAACCTGAATATTTTAATACATACTTGAAAATTTATCAAGGAACAGAAACCGTACGTACGGTGAAAATATGTTAGAATCCCAGAAGCAGAGGAATCTGAAAGTGATGCTTAGTGCATTAAGTTGGAAAGGAAAAGGGATGGAAATCTTAGTGCAAAGTGCATACTTTCAGAAATAGTTTTTTAAAGATGAGAAAATCTACAAATGTAAACCAATCAAAATATCAAAGAGAAAACAAACCACCAGCAAACATGCTACAGGATGCAAAGAATATAAAGCTAATTAAGTAAAAGTGATGAACACAAGCACACAATATAGAATAAAATAAAAGTAGTACTTGTTCAATGCAAAAAAGCAGACTTTGGCAAAGCAGTTATTGTTAGATGAACTGCCCTAACATAAAACCGTAATCTCCATACTCAAAAAGGAGAAGAAAACTCAGAACTAGGCAGGTTCTCAAGGAAATTGAAATCCAGTGGCTTTAATATACTCATCATCTTGTTATAGAATAAAACCAATTGGTACTTGAGACCTTGGGTAGTAACATATCTGGGCTGTGCAGATGTAACATATCTGGCCTGACAGGGTGCGTGTGTTCGGGGGGTGGTGCATAGTATGTGTTGGAGGAGTCAGAGCTTCTGCTTCTTAAAGTGATCAGTGAGGAATTCTAAGCTTTCTTTAAAACTCCTATTAACTGCAATGAAACTCTCAAAACTGAGCTGTAAGTTGTAGCTCAGAGCCATCCAGAGTTAAAGCTCACTAGATCCATTGAACTGAAACTCCCACACCTACCAGTACAGTTACCTATTTAAGAGGTTCTAAAACGTCACTTTACTGATTTGAAAGTTGGACTCCGTATACCTCTAGGATTTATGAGAGAGAGAGAGAGAGAGAGAGAGAGAGAGAGATCCCACAACCATAACCCGGCCAGTATTTAAACAATCATTGAGTTGACAAAGGAATACTTGATAATATCATCAAAGAGAATTAAGGAGAATTTCTCTTTTGCTCTACTGCTTAACTCTATCAATGCTTTTAAAAAACTATTGTTTTCTCACTGTCTGATAGCAAATATTTTTAAAGAGTAATAAATGCTATTTGATTTCAAATTTTATAGTACTCCACACATTCCTTAGCTAAATAATACAGCAATTCAGCTTAAATATTGCCAGAAGACTACTAAAAACTTCTCCAAACCTGAAAAAAAATCAGTTTTATAATTACCTCATATCTATCCCACAGAAATACAGGATCCTATCATCACTGAATATTCTCTATTTGCATATTCATACATGCTTTCAACCATTCATAGTGTCATTCATTTACTGCTACTTTATTTTCATTCTTTCAAATAGTTAATTATCTACTTTATTTCAGGTACTGTTTTAGGTACAAAGGATTCATTCTGTAGCCAACCAGATTGACAAAATTCCTACTTTCATGGAACATTCTGAAAGGAAAGGGGAAATAAAGTCAAATAGTCAGAAAGTCATAGCAGCTATGGAAAAAACCAAGTAGGGAAGGGAGAGAGGAAATGGGAGATTTAAGTTGCAATTATAAATAGGGTTATTAGGAGACTTTCCTGAGATGATATTTGTGCAAAGATCTGAAGGAAGAAAGGAAGTACACCATACAGATATCTGGGGAAAGCACTACAGACAAAAGGAAAAGCAATGGTGGAGGACTTGAGGTAAGAGTGTGCCTAGTTTATCTGAAGAACAGGAAGTGGAGTATGATTGGAATAGAATAAATGAAGGTTAAAAGTAACCATCTGTATGTACGCTGGCAATCCACAGTACCTATTAACCATTTTTTTTAGTGAGGGCTTAACATCAAATATCATCTATAATCTGTTTTGGAAAGGTCCTACTTATATTAATAGCTATGCTAATGGACTTTCTCCCTCAAGTTTCATGGGTCACAATAATAGCATCTATAACAAGTGAAAACTATGCAATGGTACTCTGAAGAATGAGACTGCAAAAAGAATCAGGCAATATACTCTAAATTTGTCTGATACAACATATCTGATAAACCTGATAAAATGAAATGAGTGATTTTCATACGATACCACATAGTTGTGTATTACCCAAATAAAAAAACTAAATTTTTATCTGAATTATCTTAATCTGATCAGTCTTCTAAAAACAAAAATCATTTTTTAAATGATAAAGTGTAGTAAACTGAAAGTCTCCAAAGTACACTAATAAGAATTCAGTGTGTTAGCTGTTTAAAAATACTCATGGTTTCCCTGGTTTCTCTAATATTTACATAATTCCAAATTAGCAAGACCCTATCATGAAAAGTAAAGATGGTACAATAAAAATATTATTCTCTCATGCTACCATTATTTAGGCCAATGTCTTCCTCCACAAACCAATTCCAAAAGCCTCTGTATTTTTGTTAAACATATACCACCATTTCCCAAGTCATTTTAGCTCAAAGTTTTCTTACTTTAATTCCATTTTGTCATCCCTGCAGTTGTTGATCTCTTCCTTTACATCCCTATTGTCTCCTAAATACCTAATTCAGATCTGCATCACCATATTTTTGGATTAGAACAGTGTCCTTTTGGGTTTCCCTACATCCAATCCTTCCACTTTTCATATACATCAAGGGAGGAGTAGTAGAAGTGCTGTCCCACTCCCCACTGCAGTGCAGACAGTGAGTGAGTGATCAGTCTGTAAGGAATTCAGAATAAAAAACCAGCTTGGTCTTTTTAAAAAGTCATCATCAATGTTCCAGGATTAATAATCAATGTTGGTGATAATATCCTCCCTGAAGAAAATAGTTCGTTGGCCTAAGTTATAAACAACTGCTGCAGATACCGTTGCCTTTTCATAGCATACATGTAAGATTTTTTTTTTGCATACATGTAAGATTTAAGTGAACAAATGTTAATACTTATCTTTTAATGTAAATTGTATTTCACATGAAAAATAATAAAGAGAATTCCCAATTATATGGTCTCCCCTAACATGGGTGGGTTCAGCTACGTGTTTCTTTCCAGAGTAAGTCCATAGAGACGTGAAATCTAGCTCACTTAGCACAGTATGTGCGACAATAATATAGTCCTGTGGTATAATACCCTGTTAATATATTCCTATATTAACACAGCTTAAAAATAAACAGTGATGTTATGGTGATTATAAAGTCAATGAAACAGAATGTGAGTCACTTCAATTCTGTCATACGTGATTAAACTTTTTCAACTGTGAAGACATTTAAAAATAGATTTGATCCCCAAAGGAACTGAGACATGGACAAGATGGCAATTTCTGAAATTTATTGTAAAATGGAATTTTATGAATTTCTGCCAAACTTATTATGTTGATTATTTCCCTATTTGAACAGCAGTTGCTTTGTGGGGGAAAAAAACTTCCCCAATTTAAAAACTGAAGACTATTCTACAGTCAATATGACTGAAGAGAAATTGATAAATCTGGCTATACCTTGTCTTGAGCTTCAAAATGCAAAATCAATTCTGAAGAATTATTGACAAATTGCTAGAAACTAAAGCTGTACTATTCATTACTGTGACAGACTAATATGTAAAAAACATTTTCCTTTTTAAAATAAAAATGATTTAAAAATACTAACCTATCTTTTTTGTACTGTAATGTTATTATTTTTTACTGACAGTTACAAAAAAAGTTCTACAAAAGAATATTTTTCATTTCTCCAGCCATTATTATTAGAATTCATTCTATTTCATTACTATTGAATATAATTTTGTCATCTGGGGAGATGTTAAAAATAATCTCCAGATACCAAATATTAAGCAAGCATAAGCCACTATAAAAGAACATTAATCACTGCCAGGTAAAATGTCCCCTGTTCCCTCTAACCCTACAATGACATTTTGTTCTGAAACTTGTATTGCCTATAAATTCTCAGAGTCACCCTTCAGTCCTCTCCTCCTCTCCACTTCCCAACTTCTCAGTGTTACCAAGTCACATCTTTTACTTCATTAAAAAAAAATTCATCCATATCTCATCACCTCTTGCACCAGTGCCTTTGTTCAGATATTCATTTCTTCCATGACTACACAATAGACTTTTAAATGGTTTCTAGTCTTCAACTTTAATCCATTCTTCATATTGTTACCAGAATGGATTTCCTAAGAAGTAACCTTGACTAAGTCTACCATGGCTCTCTACACTTATAGGATAAAATTCAAATTCCTTAATATATTAAGAAAACTCCCAATCTGTGCCCTATGTATCTCTCTCATCCTTCATCACTGTACCCACTAACCATTCTGCTGCACGCTATACTCTAGTCATACAAAACCACTACAATCGGGGTGCTACTCTTAAGACTTCATTACCAATTCCACTGTTAGGTAAACCTGTCTTTTCTTCATGTGGTCTCATGAGCTCCTCCTGAGCCAGCAGAGGGATATCTTCTTTCCTGAAAACCTCTTTACACTGCTGAGTTTAATGTTTCTCTTCTGTTCCCACAGAAGTTCCTACCAATCATTCCCTGCTATTGAAGGGCATGTGCTGTCTCATTTATATTTATAATCCCATTGCCTAGAACATAGTATATACCAATAATATCTGCTGAATAATTAAGGACACGAGTGAGTGATCACTGGATAAAATCCAGAGATGTGAAACTAAGCATTCAAGATCCTCCATAGTAGAGATCTAATCTAGTGGTTCTAAAACTTGAATATACTCCAGAATTAAGTGAGACACTTCTAAAAAATATATATTCTGGGTACCCATCCCAGATGTATTCACTCAGAATTTACAGAAGTACCAGAAAAACTACATTTATAAAATCTCTTTATAATTAGATAATTGACCCACCATAGACTGCTTGTTCTTAAAAAGAAATTTTACAAATATTACATTCGTTCTTGGATTAGCATATTACACAGACTTATCATGATTTATTTCTTTTGAATTTATATCTCATAATTCTGTAAAATTCAAGTGTAATCTTTTAATGTTTGGTTCCAAGTGAAATCTGCATGAGAATTCCTTCCTCATGGGCCCCAGGGCAGTCTGGTCATGCCTTGGCTACTCCCTCTTCAGTGAGGGAGTCCAGAGTAGTCCAGAGTAGAAAACTGACCATATATCTTTTTTCTGGAGGAATACTCTGTATCCTAAGCAAAAAATATTCTTCCATTTGACTAAATTTAAGTATGTGGATAAATATTACACTGCATTACTCTTTTGTGGTAGTTCACAAATCAAAGTATTTATAGTTCAATAATGCTCCAATAGAGTCATCCAGGAATATTTTCCAAGATGCCTACTCATTTGTAGTTAGGTCAGCATGATGTAATCCAAATAATTATTGGGAGGGAATCAGGGGACTCAAAGAGGGGTGGGAAGGAGGGAGTAATTTGGTTTGGTTTTGCACTTTTCTAGTTATATGCCATTGCACATATAATACATATGGATCTCTGCTTCTCTATAAGAACTGGATTGTTGTGAGGTTCAAATTAGATAATATATGTGAAAGTAAACAATTAAAAATACTAATTAGAGTTTGAGTACTAATTTTTTTAAATCAGCAGTTGTCTTGGGTTTTTTCCCTGTATTTCTGAACCAGTAATTCCTGTATCTTTCTAAAAACTAAAGTTCCCACTGAACCTCTACTCTAGTAGTCTTAGAAAGCAAGGCATTACTTAGTCTTTTGAAAAACTGTCCCTGACAAGCATTCCTTCCTTTAAATGGAGAAACTGAGAAAATGACATACATCCATGACCTCTGCAATGCTCTGGTTTTCTTAAACTTTTTAAGTTACTCACATTTCAAATATAAAAGAAATTGGTAGTAGTTATAAAAATGAAAATATATTAGAACTCTCATAATATTTATACTTGAATGTCAGCATCCACAATAATGCAGCCATAGCAAATAAGCATATAAAAACAGTGATTGGCATAGTACAAGGCAAAAGAAGTGGTCCCATAGGTGGAAATAACAGCAACCTTGCAAAGTTAGGTTCATGCAGACCAGCAAGTAAGAACCAAAGCTTTACCACTTAAGGGCTGGAAAAAATAAAAACTTAAAGAAAAACAAAAATGCAACATCTATTATACTAACCAGTTTATACAAAAAAATAAAAAATACCAATTCATGGATAAAATATGTAAGACTTGCTATTATAATATTTAGAAATAATTCTATATTAAAGTAAAAAGGCTATTATGAAAACAATATATAATACACACACACTCATAGTAATTAAAAGAACACTTACATAAACACATTTCTATGGATCAAAGATAAATGTAAAATTTTAAGTAAAACAGATAATACATTACAAAGTAAAATATGTTAATTTTAAACAAAAGGCTTTAAAATATTTTTATAAAATAACTTTACTAAGTTTTAAACTTGATAATGTTCTAGGTTTACTATTTTCCAAAAATATTTTTGTGACTAGTGTGATTTTACACTAAGTGTTTGCGGCATTTTAATTGTAAATCAGCCTCATTATAGCTATAAATATAAAATAAATATATGTAACTGAAAAAAAAATATGGTACCTTACTTTCTCTTTTACTTAAACACTGTTCAAATACTGAAATACAACACTATGTAACTGCATACATATTTTCTATTTAAAGTAAATTAGTGATTAGAATCTCATTATTTTTCCCTATATATTTTCCTTAATTATCAATTTCTGGGGAAAAAGATAAAATAGTTTCTCTACAGAAAAAAATTCTAGGGAATCAGCAAGTAAATATAATGGTAATACTACCATTAGAGAAGGATAGTAGTTATCACAAAGTTTAAGATACAGTCAATATATTTTTCTACTAACATTTTTAATCTAGGTTCTCAACCTTTTCTATTTTCTTCTATTTTTCTGAAGATTTTTTTTTAATTTCCAAATAGCTTTGAGGTGCTAGAATAGTTCAAATAAAGAACAGACATGGCAGCATAAGGCAACAAACCTGAGTAAAAAAAGTTGGTGCTGACAATTTACTGAATAAAGTAAAGAGAATATGGATTTAGCTACCTTTAACAAAGAGCAGGTAAGCTGTCTGAAGATATAATCATGTAAAGTTTTGAAAAATTCAGAACAATTCAAACTAAGCATAAAAGTACAAATACAAATGATGTTTTGGATTTTCTGGGCATAGGCTATAAAAGTATAGCTTATAATATGCATGATTTTTATTGCTCACTCTCCTTAATGAGACAAAATTTTCTTTCCTGTTGTATTAACATCGTGGATTGCTTTTTGTTTCAGGCAAATATACCAAGGGAGGAAAAAAAAAAAAAAAACAGAAACACAAAATCCTCAAGGGCCAAATTAACTTAATTTGCAGACTTAGAGGCACAGAAGTTATCATTCGCCATTTCAACATAACTTAAGAGTTAAAATTGTAATTTTATTTTTAAAGTTTTTGTGATTCCCTATTTTCTATACCATTTAAGCATTTATGAAATATACCATATGAGTATCATAATGGCAATCCTACTTAAAGTAGTTTGCAAGACCTGGAATACTAGAGTAGTTTAAAATTTAATTTGATTTGGTTCAAAAACATGTTGCACACATCCATCTGAATAAATGAAGGACACAAAATCTCTAGGTAACAATTTTCCACAGTGTCTTAAATTTTAGGGTTCATTTTAATTTCTAGATAGTTTTAAATCTTAGTTCTAAATCATGGATGTGACAAATCTCTCTTGGTAGACTTGGATTCTTGAGCACAATCAACAGGGGTGTGAATCCTAACTTGCCACCTGTAAGTTGTATGATCATAGATAAGTTAATCATTCAAAACTTCTATTTCCTAATTTGCAAAATGTTTTAATAATCGTACTACTAATAATTAATGTTTTAATAATCGTACTACAAAATGTTTTAATAATCGTACTACTAATAATTCTACTTCATAGAATTGTTCTGAGGATTAAACAGGACTATGTATGGTACAGCACAATGTGAGTTTCTGTAATATAAATAATATCATATACAATAGAAAATAAGGAAAAATTTAAATCATTTGTGTTCAAATGTACTTTTTCCTGGCCTGTTTATTTTTGAGTCACCAAGTAACAGCAGTTTAACACAAAATACACAAAGTCAGCTAAACACAATAAAGCCAAGGAAGAGTGTAAGGGAATTAAAAAAATAAATGTTTTCAAAGTTGTATTACTCCATAAAAAAGTTATATAAATGAACAATCAATAACCTCGTATTTGTGCCACTTCTTTATAGCTTTGAGGAAATGAAGGAACACATCACAGCCACCATTTCAAATGGTGACAAAGGAGCTGTGTCAATCAGACCACAACACTGATATGAGTTCTGGGATACCAGGGGTGCATATTGAGCATTTCTAAAATTAGAGAAATAACTGTGATAGTTTGTTTAAACCTGCTTTGATTATGTGCTCATATCTACTGGAGTTAACAAGTAACATTCTTTGGAAAGTGTTCAATTCTTTTTTAATTACCTGTACACTAAAGTATACAGTATCCATCTATTCCCATATCACATCTTGGCTCAGTCTGGCTACTTTGTCTTAGAAGTTATTTCTGCATGATTCTCTCTGATTTTTGTTTATGGTGCATATGTCTCCTTCATTCAATAGACTCAAATCAACCCTTCTTTTCCATCAGGTAACCTTCAACATTTTTAAAAATGAATTTCTGTATTTGCTGGAGTATTTTATTCATTGAAATTTAACATGTTTTGATTATGCTAGTATTTTTTGCAGGATCATTATTGCTTTTTATTAATGTTCTAGTAATAAAGCTGACTGGGTTTTAAGCTGTTTGTTCCAAGACTATTTCCCACAAAAATTTTATCATTTTTAACATGTAGGTTTTTAAGGAATATACATACACACACGTTATGTATAAAATTATTTTTTTAAAACAGGTAGACTTTGCTTATTTTAAAATTCTGGTGAAACTAGTTTCATACAAGTAGGTATCTTATAGAAACAAATTTTAAATTTGAATATAGCTATGATTATAGAAAATAATCGTTACATTTCACTACAGATACGGTTTAATACAGCTATTCAACACAAAATTACTATCTATAATTTTCATTTTCCTTTAAATAACTGATACATAAAAGATACTTACTGGCTGAAGCCTGAGGTTGCATGCGAGGTATTCCTCCATTTGGCACTTGAAAATTTGAGTCACTTCTGCTACTTTTCACTGAGTCAACTTGTGTACTAGATGTTCGGGACAGGTTTGGAAGACTGCGTCTTAGTTTTTCTAGAATAGAATTTAATGAAAAAAAATCAAGCTATTCTTTTAGATGAAAACAGTTAAAATACTAATTGGGATTCACAAATCAAATTATTTAAGCATTCTGCATACTTTAGAACAGTTAACAGGAAGTACATGTCTTATAAAATAAACAACTCAACCTAGGTTCTATAAATGAGAAGAACCTTTAAAAAGAACCATAAATTAAATCAAAATCTATATACAGACCACTTCACGAGTAGGACAAAGCAACGCTAACATAATCAAGTAAAACTAAATTCACTTCTTTGTGTATTCATTCACTAGTAGTAATAAAATGGTAAACTGATTAAACTCTTGATTTACTTTTCTGAAATATAAAACTTTGATAAAAATTGTGTTACTTTCATATGAAATATGAAGGACAATGGTTTTTCCAAAAACATTCTAATTACCTTCATTTTTAACATTGCTTGTCTGTAAATCTGTGGGATGACCTTGAAGTGAAAGGCGAGGTTGTTGTAAGCGGCTAATCATAGGCTGTGGGGACACTCTACTATATTCTATTCCTCGAGCAGGAGATCGTGAACGAGGTGAATTTCTGGGTGACTGCTTAGGTGATGGTCGAGGTGAATTGCGTGGTGATGGTGAAAACCTGTTAACAGCAGGGTATACCGCATGATGCATATTGTCATCTTCATCATCTAAACTTTGCGCATCAAGTTCCTGATCACTAAAAGTACCCCGTCTTGTAGAATTGCAAGATGAACCAGAACTGCGCCGAGATGTAGTGGCTGCATACTCTTGTCGAAGACCTGACAACAATGAATATGTTATTTCATTTCTTTAGGTATATTTTTAAACATTTAAATATTTTTGAAGTTTAAAAGCAAAAGAGTATCCCTGAGAAATCCAAACAGTATAAAGTGTAAAGGAAAATCCCTTTCCACTTGAATCATCTTACACATTCTCCCACATAATGATGCCTAAAACACTTATAGATTATTTTTTAAATGAATGAAATTCTATAAGCCTTTGCCCAATCCAACATTTTCTTCTTGATTTTGAAATCTATATTAGAGGTAGAATCATAAATTTAAAAATATTTCTACTCCTAAAGACAATAATTGAAATTTGAGATCAACATTTAAGAAATGTTGAGTGAAAATAAATACTATCCAACCAAAGAAAAGAATACACCAGTGGATAAATAAACTCCCTGGATACTGAATTCTTGGAATTGATATTATCGATGAAGGAAACTTCTATCCCATCCTCAGGAATTCAATACTTGGGCATAAATGAATTTCAATTGCTTCATGACTCAAGAGACTTCTGTAAAACGAAGCTTAAATTCTAAGCCATCAAGTACAAATTTTCAGAGCAGTCCCCTATGAATCTTGACACCTCCAGAAACACCCAGGGAAATTTAGGCCCTTCAAATAGTATAAAAACTTCTAAAACAGAAACAAATGTTGATATATATTCAGTGAAGAAAAAAATTACTATTCAAGAAAAATAGAGAATTTAGCTAATATTTTGAGCAAGTCCTGCTAACCATGGACAATCTAGTTTAAAATATCTCTACTATTTGAGTAGTATTCAAACTATTATGATGGGTACTCATATTCAGATAGTGCTATCAATATGGTACCCACAGTAGTGGCTGAGAATCACACCAGGGTATCTATAAAACTGCAGATTCCTGGGGCCTTTCTGGCCCTTCAGTCAAGTTACAAGTTTCACTAGTAACTGACAAGTTAGTGTTTCATTACAACAAACATGGTATTAATAAACTCACCTAACAAAAGACAGCAGACCGAAGAAAAGCACTGTTTTAGCTAAGAAAAACACAGATCCCAAAGCAGGCCCTCCAGTACTAGGGAGATCCTAAGGAAGCAACAATCACCATAGGATTGTATGTTTCTCATATTAAAAAAAGAGGGCTTAACCAAGCAACAGCCAAAATCTGTAGTTCTACATTTCTGTTAAAAACAAAACAAAAACCCCCAACTCTGAGGAAACAGTATTTTAAAACAAAAATCATTCATTTAAAAAAACCTAGCATTTTCAAGGAGTATCAGACATATTTTTAGCATCTTGTTTTTTATTAGCTGGAAAAAGAAATATTTGTGCATGTGGATGGCTTAAAAGAAAGATTAATAAGGCTAAAATGTCTTTTACTTATTACCAAAACATAGTATGAAAGTGACAGCAAATAGCTGGTTGAGTTTCTAGCAAAATACTGGGGTCAAAAAATAAATAAATAAAAATTTTTTATATACAAATGTGAAAAGTGCAACTATATAAATAAGAATAAATGGTCATTCGTATAAAAAAGAAATGTATACTATACAAGAATAATACTATCACCACCAACTGACAATGAGAGCCAGGGCATCCATAACCCTTAAAATAGTATGAAAAATTCTGTGCATATGTACATTTTGGGGATGACAGGGATATAATTTTTATTGGATTCTCAAAGGCATCTGTGACCTAAAAAGTTGCAAGGACAACTCTGCAAAGCAATATCATATGCTTTACCTCATTTAATATCATAATTCCAGTTTTCTCAGAAAGGTCTTTTTTTTTTTTTTTTTTTTTTGTAGTCTATACCATATATTCTAAGAGTGGTGACATTTGCCCACAAAGGGGAAAAATTGTTTCCTGGGTATGAAAATAATCTTAGCTATCATAATAATTTATGGTCCTCATGTACATAAAAAGATACAGAGTATTATCTGTGGTATTAAAATTTTATGGTGGGGGGTGGGAGGCAAAAAAAAAAGAGGAAAAAATGTCTGAAAAGGCTCTTTGGGGGGCCAATAATGGAAAAAGGTTGAGAAACACTGGTTTATACTAAGAAAACACAGAGTAATAGAGTAATAACTACTCTAGAGAGTTCCTGCGCAAGTGACATGCAGGGTATGGTTATCAGTCATTGAAGCTGAGTATTACCTGCCTTTCTTTGCTCCTCACCCAACAAACTCTTCTCTATAAAATGAAGTTTGAAAATAAGTTAATGAACAAGCAAGTCTGTATGTTGAATAAGCCTCTGAAATTTCCACATTTCTATTACTATTCCACAACACCGTAAGACCTATTTAATAACCCCAACAAAATTACACCTCAACTGGACCTCAACTTTAACAATTAAAATACTTACTTTCTTCCTGCATCCGAGCTAGAATCTGTACATCGGTTACATCATTTAGCTTATAATTGGATCCAATAGAATCTTCATCTAATTCTGAAGCACTTAACTCACTGTCTATAGAGGATTGTGGGCTGAGTGGAGGATTTCTGTCTGATGAACTTTTCAAATTACCTTAAAAAAAAAAAAAAGATTCGAACTTTGGTGAAACAAAAACTGAATAAGTATCTGTTCTAATTAACTTGATACTAAATCTTTGATTCAGTTCACCATATTTTGCCGTTTCTGTTTATATAATTCCCAAATATTGAAATAAAAAATTAACCTTATTAAGATTGAAGAGGGATGGGGCACCTGGCTGGCTCAGTGGTGGAACGTGTGACTCCTGATATCAGGGTTGTACAATTCGAGCCCCATGTTGGGTGAAGAGATTACTTAAAAAAGTAAAAAAAAAAAAAAAAAAACAAAAAAACAAAAAAGTAAAAAAATCTTTAAAAAAAAAAAAGAGCAAAGAGGGCTGCAGGGACTCCTGCATTTGTCATGGTATAAAAACAAAACATTTTAACTATGAACTATCTGTCTTCTTATGAAACAATTACATTTTTATCATAGTGCCTTGCAAGTAGGTGGTGTTCAATAACATGTTAGAGGATTCGAACTTTTATAAGAAAGCCAATAAAAATGCTCATAAACAGATGAATTTATGATGTGTTTTTTCCTCTCAAATTCATTGTCATTAGCCAACACTATCATCTTTTTTCCCCTGAATAAAAGCATCTACTTTTCCTAAGCAAGAAAACTGTAATTTGAGGAAAATCAAGATTCTTTAGAGATTTAGGAACAAAACAAAAAAAAGAATACTAGGTTTATTTTTCCTACATTATGCCATGTTTACAAAATTCTTTTGTCAAACTAGTAATGAGGATCCAAAGAATCCTCTAAAGTTCTGTAGTGAAGCACAAAGATGGAAAAATAACAAGATAAAAAAAAGCATTTAATCACTCAAAACAAAAGGGGATAGAAGACAGGTCAGAGGAATAAAGGATATACATATCTATGAGTCTAACTTATTTGTAACGAAGTGCTTTCATCAGATCAATTTCTGATGAAGAATAAAATTCCAGCACTGTCACTAATATCTCTCTTTCTTTCTTTCTAGATTTTGTTTATATGAGAGAGAGAAAGAGAGAGAAAGCACAAGCAGGGGGACTGGCAGGCAAAGGGAGAGGGAGAAGCAGGCTCTTCACCAAGCAGGGAGCCCTGACTCAGGCTCAATCCTAGGACCCTGGGATGATGACCTGAGCCGAAGGCAGATGCTTAACTGACTGAGCCATTCAGGTGCCCTATCACTAATATTTCTAATACAGATTTATTTGAAATGCTTGTTTCCCAGAATTTTTTTATCATAAAACTCAGCTTTCACTGAGTGTTGTAATTAATGAACCCCTAAATTCTACACTTGAAATCAATTTTTTAAATATGTTAACTAACAAGAATTTAAATAAAAACTTGAAAAAGTCAGCTCCAACATGAAAGGAACATAAGAAGAACAAAATCGTTAATGTTTATATTATCAAAAAGAACATAGTACATATGAAAAGAAAAGTACTACAAAGCCAGGCTCAAATAGTGTCCAAATAAAATTCTTTAAGTTCAACAAATATTTTTAGTATACAGTCAGAAGTGAAATAATAGCGAGTAACAACTTATATATAAAGCAAACAGCAGGCTCAAAAAAGTCATTAGACTAGAGAAAACACAGGTCAAAAATCTGAAGTGGCTAACAATAACCTTAATTTTTAAAGAAGTTGTAATAATTAGCCCCAATGAAAGCAGCAGTTAGTTACTAGTGAGTGATTTCGGAAGAACAGTAAGCTAGAGAATAACCTTTCAGGTCACAGAACCACAGCAAACATTCTTTCCCGCAATTACAGCAGTCTATCCTTCCCCTATAATTTAGGGCTTGCTCTTTCAGCACATTCACATACAGCCTTACATTATTATTTCAGTCTGATATCAAACCTTATTAAATAAAGCTTAAATTGTTTAACAAAGTAAGTAAAATAAGAGCTCTTATTTTTAGTTTTTACAACCCAAACTATTCAGTAAACATCTACTTGTTTAAAGAATCAAACTTGTTAATCTAATCAAGCAATATCTAAAAACTCTTAAGTACATGCCAAATAAAACTTTATGGACATAATCTAGTTTATCTGTATCCCTGGTGCCTAGAATAGTACCTAATGCTCCTCACTGATATTTTTCTCTAACCACTTAAAAGTTTCATAAATAAAAGAACTTAAACAACTGATGATTAAGTTATTTTTTGCGGCAGGGCAGTAAATTCTTTTAATTATTCCATATCATTTTCTCCTTACCTGAATTTCCAGGAAGTATTAGCTGTTTGACTATTGGAGGTCGGACTGGGGTTGAGGATGGAGAATTGAAACCACTGCTGTATGGGCTACTTGCATTCGGACTGTAAGGACTCGTGTAACTCATGGAGTTGAAAGGATTATTATATAAATTCTGCCTCTTGAGAGCTGTGTTAATGAGAAGGGGAGAAATCAAATTTAATAACTGAGAAAAGTTAATATTTTACTTAAAAACTTTTCTTAATGGGAAATTCATTAAGTCATTATCTCAATTTAAATACAGAAACCTAAAAAAATAAAATAAAAAAAATAAATACAGAAACCTTATTGTAGTGGGAGAAAATACATCATATTAAGAATTCCAACAATATCTTCTATTGTACTACACAAAACAGCAGCCACCACAAAAAACAAAAATAGTATCACAAGGATATCATCTCAACAAATTATGAGCCTTTAAATTAATTTACTCCTGTCTTGTTAGAAAGTTTCTTCCAACTGTATCAACCCCGAATAGCCTTAAAAAATAAAATGAATGAAAAAAGTATATTTGTGTTTTCTCATTTTTCAGTAACAAACATGTATTGCAAAGAAAAAGGGGGGAAAGCCCTCTATGAAATAATAAGATTTAAAACAGTCTTTCCAAAATTTGGATTTTTTGAAAAACTTAAGCAATACTGACTACTTAGTCCAGGTTAACGTCAAACATGTGAGAATTCTCTTTTTAAAAATAAAAAGTGGGATCCCTGGGTGGCGCAGCGGTTTAGCGCCTGCCTTTGGCCCAGGGCACGATCCTGGAGACCCGGGATCGAATCCCACGTCAGGCTCCCGGTGCATGGAGCCTGCTTCTCCCTCTGCCTGTGTCTCTGCCTCTCTCTCTCTCTCTGTGTGACTATCATAAATAAATAAAAATTTAAAAAAATAAAAATAAAAAAAAACAAAAATAAAAAGTTTCCCCTTTACCCTAGTTTGACTCAAGAATACTTCTGCCAAAAAAGGAAAAAAAAAAAAAGTATGCTATACATGCAAAATTACAGAAACAATAAAAAGTAGAAGATATTGAGTGTAATTATATACAAGAAAAATCAATACTTAAAATAGTATTTCTTTCTTCTATTCTAAAATCCCTAGCTTATTCAATATTTCTGACCATTGGCAAAGCAAAATGTAGAACAGTTACACAAATGTGACATGGCACTATTTTTCAGAAGGCTTACAACCAACTAGTGCAGGCAGAAAAAAAAAAAAAAAACAATGATTTTGGGACAAAGTGAAATGAGTACAATCATAAAGGTGCAAAGGGCTGTGGAACTTTTGAGATAGAAGTAATTCATAATAACAGAGAAACTAGGTAAGGCCTTTTGGAATGAGGTGCTGGAGCAATCTTG
The DNA here is from genome assembly GCF_048164855.1 of Canis lupus baileyi. NCBI lineage: Eukaryota > Metazoa > Chordata > Mammalia > Carnivora > Canidae > Canis > Canis lupus. The sequence continues at coordinate 46,332,878 of NC_132851.1, read as the reverse complement.
AGAGGATGAGCAGCAATCTGACAGACCACTGAAAATGAGGCAAGTGTGGACTTTCACCCGTGTTTATAACAGGAACAAAAGCAGTGCCTTGACAATACACAGTGTGTTCAGGGAATAAGACTGAGTAACACAGAAAGGTCAAGCACATAGGAAATAGGAAAACACGGCTGGGCTAGGTTCATGGAAGTCCTGGAAACAATGCTCAGGAAAATGAACTTTATTCACCATCGGTGAATTTTGAGCAAGAGAAATATGATGCAATCAGTTTAGGAAGAAAACTGATGGACATTTTTATGTTGAATAGGTGAGACTGAACTAGGCAACAGAGGTGACAATATTTAAAAAAAATGGGTATTAAAAACTAAAAGGATTGCTAAAGGAAAAAAAAAGATGATGACTAAAGTTTCTGGTTTGCCTACTAGGCAAAGCAGTGCTTTAGAGGAGGAAACATTTTCTGTTGAGTTGGATGGTGTAGTAAGTCGGACACTATGGTTTTGTCTATATTCACCATGAGACAATATGTCACACTTAAACACATTTAATATGTAGCATAATCTCAGCAATACCAACCTGAGCACAAATTGGGGTGCTAATTTCTTTCCCTTTACTCTTTAATCTCCTTTTAAGCTTATTCTGTTCTCCTTGGTTATTCGTTTAATCAGTAGCATTTGAGGTCCTCAGCCCTTTTATCTTCTGATCCTGTGTCATATTCCTTCTCCTAAGAAATCTCATTCATAACCCTGACATCAATTATCTCTATTCCAAAAACAGCCTATTATTTATATCTCCAGTCCTAAGTTTACCTGGCTTCGGTCCCATGTGTGCTGCCCATTTAATGTCTCCCCTATGGGTATGGCAAATATACCTCAGGGCCAAAATTTCCAAATTTGAACTCATGATTTTCCCACTAACACTGAATTCTCTTCCTGAATTTCTTACCTGAAAATAATTAATAACATTCATGCAACATGCAAAATTACAGAAACAATAAAAAGTAGAAGATATTGAGTGTAATTATACACAAGAAAAATCAATACTTAAAATAGTATTTCTTTCTTCTATTCTATTCTAAAATCCCTAGCTTATTCAATATTTCTGACCATTGGCAAAGCAATGAAAACTAGATCATTGTTGATACTTCCTGAAAAACTAGAAAAACTAGATCATTGTTGATACTTCTCCCTCATTTCCTCAAATCTCATTCATTCATTTTTCCTATCACATCTTTTCATCTTCACTACCATCAACACATGCTGCCTGGCTGTCATTACCAACTTCCCACAAAAGCACCCTAGGTTCATTCACTTTTGGCTTTCTCCAATTTACCCTCCATAGCTGTAGCTAAGCAGGACCTTAACCAAAATGCAAACCTGGTCATGTCTTCCTGACCATATACACCACACCCCTGAATAAAACCCTCCAATATCTTTCCATTGCTTTTAGAATAAAGTCCAAAACCTTTAACATAACCTATAAGGCCTTGCAAAGTCTGGCTCCTACCTATCTTTCTGGTCATATCTCACATCTCTCCCTTCCTTAGTTTTCTCCAGCCAACACTCTGGCCTGTTCCAGGTGTTCATGTGTGGGCCATTCCCATGCTCCCACAGAGCCTTTAAACATGCTGTCTTCTCTACCTCGAATACCTTATTTCCTCTTTCACCTTTCCCCTTCAATCACTCATATTTTCCTGAAATACGGTTTTTAAAAAATATTTTATTTATTCATGAGAGACACACACAGAGGCAGAGACATAGGCAGAGGGAGAAGCAAGCTGCCTGAAGGAAGCCTGATGCAGGACTTGATCCTAGGACCCCAGGATTACAACCTGAGCCAAAGGCAGATGCTTAACCACTGAGCCATTCACGTGCCCCCTGAAATATGTTTTTTTTTTGTATGTTTATTTATCTATTGTCTGCCACCCCATTAGAATATAAGCTCTGGTCTATTTTATTCATTGCAATATCCTCAGAGGGAACAATAACTAGCATATAGTAGGTTATGAATATATAGTACTGAATGATGAAAATTCCTAACTGTAAAATATACTTAAATTATTTCTAAGATGAGATAGAGTACTGGAAAATTATTCCTAAAGATATTTTTAATAAAGGTCTAAATAATGACACATAGAGAACACACTGTGTTCTAAAGGTCTAAATAATGACACAGAGAACATGTGTTTTAATAAACAAAATACGCAATTTTTAAGTACATGGCTGTCAAGTAAACACAAGCAGACACAAGACAAAACAAAACCAACAAACAGAAAACCTATTTAAGATTAGTAACATCAATTCCTCACTATATAAGTATTCCAAAAAAAATAGTAACATTCTGAAGAGATTGAGAGAAATTCCAAGAAGGAGTCAATAATACTTTTCCTACATTTCTACCCACACTGGCATGCTATATTAAATACCATAGTGACAGACACATTTTGTCAGCTTTGTGAATGCTATTAAACAAAAGAGCATAAAAGCAATCTGAACTAAAATGCCAAGTTAAAAACAAAAAACAGTAACATTTGAACAGGGAAGGAAAATGAATACATTTACTAAATACCTACTATGAGCCAGAGAAACTTATTAGGCTCTTTTATAAACATTATTGTCTACTCCTTAAAATAACCTTACAAGGTTCATCATTCTTATGAGAAAATTGAGTTCACACAAGTTAAATAGTGCTAAGAGTCACTCAGTAACAAAGTGCTAGAACGAGAATGAGGTCTCTTAGGTTTTCGGCCTGTACCTTCCAATCACATCAGAATTTCCCAAAGGTGGTGAGATGATTTTAGATGATACCAAGCCTGTATTTTCATAGTTATTTGTTTTAGCTTGTATTGGGAGAAGAAAACCTACTGTATAAAACCCATTATTTCATGGATATTACTTTCTTAAGATTTTTTATTTATTCATTTGAGAGAGAGAGAGTGAGAGAGCATGCATGCAAAAGCAGGGGAGAGGGTCAGAGGGAGCAGCAGACTTTCAGCTGAGTAAGGAGCCTGTCTCTGGGCTCAATCCCAGGACCCCGGGACCATGACCTGAGCTGAAGGTAGGCCATAACTCACTGAGCCACCCAGGTGCCCCCATGGATATTATTCTTTAGGATGAAGAAAAATAAAAATGAAAAGATTGGGAGGAAAAAGCTATTAAGTAACAGCACAGGGTTATGTACATGACATGCTCGCACAATGAGACTCAAAAAACACTACCAACCAAAGAAGCGCCTTCCTAAAAACATACCTGCTCATCATTTACCTGGTTTTTTTTTTTTTTTTTTTTTTTTTTTTTTTTTTTAATTTATGATAGTCAGAGAGAGAGAGAGAGGCAGAGACACAGGCAGAGGGAGGAGCAGGCTCCATGCACCGGGAGCCCGATGTGGGATTCGATCCCTGGTCTCCAGGATCGCGCCCTGGGCCAAAGAGAGGTGCTAAACCGCTGCTCCACCCAGGGATCCCCATTTACCTGTTTTTGATTAAAGAAAAGAGATGAATTTACAAGTAAAATTACAGACATACCTGACATAGTTTGATCAAGTTTGTGGATAAGAGACTTTTTAGCACATTCAACATCAGGACTTGGGTAATCCAAAACTTGCCTGCACCAAACTAATGGACTGACTGATTTCTGCAATGGTGTTAGTTTTTTCTTTGGTGATGAATACAGCCTAGAAGAAAACAAAAACAAAAAAAGAGTAACATTCATTATTAAGCACAAGGTTATAAGATAGAGATCCTTTCGGACAGATTTAAATTGGGAGGGGCAGCACTGTAGGTGCCAAGGAGTATCTTTAAAATCATCCATATTTTACTTTATACATAAAAAGAAAATGATACTAAAACAAGCAAAATTAACCCAAATTTCAAATATTAAATAAACCCAAATGAAACCGACTGTCCAATCCTAAAATATCTTATTTTTCTGTTACTCTCCTTACAAAAACTATGGACAAACATCTGTCTTTACAATAGTTTTTTCTGTTTTCAGTAGTATTGGACCAACTCCCTAATACAACCATATTATTAAATATTATCTAGGAGACAGAATGAAGAGATAGTTTTCCACTTCCCAGTTCTCTTCCTACCTCAAACCACACAAAAACCTACCACTAGTAATTCATTCCTTTTAGTTAAGCAGTACCCACTCTGTAGCCCTCTTTTTAAACCATGATATATCAGAGAAAAATAATACTTTAAATCCTTGGTAACAGTATGACTCCATCTATAAAATTCACTTCAGTCTTGGGAAAGAATAGGACAGTATTTTATAAGCTCCTGTGGAAGGTATTAAAAAAAAAAGTGAGAAGACACGGGAGGTAAACACTTAAATTTTCTACTTCATAGTTTTTTCCTCAGATTGGTCTAGATTATGTCAATTGATAGTGATTTATTTCAAATATGATGCCATATGAAAAATGTGAAGTTACTTGAATTTTAACCAGAGTGGTTTTCAAATTAAGATATTTAAGTGGAATTAATGAAGTAAACAAAAGTATACTTTGATTTACCCACATAGTTAAATATCTCAATAAGATCAGGAGTTAGCAATTTCACATTTTACATTAATCAAGTTAGGGCAATAAAATGAAGCATCTTCTGATGTAAATATTTAAATATATCTGTACCAGACTTGATGAACTTTCTAGTGACACTATATACATTTTCTATCCCTTTTCTCATCTCCCCTTAGGTGTGTCACTCACATCAACTATTTAGCTCTGATTAAGATAATTAAGACTAATAGAGTGAATAATCATTTCTCTAGAAATGATAGAAAATTTTAAGGTGCTTTTAGAATATTTAAAAAGACAGAATCTACTATAAGTGAATAAAACAATAATTCAAAATAAATCACAGATGATGAAGTATCATCATCTCTCCTATACCCCATGAAGGGTAGCTTTCCTATTTTTGTCAATGGCATCATAATTCTTTCAGTTATAAAGGCTAAAAACTTAAGAGCAATTTTGGATTCCTCTGTTTTATTTCCTACCTTCAATAATCTGTCACCAAGTCTTGCTAATACTACATGCACAAACTACCTTTTCACCCACTGTTCTATATTCACTTCCCTAACTGGCAATAGAGACTGCTCCTTCCTTCCACTAACAGATAAAAGTTAATGTAGCAACCTGTACATTCCTAGAGTGATGAAAAGAGGGAGACTGATTCAATTAATCCTGAGTATGCCAACTATCTCTTATCACTCTCTCCTCTTATTTCAGTGTCTGAAATCTAAAAACGGAGGGTTGTGGCCCAAATGGTATTGGCACAAAATTATTCTTCAGTCAAGGAATCTTTGACTGACGTACTTCTAAGCCTACCAAAGAACACATAAACTGGGTTGTAACTTGTAACTGGATTCTCTTTTATCAAGACCAAGGTGTTTTAGTCCCTGAATTTTAAAGAAAATCCCAAATAAAAAACATCTGAGTAACTATACATATTATTTCTGTTTATTGCAAACACATAGACTTCAAAATAACTTTTGCCTGCTAAAAGCATTTTTCTCATTCTGGCACTTTTGAAGTTTTTGAATAATATTTGGTTTAATTAAGAGAGACTTAGTTCTGATGGACGCTGCTAGGGTATCGATGGCTAATGCAATTTACAACATGTTGAGATTAGTCAAGCTTTTACTTGCCAAGAAAATTCAAAACCTATAACTTCATTACCCTAATTCTGCTAAAATTAAGTCATAAGGCCTCCAGCCCTAACCAGCATCAACAATGTAGGAGGCAAGGGGAAATGAGCACCTCATTTCCCTTTCCCAGTCCTCTACATGTCAGTAGAGCCCAGTATAGAGCTTACTTTACACCCCATCTATCTGGAAGAAGGGAGTGTGAGCCAGGGCTCCACTTTTACTGACATGATGCCAACATGGCCTGGCAGGGAGCTCAACATCTATCCCACTCACTACATCTAAACAACACTGTCGTCTAAAAAAGAAGAAACATGTTTATGAGTCTCACAACATAACACAATGTCCAGGATGCAACTAGAAATCACTCATTATGCCAAAAAAATGTTAAAGCAGGAAAACAGAATATACTTGAATCAAATTGAAAACAAAAAGCAAAATGGCAGACATGATTAATTACATTAAATGTGAACAGACATAAATAATCCACTCAAAAGACAAAGATGGTCAGACTGGATTAAAAAAAAAAGACCCAACTATATGTTATCTACAGAAGAAATATCTTAGATTCAAAGTCACAAGTAGGTTGAACTAAAAGAGAATATATACCATGCGAATAGTAACCATAAGAGAGCTGGAGTTTAAGAAATATTACTAGTAACAAAGAGAAACATAAAAAAAAAAAAAACCCCAGCAGGAAGGTATAACAATCAAATATAAAGATACTTAATAAAAGTAGTAGAATAAAAGAGACAATTGAGAAATTTTATTTGGAGTTTTCAATAGCTCCCCTTTGCTAACTGAAAAAAGAGCTACGTGGAGAAATCAGTAAGGATACAGAAATCTTGAACATTATCAATCACTTTTACTTTACTGACAATTAGGGGGCACTCCACCCATCAATAATAGAATACAAGTTCTTTTTTAAGTGTACATGGAACATTTTTCAGGTCAGACCATTCAATCATGAAAAAGTTTCTGAATTTAAAATACTTGAAATTCTTCAAAGTTTGTTTTCTGGCTACAATGCAATTAAATTAGTAATCAACAAAGAAATTTAGTAAATCCCAAATATTTGGAAATTAAACAACACACTTATAAATAACCACAAGTCAAAGATTATAACACAAGGGAAATTAGGAAATATCTTGAACCGAATAAAAACAAAAATATACGAATATTATGTAATGAAGACAGGAGAGGAAAATTTATAATTTTAAACATTAGGAAAAAGAGATCTCAAATCGACATAAAAAACGTAAAAAAATAAGAACAAATTAAACTCAAGGCAGTCAGAAGGAAAGAAAATACAAATATTAGCAAAAATCAGTGAAATAGAAAAATAGAGGGGGGGAAAATACCCCAAAGGTGTTGCATTGTGAAGATCTAAAAATGGTAAATCTTTACATTTACCAAAGAAAAGTTAGAAAACACTAATAACCAAAATTAGAAATAAAGAATGAACACTGCTATGATCAGGATAATAAAGGAATACTATGAACAATTTTATGCTAACAGGTAACTCGGATATACAAATTTCTATAGAAAGATATGTTACCAAATGGGACTCACAAAGAAACCGAGAATCCGAAGAGGTTTACAAAAAGAAATTGGAACTAGTAATTACAAATCTTGCAAAGAAAAAACCCATGCCCAGATTCACTTTATTAATGTTATCAATATTAAGGAAAAAAATAATACCAATTCTACACAACTCAGAAAAATAGATCTAATGGTGAATAGGCTGAGTTACTCTAGGACTGGAACAAAGTCAAGGATGCAAACTCATCATTTCTAAACAAAGCCATCCTGGAGTGTGTAGCAAATATAAGTCAAGAAAAAGAAATTAAAGATATACTGAAAAGAAAGAAGTCAAATAGTCTTTATTTTGTAGGTGATATGGTCCTGTATTTAGTAACACCTCTATAGGAATCTACGGAAACCCACAACATCCAACTAGGATAAATGTGCTTAGTAAGGTTGATATAAGATGAATAGGCAAAAAAATCAATTGTATTTCTATACCTTATCAATGAACAATTCAAATATGTTATAATAAATGAAGTACAAGAGTTGTGCATTGAAAGCAAACATTGCTGAGATAAAATAAAGAAGACTTAAACAAATGGAGACCTGAAGACTCAATACTGTCAAGATGTCAGTTTTTTCAAACTGATCTACACAACTGAACATAATCCTTAAAAAAAAATCTCAGCAGGCATTTTTATAGATATGGCAAGCTAATTCTAAAAGTTATATGAAAATGTAAAGGGCAAAGTATGGCCAAAACAATTTTGAAAAAGAGAAATCCTTAAAACAAAACAAAAAACCCCTGAAAATCTCTGATCTTACTTCTTTTTGATCTCTTCTATACAAGAAAACCTGTTTTTCAAAAATATGAATCTGAGTATCTTAATATTTCTGCACTAAAATTCTGTGCCACATTCCTTTTGCTCTTATGATTGAGTCCTCCGCAAAAAATGGCCCCCACAGCCCCTGAGGCATGAGCAGTGATCTGTTGTGGTACCTTTTTTTTTTTTTTTTTTTAAGCTACATTTCTCATCCTCCTCCACCACCCAAATCTTAATAACAGCCATATGGTACTAATTTCTATTCCTGGAAAGCCCAATACTTTTGCTTCTAGGTCACATGTGCATGTCGTTCTTTTGCCTGAAATAAGCTCAATTCTACTTTTTGCTTATCTCATCCTTCTCTGCCCAACCTCAGCCCGCCCATTCCTACTTTTCACTGCATCTCAGCTTAAATGTCACTTCATCAGGGAAATCTTTCTTCAACATCTCTCAGAAGAGCATCTTTGCAGTCATTTAAACATGCCCTATCAAAAAGGAAATTCCTCTAATATTCATTCTAATTACAAAATTACCTATTTTACAACTTTGTTCACTTCTGTCCTTTTGAAGTTTTTAAGTTGGTATTTATAAGCTGAAAAGAGACATTTAAAAATTAGGAAATAAAAATGCTAAAATATGGGTGAACCTCAAAAACATAGTATATACTAAGTAAAAGAAGCCAGCCACAAAAGACCACGTACATACTATATGATATCATTTATATGGAATGTCTAGAATAGGCCAATCTATGAGGCAAAGAAATAGATTAGTGTTTGCCTAGGGATGGGAGAGGGGCAGGGAGAAGAGAAATAGGAAGTGACTATTAATGGGTACATGGTTTCTTTGGGAGATGTTGAAAATATTCTGAAACAAGAGTATGGTGATAATTGCACTAATCTGTAAATATACTAAAAATCAATGAATACTAAAAACCATAGTACAGTTTATTTCTATTTTTTTTAAGTTTTTTTTTTTTTTTTTTTTTGACAGAGAGCTCGAGCAAGAGTGTACAAACACAAGCAGGCGGAGTGGCAGGCAGAGGGAAAGGGAGCCCAAGGCAAGACTCATCCAAGGACCCTGGCATGATAACCTGAGCTGAAGGCAGATCCTTAACCCTTTGAGCCACCCAGTCACCCCACAGTACACTTTAAACAGGCAAATTTTATAGTATGTAAATTATCTCAATAAAGTTGTTTTAAAAATCTGTTAGAAATAAACCAGCCCTCAAGATACTTTTTCTCTTAGAAGGACCATTACAGAAGAATTGAACACCATTAAATATAATTTATATATATAAAGACTGAGAGAACTAGTAAAAATGTATATAAGAGTACTATGAAACTGACAGTAATAAATCATATTTTGGCCCATATGTCACACATACCTATATAATATGATTGGTGATAAAAACAGCTAAGAATATAAGTTTATTACTTTTTAAAAAGTAACAATGCCTTTCAGTAATATAGGAATGTACAAATGTAAGGAGTGGTAATAACCTCCCTCTCCCTACCAGTTCTATCCTCCCAAATTATTTAGAGTTTGGAATGTGTCTCTCCTGATTTTCTGATAAACAGTAGACATATAATTAAATGATGGAAAAATAAATAAATAATGGACAGGAAGGGAAACTGGAGTTACTTTGCTGAATTTATGGTAACCATAGTAATCACTTTTCATATTGTAGTCGGCTGAAAATAAGTTAGTGAAGCTAACAGCAGCAAAGATTTAACTTAAAGGTAAAAATAAAAGTTACATTAAAATTGTTATTGGAATGAATTTTAGATTAGTGTGTAAAATTTTTACAGGCCAAGGAAAATAATCAGATTTTAACACCTCAAAATCATCCTTCTCTATTTATTAAAGCATATATGAGGCAAAAAAAAAAAAAAAAGAGGCTCTGTCTTCACAAAATTCAATGCATAATCTCTGGTACAGTGATTGACATTTAGAGATGATTAAGTATCTGCCATCTGAATGAAGACTGAATAAAACATGATTACAATATTTAAAAATACACATGAAGAAAGGTAAAGGAAACATCAAAGTGACTATTTTGAGATTATAATTTTGTTTCTATTTTTATAATTTTATGATTTTTTAAAAAGCTTTCAGTAACAGAAGTATCTTTGGTTTTACCCCAAACTAAATATAATTTAATTCTAAAATTCTTAGAATACATCACTTTATAATGATTTACCAAGCTTTCCTAGTCAATGTGGCAATAGGAAGTGTTATTATTCATATTTTATCAAATGTTTATTACATGCTAGGCACGGTTTCAATATTTTAAATATACTAACTCTTTAATCTTCACAATAAACCCCTGAATAGGCGCTACTGTAATCCCCATTTTACATATAAATCTGGTCACTGAGGCACAATGAGATAAATGACCTGTCTACAGTGACAAAGTTATTAAGCGACAAACAGGATTACTCCAGGACCTGTGTTCTTAACTATTATATTTTACTGTCTAATGAGGCTCCTGGCTGGCTCAGTCAGCAGAGCAAGTGACTCTTGATCTCAGGGTTGTGAATTCGAGCCCTGCATTGGGGGGTAGAATTTGCCTTGAAAAAAAAAAAAAAAAAAAAGGCTCCAATGTAGTATCATTCTAATGGCTCCTGCTGTTCTCTGTTCTCTTTTCCTAAGCCCTACCAACCATAAAATATAAAGTTGTAATCGATCCCACTATTACAATTAAAAAAAAATTACAACTCCATTCTCAATTGAAGAAAAATATCTTCAGTTCATATATATAGCAGTTTTTTGAAATTTTAGATTGATCATGCTATTAACTATTATACTTGGCCCATTAGCTGACTTAAAGACATATATACTACATTTATATAAAGAAATATAAAATACTCTTCTGGTTTTTAGAAAATTATCATTGGTATTACTACTAATAATGGCAATTATTAGCAAAGCAAATTCACTGATAAATTTTTACAACAGTTTACAATCACTGAAGTGACACTAGCTACAGGGTAGGGAGGATACACATATAAACAGAAAGTATGACAGCAAAATACAACACAGTGAATCAAAAAACAGAGCAGAGCACGCAAGCAAGCCAAAAAGACTGAAAAAAAGCTTTAAAATGGTGAATTCTAAAGTTTTAGACAGTGACACTCTTACTTCCATTTTCATTGGAAGTACCACTCTCTTGATTCTCATTCCAGCATGGCAAGAGTTTTTTAATTTTAAGAAATTCAAAACAGTTTTGATATTCACTGGAATTCACAAAAGTGAGGTTGGAAATTACTTCTTCAAAAACACAATCTTCTGTTGAGGCATAGCCACGTACTGCTTAGAAACAATAGTTATAGTGAGACCAACCTAGAGTGCAACAATCAAAAACTAAAGGTTCTTTTGGTGTATTGTTTTGTTTGAGAAAAGATATCAGAAAGGCTGAGAGTCTCAAACTATACTAGACTGCAAATTTTGACAATAGCTGCAAAAGCAAGACAGTCCTTAGTATACTGACTAAACATAGAATTTCAGCCACAACCACATACCTAGATAACAATTACTACTGGTAGCAGAACTTTTCAGCCAAAAGAGAACATAATTACATGTGTATATATTTACATATATAAGTTACATGTATATGGAGAGTGTATGTTAATTCACACTGATTCTTTTAGAGTACCTTGCTTGTTAATAACTAACTTTATTGGTGAAATGCCTTAAACAAGACTTTATCTATAGGAGCCATGGTACTTAAGGCTAACAAGTCATAACTTTTAGCAAATGACATGTCCTTCAAATTCCAGATCATAATGCATACTATAATGACTTTTAACAGTTTGTCAACTAAGGTTACGTTTTACAAATTAATACATTTCTCTTATTGTGAAGAAAGTTCCTGCACAAATATCTGAGAAAAGATATGAGAGCATAAACTTAGAATCCACAATATGCTGGTAATAAAGGTTTATTAATACAATAAAGATTAAACACCCTTCTATCAGAGAATTTTCTATTTGCAGTATTCCTACTGGTTCTAAAATTAGTTTCTTGGGTCGCCTGGGTGGCTCAGCAGTTGAGCGCCTGCCTCAATCCTGGGATCGAGTCCCGCATCAGGCTCCCGGCAGGAAGTCTGCTTCTCCCTCTGCCTGTGTCTCTGCCTATCTCTCTCATGAATAAATAAAATCTTTAAAAATGAGTTTCTTGAATTATAAATTTAAAATATTTTATCCGCTTTGTGAAAATATGAACAAAATAGGAGGAATCTAAATACTATATACATTATATATGTTCATTTTTATTTCATTTTTATTCATATTTATCAGTATGTTATATATATTATATATATATGTTTAAATATTTGTATTTAAATATATGTGTTTATCCCCAACAATAGGTTAGCCTAAAATATCAGGTAACTGAAGTGTTAAAGAAAGATCTGGCAATATTTTTATGTCACATGCCAGAGGAGAAGTGAGAATGATACACTGTACTCGGTTTATAGAATTAAAGTTAATATTAAGACCAGCTCAGACATTCTCTTCTCTTTTTGAGTTACATAAGAAGAAAGATAAGAGTGGCTATGTAAGGATTCCTGGACATATACCATATACTGAAATGGTTAAAACACATAAAATACTTTTGAGGCGCGAGAGGGACAGTATTTTTAGAACTGGCATTGTCCTAGAAAGAAAACTGAATCTAGTCCTCAATTGTTAGAATTTATAGTTGTGTACGTATATACAATTTATATATAATTATATAACTGTCTTTCATATGGGACTCAAAGCATCTCAAAGGCAGGAATAGTACTTCCCCATCATTTCTTTCTTTTTTTTCTTCCAATTTCTTATGCTCTATTCTCAACCCCAAAGAAACCTGCCCCACACAAAGAAAAGGAACTCAATACTGCAGAATGATAGAAATAACTATAAAGAATCCATAATAGGGCACTGTACTTTTGAAAAATTATACAAAAAGTCCATAGTTATTCTTGATTGTTCCACTTAGTAACTCTAGTTGCAAGATGGGAACTGATTTTTTTCTATTTTAATTCATATCCATTCTATTTCTTTTCAAAATACTCATAACAAAAAACTAACCAGGATCTCCCCAAATGACAGTAATCAAATTATCCCAGGGTCTTCAAGCGGATAAATTTAGCCTATTCTCCAGTCCCTTAACTCTCTTCCTTTCCCCATCAGTTTTTCTCCGTATCACTTATTAAAGTTTAATTACCAAAACTAGAAGTGATGACGTAAGGGTCTGAAAATACACATTACAAAGTGTAAAAATTGAGCTTTTTTATTTCTTCACACATTTTCTATATCACAGGATTTTTGTTATTCTATCAACTGCTGACTCACAAGATATTACAATAAATTTGTTCCCACTATTTTATAATTTATCAGAAACTTAAATTGAAGAAGTCTTTGTTTCACCATAATCAACTATTCTTTGGACATATGTGATTTTCAAATAGTTCTAATCCTAATCTTTCTAAGTATCACAGAACTCCAAGGGTTTCCTACAAACACCCCCCCCAAAATCAAGTACCTCCAAACAAACATAAAATAGCACCACTATTTTTTTCAATGAATGAAAAATTTTATGTTAATCTTGACTGTTTTCTCTCTCCACATACTCAATGTGCTCAATCAACACATCCTATCAATTCATTTATGCCCCTAAAATCCATCCCTTTTCATTTCCGCTGACTTCACTCAAGTCGAGACTCTCATCTCACCCAACATAAGCAATTATGATAATCTCAAGTGGTTTCCCCATACCTACTAGACTTTTACTCCTCCAATCTATCCTCTACCCACTACCATTTAGCTAAAGTACAGATCAGTAGAACATTGTTTCACAGCTCAAAAACTTTCCTATCGGATACAGCCTACAGCTTAATTTTTAAGATCCTGTTATCTCATCCAAAACTACATCCTTTGATCTTCTCTCCCATGTACACCAGTAAAAAACTTATCCTGCCAAACCGCCCAAATAAATGTTCATTTTATGTATCCTGGACAGTTAAACCATAGAGGTCTTTGTTCCTAGTTCTTTTTACTATGGGGGCGGGGGACAGAACTTCCTTTCCATTTTCCTAGTCTAATTCAAGCCTCACTTCAAGACCAATTCAAGGCTTATCTTTTTTCATGAGGCTGTCCAAACACCATAATTCTCATGCCTACTTCTTATCACCTTAACATACTACCCTACTCATAGTAAGTACCCAAAGTATGTGTGACTCCTAGGATGACTGGTCACATCCAGTTTGCCCAGGGGAATCCTAATTTAAGCCTGTTTTGGCATCCCAGCACTTCTTTGACTTTCAAATAGTGTCCAGGTTTGTACAATAAATTACTTTAGTTTTTCTTAATTTTCAGAACATTACCATTTTATGACTTAGAAATGTGAAGTATTACTAAATTACTAAAATGCAATACTTATTCCTGCAATATAGCACTAAATATTTCTGGTTAAGTTGAGGCTGTATCATAAGTATGCTGTAAGGCAATACTCGTGGGGATTTTGCCTCCAGGGGACATCTGGTAATATCTGGAGGCATTTTTGTCTGCTACAACATCCTACAATACACAGGACAGCCTCCATAACAAAGAATTATCTGGCCCAAAATGTCAATATCCTCATATAAGAAAGCTAGTAAGACCAAAATGCTATTATTAAACAATGTAAATGTCTTGTAAGAGGAACAAAACTAATCTGATCTTTGATCATTTAGTAGTTTGATATGATTTTTATGTAATCAATTATGAATACTTGGGATGAAATGGAAAGAATATCACTCAATACTTTGGCTTGATTTCGAGTTGCCGCATGTGCCTCTGGGTGCAAGAAGTTGATAAAACTCAGAGGCTCAGTTTTCTAACCTTTAAGCATAGCTGTGCCTTCTAGTCCCATCTTAATACTATTGCCATACTAATCTTTCCAAAACACCATTTTGGTAAGAATATTACAACACTCAAAAAAATCTCTTCCTAGATTTCACAGGCTGCCTACAAATATGGTCCCCAACCCAATGATTCAACTTTGTTTCTCACTTGTTTCCCAACATACTTCACTAAAGTATCTTCACAGGCTTTCTCTTTACCCTACTCAAACACAGACCTTATCCTTTTTGATTCTGACAGAACAGCAAGAAATACCCTTCCACCTGTACCTAAACCCTTTGTTCCAGTTGTCATGTTCAAGGCCATATAAGCCCTTCTTCTATGAACTCTTATTGTTGGTTTTGGAGAAAACCAAATTTCGTGTTCATTCTGTTTCCAAATTAAACTGCAAGTACTTTGAAGGCTTACTATCAAGTTCCACTTGGTCGTTTAAACAAATATTAACATAGCAGCTACCATTGGCCAGGCATAGTGCTAGAGAGGAATTTAAAGATGAAACAGCACAAAACTAGATAATACATAGTGCTATTTGTTAGCCTGTCTCATTCATTTGCCATACTACCACTGAGATCTTACAGTGCCAGCTTGTCAAGTTCCAAGCCTCCGGACTCAGGTTTCTAGGATTCATCAGTTTTTTAAATTTTATTTTTTAATCCTCTCCAGAACAGCCCTAGCTAAGAATAACTAATGGCAAACAAGAATTTTACTATGACAAGTCAACACAAGTCAATTATCTCCCTCCTGGAAAGGAAATTAGCAAGCCCACTCAAAAGATATTCACATCCTAAATTACTAAATTATTCTTTCTGTATCTAATGTTAATAAAGACATATAATCTAATTACATTATACTTATAAAGTACAATACTAATTAGGCATTAAATACATACTTCTAAAACCTCCTAACTTGATAGTATCTATTAAATTCCATTCCTTCATGTTATCAGATGTAGAGATCACTTACAAACTTAGCCTGGCCCACCCCTGCTTCTTATTCACATCTTTCAAACAAAACTCTTAACAGCCACACATAGTTGATACTTTTTTACTCTCTCACAGAAAAATGAGCAAAAGCGCTTGAATGGAGGGCTGTGTGTGGGAGGAGTTCCCCTCTAAAACTGTAGCAGTGGGAAATAATTTGATTCATCCTCAAGAATTCTAAACCTCTAATTTTTAACTAAACAATATCTCCCTCTTCACCTTACCTTTCCAAATACTTCCACAAACTTCATTATCTTCTTTTTATTATTTTTTTCACATTTCGTGAAGATATAGCCCCTTTTCCTTTTTCTCCCTATAGACCTTTATCAATTTTAAGAAATTCCATTTTTATTCCAGCCTTTGAACCTTTTCAAAGTCAAAGCAAACTGTAGGTTTTGCATTTTGAGACACACCCAGTTTAAAGACCTAGTTTTTAAAAGCCTTCCTCTTAAATAAGCTAAGTTGTTCCTAAAGGTGTCCATTTCCTCCATAATTTGGGTTCTCAAATGAAAGATGCCAGAGGATGTGATTCTGAGCAAATGCAACAGGCAAAATAAGAATTTATATTACCTTAAGTCTCTCAGGGTCCCAGGACAGAGCCCCCATCAGCGTTCCTGCTCAGTGAGAAGCCTGCTTCTCCTCCTCCTTCTGCACACCCTATCCACCCCGCCCATGTTCTCTCACTCAGGTCTCAAAAATAAATAAAATCTTTAAAAAAATTAAAAAGAAAATTTACACTTGGGTAATTTCATTTTTAAAATGCAAAGTTAAAAACAAGAATAATAGATAAAATCATATATATCAGCTGACTTGGGCTCTAGTTCTTCCAAAAACACATATCTAGGGGCTCTTGGGAGGCTCAGTTAAATGTGCCTTCACTCAGGTCATGATCTCAGGGTCCTGGGATGGAGCCCCATGTTGGGCTCTCTGCTCAGTGGGGAGCCAGCTTCTCCCTCTCCCTGCTGCTCCCCGTGCTTGTACTCTGTCAAATAAAAATCTAAACCTCCCCCCAAAAAACAACAAAAAAACCCCACATGTCTAAACTTATTGGAACCAAATTTTTTCATCTGTGACATAATCTTACTATACTAAGTAATAAGGAAAACATCAATAGCTTTTTTATGTATCATGTTATATTACCTATTTGACCACAAAGTAATGAAACTAACTTAAATCTTATAAATAGGATTTTTTAAAAAAATATTTGAGAAAGAGAGAGCACATGCACACACGAGTGGGAGGCGCAGAGGGAGAGGGAGAAAGAATCTCTCAAGCCGACTCCTTGCTGAGTGCAGAGCCCAACACAGGGCTCAATCTCAAGACCCAAGCTGAAACCAAGAGTTGGATTTTTAAGCAACTGTGCCACCCAGGAGCCCCATAAATAGGATTTTTTAAATTATAAAAGCAATTTGTGGGGCACCTGGGTGGCTCAATGGTTGACTGTCTGCCTTCAGCTCAGGTCATGATCCCCAGAGTCCTGGGATCAAGTCCCACATCAGGCTCCCTACAGGGGAGCCTGCTTATCCCTTCTGCCTATCTCCCTGCCTCTCTCTTTCTGTGTCTCTCATGAAAAAATAAAATCTTAAAAAAAAAAAAAAAAAGGCAATTTGTGTTCATAATAGGGAATTCAGAAATGACAAAAAGTACAAAAGTTTAAAACAAAGTGCATCTGTTATTCTACCAAAGAGACACTGTATTTTAATTTTAAAGCTGATTTTTTTAAAAAAAAAGATTTTATTTATTCATGCGAGATAGAGAAAGAGGCCGAGACAAAGGCAGAGGGAGAAGCAGGCTCTCTGCAGGGAGCCAGATGCAGGACTCGATCTGGGACCCGGGATTATGCCTTGAGCTGAAGGCAGACGCTCAACCAGTGAGCCACCCAGGTGTCCCTTAAAGCTGATTTTTAATGTAAGGCACTGTATCTATATAGTATTTTCTTAAGTCTTCATGAGAAAGTATAGATTCAGTATTGCCAATATTCAGAATGTGTGGGAAACTCATCTCAACTAGCCTAAGGGTCATCAAATTAGGCAAGAAATTTGGTCTCATAATTTTCCAGCTTCACCTCATTTCAGCCTAACATCACTGACAACCAGATTGATTCAACATGATTTAATGTAACTGAAGTCTTACTACACACAAGATACTGAGAGCCTGTTCAGACACATGAAGAGGAATATGAAATGGTTTCTCTGCTTAAACTGCTCACAATCTAGACTCAGAGACCAAAGTACAGGGCTGTCCTGTTAATATATATTTAAAAATGGTGTATAAACAATGATAGGTAATATTGCAAAGGAAGTAAACCAAGTAGGATATTTAGAATTTCACACACAACAAAAAGTTGCTCTGTTGCAGAATGAACATGCATGCCACCAGGCATAAATGTCTATGAAGTGTGCTGACAAAAGTAAAAATAAGAAAAAGGAGAATTGGAATTGGGACTGCTCAAGACTTTAAATATCCTGCTAATCATTTTTATTCATGTGCATAATAATTACTTTAGTTTTCAAAACTCATACCCACCCTCACGAAGAAAAGAATCTTCCATTACAGAAGATATCCAAAGAAATGTGCCACACACACACACATATATAAAATTCTAGAGGCACCTGGGTGGCACAGTTGGTTGGGTGTCCAACTCCTGGTTTCAGCTCAGGTGATCTCGGGGTGGTGAGGTTAAGCCCTGCATTAGGTTTGAGTTTAGCTTGAGTTTGCTAAAGTTTCTCTCTCTTTCCTTCTGCCCTTTCCCAAGCTTGCTCACCCTAAAATGAATAAATCTTTTTTTTTTTTTTTTTTTAAATCTACGATGCTCCCATTGCTCAAGATCTCTTCCACATTTAAGTTTAGCACTTTGTCTTGAAGGGATTTTATACTCTGCAATATTTTAATAGACTGCAATATTCTAATCACAGAAAGAGAGTTAAAAGACTCAGAGGTAACCTAATTCAACTAAATTTTACCTCTTTGTAACATCCTTTGTCATAGGACTATTCAACAGTTTTCACTGCTAAGTATTACATTTTTTTTTAAGATTTTACTTTTTTAATGTAATCTATTCCCAATGTGGGCCTTGAACTCATGACCCCAGGATCAAGAGTCATATGCTCTACTAACTGAGCCAGCCAAGTGCCCCTGAAGGTTACTTACACTTTTTAAAGACAGTCCACACCATCTAGAAACTCTATTAGAAAATCCTACCTTATATCAATTAAAAATCTACCCGTCTCTAATTTATACCTAATCTAATCTAATAATGATTAGATCTAATAATGATCTCCAGAGTTATACAGAATAAGTCTAATAATTATTCTCCTTCAAATATTTAAAAAACATTCTCTTCTGAAAGCTAAATACCCATAGGTTAAATAAACCAAGATCAAATGTTTTTCATGAGACAGGATTTTCATGCTTAGCATGAATCTCTATTCACTGTATTAGCTATGTGACTTTGAGTTTAACTTCATTACCTGCGAATTGAGGATAACATGACAGATGCTATAATATAGATGAACTCTGAAGACACAATACTAAATGAAACAAGGCAGACAGAAAAGGGCAACTACTTTATGATTTTACTTATATAAGGTTCCTAGAGTAGTCAAATTCACAGACAAAGAAAGGAGAATGATAGTTCCCAAGGGCCGGGGGCAAGGGGAATGAAGCGTTTATACAGCGTTTCAACATGGAAAGATAAAAACTTCTAGAGGATGGATGGTGGTGATGACTGTATAACAATCAGCATATATGCCACTGTACTGTATGTACATTTAAAATGGTTAAAATGGCAATTTTTTTGTATATGTCACCACAATAAAAAATGTAGATAATAACTTAAAATTGTGATTAAATGATTTGCCATGCAAATAATGCCTTATACAATACTTTGTATATAGAACATAATTAAACAGTAGTGATGGTAGTATATTTTACCAATCAATTATGTGGTCCTAAAAAAAAAAAAAATTTATGTGGTCCTTCTTGGCCAAATTCCATTTTTTAAGAAAGCAAGAACCTGCATTATCATGTTTCTCAGTGTCCCCGATGTTACACTGTTCACACATAAGGGTTCCAAGTATTTGTTCAATTAATAAAAAAAATTTTAAGTCACATTACTATAACTGGAAAACCACTGCTAAGAAGGGAATAAAATGCTCATCTAGATGTATAATTAATTCATTTACAACACACACACACACACACACGAGCCATGTTAAAGTCAACATCTCCTTCGTACAGAAAAATCTAGAAAACAAACTTCAAGATATTAATCAACAAATAACTGCCAAACCATTCAGATAAGTAGTGATAATTGTACAAATCAAACTGCTTTATTAATCTAGGCTTAGCAAATAAAATTACAGGCAAATTCAACCAATGGTCTCCCATGAAAAGCATACATAAAACAAAGAGGTCATGTAATAAAGTTCATTCTTAGATGTGAAGGTCTATGAGTGAAAAAAAAAAAGTAAAAACCACATGCTATCTACCTCTAAGAGAAGTCTATCAATAAAACTGATTGATAAGAAGTCAGATTGAATTTAACATGTCTTCATAAACTTAAGAGAAAACGGATTTAAAGTAAAATGGATTTAACAAGATATGAAGAACTTATTTGATTTCCAATCTCAAACTTTTGCAGGGTAGGGGGGAGTGGAATGGCGGAGGGAGAGAAAGACTCTAAAGCCGGCTCTCCATCCAGCGTGGAACCCCACATGGGGCTCGATCTCACAACCCTGAGATCATGACCTGAGCTGAAATCAAAAGTTGGACACTTAACTCACTGAGCCTCCCAGGGGTCCCTCAAACATTTTTAAGAAGAAATAACCACCTCACCAGTTTGAATATTCAACTGCTTAAAACAAGAGGTATGAACACCTGTTCTCAAAGTCTATTTTTAATTTCATTTTTTATGATTTCATGTTCTGCAAAACTTCCTAGGGGCCCTGCCAAGAGCCTGACAATTCATTATCAATTTTTCCTAACATCTCTATTTTCAATCTGTTCTCTCTACTACAGATACAGGGTAAGATTTATTTCAACAATAATCTCTAGAAGAAAAAAAGGAAAAAATAAAATGACAAACTTCTAGATACTAACAACTAATGTCAACTAACAAATACTGATTAGGTAATGCAGTCTTTAAGAATATATATACACAATATTAAACTCTCTCAAAAGTGCAGCAGAGTAGATGAATAAACAATGTAAAACTCATTTAGAAAAGTATTTCACGTATACACTCCCCTTTTGTCCACATGGTGCAGCTGCTATGGAAAACAGTATGGTGGCTCCTCAAAATATTAAACACAGAAATGGGGCAGCCTGGGTGGCTCAGCAGTTTACCTCAGTGCCACCTTCAGCCCAGGGCCTAATCCTGGAGACCCGGAATCGAGTCCCACGTCACGCTCCCTGCATGGAGCCTGCTTCTCCCTCTGCCTGTGTCTCTCCCTCTCTCTCTCTCTCTCATGAATAAATAAATAAAGTCTTAAAAACAAATAAAAATAAAAAGCAAAAAAACCCTACAGAATTACCATTTGATCTAGCAATTCACTTCTGGGTATATACTCAAAAGAAGTGAAAGCAAGGATTTGAGCAGATATTTGCACACTCATGCTCACAGCAGCATTATTCACAATAGCCAAGAGGTGGAGACAACCCAAACGTCCAATGACAGATGAATGGATAAATAAAACGTGGCGTATATATAGAATATTATTCAGTCATAAAAAAAAGAACCACATCACATGCTACACATGAATGAACCCCAAGGACATATGCTAAGTGTAATAGGCTAGCAATAAAAAGATAAATACTATATGATTCCACTTATGAGGCATCTAATCTCATAGAAAAATCTAAAATGGTGGTTGCCAGGACCTGGGGAAAGGGGAGGCTACGAGTTGCTATTCTGTGGGTGCAGAGTTTCAGTCATGCAGGATGGAAGGGTTCAGGGAATCTCTTGCACAGTGAGAATATGGTTGATGATAATGAACTATATACTTGGAAACTGTTTGATGCCTGACTTTTGTGGGGGGTTTTTGACACAAAAAATAGAAAATACATATAAATTCTATATTTAAATATGAAAATCATATGCATCACACAATCTTAGGTTTGGGATAGAAAGATTTAAGTATTGCTTTCTCTTGCCCACTGAGGATTATAAGACTAGATAAAGCTTTAGAGACACCCCCCCCACCATCAAAAGGAAGGAAATTCTGAGACATTTTATAACATGAATGAACCTTGAAACTTGATATTATGTATATTTTACCACGATTTTAAAAAATGGATCAAAGACCTAAATATAAGATTATAAACCTTTTAGAAGAAAAGATAGGAATAAATCTTGTGATCTTGGATTAGGTACAGGTTTCTTAGACATGAAATAAAAAACACAAGTAACAAAAGAGTAAGACTTCATAATATTAAAAACTGTTTCAAAGGACTCCACCATGAAAAAACAGAGAATGAAAGAAAATATCTGTAAATCACGTATTTCATAAAGGATTAGTATCCAGCATATATAAAGAACCCTTACAACTTGCTATAAAGACAAGTAACAATTAAAAATGGGTAAATGGTTTAAATAGACATTTCTCCAAAGATAGACAAATGGCCAATAAATAGCTAAAAACACGCTCAACACCATTAGTCATTAGGGAAATGCAAATTAGAATCACAATGAGATACAAGTAGAGTGGCTATATAACAAAAAAGACAGACAATAACAAGTGTTGGAGAAAATGTGGTAAAATTGGAACCCTTGTCTATTGCTGATGGGAATGTAAAATGGTACAGCCATGGAAAAGAAAACAGTTTGGCAGTTTCTCAAAAAGCTAAACACAGAGTTACCATTTGACCTAGTAATTCCACTCCTTGGTATACACTAAAAAAAAATGACCATATAAAAACCTGTAAATAGTCATAGCAGCATTTTTCATAGAAACCAAAAGGTGGAAAGAGCCCAAATTCTCATCAACTGAGGGATGGAGAAAAAAAAATGTGGTAATATTATTCAGGCAGAAAAAGGAATGAAAAAAAAATGTTCTTATACATGCTACAACATGAACCTGGAAAACACTATGCTAAATGAAAGAAGCCAGACACAAAATGTCACATATTACATAACTTCATTTATATGAAATGATCAGAATAGGCAGTTCCACACACACAAAAAGTATATAAGTGGAGCTGGAGTGAGCGGGAAATGGGAAGTGACTGATAATGAGTTTGGTGTTTTTTTTTTTTTTTTTTTTTTTTTAAGCAGAGGAGTGGGAAGGGTACTAATGAAAATGTTCTGGATATAGATAGTGGTGACAGCGGCACAACTCTGAATATACTTAAAAAAAAACCCCACTAAATCGCACACTTAAGGGCAAGTTTTATTGAATGTGAATTTTTATGGAGAATAATTTATGGAGAAAATAAGTATTTATGAAGAAAAAAAAGTATACTGAGGTCATTAGTATCAAAAAAGGGATAGCCCATAATATGGGAGCAAAACATGCAAAGATACTAAATGACAAAGAATGGGCAGAAATACTCATTAGCTTCTGTATTTCTGTCAATACTTTGTTCAAATGGAGAGCCCAAATAAACATTCTCCAAAGGAAACAATTTCAAATGAGGCAAGGTGATAGACAGTAAGTCAGAATATAACCTAGAATATAGCTTGAAACAGGTTTAGCCCTACCCCTCCAGATAATGTAAAAGAATTGAAATGTTATCACTGAATTATTGTTGATTCAAAATATGTCAATCTAAAATAACATGTCGGGTCGAACAGATATTTTTCCAAAGAAGACATCCAGGAGGCTAACATACATGAAAAGATGCTCAACATGACTCATTATCAGGGAAATACAAATCAAAACAAAACGAGATCCCACCTCACACCTGTCAGAATGGCTAGAGTTAACAACACAGGAAACGATAGGTGTTGGAGAGGATGCAGAGAAAGGGGAACCCTTACACTGTTGGTGGGAATGCAAACTGGTCAGCCACTCTGAAGAACAGTATGGAGGTTCCTCAAAAAGTTAAAATTAGAGCTACCATGTGATCCAACAATTGCACTACTAGGTATTTACCCAAAGGATACAAAAATACAGATTAAGGGATCCCTGGGTGGCACAGTGGTTTGGTGCCTGCCTTTGGCCCAGGGAGGGATCCTGGAGACCCGGGATCGAATCCCACATCAGGCTCCCGGTACATAGAGCCTGCTTCTCCCTCTGCCTGTGTCTCTGCCTCTCTCTCTCTCTCTCTCTGTGACTATCATAAACAAATAAAAATTAAAAAAAAAAAAACAGATTCAAAGGGGTACATGCACCCTGATGTTTAGAGCAGCATTATCAAAAACAGCCAAACTATAGACAGAGCCCATCCATCGAGTGATGGGTAAAGAAGATGCGACATACACACACACACAATGGAATATTACTCAGTCATCAAAAAGAATGAAATCTTGTCATTTGCAATGATGTGGATGGAGCTAGAGTGTAATTGTACTACGTGAAATAAGTCAGAGGAAGACAAATACTATATGATTTCACTTATGTGTGAAATTTAAGACACAAGACAGATGGATATATGGGAGGTGGGAAAAGAGAGGGAAACAAACCACAGGAAGCTCTTACAATAGAGAACTGAAGGCTGATGGAAGGAGGCAGGTAGGGGATGAGCTAAATGGGTAATAGGTATTAAGGACAGCATTTGTGATGAACAGTCGTGTTTTATGTAAGTGATGAATCACTGAATTCTACTCCTGAAACCAATAGTGCACTGTCCGTTAACTAAAATTTAAATAAAAAATTTAAAAATAATAAAATAACATGTCAAAGTCAAAGTGTAGGTAAAAGGAAATATAATTTCCAAAGAGAAAAATAAGTGGGTCTAGAATTTCCAGACCAAACTTATTTCTTGCAAAATTCAAAACTGAATTAAGCAAAATATGTGTTTTTTTTCTTTTTAAAGATTGATTGATTGATTGATGAGAGACATAGAGAGAGGCAGAGACGCAGGAGGGAGAAGCAGGCTCTATGCTGGGAGCCCAACGTGGGACTCGATCCTGGGACTCCAGGATCGCACCCTGGGCCAAAGGCAGGCGCTAAACTGCTGAGCCACCCACGGATCCCCTAAGCAAAATATTTGTAAAGTTAGAAAAGGAAAAAGCCGGAGGATTCACTATGAACAAGTCAAACCAAATAAAATGCAATTTCTATTTTGATAGGTTTACTTCATTGCAGGTAAGACCCTGTAGGCACAGTATAGCTTAGTTACAGCAAATGATTTGGCAAAATCTTTCATAATATCCATACAAAATGGCATATGGGCTTGATAATAACAAGTGGAACAGTTACTGAACAACCACAATGTGTACTGATTAATAGACTGATGTTAATCTGGAGGGATTCTAGCTGAATGCACATTTCAGAGCCCTTTACTCTGGTCATTTTAACATTTTTAACAACAACTTAAATGAAGATGCATTATACGAAATACGAAAATGACAAAAAATGTCTAACTCAAGACTAACAAATGAAATATAAAAACCTAATTTAAATATAAAAGCCTATTTCATAACTATATGTAAAGAGAGAGAGAGAGAGAGAGAGAAGCCTAAAGAATAGAATTCATTACACAAAACAGGCTTAGGGAGACTTAGTTTAACAACTTATGTATAAAAGATACTGAGTGTAACAGATACTACTGGATCATATTAAACTTAAGAAACAGAAACCAAAACTGTTAATGAAATATTTGGTTTCAAAAATAACAACATTTATCTCATGCAAGGTGTATCCACCAATACGCTATTTGGTCAAGTAACTTCTAAAACGCTAAGTACAAGGGTACCTGGCTGGCTCAGGCACTACAGCATACAACTCTAGATCTCAGAGTTGTAAATTCAAGCTCCAGAGTGTGTACAGAGATTTAAAAAAAGTAAAATCTTAAAAAAAAACAAAACAAAAAACCCGCTGAGTACAGTTCTGAGTACCATGTTTAATGACAATGAACAACTCTTAGAATTAAGGGAAAAAAATGATCCTGATTGAAAGATTAGAAAATTATATTATCTTAGGAAAGATGAAATAAATTGGGACTGTTTTACTCTGCAGAAGAGATGAGAATGCTCAGTGTGTATGGTTGGGCAGAAGAGGTCAGCAAGATCATGATAGTAATCTTCAAATACTTTGAGGGGCCATTCACGTGGAAAAGGGATTAAACTTGGAAAAAGCAAAATACAGGAGGAACAGCATAGGCTTTGATGTCAAAAAGTCCTAGATTCAAATCCAGACTTCATAATTTACTGTGTGTTATTTGATGCTTGAAAGATCTTGTTTCCTTACCTAGAAAATGATACTTGACTCACAAATGGATGAAAATCAAATGCAAAAATGTTTACAAGCTACCTGGGAGAGCCCAATACACTGTGATGTACAATGATGTTGCTTTCTCTAGACTTTTCTAAATTATTCTAGAATAGTGATTTCCAAAACTCAGATACAACCCATTAATGGGTCACAAAATCAGCTGAATGGTAACTAGCATTTCCCCCCTAAAGAAACAGAAAATATTAGAGCTTACCACACATACCAAAAGTAACTAGCTTTGTGAAACATTTGTTTCAATTATACATATACATGTCTAATATGCTATGATGTAAAATGCATTTATCATGGAGGATCCAAAATAAATAAATAAACCCACAAAAAGGCTGCAGTGCTTAGTAGTGTTTCCAAGTGCGTTCTATAGGTACTAGTTCCTTGGAAGCTCAAAAACGTTAACCACTTAGTAATTTACTATATTCAACATACAATTTGCATATCAAACAAATCCAGTATTAAAGAAACCTGTTTATTTTTGTTAGATCTTGTTTTTCTCACATATATTTAACCTCGACCCACCATTATTTTTCACACAGTGTCTATTAACATCTTCAGAACCATTATTTTATAGTATATACTTGGGGGAAAACATTACTCTAGATGAAAAAGAAGGTACAATAGGTGTAAATTACAGAAAGTAGATTTTTTGTGTGCTAAGAAAAAATTCTTGATTCTTTGAAATCTTCCTCTCCCTTGCCACTAACACCCACCTCTTCCCAGTTGTACTCCAAAAACATACTTTGAAGCACTTTAAATGATTTATAAAATTTTCAATTCACACAAATCTTTTTAGAAAAAGGACAGGATCAAGATACGGAGCCAGGATCAAAAGAGTAAACAGGAAGCAGCTCGTCAAAAGTAAACTCCTGCATAGTATTTAAGACTTGCTTTACCCTGGGATGCCTGGGTGGCTCAGTAGTTGAGAGCCTCCCTTCCGCCCAGGGCGTGATCCTGGAGTCCCAGGATCAGAGTCCCTCATTGGGCTCCTTGCATGGAGCCGCCTTCTCTCTCTGCCTGTGTCTCATGAATAAATAAAATCTTAAAAAAAAAAAAAAAAAAAAAGAAAGAAAAAAGAAAAAAAAAAGACTTGCTTTACCTGAACTCTATGCTCAGAAACCAAAGCAGCAAAAATACGTATTCAGCTTCCCCAAGTGGAGTCAATGTGTTCTAATAATACATAATCTAAAATGGGCTCATGAGTGCAGCTAATCCTCATTATTAAGAGCATCATTATCATCACTTGGAAGAGGCATGTGATGATATTTAAGTGATTCTGGATTCTTTTAAAGTGTACACACACCCAAGATTCCTTTGGGAAGACGTGATCTCACACTAATATGAAAAACTGTCACTACCATAGACAGCTCTAATAATACTTCGTATTACTTGGAAATAAAATAACAGCTTGATATCATATATTCGTGTATCTCTGTAATTCAAACCTTCCTAATTGGGAGTTACACATATCTGACTCTGCTCTAGCAGTTGTCACAGCATAAAGGCCCTTCCCACTCTTTCCCCATCCCCAGGCTTCTAATCCACTTCTCCTCCTAAGTTTGCCTCAGCTACTCTGAACCATTATTTTCTTCCCAATTTCTAAGCATTATCAGTACTTTTGTTCTTCTTGTTTTTTCTTTTTTTTTTTTTTTTGGGGGGGGGGGGGCAATTCATTGTATATGTCCTAGCCATTTAACTGCATAAAACTTGGCTCTGGAGACTGTAACTGTCTTGATGAACAGGGATCAACATGTTACGAATCTTTAGACTTTCCCACAAGAGCCTGTAAGAGCTTACTGAATATTTCATGATTTAAATAACTAGGCTTAAGAGTAACCGCAGTTAGTTTTGGAGAGTTTACTATGTGCCAGAGCCGGTGCTAAAAGCACAGGCAGATTGTCTCGTGTAATCTTCACGACTCCAGGCGGGTAAGAACTATTATTTTCTCCATCAAACCGAGGAAGAAAGTGAAGCTCAGAGTAACCTGCCCAAGGTCATGCAGCTCGTGTGGCAGAGCCGGGGCCTGGATTCAGGCAAAAGTCTTGACTATCTCGGTGACCGTAAAGTCGCACCTCTGCGATATCAGAGCCCATGAAGAATCCCCACGCCGCTGGGTTAAAAGTTCCGATTTCAACAAACAAGCTGACGCGTTTTAGCTACAAATCCGTACTTTAGAAGAGGACAAATTAAGACAATTTCTCATATACACCTTTCTGGGGTTGCGACAAAAGGAGGGAGCATGCCCTCCTGTGACCTTTCTCTTTATGTAGGTGGTTTTGCGGTACAGGTCACAATTCCACCAAGAAGTAGCTCACCACGGTAGGCTTTGGTTTCTCTTTTTAAACAGGGCTCCCTTTTCTCCGGGCCCCTAGGATGACATGGAAATTAAGCATGGATAGGATGGATCACTGTCACTCCGCAGCTCCAGAAAAACAAAACAAAACAAAACCAGACAGACCCAATTCTTGTTTAAAAAAGAAGAGCCAGGCTCTTGTTCCACCCCCGACTTCCCACACAAAGCGGTGCCATCCTCTGCCCTCTTCGCACAAAGCGAGCTTCACCCCGCCACCCCCAAGGGGAGCGCTGATCACACGGTCCCCCGCCGCGGCCCCCGACGCACCACCTCCCACTTGGTCCAAACCTCCGACCACCGCAATGGGCCACTCTGGTCGGCTCCCCACGCCCGGTAGCACCCCCCCACCGACACCCAGGATGCTCAGGCCACCCTCCGAACGCACGCCAGTCATCTCACACAAAGCGAGATCCCCCTTCCTTACAAAGCGCTCTCCCACCGCCGACTCCGCGGGCGGCGCCGGACCGCAGACCCCGGACACGGCCCGACACGCGCAGGCCCAGCGCCCGGGTGGCTGCTCCTGCACGCCTCGCAGCTCCAACCCCGCGGACCTTCCCGCAGCCCTAAAGCAAGAACCACCCCCCAACCACCCCCCCACGCCCCGGTTCGGGTCGGAGGGCCGGTCCCGCTGCACCGAGCGGGGCGCCCAGGAGGCAGGGGGCCCTCGGAAGGCGCTCCCTCCCAGCCCGCCCCGGCCCCGGTCTGGGTCGGAGAGCCGATCCCGCTGCACCAAGCCGGGTACTCAGGAGGCAGGGGGTCCGTCCCCGCCCAGCCCGGCCCGGGTCGGAGGGTCGATCCCGCTGCACCGAGCGGGGCACCCAGGGGGCACGGGGCGCCTCGAAGGAGCTCCCCCCTCGGCAACCCCCCCCTCCCGCCCAGCCCCGGCCCAGGTCGGAGGGCCGGTCCCGCTGCACCGAGGGAGTGCCCAGGGGCAGGGGCCCGTGCCCGTCCAGCCCCGGCCGGAGGGCCGATCCGGCTGCACCGCGCGAGGCGCCCAGGAGGCAGGGGGCCGTCCCCACCCCGGCCCGGGTCGGAGGGCCGATCCCGCTGCACCGAGCCAGGCACCCGGGAGGCAGGGGCCCGTCCCCGCCCAGCCCAGCCCGGCCCGGCCCGGCCCGGCGGCCCGCGCTCACCAGCTCTCCTCCTCCTCCTCCCAGCCCGACAGCCGCTCCAGCTCGTCGGGCCGCAGCGGCTCCACCTCGTCCAGCAAGCCGCCCTCGCCCGCCGCCAGCAGGGAGGCGGCGTCCCGCAGCTCGTCGCTGCTCGTCCGCCTGGGGCCCGAGCCGACCCCGCCGCCGGGCTTGGCGTGCAGGCCCGAGGGGAAGGCGCGGGGGGACGCCGCGCCGGAGCACGGGGTGGACGCGGCGGCGCGGCCGGGACTGCCGGGCCCCAGGGAGCCGACGCCCTGCACGGCGCCCGAGCGGCTCCTCAGCTGCTCGTTCTGCTTCTCCAGCTTCTTCACCAGCTCCTGCAGCTTCCGCACCTCCTGGTCCGCGTTCACGTTGGAGTTAACGTCCTCCATCCCGGCCGCCGCCGGCCGCCCGCCCGGACTCACAGCGACACGGAGGGAGCGGGGGGGTGGGGGGGGGCGTCGCCGCTCACTCTAGCCGAGGCGCCGGCATGCAGCAGGGCCAGGCCCCGCCGCCAGGGTCCCCCCGGCTCCGGTTCCCAAGCGCCGCTGGCCCCAGCCGAGCCGCCTCATCTGCGCCGGCTCCAGCGCTGGGGGAGGCGGCGCCAATATCCGGCCGCGGCCGCCATCTTCCCTCCGTCCCTCCGCCCCCCGCGGCCCGGCCCCGTCCGTGACCTCAGAGCGTCGGGGCTGGACGCGGCCGCCGGCGGGCGCTCACGGGACCGAGCGCCGAGCGCGGGGGGCGTGGTCACGGGCGTGGGCGGAGCCACGAGGGCGGGCGTGGCTTCAACCGGAAGGGGCGTGCCCTGAGCGCCGCGGAGGAGGGGCGCTGCCCCGCTGGCGGGGAGGAGCGATTCGGGCAGCAGGCGGGGCAGCTGCGGGGAGACGGGCTCGCGGCGGCGGGAGGGGGTGACGTCCTGGCTGCGCGGCGGCTGCGGCTGCGGCTGCGATCGCGAGCTCCGGCTCTCCCTCCGCTCCGCCGATTGCTCTGGGGGAGGGGCGTGTGATGTGTCCTCCACCCCCGAACCCTGGCGGGTGGAGCCCGCGCCCGGTCCTGTCCTCTCTCCGGGCTGGTTCTCCGGCGGGCGCCTAGCCGGACCCCTTATTTTGCCTCTTTTGTCCAACAAATATGACTCGATGCCTGCTTGAAATAGTAGTTTGGACGCCTGGGGGGCTCAGCGGTTGAGCACCTGCCTTGGGCCCCAGGGTGTGACCCCGGGGTCCCGGGATCGGGTCCTGCATCGCGCTCCTCGCAGGGAGCCTGCTTCACCCTCTGCCTGGGTCTCTGTCTCTCCGTCTCTCTCTCTCTGTGTTTCTCATGAATAAATAAATAAAATCTTAAAAAAAAAAAATAGATTGTCAGGGCTGGCAGGAGCCACAGGGACCCTGGGTGACCTGTTTCTTCCTCTGCAAATGATAAAACGGAATCCCAAATGGTTGGGAGGTCTAAGGTCAAAATAATAACCAGAAGTTGTTGGGTGCTTACTATGGACCACACTATGCAATGCATTTTTTTTTTTTTTTTTTTTTGTAAAAGTAGGCTGGACACCCAGCGTGAAGCCCGAAGCCCGAGGTCAAACCTGAGCCCAGGCCAAGAGTGGGCGGCTCACCCGACTGAGCCCCCGGGGCGCCCCGTGCTAAGCGCCTTAGACGCGTCTCATCGATTAAAACAGTTTTTCCGACTTAGTTTGCTGCACACTGGCTTGGAGGCGGGGGCATAGGAAACCACTCCTCTCGCCTTTGTTAACGGATGCGTAATCTGCTCTCTGGATCGTTTTCTTGAGAAAAGCTTTTTCGTGGTGTGTCTTGACTTTTTAAAAAGTGTATTAAAAGACCTTAATAAATAGGTTGACATGTGCTGATGAAGGCTGAGAGACGTATGAATGTAAGAATCTGCCTTCAGCCGCACCCGTTTATGATGTGTACTACTAACTGCAAGACAACCCCCCCAAAAAAAACATTTAAATGCTTTTTTAAATCGCATTCATTATTTTTCAGATGCCAGCTGTGAACTATTTGGCTTGCATTTGCAGCTTTCCTCTGATTGCCTCCTCCATCCTTAGCTAATAATGACCCAGTCCTGTTTCACCTGGGTGTGCACGCATGTCCCGTGGCTTACTTCTACCTTTCAGCCTCTCCGTGCTGTATTTTCCTTGCCTAGAATATTCCACCTGTCAAATCTGATTCCTTTTCTTAAAACCCACCCTCACATATCCAGGAAAACTTTTCCTGACAATTCCACAGGATTTAGCACTTCTGTTTACTCTAGCATTACCTGATCAATAGCTTTCAACAGGTGTTTCTATTTAAAACTGTTTTTTTTCTTTTTTTTCTTGGTTTTTGTATACTTGATGAAAAGGGACCATTTATTTTTGGTTTTTTCATGTCTAGTGTCTGACATAAGTGGACATTCAATATCTGGTTAGTTGAAAGTTGAGAGGAATGTAAACTCTGACAGATCAAGGACTAGATACTTATTTATAGCAAAAGAACCATTGAGTATTTTCAAAGTTTGCTACTTATATTTTCCTAGATATGTATACTTGGTCAAAAGATGTCTTGTTTGGTTACACAATAATTGTGTATTATCTATATCTATATCTATATTATCTGTGTATTATCTATATAATGCACGTCTGAATATCATCGTTGTCCCTGACACATCTGAACTAGCTGCCGGAGAATTCAGTATCATGACTGCTGCACATATAGCACTTTGCACTTGCATTTAACAGCTTGAGCAATAGATTCCAACTACCCAGATTCTCTAATGAGAACACCTCAAATATATTCCTTGAAAGGAATAGTTCATATGACTTTATGAAGTTAAACACTAATATTTCACGGAAACAAGAAGAGGTCAGTGTGACATGGGGCAATGAATGGAAAATCAAGAAGGCCCAATGGTAGATACTAGCTATACCACAAATGTGATGCTTGAACTTAATCTCTAATTCTTAAGCAAGTCATACTGGCTGTATAATTAAAATATATCCGGGATCCCTGGGTGGCGCAGCGGTTTGGCGCCTGCCTTTGGCCCAGGGCGCGATCCTGGAGACCCGGGATCGAATCCCACGTCGGGCTCCCGGTGCATGGAGCCTGCTTCTCCCTCTGCCTATGTCTCTGCCTCTCTCTCTCTCTCTCTGTGACTATCATAAATAAATAAAAAAAAAAATTAAAAATAAATAAATAAAATATATCTGAATACTTCCTGGCACCTCCACTGGTACTGCTGCCATTCAAGTTCCCATTTTTCTTGTCTCGATAACTATAGTACTCTCTTAATGGGCTGTGCCACTTTGCTGCTTATAATCTGTGATGCATGCAGCAATCGGATGATCCCTTGCTTAGTCGCATCAGGTCACTCCCTTGCTAGGAACCTCCACTCGCTTCTCAACATACTTAAAATACCAAGTCCTTTTCTTGGCTCTAAGACTGGATACTTGGCAACTTGTGCAAGTATCTCATTGACTACTGATCACTCTTCCCCACCATCACCCACTGCAGCCACACTGGCCTTATTAATGTTTTTTTTTTTTTTTTTTAACATGCCAGGGTGCCTGCGTGCTTCAGTCGGTCAAGCATCGGCCTGTAGCTCAGGTTATAATCCCAGGGTTTTGGGATCAAGTCCCACATTGGACTCTTTGGTCAGTGAGGAGTTTGCTTCTCCCTCTGCCCCTCCCCTCGGTTCATGCTTATTCTCACTCTCAAAAATAAATGAAATCTTAAAATAAAAAAAACATGCCAAACATGTTTCTACTGTAGGAACTTTGTACTTGCTATACCTTCTATCTAGGATCCATTCTTCCTCCACATTGTCACATTACTAACTCTCCATTCAGGCATCAGCTCATATATCACCAACTAAGTTCACTATCCCCATGATTATGACCCTCATAAAACAGAATCCTTATTCCCCACGCTTTTAGCTTGTTTCATTTTTCCTTTGACACATCGTCTACTTTTTTCTTTGTTGCCTATCTCTCCCCAGTAGAATATGAACTATGTGAAAATAGGGTCCACTGCAGGATCCCTGGTGCCTAGAACAGTGGCTACTCTATGGTAGATGTTCCATAAATGTTGAATAAATGATGGATTTAGGTCAAGTGAAGCCTTCTAACAGAGAACTTCAGATAAGTGTGTCTGTTAGGTCTCAAGGCATTAAAGTGGAAATTCCTAATAATGTTGAATGGTTGGGTTTTTTAAATTATATATTTCTCTTCCCAAGAGCAACATGTCACATTATATATGTCATCCTCAAAACTAGGTCATCTTCCACTTCCTGAGTGCCAACAGCCCTTCAGAATTGCTGAGGAGAGAAAGTCTCGGGTTCTCACTTAAAAGTATGAGGACAAGAATATTTCCATCCTGTCCTAAATGTTGCACGGATCCTTCTCTTTCAGGTTAACTCCAATACTGTCTTTTCTGATGACTCAGAAGTGTCAGAGCATGTTTTTAAAAAGTTGCTCTAAAAGCGGCCCTCACATGGAGATATGAGAAGTTAGGCTGGTAGGTGTCTGCAGTGTGCATCACAGTTATCGCAACTAGATTTTTTCAGGTGTTGTCTTTTATGATAAGCTTGCTTTGTTTCTGGCTGAAGGAGTTGCTTCTTTTCTCAGCAGGTGTGGCCCTTTCCATAACTTGCTCCCACTTGCATGGTAGCTCCTGCCAAAACTCCTGACAAAGTGGAAAATATTACAAAGCACTGTAAGTATTTAGAGTGAAAAACTATTACTCAATGGCTTAAAGGTATTCGGCAGTCCTAAAATCTTAAATCAAGATGTATATGCATATGTGTGTGTATGTGTAACTGAGCACATGCCCAAAAGTAGTTTAGAAACTACAAGGCACTTAGAGAAATATTTGCATTGGTTGAAGACATGCTCAGATTTGTTGAAGAAACCTTTACTGTCCAACGCATCCATTTTCTCCTCACACACACCCACTTGGCTAGTCATTTCCTATGTGTCTTCTCTCACCTGTTCTTCACCAGCATCCTTCTCCCACGTGTACCTCCTCAGGTCTATCAAGGGGCCTCTTCTTCACTGTCTTGGCACGTGCCATTTTAAGAAGGAATCTCAGGAACTCCAAAGGCTAGTTGTAGACGAGATTCTAGACTGAAATCGTGGGGGCAAAAAGAAGAGGGACCAAGGATTTGGACCTTAGAATTTTTTTACTCAGCATTGATCAGGTCTTACTGTTACGGGATACCTCAAAAGGGACCATAATGGCAGGCATCACTTCCTTCCAGAGGGTCCTCTGGCCAGAGGGTGGCCGCCTATCACACTGTTGGAGGCCTGTATTGTATTGGGTGAAGAGGTTCATGATCAGGGCAGAGGTGAACATTCTCTTAAACTCTTAAGAGGCTTCTATCTTAGCCCTGAAAGAAACAATACCTTATCTCTCACCCTTTTGGCGGTAGTAAAAGGGAGATAAAATTGCTAAATAACATTTACTATTTCCTCTGTAAGTAGTACATCAGCAGCACAGTATAGGTGGAAAAGTGAGATTTGAACTACTTCTGAGCATCCATGATCTAGAAAACCTACCATTTAGGGAAAGGAGAAAACTTATTAAGAATCATCCAAATCTCCAGGTTGATTATACAAGTCCCAGTAATCTAATCTGGGCTCTAAAATATATTATTCTAAATAAAATAAAATAAAATAAAATAAATATATTATTCTGAGTATTGACTTAGAGATACTATAGAGATAGTAGACTATGGATAGAGATTTATATTAGGCTAAAGTAAATGAAGCTGTCATTGAGATATTTACATATTCTTCTATCTCGGAAGTTGTAGACAATTCCATTCTTGAGACTGTGAGATATTCCTGAAATATTACAGACTGAAAGACATCATCAACTATTCAGTTTGTCCAAGCATGCCTAGAAGGTTACTTATTTATCATCATCCTTATGTAAATACAGTTATACGTACTCTAGAATATTAATTCTGTAAATATCCAGGTCTTTCTGAATTGGCCCAATAATAAGAGTAGCTAACAATTATTGACCACTTTTAAGAACATAATAATTCATTTAAAACTCACAATAGTTCTTTGAGGTTGCTGCTGTTAGTATTATCATCTCCATTTTATGAACGAGGAAACTGAGATAGAGAGGTAAGATAATTTCCTGAGTTCCATGGCCAGGAAGTAGTAGAGCTAGATTTGAACTCAGGTGTTCTGACTTCAGAATCTGCATTCACAACCCCCAACAATCCACAACCAAATGAGTTCTCCCATGTTTTCTTTATAGGTGTACCGATATCAGTCAGCTACCATCCAGAGTGGAATCTGGGGGCAAGGGTTATTGCCTTTATGATACCCAATGACTCAATCCTCTTGCTCTAAGAGCATGTTTGCCAGTTTTGAAGTCTCAGCCCAACATTTTGAAACAATCCATTCCTTAGAGAGGGAGGCAATTCCTCCAACTCTTGCTCAAAAGACTACTAGTAGGCCATTTACTTGGACAGTATTCCAGGTATTTGAGAGATAGATGCAGAAATCCTTAAGAACAACCCCTCTTCCTGCAGTCAGCAGTTTGCTAAGATGAAGCTCCAGCATCTGAACTTCTCACTGGGAAAAGCTAGTGGATTAATCCATCCTGTAGGGGTTTAATGGGGAAGGAGTTAGTAGGGAGAGTCTCTTACCCATGGCAGTAGTACACCTAAATCAACCAAGTGTGAAGATTTATAAGGGGATTTACTGGCAAGAGTCCTAGGCCTATAATTGAGAGAAGGAAAATTTGAACCAGTCCTGACATAAGACTAAAAACAGATATCAAAAGAGTAAGTATAGAAACCAGGGAAGCAGAGCAAGAGCACCTTCTCAACAGCACATGAGAAGGTGATCCTTGGCAAATGCTAAATCTAAGCGACAGCAGGCACTTGCCTTTCTACGGCCTTTGTAGCGGCCTTTGTAGTGGGATGTGTAGGGGAAACAGTTGCATTTAAAGGGCCATTGATGCTGTTGCCTGGCAGGACTGTGAGCTTCTAGCCTTGAGACACATTGGAAACCAGATATGCTGGACTAGGCCCAATCTGCGAAGCTCCCTGATGCACAAGAGTCCAGCATTGTGTTGATCTGTAAACAGATTCTATCTCCCCAAAGTTCTTGGAAACCAGATAGCCCTTCATCTCACATCCGCGCTTTAGTCCAGAGAAATGAGGGTAGGCTCTTGGTCAGAGCAGGGAAGGGCTGAGCAGTAGGGCATGGTACAGGCTGTTCCTCTGTTATCAGCGGGGACGGTTTCCTTCAAATAGGGCACCTGAACACGACATGGTGGCTCAGAGTTCAAATAGAGCTGCTCTGTCTGCTGGCATGTTTGTCTACCAGCGTTATTGCAGGACTTATTTCTTCTTTTCTACAAACACCATTCTCCCAAATTGTTTTGAGCTTTCACCTTTGCTATTTTTCCAGCCCAGGTCGTTTGATCGTGTGGTGTGGCCAGGTATTTAGGCAAGGTCACACGCAGCTATGGGCAGTTCTGCATAAGTATCCTCTGACTCTTGGACCCAAATTATGATGCGGTATCATTTATAGACAGCTCAAATTTTGCTGTGCACTGGCAGCAGGACAGATCATGGTGTTTACCAGAATCATCCTGGCAGGGAGAGGGTATGTATATAATACGATAGCCTGGAAGTGCATGCTGCTGTCCAAGATGGGATTGCAGGCTGTATGGATGGCAATGAATTTTCCCAAAAGGCAGAATAAAGAGATGCCTTTTTACTTCCCCATCTCAGATGCATTCAGACCTACATCATAATGTTGCACAAAGTGCCCCCCAAGAGTGGGTGTGGCCTGTTAGAGGACAAGCAGAAAAGAACAACTCCTGCTACACTTAGTCAACAAACTAACAAAGGTCACCACCTTCGCGCAGAAGCTGATGTCCTCACTGAACACAATAATGTAGTTGTCAACTCTTCTACGTAACAATAGCAATAGGATTGATCCTGGAGCCTTAGATTTAGGCAAGAGCATCCAGTTGTCCCTTAAAGGGTCAGCCTAGCAGTGGCACCAGTCAGGATTAGTACCAGGAGCAGAAAATATGGGCAGCAGAAAAAAAAAAAAAAAAAAGATCCAAAATGAGGTCCGGGCTCATTTTTATTGGGTCAGTCCAGTTGAAATCATGCAAAGTTCAGACAGTCCTTTTTCTAGCCTCCAAACAAATGGCAAATACCACTTCTTTTTTTTTTTTTTTTCTTATATTTTCCTATAGTTCCTACATTCAACTCTTTAGTTCATCTGAGATTTACTCTGGTGTGTTATGTGAGGCCTACCTCTAAATGGACATGTTCATATAAGGCACTATTGTATGCTGGGTCAACATTTATGCATTTGGTCATTGTTGCTAGTTCAAGGTACACTGTTTGGAGCCAGAGATGATAAAGATCATAAGGAATGTGCTCCTTATTCTGCGGCAGCTTATTATCCATTTGAGGAGATGAGCATACCTAGGTAACTAACTGTACATATAAAGCAGCCTGTGAAAAGTGCCATATGAACAACATAGAAAAGAGAGACTACGAGGGCTTTTTTGTGTGTTTTTTCCTCTGATTTTTTTCCCTATGTTTTTTTTTTTTTTTTTCCTCTGAAAAAATATTAGGGGAATAGAAATCTATTCCTTCTGCCTGAGATAATAAGAGTTTTCCCAGAAGGGGTGTGATTTGGGATGAGCCTTCAGGGATAGGTAGTTGGTTGTAATGAACAGAAAACCACATGAATCATCTCAATAAAAATGATGAAGGATAGTTGGAAGAAAAGCAGGCAGGGACCAGCCCCTGCCCCCACCTCCCCACAACCACCAAGAGGAAACCACGCTTGAAAGGATTTTACACCCACCCTGGAAGGAGCCCTCCACCCTTTCCCACGAGATAGATTGATGACAAAAACCTGATTGGATGAGAGACGCAGGGAAGGTTCATCAGATTAAAACAGCCTGCCAACAAGCCCATAAAAACCCCTAGAGGTAGAAACTCCAGTGGCAACCCCTTTGGGTCCCTTCCCTCTTCAGGGAACGTTGTATCCTATCACTCAATAAATTTGCTTTGCTGCCTACCACTCTGTCTGGTCTAGCTCTTCATGCTTCGGAGGGGTGTGACCCCAAGAACAGTGGGCACCAAAGGAGAAGAAATCCTGTACCAAAAAGAGGGAGTTATCCACTCTCACTTCAAAGAATGTATACCAGAAGGAAACCGGCAGAAATATGAAGAGCCAGCACAAGGCTATTTACCATACCATTATTCGTAACAGCAAAAGATTGAGAGCAACCCAAATGTTATCAGAATGGGACTAGTTGAGAAAACTATAATACATCCACACGATGGAGGATTGTGCTTTGATGAAAGGGAAAGAAGATCTCCATGTGTCTCCAGAATACCTGATTCAGAACCGAGCTTAGTAGAAGAAGCAGGGAGGGATGTAAGACATGCATATTTTACCTGTAAAAAGAAACAGTGCAATAAATAATGAATAAAAATGGTAACCAAATGGGGAAGGAGGAAACAGAGCAGGGGGCATAGAAATAGAATTTACCAAAGGAAAAAAAAAAGAAAGAAAGAAAGAAAAAGAAAAGAAAAGAAAAGAAAAGAAAAGAAAAGAAAAGAAAAAAGAAAAAGAAATAGAATTTACCTTGAATTCATCTTGTAACATAGTTCTGGTGTTAGAACCATGTAAATATTTACATGACTTAAAAACCTAAAGAGATGGGATCCCTGGGTGGCGCAGCGGATTGGCGCCTGCCTTTGGCCCAGGGCGCGATCCTGGAGACCCGGGATCGAATCCCACGTCGGGCTCCCGGTGCATGGAGCCTGCTTCTCCCTCTGCCTGTGTCTCTGCCTCTCTCTCTCTCTCTCTCTCTGTGACTATCATAATATATAAAAAAAAAAAAAAAAAAAAAAAAAAAAAAAAAAAAAACCTAAAGAGGAAAGAGTTATTAAAAGGTAGTATTCTAACATCTGATGTTAGGAAATAGAGTGCGACCAGGTCCCTTGAGGCCTAGACCTACAAAGCAAGAAATCAATGTAATGTCCTCCATTTCCATTAGTGATTTATTCAGTTATTCAATCCCCATATTTATTGAGCACTTACCATGTACCAGGAACCAGGCATAGGAATTGGGCATATAGCAAAGAACCAAACAGACCAGACCTCATGGAGCTTACATTTTAGTGACGGGTGACAGACAATAAACACATAAGCACAATGTAGAGTATGCCTTATGATGATGGCGCTATGGAGAAAAATGAATCAGGGAAAGAGGATTAGAGGCATGGGTGGGGATGGGATTCCAATGTTAAACAGAGTGGCCAGGCAAACTGTCACTGAGAAGATGGCACTTGAGCAAAAGTGTGAAGAAGGTAAAGGAGCAAGATACACAGGTAACTAGGGAAGAACATGAAATAGAACCGAATGGCAAGTGCAAAGGCCCTGAGGCCATAATGTGCAAGCTTTAAGGAAGAATAAGTTATTTGTGGCTAAACTGGAGTGAATGAAAAGCGGGGAGTGGGGGGAATCAGAAGAGATGAAGTCAGAGAGATGGAGGAAAGATTCTATTGGGCTGAGTAGGCCATTGTAAAGACTGACTTTTACCTAAAAGAGAAGAAAGAGGGAAGATTTTGAGCCAAGAAGTGATATAACCTGATTTATATTTGAATAAGATCCCTCTCTTCTCTGCTTCTTGCACATTTGCCAGCTTCTCATTCCCCTTATTCTCTTGCAAAACTTCTGCTTACTCATGGCTTCTGTGTTCCCTTCATAACATCAGCTTCCATGTGGTTTGGTGTTGTAACAACCGTTGACATTTCAGCTCATATGCCCGACTGTGACCTAATCACTCAGTCTCTCAGTGTCCTAATTCCAGATTCTTGGGTGACATAATGTTAGACTCACATATTATTTAGTCTAACTAATATTAGTCCACTGTGGTAGAACAAGCTGAGGCCAGCTCTCACATGTGAACGGGATCCCACAACATTTCCCAGAAGGGATTATAGACCGAGAGGTAATGGCTGGCGCATCAACTTCATCAGGTACCCCAAATATTTTGGGTTCTTAGTCCATACCTAACAGTCAATAAATCTAGCTTATTTAGTAAGCAAACCTATAATCACATCATACTGATGTAGTGCTCAGTGACCGCTTACAGGGAGTAGTAATAATAGATGACTTTATAATGCCCTGTGCTGAAACAGCTTCTAAAACTATTTGTGGTAAGGACCAGTTCTCTTATTTTTTACTTTCAAACCGTAAGGAGAATAATACTTTTGTAAAATAGAAGGAAACTGAATTCTGAGAACAACTAAATTTAAGACATACACAATTGAAACCTTTTTTTTTTCAATTAGATTCAACACACAGAAAATTATTCTGTCAAAGTGCTAAAAAAGTCTCTGAATGCGTGGTCTCCATTTCTGTGCACTTACTAGGCACTAGTCACAAGCAGTTCCACACTTTAAATAGCACACTCATTTATCCAAATAGTAGCTACATTTTGCAATCATGGCAGCAGGTGTATGATATTTCATATTCTGAATGAGTACATTAAAGAAAGGAAGTTAGGTTGTTGTTGTTTGTACTTTCCTCACTCTTCCCAGCAGATAGGTTTAGTGACCTGCATGTAGTTTCTAAGGAACCCTTGTTGATTGAAGTAGTTCCCTAGGTAAGGACATATTTTGTCACAGGAACAACAATGTGTAATTTGTTCTATTTAGATTTGCTGTTACAGATTAGCTCTACCGCTAACTATACCCGAAATAGGTCTGATTTTCTCTTGGGTTAGAAATGGGAGAAACAAAGGGAAAAGGAATTATCTTTCTTAAATTTCAGAGAAAGACAAAGAAAAAGCATTCACACTGAATTACAGGGAAGGCTGTTTCTAAACATTCACCTTTCATAAAGATCTAAAATCCTGATTCTGTAGTTGACTTGAGGACCATTTTCTTTTTCTTCGTTTCTTTTTTCTTTCTTTTTTTTTTTTTTTTTGAGGACTATTTTCTTAGTTTAGCAAGTAGTTAAGTTTAATTGTAATGCTAAGTTCTCTATACAGAGAATTAAACTGGTTTAAGCCCAATATTTTATAGATTCATCATCTAAGACAAATGTAACAACTACTATAAGGAATAATAAATAAATCTTAGTTCTTTACAAACTACCTCTCTACAATCATCGATCTGAGAGAAATCATAGAATAAGATTACTCTGGTAGCAGCAAGCCTTGACTATTGGTTTATTTCCCAAGACTGTATGACTTTCTTTATCCACAGAATTCTGGGTAACCAGATTTTAAATTCATACATAGATGTAGTTTAAAAATATCTGAAATGGTTGTGGGGAATTAGAAGGGAACATTTAACTCCCTTAGTATTCCCTTACCTTTCTTTTATTTTTATTTTTTAATTTTATTTTATTTTTCTAAGATTTTTTTTTTTTTTAATTTGAGAGAGAGGGAGGGAGAGAGCACAAGCAGGGGAAAAGGTGAGGGATAGTGAGAAGCAGACTTCTTGCTGAGCAGGAAGCCCTATAAGGGGCTCCATCCCAGGACCCTGGGAGCATGACCTGAGCTGAAGGCAGACGCTTAACCGACTGAGCCACCCAGGTACCCATTACTGCCTTGGAGTTCTTTGAAAGATAGTTATAAATGTTCCAGGTTTTGTTTTTATTCACACAGTATCAAAATAGTTCACATTCCCTGAAGCAGGAAAAACAAAACAATACCCACCTTGACCCTTGGCCACAATCTGCTCTTTAAATAACACACACACACAGAAAATTTAAAAACAGAGAAACTATTTTTAAAGAATTATTTCAAATGCATCATTGCCAGGAATTTAAATTGTTCTCCATACCAATTGTTATGAAAATACGATATTGTTTTCAAAATATTCCCTACCTTTTAGAAAGAGGTATCAATGTTTTTCTTAGGAAAAACAGGTCTATGGACACCTGGGTGGCTCAGTGGTTGAGCGTCTGCCTTTGGCTCAGGATGTGATCCTGGGGTCCCAGGATGGAGTTCCTCAATGGGCTCCCTGCATGGAGCCTGCTTCTCCCTCTGCCTGTGTCTCTGCCTCTCTCTCTGTGTTTCATGAATAAATAAATAAAATCTTAAAAGAAAAGAAGAGAAAAGCAGGTAGAGGTTTTACAAGCTACAAATGAGTAAATAAATTTGAATAAATTCACTTGTAAAAAGTGCTGCACTTTTTCCCTTCACCATTCTGAAAGCATTTTCCAGAGATGTATATATAGAGGATGTATATATAGAGGATGTCTGTTGTTTTTTCTGCTTAGCTCATCCTCTTCCCGCTGCCCCACCTGCCTGCTTGGTGGGAGATGTTTCTCCCTAGATCTTTTGCATTTCTGCATAGCTTGTGAGTGAGTTGCCCTTGTTCTGTATTATCTTTTCAAGAATGTTTACACAGCAAACAGTCTTGGAATATAGAGATGGTGTGTCTCTGGGGAACAAAGAGTAGGTCTGTTTACTATCCAGCATGATAAAGCCAACGCGTCTTCCTAGAGTCAAGGTCAGGCGTGCATACTACCCATTATAAAAAAATTTAGCTCCCCTTACTCAGGGGTTCTCACCTGTACCACAGCTCCCTGGATGTGCAAACACCACGTGGCTCTCTTCAGTGTCCCACCCTGTGGGAAGCAGAGCTTAGAGCCAGTGCAAACGCTGGGACTCTGGCTACTACTATTGGTCTGAATGATATATTGTTCTCTCTCTCTAATGCAGGAGTCTTGTGTCTTCTGCTAGTGTCCATGAAGCTTGGCAGGCTAACTTGTTAGCTTGCTGGTAGAGCAAAATCCCTAAGTTTCTTACACTACCCTAGTTTCTGCTTTGACTTTTTTTTAATCTTTTTTTTAATAATACATTTATTTTTTATTGGTGTTCAATTTGCCAACATACAGAATGACACCCAGTGCTCATCCCGTCAAGTGCCCCCCTCAGTGCCCGTCACCCATTCACCCCCACCCCCCGTCCTCCTCCCCTTCCACCACCCTTAGTTCGTCTCCCAGAGTTAGGAGTCTTCATGTTCTGTCTCCCTTTCTGATATCTCCTACCCATTTCTTCTCCCTTCCCTTCTATTCCCTTTCACTATTATTTATATTCCCCAAATGAATGAGACCATATAATGTTTGTCCTTTTCCGATTGACTTACTTCACTCAGCATAATACCCTCCAGTTCCATCCACGTTGAAGCAAATGGTGGGTATTTGTTTGACTTCTTTTTTAAGACACATGTGTACCTTTCCCCTTCAGCTTCTGGAGAGAACTCTGTGTCTGCACAATACATCTTCCTTTTAGTGAAGCTTAAATGGGCTCCCATTCCTTATAATCAAAAATAGTCTGATCCCGCCAAGAAAACGCGTTTCTTTCTGAAAATTGAACAATAGGAGGAAATATTCAAGTGGTTTTCTAAGTGGTTCCATTCAACAAATCTTTGTTGAGCGGCTACAACGTTCTGTGTATTATGCTGCACGCTGGGGCTACGGTAGTAAACAGCATATATGACTCATAGGGTTTCAATTCTCAGAAGAGGAGCAGCCCAGAATATAAGTAAACCATAATAATTGCAAATACTACAAAGTGCTATGAAGAAAACAAAACCGGGCCAAAGACAGAATAGAAAGGGAGGTCACCTTACGGAGAGTGACTGG
Source organism: Canis lupus baileyi (assembly GCF_048164855.1). Classification (NCBI taxonomy): domain Eukaryota; kingdom Metazoa; phylum Chordata; class Mammalia; order Carnivora; family Canidae; genus Canis; species Canis lupus. The sequence continues at coordinate 46,288,485 of NC_132851.1, read as the reverse complement.
TGACTGTGAGAGGGGCAGATTTAAGCTGAAATGAGGCAGATTAGAAGGCAGATGATCGGTACAAATGGAAGGAAAAGTAAGAGCCTTGACATGGGAAAAGCTTAAGAAATGTGAAAATTGAGAAAAGAACAAATGTGAGTAAGTGTAGTGTAGGCATTCTTCCGATGCCAGGTGGTACAGAGGCAACTTAAGGCAAGAGCCAGATTATTCAGGGCCTTACCATCCAACAAAGGAGTTTGGATTTATTCTGTGTATGATGAGAAGCTATTTTTTTTTTAAGATTTCATTTATTTATTCATGAGACACACACACGCAGAGGCAGAGACACAGGCAGAGGGAGAAGCAGGCTCCGTGCAGGGAGCCCAATGCGGGACTCAATCCCGGGTCTCCAGGATCACGCCCTGAGCTGAAGGCTCAACTACTGAGCTACCCAGATGCCCCCAATGAAGAGCTATTGAAGAGTTTTAAGCCCTTGAGTGACAGGGCCCAAGTTAACACACACAAAAAAAGATTTTTGCGGGGCACCTGGCTGGCCTTTGATTCTTGATCTCGGGATTGTGGGTTTGAGACCCACAGTGGGTGTAGAGTTTACTAAAAAAATAAATACACTTAAGAGATTTTTGCTGTGTGGAGGATAGTTGGGGGAAAGCAAAAGCGGAAATGGAGAGGCCACTTCAGAGGTGGTTGCTTTGTTCAGGAGAGAAATGATGGTGGCCAAGAACAAGTGGTGGCGGGATCCCTGGGTGGCACAGCGGTTTGGCGCCTGCCTTTGGCCCAGGGTGCGATCCTGGAGACCTGGGATCGAATCCCACATCGGGCTCCCTGCATGGAGCCTGCTTCTCCCTCCACCTGTATCTCTGCCTCTGTCTCTCTCTCTCTCTCTCTCTGTGACTATCATAAAAAAAAAAAAAAAAAAAAAAAAAAAAAACAAGTGGTGGCAGCGGAGATAGTGAAAGTAGATTCCATGTCCTGAGGAGACTGTAACAGTGGAAGTGGGTGGGAGTGACAACCCGGAAGACTGGGGGTGGGGTAGGGAAGTATGGGTCTGTAGAAATCAAATTTGTCATGTTGGGCTATGTTTAGTTTGATATTTCTGGGCAGTACCCAAGGGTAGATATCAAGTTGGCCACTAAAGATGGGAGCCTTGAGTTAGATGCAAGATCCAAGTTAGACATATAAATTGGGCAGGGAGTGGGGTGGGGGGAGGTCATTGATATGTACATGGTATTTGCTTCCAGGATTCCTAATCTTTAAGTCTTCTTTCAGTTTATTCTCTTTCTAAGCCTCAGTGCCCACCTTCCGCAATTCGAGGTATGCAGGAACTTCTGAATCTCCAGCAAACCACCCACAGAACTTGGAGAACCAGGAACACGGTCTTCAGATCTCTCTCTACCCAACGAGGCCACCATTACTATTTTTTCTACCATGACTGTTTCATGTTGGTAAGGGTCTTCCTAAAGGGCGGCCTCTTTCCAGAGTCCCTGACTGAAAGGAAGCTTTGCTTTCAGACTCCACCTCCACCTGCCTGGAAGGTTCCAACCGACGTAGTTTAATGGGCTAGGATTCGGGGTCCTTTTTCAGGTTTATATTCTATCACTTTCATGTCCATAAACTGAAATAACATTCCCTTCCTCCTCCCTCAAGCATAACTGTTTCTTCTCTAATGACTTTTCTTTTCTTCTTCTTTTTTTTTTTCTTTTTTTTTTTGAGAGGGAGATTGAGAGTGTGTGGAGGGGCAGAGGGAGAAGGAGAGTTAAGCAGGCTCCACGTTCAGTGAAGAGACCAAAGCAGGGCTTGATGTCACAGTCCTGAGATCATGACCTGAGCTGAAAATAAGAGTCAGGTGCTTAACTGATTGAGCCACCCAGGTGGCCCTAAATGACTGTTTTTTAAAACAGCTTTTTTGACATATAAGTCACATACCACATAACGTTCATCCATTGGGGTGTACAATTCAATCAGTTTTAGTAAATATGCAAAGTTGTGCAACCATCACCACCATTGAATTGTAGAATATTTCCATCATCCCCCGAACAACCTTTGTGCTCATTTGCAGTCACTCCTTGTTCCCTCCCCTGCGGGCCTAGGTAACCACTAATCTATTTTTGGCACTTTTTTGGCCTTTTCTAGACATTTCATATAAATGGAATCATACCACATGTGGTTTTTTTATGTCTGGCTCCTTTTACTGAGCATAATGTTTTTGAGTTTCATCCAAGCTATATTATATATTAGCATTTCATTCCTTTTTTATTGCTGAATTTCCTTCCATTGTATGGATATACTACATTTTTTGTTTATCCATTTGCTCATTGATGGTCATTTGAGTTGATTTTGCATGTTATGAATAGCTGCAGAAATAACATTTGTATTCACCAACCTCACTCAGATGTTCAAAGATTTATTTAATTTTTTAAGTTGAGGGTTAAGATGGTGTAATTTGGGGTGTTTTTTCCCTCTATTTTCCAAATCTTCAGAAATTTGGTTATAGGGACACCTGGATGGTCCAGCAGTTGAGTGTCTGCCTTCGGCTCAAGGCATGATCCTGACTCTGAGAATTGAGTCTGAGTCCTGCATCGGACTCCCTGTGGGGAGCCTGCTTCTCCCTCTGCCTGTGTATCTGCCTCTCTCTGTGTGTCTCATGAATGGATAAATAAAATCTTTAATAAAATCTTAAAAAAAAAAGAAATTTCGTTATACTGTGTGGATAGTTTTAAAAGTAGATTTCATTCATTTGACTTAAAATGTATCATGAAATAGTTCAACCATACACACACACACACACACAAAAAAAAACAACTCATGTACCCATCACAGCTCCAGAAATATCTCTCTGTCCAGGAGATAATCACTATTATGAATTTGTATTTTCATTTCCATTCATGTATATTTGCTTTTACTAATATACATATATAGTCTTACAGAATATATAGTCTTTTTTGCATGAATTTAATTCAATATACACTTTATGAAAAATAGTAGTACCATGTATTTTTTTTAGATTATTTAAAATTTATTTATTCATGAGAGACACAGAGAGAGGCAGAGATACAGGCAGAGGGAGAAGCAGGCTTCCTGTGGGGATCCCAATGTGGGACTCAATCCCAGGACCCTGGGACCATGACCTGAGCCAAATGGAGACACTCAACCACTGAGCCATCCAGGTGCCAGGTACCATGTATTTATCTTAGCACTTTAGTACTAACTATTTTTATTTTCTAATAACCATATATTCTTGTACAGGTCTCCCTGTACACATATGTAAGGGTTCCTCTAGGGGTATATACATACAGGAGGAATTTCTGGGTCACATGGCATGTGTATCTTCAATTTAACTGGATATTCCCAGCCATCCTCCAAAATGGTTGTGTCATTTATTTTTAAGAAATCAGTTTGTAGGGGATCCCTGGGTGGCTCAGCGGTTGAGTGCCTGCCTTCAGCCTGGGGTGCGATCCTGGAGTCCTGGGATCTAGTCCCTCATTGGGCTCCCAGCTTGGAGCCTGCTGCTCCCTCTGCCTCTCTCTCTCTCTCTCTCTCTCTCTCTGTGTTTCATGAATAAATAAATAAAATGTTAAAAAAAAAAAAAAAGAAATCAATTTGTAGCGATGCCTGGGTGGCTCAGTGATTGAGCGTCTGCCTTCAGCTCTGGTTGTGATCTCAGGGTTCTGGGATTGTGTCCCGCATCAGGAAGCCTCTTTCTCTCTCTGCCTATGTCTCTGCCCCTCTCTGTGTCTCTCATAAATAAATAAAAAATCTTAAAAAAAAAAAAAGAAATCAGTTTGTAAAAAATTCTGCTGTCCACGTTAACAATGTATGAAGTAACCAAATACTATAAGAGAATAAAGTGACTAGAAATGAAAACTAAATAGAGTAGTAAAGTAACCCCAATCTGCCATTTGTAACTTCTCTCTTTTAAGTGTATGCAACAGAGATAAAGCAGTAATTCTCTCCTCTCCTCAACTTAGCTCTCCTTTCCTTCTAAGCTATATTGAACTCTCAGCTCTCCCACGAAAAACATGAGTGTGATATATTATTTATAAATATTAAAATCCTTGAATTCTTTCTACAAGGGCAACTCATGTTAAGGTAGAGTTCCTTTCTTTTTTTTTTTTTTTAAGATTTTATTTATTTCCCTAACTTATTTGAGAGAGAGAAAGAAAGTGCACTTAAGCAGGTGGGGGCAATGGGCAAGGGAGGGGCAAGACTCCCTGTTAAGAAGAAGAGGAAGAAGCAGACTCCCTGTTGAGCCTGGAGCCTGTCCCAGGGTGGCATTGGGTGGGGAAGTGGGGGGAGGTGAGGGGTAGGATGAGGGGGCAGGGGCTGGATCCCAGGAGTCCAGATCACATCCTGAGCTGAATGCAGATGCTTAACCAACTGAGCCACCCAGGTGCCCCTAAGGTGGAGTTCCTTAATAATCTAGTATTTCATTGACCTTCTCTTCCTTAAGTATTGCCATAGGTTTTTCTCTACTAGCCCAAACTTTATTATTTTCACTCTCAACCATGGAGTATTAAAGAGTTGACACTCTGTTTTATATACAAATACAGATACAATATAGAGATATAGATGTCAGGTAAGTTCTCTCAGTGAAGAACTAGGATACAGTTGTAAGAAAACAATAAATTTGGGACGCCTGGGTGGCTTAGCGGTTGAGCGTCTGCCTTCGGCTCAGGGTGTGATCCTGGAGTCCAGGGATGGAGTCCTGCATTGGGCTCCCTGCATGGAGCCTGCTTCTCCCTCTGCTTGTGTCTCTGCCTTCTCTCTCTCTGTGTCTCTCATGAATAAATAAATAAAATCTTTAAAAAAAACACAAGAAAACAATAAATTTGGTATAAGAAATTTTAGTCCTAGTTGTTTGGTACTTTTGATCCATCTACCTTTAAACAAATTTAACACTTTAACATATGTAAATTAGGATTTAAAGAAATACGAGAAAACTTTGGAAAATAAGTATTCCTTTTAGAATATTTTGATTCCTTTCAAAAACTTAACCCTGTATACTCTTAACGTGGAATCAAATGTAGTTTGCTACTAAATTATAGGCACTATATGTCTTCCTTGGCAGCTTGGAGGACTATCAAGGATGATGCCTTTCAGGTATAGAGAAGGGGGTGGGATTGGTAGGGGTGGAGAGTGGGAGGAGAGAGAGAGGGCCTCCCAAATACAAGCTTAAGAAAGGAAAAAGGGGAGAGAGAGGAAGAAAAGAGACAAACAAAGAAATAGACTCTTAGTTATGGAGAACAAACTGATGGTCACCAGAGGGGTGGGGGGGGGGCCGGTGGAGGGAGGGGATAAGTGATGAGGATTATAGAGTACATTACCCTGATGAGCACTAATATATGGAACAGTTGAATCACTGTGTTGTACACCTGAAACAGTTGAATCACTGTATTGTACACCTGAAATGAATGTAACACTGTATGCTAACTATACTGGAATTAAAATTAAAAAATTAATTAAAAAATTAAAACAAAACAAAATATAAGCTCCTGGAAAGTTGTAAATATGGTACTTTTTTTAGTTATCACCCACAAGCCACCTTAATCCATTTGTCTTGCCTCCTGGCCCCCCTGCAGCTGCCTTACTTTCTCCTGAGCATTTCTTTTTCCATCAGTCCTATTGTAAAAGGACTGGATTTACAATATGTGAAATAGTCCCTTCTTTTGTCTTTCTTTTCACTCTATGCCTCCATCCCTAAAGGAAATACATGCTCATCTCACAGAGGCTTCCTGCCCTTGGTGCTGGACAATTATATAGTAGGGATTGAAAATCCAAATGCTTGTAGGAGCCAGAAGGATAATTTGAGTGGAGAAGACTGGGCAGAGATCATGGAGACCTGGAGTGATGCCCCGTCAAAGGGGCAGCTGCTACTGAACTTCAGTTTGACTATTACTGTGGAACAATGGGATCCCAATGTTGCCAGGTCTTCTGAAAAATCTAGGTTTTGTGTTGAAATTCTCCCACTGTTAAATGTTGGCAACTAAATATTCTAAATATTAAGACAACAGCGACAGACCTTTTTGCAGAACTGACGATGCAGAGTTGAGAAAATGAGTAGAGAGGTACAAGGTCTGGGTGGTAAAAATAAAATACAGAAGGACCTCAGCAAGTGAGGTAAGATGATCTAGCTAACAAAGAGCTGGGAGAGAGAGAGGGTAAGAGGAAAAGAGATGCTGGAGTTGGGCAATCCGGATGTGAAGAGGTAGGCGGGTTGTGAGTTTGAGACTCCAGAGACACTCCAAGAGTGAGAACCCTTCGCAGGGCGGAGGTGGGTGAGGAAAAAGCATGAGTAAGTGTGGGTGAATATGGATCAGAAATGGGATTCCTTTTTAATACTCCTCTGAGAAATTAAATATTGGAATTCTTTTTAAAGTTCTTTTTGGATGCAACACTAGCCTTTTATAATGTGACTCCATGTGGAGACCAGGTCACTTTGAGCCCTGGGGAATAAGATCCTTGAAGACAATAGACTAAATAGTGAATAATTTAAGAAAATAGATTGATTGGAAGGACATTTGGGGTACATCAAAAAATTGGTAGGAAAACTGGCAAAATGAGCTTTGAAAATGAGTAGGAACTAAGGGGACAAGGCAGTCTGGAACACAGCTGGCTCATACCACAGGAACAGTCTGCTTATCTTGTGGCTACTGGACATTCACTGCTTCACCCCTTAACTCTGCTCTCACTGCTGTCACTCCACCGGATGCTGCCACCAGCACCAGAATTAAAGCTGTAATATGCCATTCTTGCTTCCTTGTATCAAGCCTCCAAATCCTATAGGGCGTTCCCAGATGGTTGACCTTAGGTCACGAGCCTGTTCCCTAGCGGTGAGGAATCTGGGACAAGTATTGGTTCTTCTCGGCCTCCTTGGTGGCCGACACTGCCTCCTGCCCAAACTCATGTGATGATGGTTCCCAAATAGGAAGTCTATTTGCATCATCAAATATAGCAGCCATACATGTACTATAGAACCTCATTAGAGGTAGTACCTGGGGTGAAGGATAATTAGGAGATGGCTACTGTATCTGTCAGAGTAGGATTCATCATTCAGAGTAGGAGGCAGTGACAAATGACTACAAACTCCCCATGGCTTACAGCAACAAAAGTTTATCCCTCACTCATGTCCATTGCAGACTGTCCATATTGTCTTCACTTTAGCATCCAGGCTGATGACGCAGTCTCTACCTGGAACACTGCTGATCTCACAGTAGCAGGAGTGGGGCGGGAGGAAAGCACAGCAAGCCACACTGTGACTCTTAAAATTTCCACTTGGAAGTGACAAATATAACTTCTGTTCACATGTTATGGGCCAAAACAAATCATATGTCCAAACCTGATATGTGATAGGATCCCAAGGAGGGGCAATTACTATTTTTGGAAAAATAAGGGTAACCCCATCATTATCAGAGGGGAAGGAAAGGTGTGTTAGGTAGTGGGAATGAACAAATTAGAGGCAAGAAATAGAATGATGTTTGGGCAGTAAATAGCATGCTATTTATGAGGTATA